>NC_061868.1:13595933-14795933 GCF_907164915.1 Impatiens glandulifera
TAAAGTTTCTCAAACCATATTCAAATAGGCCATTAATAAATCAAATATGCTAACCGGGAGGAAATCTCCAGCTATGCCTGATTATCTCATTATTTTCAAATCAAATGTATGTTTACTTAACGGTTGAAATAACCAGGTCGAAGTGGATAGAACAAGTCCAAAGTTGAACAATTGTTGACATTAAATCAACTTTTCTTCATAAACGGAAATATCCTACTAAAACCGGTCATGAAAAACCGCTCAGTACATATGCACTTTGGTCTGATGAAATGAACTTTTCCGGTTAACCTGAGATGACCGACTTAGTTTTCGTGCATGTTTTGAAAAATGAAGCCTGTGATTAATTAAAAACAAGTCTACCACAATCGAGATGACGACATGTGTCCATCATCAAGAGAGGGAGACGTACATCTTGTCAAAAGATATTTTTCATCATTACTATCTTAGTAATTATTAGATTTACCTTGGAAATAACTATTAGTTACTTCAACAAGTTAAGTCTATTTAATAGCTGATGACATCATCAGGCATGCTTAACTTCATTAAAGACCAAGCCGAATCCACGGGCTATATAAACCATGCCTAATCCTTTGCAAAAACATCACAAGCTCACTATTCACAAGCATAACTCTTGAGATAAAATCCTCTCTCTCTCTCAAGAACAAACATGAATTCCAACCCTCTAGCCAAGAAAATCCTACTGGCAGACTTTGAATCAATCTACCAGTATGAGGATTATGAAGTCAAGGAAATGTTCCTAGCCATTGAAAGGAGTGGGCTAAGGAGTTTTCTTGAGAACAGGTTCATCATCGACTACCTTGTGGTCGAAGAACTGTTCGAAACCGTGAAAGAAGTGCACCGAGATATACTCGTTGCACAGGTTTACGGCCAAAAATTCCTTTTCAGCGAGACGGATTTCGCTGTCTACTGCGGTTTACCCAATGAAGGGGTAACCGATCTAACCTATTCTCCGGTAACAATGGAAGAAATGTGTCACCGGTTCTCTGGATCTGACATCTCGGTTAAACCCTGGGGTGCTAAGAGTCAACTTTCTCACAAGTACCAGATTCTCTGCGAGATTCTGGGAAAATCTGTCCTGTGCAGAGAGAAAAGTTACTATTACACTCAAAGGGTCTTCGAGATGATGATCGCTGTAACGGTTGGGACACCGGTCAACTGGTCCTGGATCATTTTCAGCAACCTGAAGAAGATGATTCTCTCCAACAAAACCGGCTACGCTCCTCAGCTGAGCGGTTTCTGCGCAAGTCTGGAGATTCACACCGGAGCCTTCGTCACTCTGCACCCAAGGCACGTGCTCACCAAAGAACGAGTACAGGAGATGATCGACCGGTGGGAAGCGGTTAAAGCTAGAAGAATTCAAGCGGCTGAGACTTCAAATGCTCAAGCGGCTGAGTCATCAAATGTTTAAACATGTCTTTTCCCCCCTTTCTTTTATCCTTTCTTTACAAAACCGGTACTTTTGCTGTTCTACCGGTTTTTGTGCTTTAATTAATGAAACAAATTTCCTTCCTTTCCAAGTCAAAATCTACAATATTCAATGCGCCGTATCAAAATAAATCATTACCTTCTTGGAAATATAAACTTCAAAGCATGCCTGACTTGATTTGACAAGACTTGCTTTTATTCTCTTGGAAAATCACAAAATCATTAATGCCTAAGCATAAACGGCTAGATTTTCAAATCCTTGCAATAAATGCTGTCATTCATTCCAAGCTATAAAAAGGGGTTCAACCTCCATTCTTCAAATCACACCTTCAAGCATTCCTCTCTCCAAGAATTCAAAAGCTTAAGAACTCTCCTAAGCCTTCTTCACTCTTCATCATCATGTCTGCTGAGATTAGAAACACCCTGATCATCGACATTGAGGACATCAAGCACAGTTCCTACTATGAATGCATCTTTGAACACATCATAGCTTCTGGCCTGCAAGGCTTCCTCAAGGGTTCGGACCTCATCCTCGTGGATGAGGTGTGCGAATTCTTTAACAACGGTCACGTTCTGGATGATGGCAGCATTCGCACCATCATCGACGGTCAGTTCCTCCAGTTTTCTGAGGAGGAATTCGCCACATTCTTTCACCTTCCAACGGAAGGTTTCTCTGATTTTCCGACACCGCATCTACCGGCTAAGGAAATCTTCTTCAAGATCTTCTCCTCTTCCTACGCTCCTGTTAAGGATTTTGGGAAGAAAGAAGACCTCGCTCCCCATTACCAAGTCTTTCAAGACTTGGTCCAACGGTCTATCATAGGCCGAATGCCCAACCAGAACTACAGCTGGGAGGCATTCGATATTATGATAGCCATCATCCGCGAAACCGACATCAACTGGTCGTCCTATCTCTTCAATAAGCTGAAGCAGCTTATGACCGGTAAGAGGGGAAAGATCAGCTACGCCCCTCAGATCACCCGGTTCCTCATGTCCAAACGTCGCAACCTTGGAAAAGGTGTTCCGGTTGGATCTTTCAACACCATCACTATAGACATGATCTATAATTGTATGTGTAGGATTAAGGAACGGTCTCCTCAGAACACGATCGACAAGTGGTATGAAAGGAGGTTGGAAGGAGGATGGTTCACTGAATAAACCTTTTTCTTTTATTCTCTTTTCCGGTTTCTGGTCATTTTGTTGTACGACCAGAACCGCTCCTATGTCTTTCTTATCCTGCATTAATGAAATATTTCAGTTCTCAAAAGTTTTCGGTTTTTCATCTTCATTATCTCACTCCGGTTTCTCAAACTCATACTCAAACTTAAAGTTAACTTAACAATCTCCGGTTAACAAGATGTCAATAGAAACCGGATTTTCGAGCAAAGATGAAAAATTGAAAAAAAATCTTAACCGCCCATGGTTTTACTGCTCAAAGTTTACCGCCCATCGAATTCCCGTTTTTACCGCCGAAAGTTACGGCAGTAACTTTTGGAGGGAAAATTGGCGCCAAAAACACCAAAGTGACGGTTCATCTTCAAAACCACTTGGAACCGCCAGCTATATAAACTCAAATCAGCCCATTCAACACATGTGCTTTCTCTCTCTAAAAATTTCCAGAACTTCAAAAGATCTCTTCTCTCCGATCATCATCAATCTTCATCCTCCTCTCTCAAAACTATAATGGATCTAGGCAAAGCCCCTTTTCAATGGATGTTGCAGGTAGACTTTGCAGACATTGACGAGCACGCTGACGACAAGAACAAGGCTGTTCTTCAACTTCTTCGAGAATCTGGGTTGGAGAAGTTTCTCTCTGGTCCGTTCACCATCTACCCGGCGGCGGTGACGGAGTTCTTAGCGACGGCGACACTGTTGAAAAGAAAGATCTCGGCTACTGTCAACGGGAAGGTCGTTCTTATAACTGAAGAAATATTTGCGGAAGCCCTTGGTCTGCCCAACACAGGTTCGGACCTAAAATTCGACCTAACCGACGCAGAATCAAATGCTGCCCGGTTGGTTGTATCTTTATCAGGTCAGGATCTGGTGATTCACAACAGCCGGAAAATCAAGCTGAAACCGGAATACAAATGGTTAGTGACCATCATCTCCAAATCGCTACAAGGAAGGGGAGGTAACTTTGATAACCTCACAAAGTTTAAGCTCAGAATGCTGCTAGCCATTGTTCGCAGCGACAAGGTGGACTGGGGATACGTTTTATACGAAGAGTTTTGTCAAATGATAATCAAGAAAGACGGCCGGGTGCAGGCTTATGCTATGCAAATCGTTAAGATTCTTGAGTTCCTTAATGTGGAACTAAGTGAAGGCATACCGCTTCCAATCTCCAACATTCTTGACTCTGAGTCAGTGGCAGAAAAACCGGAGAAGACGATAAAGCCAAAAACCTCAAAAACAAAATCATCTAAGGGAGCCAGTTCATCGGTTCCAGTTGAAGAAGAAACAAGACAAAGGAAATCGTCAAGAAAGGCGGTTGAGGCAGAAGCTCCACCAGAACCGAAAAGAAGGAAGAAGGTATCAGCAAAGAAAAGTGCAAAGAAAACGGCGGAGTCCGAGAAAACGCTTTCCTCAGACAATCCACCGGAAAGAACCGCAGATGTTTATCAGCCCATCCCCATCAACACCGTTGTTCCAACTCCCATCCCATCCGATTCTCCAAAGCAAACCGAATCTTCGGGGAGCGAGGAGAACAAGTCAAACTCTAAGGAGGAGGCAGAGGGAAACATTCACTCTGCAACCTCCAAGTCACCAAGCAAACAAGCCGAAGAGGTATTAGCCGATGTGGGCTTGAATGCCTCAGAAGCAATTCAGAATGTGGTCCAAGAGATCACAAGAGAAACCGAAGAGGACGATGCCTCAAGTCGTCGGAAGCCAGACAATCAGGTTGAAATACCTGATCAAACGGAAGTTCAACCGGTCGATGAGACGACCAAATCAACAGAAAATGCACCTCCGGCTCAGGAGTAAAACTTTGAAGAACGGGAACCTTCCGGTTCCGCAGGAGGCAAGACAATTCCAGAGGGTCCCTCTCAGGTAGATAAAGGCAAAGGGATTCTTCTTGAAGAACCAACTGAAACCGGAACGGGCACATTGCAGATCGACCCTCAGACTGAAGCCACAACCGGAGACGAATATCAATACACCTTAGAGCAAGAAAATGAGCTATTTGATGAATTCATTCAAGACATGAACAAAGGTGCAAGTGAAGCGCTAGCTCCATATCTCCGGTGGGTGAAGCTCCGATGCGAGACCAAATTCTCCGACATGCTTCCAGGTTTTAGTGGAAACAGGCAGTGGGACGCTCTTGTCAAGCTAGAAGAGATGGCACTCGAGTTAGCCAACACCAATCTCATCCAACCGGCGTTTTCCAAAGCTCCGGTAATCCTTGAAAATGTTCGGTTACAGGCAGTTGAGAATGCCTTTCAAGAAATCCAAGGAAAGACTCTAGAACCGATTGAAATGAAGATGGCAGAGCGATTTATTGGGGTACGAGAAAAGCTTGTACGTAATTTCGATCGTCTTGACAAGAAATGGTGGGATACTTGCCAACGTCAATTCAACAATCCTGAGTTATTTCAGAGTAAGCCTTTCTTTATAACTGGTGAAACATCCGGCACCTCTGAAAACCTGGAACAAGAAGCCTCTCAACCGGCTAAAGCTCTGGACATCGAGCAAATCAAGCAAGCAGTGGTGGAAACAGCTGATTCATGCCTTGGGAACTTTAAAGTTATAACCGAAGAAAGAATCTCAGTGGCTGAAGATAAAATGTTAAGCTCTCTACAAACCATGATGGATACGACAATGCAAACAACTGTTAAAGCCATGATCGCCGAGTCCGTCAAAGCCGCAACCGCTCCACTTCTGGACATGCTGCAAGCAATGGCAATCCAGATCGGGGAAATGTCCAAGGTTCAAGTCGGCTCCACCCAAACTCAAATCGAAAAGGATGCTGAAACCGCACGGAAATTGCAAGAAGAAGAGATTGAAAGAGAACGGCTACAGAAGGAACTTGAAGATAAAGACCATGAGCTTGCCCAACAATGCAATGAAGAGGAGCAGGCTAACGCTCAGGAACCGGTACAGGGTCAATCGTCTCACTCCATGAGCACAAGGAACAAGAACAAGAAGAAACGAAGTGCCATTAAACACGTGATGAAGCGGGCAGAACTGAAAACAGCCGAACCGGTTGCGTTAAATGCGGAACCGCTTGATGAGGAAGAAGAAGAAGATCCGGAGGAACTCAACAGACGAAAAAGAAGGACAACCGGAGAACTTGCAGCAACTCCAAGCTTCAGACCTTTGACTGTTCCACCTCTTCCACCGCCAAAACCAGTCTGCGCCAACTTCAACCTTAAGAAACAGGTCACCGGTCATTCAAGTGTATGGGCCGGTGTGCTGATCGATGCCGACAGACGCGTCAGAGAACACAGAGCACGGCAAGAAGAAGCAAGAAGACGATTGGAGAAAGAACTTGAAAAAGAGCAAGACAAGGGGGGATCATCCAAGCCCTAAACTTTATTTCTATAACTATTTTTGAACTATTATGCTTCACTGTATTTCAGAACTCGGTTACTCTGATATTTCTTATGTTTTTCAAACATTTTTTGATGTTTTTCAAACATGTTTTTGATACTCTTCAAACATATTTTTCTTACAAATCTTACCTACTTTCATACACTTATCAAAAATCAAATTCATGTTTTTCAAACACGTTTCTCTCAAAGCAATTGAACTCATATTCTTAAAACCGGCCATACATTACAATTTTTGAATATTTATTCTAAATAATCAAAAAGGGAGAAATTGATAGAAAAATTTAAGTAAGTTAATTTTCTTAAAACCGGCCATACATTACAATTTTTGAATATTCATTCTAAATAATCAAAAAGGGAGAAATTGATAGAAAAATTAAGTAGATTAATTTTGGAACCGGCCAGACAAACTAAACAAGTCAAATGTTATATGCAGGTACTTAACAAACCGGAACCGGTTGAGGGATCAAACATCGGTTGCTACTATTTCAAAGAAACCGGCTTCAAGTGATCAAGTTAAAGGATCACAGGAACCGGCATCTCTATCTCAAGCAACCGGTTAACGAAGAACAAAAGATTACACTCCAACCGGATCATAATGCACAAGACACAGAAACCGGAAAGTATAGATCAAGAGTCAGAAGATTCAAATTTCAAGAGTAACATACCATGACGAAAGAAACGTGTCTCGAAAGAATAAAAGAAGATCGGATCCGATCAGAAGCATGGAAGGAAAGCAATGATGCCTTGGTGATCCGATGCTGACGACCGTAAGCGGATGTTCAACACGTGTATCAATCTGAAAACCGGCTATGTCATCACAAGCTCAGAGTCACCTGCATGGATGCCAGGTGTTGAGGAAATTGAAGCGTGCAAGCAATCCTTCTGCAAACAGGCGTGATGACGATCAACTAATCCAGAAGAGAGAGAAGAAAGTAGCCGTTAGCTATTTTCAGCTATAAAAGGAAGATGGATCGTCTTCATTCAATGCAGTTCGGTACTTGTAGTTGTGAGCATCATAAATTCAAAAAGTCATAAAGCATTAAATTCTAGAGAGATAAAGTCTTATATTTTAAATCGTTTTGCCTAAAACCGGAAGTCATTTGTGTGATATTGTGTTGAGTTGTTGTATTACATCAAAGTGTGAGTTTGGTGTAACCGGCGAGTAGCGAAGTTGGGCTCGACCGGAAGTGTAATTGTAACTCTAAAGAGTTAGTGGAGATCCTTCTCATAACCTGAGAAGAAGGGGTGACGTAGGAGGGTTTGCTCCGAACATCCATAAACAAATTTCCTTGTCTTGTGTTCTTTCACTTTGCTTTTATTTCCCGCTGTCTTACCGCAAACCGCAAACTAATCATACTTCCTCAAACCGATCACTCACCTTTGTTAAATAGCCTCCTTCTTAAACATCATCTAAAAGTCGCAAACGTTGCTTCAACCTGAAACAGACATTTCCGCACTTGAACCCGGTTCAAGAGTCTGTGACAGGTTGTGCAGTGCTGAGAACGGTTTTAGTCTCTAACCGGACTATCACCAAGTTGTGTTGTGTAAGCGGTCACCCTAAAACCGGAAAACAACACGGACCTCCAAGGGCGTCCCCGATCCTAACAGTGTCATACCAAGCTCTTGGAGCCTGTTTCAAACCGTAAAAGGCTTTGTTTAGCCGGTAAACATGATTTTCGTATTCTGAATTTTTGAAACCTGGAGGTTGATTAACATACACCTCTTCATTTACTTTACCGTTTAGAAAAGCGCTTTTAACATCCATTTGAAAAACTTTGAAATTTTTAAAAGCTGCAAATGCTAGAAATATTCTAATGGCTTCAAGTCTAGCTACAGGGGCGAATGATTCTTCAAAATCAACGCCTTCTTCCTGTTTATAGCCTTGAGCCACTTACCGGGACTTGTTCCTCATAACTAAACCGTCTTCATTGAGTTTGTAGCCTTGAACCACTAACCGGGCCTTGTTCCTCGTAACTAAACCGTGTTCCTATAACCGGTTTATTTTTCGGTCTAGGGACTAGGTACCAGACTTTATTTCTCTCAAACTCGTTTAATTCCTCTTGCATTGCTAGGATCCAGTTGGGATCTGACAATGCTTCATCCACCTTTTTCGGCTCAATTTGTGATATGAAGGTTGAGTTTTCATAGTGTTCCAAATTCTGTTGCCTAGTTCGGACGGGTCAGGATATGTTACCTATTACTAGTTCAAGAGGATGATTTTTGTTCCTTCTGAGGTTTATACGAGACGTGTCTTCCAAGCTTTCGGTTGGCTGATCAAGGTTAGACTGATCGGTAGGCTGAACAGAGTCAGACCGACCGATTTCTTCAGTTGAAACTGAAGAGTCAACTTTCTGCGATAAGGCAACTTGAACAGGCTGAGGTTTAGCATCAACCACTTGATCATTAACAAATCGTCTAAAGACCGGAGCCTCATCTTCATCATCAGAATAGATATTGAAATTTTCAATTCTATTGTGAAGGTCGAAGGGTAATGCAGTGTTTCGTTCAACTGATTCATCAAAAACAATGTGAGATGTTTCTTCAACTGTTAAAGTTCTAGTATTATATATTCTATATGCTTTACTTACAATTGAGTATCCCAACATTATTCCTTCATCGGATTTAACATCAAAAGCGGACAAATAATTTTTGCCGTTGTTGTGAACAAAACATTTACTACCGGTACATAGTATATCATATGTTTGGAATTCGATCATAGTATATCTCAAAAGGGGTTTTGAAAAAAAACGTTTAGTTACTAGAGATCGGTTTTGAGTGTAACAAGCGGTATTGATAGCCTCGGCCCAAAATTTTTGAGCAATACCCGAATCGGCTATCATTGACCTTGCGGCTTCCTTGAGAGTTCGGTTTCTTCTCTCAGCCAGGCCGTTTTGTTGAGGACTTCTAGAACTAGACAACTCGTGTCTAATACCGGAATCATCAAGAAAAGTAGTTAATTTGCTGTTTGTAAACTCAGTTCCTCTATCACTTCTGATTTTGTTTACCCGAATGGATTTTTCATTTTGTATTCTCAAAATCAGTTTGATCAGGTTTGGTGTTGCTTGATTTTTAGAGGCTAGAAATATTACCCAAGTAAACTTAGAATAATCATCAACGACTACCATAGTATATTGCATGCCTCATAGACTTGTTACTCTAACCGGACCAAACAGATCCATATGCAGGAGCTCTAAACATCGTTCGGATTGATGATTTCCTTTACTTTTGAAAGATGACTTTATTTGTTTACCCATTTGACATGCAGCACATACTTTATCTTTTGAAAACTTGACATTTGGAAAACCGTAAACCAACTCCTTAGAACATATGAAGTTTATTGTTTTGAAGTTTAAATGGTTTAGCCGTTTATGCCAGAGCCAGTTTGGATCATTTCTAGCTATCATGCATACAGGATTTTCAAACTTAGTTTTCCAATCAACTTTGTATATATTTCCCATTCGGTTACCGATTAAAAGAATGTCATTTTGATGATTCTTAACTAAGCATGCATTCTTATGAAACTCAACTTTGTATACTATATCGCACATTTGACTAATGCTTAACAAGTTGAAATGCAGGTTTTCTACCAATAGTACATTATTTATTGACAGGTTACCATGGACAATCTTACCCTTGTCCACAGTTCTACCTTTTGAGTTGTCACCAAATGTTATGACTGCTCCAGTTTCATAGGTGATATCTGCTAGTAGTTCACTATTACCGGTCATGTGTCTTCAACATCCACTGTCCAGATACCATTCCGAGTTCTTTAGCCGGTTGCTTATCCTAACTTGTAAGAAAGAAATATTTACACCTTTTTGGTACCCACATTCAGTTGGGTCCATGGTTGGTTAGTCCCTTTGGGATCCAGACTTGAATAAGTCGGATCACTTTCCCGATATTTGTTCTTATGATATTTGGTTTAACTTCTTGATCATTGCTCAAGAATGCCTTATATCGCGGTGATGGCTGTTTTTGAGGTTGAGATGTACTTGTTTTATTTTGTTTATTTTCTGTCCAGTTGGCTTTCCTTCTCTCAGGATGAAGCCATTTTTCTGATTCGGTTGGACTTACATATTTTAGTTCTGGTTTTATGATAGTTTTTGCCCCATTGTTGGTTGAAGAGCTCTTGACAAATCTTATGAATGGAAGATTGTCCTTTGTGAGTTTCATCACGTTAGGTTGATTTGGTTTGATCGATTTGTTTTGTTTGTATCCAACACCAAATTTACACTTAGGATGTCTTTTATAATTGCACATTTGATCTACGGCTTTACGTGATCTTTCCCAAGTAGCCGTAACATACAGTGTTCGCTCATTTACTTCAGCTACTGGTTGAACTGTCTCCTCATTTTCTAAGGATAGTTTAGCCGGTTCATACACTGTGGTTTCGCATGACTCATTAGCGATACCACTTGACTCTACGGTTTTATGTTCTACCGGAGTCGGTATGTAGGAATATATGTTTCTGAACTCAGCGACCATTTCGTTGAGTGCAGAAATCAGATCTTCCTTAGTAAACTCATCAGAGGAGAAGTCAAATACCTCTTCGTCATTTGCCATGAAGTATGTTACTCTCTCCTCATCATTTTCGTTGTCGGAATACGCCAATTCACTTCCACCGTCTGATGCAATGAGTGCTTTTTGTATTTCCTTCCCTTCATCGTCTTGCTGGTTATCGTTTCTCCGGTAATCGTTCCGTTGGTTGTCATTTCTCCGATAATCATTCCCTTGGTAGTTGTTACCCTGATACTGGTTGCCTTGGTAGTTGTTGCCTTGGTAGTTGCTTTCCGGTTTTCTATCGTCTCTTCTTGGTTTCCTACATTCTGACCTGAAATGTCCAAAACTATCGCAGTTATAACATCTTTTATTTGATTTATCAACGTAATTATAATTGAAATTGTTGTTAGATGGCGGCTGGTTCTTCTTCATGAATCTTCCAAATTTCTAAGCTAGCATCGCCATCACATCTTCACTGATCTGATCAGTGTTTTTGACTGGAGCCGGAACGGTTGATACTTGGATCGTCGGTTCCACAGATGTAACCAGAGCTCTGGTTGCGGTTGACGTAGATGCTTCGTCTTCTATCCGAGATTTAATCTCGAACTCATAGGCTTTCAGATCCTCGAACACGTCATGCAGTTTCATCTACCCGAGGTTGCTTGACTCCCTCATCACCATGGTTTTGATATCCCATGTTATTGGTAGTGATCTTAAGGCCTTAATAATTACTTCCCGGTTGTCGTATCTTTTTCCGAGTGTTTGTAACTCGTTGACCACATTGATTAACCGGTTGCTGAATTATTTCATGTTTTCCCCCGGTTTCATCCTGATGTTCTCATATTTTTGAGTAGCCACCAAGATTTTATTCTCTTTTGTTCTTTCGTTTCCTTCATGGATCTGAATGATCGTCTCCCAGGCTTCCTTTGCACTATCACAATCTGATATCTTGTTCAATGTGTTATCGTCTATAGCCTTGTAGATGTGTCTCATGCAATGGTTGTCCAGGTTACTCCGTCTTCGATCTTCAGTTGTCCATGCGTCTATCTCCTTGTTGATCTTGATTGGCCCTTCCTTCAGAACTCTGCTCATCTCATCATCCAACATAATTAGATGTAGATACATCTGTTTGTTCCAACTGCTAAACGCTTCACTGTTTAGCATTGGTGGCTTGTCGTTGTGGGTCATGCTTCCCATATTCTTCGGTTGCTTGAGTGCTAAGAACCTCGCTCTAATACCACTTGTTAGGATCGGGAATGCCCTAGGAGGAGCGGGGTGTTCCGGTTTTGGAAGGGTGGCCGCTTACAACATACTAAAATATTTTTTCATACATATGTCGTCCGTCAAAATCCCACCATGAATAACACTCCAACCAAAAAAATGAGATCTTAGATTGTATCTTGGACTCCCACAACTTCTCCTAATATTAATCATACGGGAATAACTCAACATACAAGTTATAGGTATGCCCCACGTGAAAACAATCAATGTCTAGCCACTGCATAATATCGTGTATGGTCAGTTTTACCTCCTTACGCACCACCTTCATCAAAACCCTGGCATGATAAGAGCTCTTAATGGTGTTCAACCTCCTTCTATATTTGTTCTATATTTGACGTGGTTAGTAAAACCCTAGTCAAATGATCAAACATTTCTGTTAGGATCGAGGACGCCCTTGGAGGACCGGGGTGTTCCGGTTTTGGAAGGGTAGCCGCTTACAACAACACACAATTTGGTGATAGTCCGGTTAAAGACTACAACCGTTCTCAGCACTACGCAAACTGTCACAGACTCTTGAACCGGGTTCAAGGGCGGAAATGTTTGTTTCAGTCTGAAGCAACACACACGACTTGGATGAGGTTTATGAGGAGTTGGTTTAAGGAGTATGAATAGACCGGTTTCGATTTAGGAATAGGGTTATATTTCGGTTAATGTATTTCGGTTTTAGAGTCAAATAAGCAGGAAATAAGTGAAAGACACGAGACAAGATTTTTTATGGATATTCAGAGCAAATCCTCCTACGTCACCCCTTCTTCTCAGATTATGAGAAGGATCTCCACTAACTTTCAAAGTTACAACAATTACAATGCCGGTCGAGCCTAACTCGCTACTCGCCGGTTACACCAACTCACTCTTGATGTAATACAATAATATCGCACAATAGATCTTTCGGTAAATGAAACGACAATTTTGGATCGCGTGTGAGATTTCTTTCTCTCTCTTAATGTTTTTCAGAACCGTAATAAATGAGGTCGCTTCGTCTTCCTTTTATAGTGAATCGAATCCCAACGGTCATTTTCTTCTCTCACCGTGGGATTGGTCAGTTCAAGTTCACGCCGGTTCAGAGAGGTTGCTTGCACGTTTCAACTTCCTGACACTTGGCAAGCATCCATATACCGGTCAGATATTGATGACGCAACCGGCTTGCAGTTTTGGACACGTGTCGGACATGCACCTTCCGGCTGTCTGAGTCGAATCTTCGGATCAGCAATTCATTATTGTCTTTATCGCATGCTTCTAATCCGGATCTTATCTTCTTTTATTTTTCCAAGACACGTCTATTTCGTCATATTACGTCATCTTTGTAATTCTTAGTTTCCGGTTGACTCTTTCGTAGTATGATCCGGCTGGAGTATGAACTTTTTCTTTGCTAGCCGGTCTGTTGGAAATGTTGAGGTCGGTTCCTCTTGATCATGACTTGATCATCTGGAGCCAGATTGCTTTGATATATTCTTCAGCCAATTTATGCAGTCTCCAGCCGGTTTATACAACTCGGTCTGTTCCTACACATGAAAGTTAATAGTAGTTTAGTTTTCTGGCCGGTTCAAAAATTAACTTACTTAATTTTTCTTATCAATTTCTTTAACAGTGACATTCCTACAAATGGAAATGGAGGAGAGCTCATGAAATTCCAAAGCCATGATTTTAACCGTACACCAAGTATCATCCCAAAAGTTAATTGAGGTCTCGTCCCTCATTGTTAATCTAGATTGTTCGTAATAACTCTTCCTTGAAGAATATATTCTACTACAAATGCTATAGCCTGTAGGAAGATTAGATTTTTTTTTTGAACAATCTAGAAGATGTTAATCTACTGCACCATTTAGAGAGTAGAGCTTTGTTAAAAAAACTAGATCCTGGATACCCAATCCTCCTCGATCCTTGTATCAATTGATCTTATCTCAAAGCATGACATAAGAAAAATAAATAAATAAAGACAAAAAGGAAGAAAGAAAAAAAAAATGATAAACCACATACAATAAAATAATTAACGTGCACGAAGGTTTTCAAGAAGGGAGATGATCTCTCCAACCAACTTATCGAATTTTTCATAACGAATTTCAGATAGTATCATAATAAAGACGTTATAAATTATATGCATCATTCGAATAAAATCATTTAACGTAATTCATTTTATTTTTAGTCAAATATTCCAGCAAAAGATAATAGGGATAGCCCAACGATTCATACCTGCTATATCTATTTACTCAATCAAAACCTCCTAATAATAACTTTTGAGAGACTTTAGCATCACCCACTAAATGAATTTCATGTTCTAAAGAAGACTTCAAATGCCCGCCACACCACGACAATGCATAAGAAGATGAAACGTTGTTTCAACCTCCATAAGGAATGTCCGACAACGAATAGTTATAATACAACTTTTTTTCATACATAAATCGTCCGTCAAAATCCCACTATGAATAAAACTCCAACCAAGAACGAGATCTTAGACGGTACATTGGACTCCCACAACTACTCCCAATAGTAATCGTACGAGGACAATTCAACATACAAGCTATAACAATGCCCAAATGAAAACAATCCATGTCCTATCATCGTATAACATCATGTATGATCGGTTTTACCTCCTTATGCCTTATGCCTCAACCTGATTAAAACCCTAGTATGAGAAGAGCTATCACTAGTGTTCAGCCTCCTTCTATATATAATGTGACTAGTAAAATCGCTAGTTAGAGGATCTAACATTTCTTTAATAGTGACATTTCTACAAATGGCAAAGGAGGTGAAGTTAGGAATTGCCAAAGCAAGACTTTTAAACCCGCACCAAGCATCATCTCAGAAGTTAATTGAGGTCTCGTCCCCCACCGTGAATCTAGATTGATCGTGATAACTCTTCCATTAAAAATATATTTCACTCCAAATGTTACAGCCCGTAGGACGGTTAGAGTTTTTGGTGAACAGTCTAGACCAATTCTAGCCATATTTATATTTGATGAATGATGTCCAAAGACTATTCGACTCAGATGTTAATCTACACCATTTTGAGAGTAGGGATTTGTTAAAAGAAACTAGATCCTAGATACTCATCCCTCCCTGATCCTTGTATCACATGATCTTATCACAACTAACTAAATGACTAAATAAGGAATTAGACAATTT
This sequence comes from Impatiens glandulifera, assembly GCF_907164915.1. Taxonomy (NCBI): domain Eukaryota; kingdom Viridiplantae; phylum Streptophyta; class Magnoliopsida; order Ericales; family Balsaminaceae; genus Impatiens; species Impatiens glandulifera. The sequence continues at coordinate 13,610,834 of NC_061868.1, forward strand.
CCAAAGAAATTTACACATAATTATCTCCAATTTTACCGCTACACTCTTAGGAAGAACGAATAAGGAAATCATATAGGAGGACATATATGCCAAAACACATTTAATGAGAACCAAACAACCCCTTTCGAGATCAATTTACTTTTCCAAATCGATAATTTACTTTCTATCTTAGCAATGATCGGGTACAAGGACGCCTTAAAATGAGCTTTAGCACCCAATGGCATACCTAGATATAAAAATGGGATGACATCAATACCGAAACCTAGAACATTGACGAGCATTGTTTTTATTCTTAATGAAATAGAGTTCGAGAAAAAGATAACAAATTTACCAAGATTTATCCATAGGCGGGCACATGTACCGAATAACCAAAAGATATAACGAAGGTGCTTGAAATTCATGTATGTGGCTTGAATCATACAAAGTGAATCATCGACAAAAATATTAATAATACTTCTATTTTAAATTATTAATTTAATTTTATTGTTATATACTAATAATCTTTAATTATTTTGTTAAAAAAATTCTCACCTTCTCAAAATTCTCACCAATTATTACCATTTTTTCTTCATGTTTTTTAACATGAATCCGAAAAAGGATTTAGTCTTCCAAAGAGCAAGCACATAATGGGGACATTTCTCTTTATTTCATATTTTTTCCAAGCCTAACTCAACAAGTATATTACCACAAAACTCCTTAAAAATGTTGGTCTTAGAATCTTAGAATTAACGTTATATAAAAAAGAAATGATATATTATAATGTTCAAATAAATTGAAATTGATGAGAGTCTAAAATATAAAACTCATCTATTATAGAATTACATTCATATTTTTAGTTAAATCTTGTTTAATATAGAGTGTCAAATAATTGACAATAAAATAATTCTCAAATTTATTACAAAGTTACGTCTTTACATTGTTCATTGTTGAAAAATAAATATTAAAATAAGATAAATCAATATAATAAACTTAACATAAATTGATTGAACCATCTTTTATTAAACCGATGATTCTGACTTCCAAATTTTGTACTCGGAGATACTCAAATATATTTGGTTGATAAGGCATCGTTTTTAATTATGAATGTCTTATCTCATCATGTATATTAACATTATATTCACATATATATTTATTTTTTCTAGATCTCGTTCAATACAAGTAGAGGGTGAATGATGTCCAATGTTAGAAGAGAAAAAATTGAAATTTGCTTACTATATTTATTTTGGATTATATAGACAGTATATTTAGGGTTTTCACTAGTTTGACTATATATTGAAGATATCAATGTTTATCATTTTTAGAGAAAATTGATGTTCTATTTTTTAGATATATGTATACTATTTATTATAAAATGTTATTTTGGACATATAATTGAATGTTCTCAAATTATATTTATAATGAATTCTGAGATAAACTCAACTACTCAAGTTGAGTGATCATTTTATCAAGCAATTGGAGTGCAAGGATGAAAAACAGAAGAAAAAATTAATGAATATTTCATTGAACATTTGAAATGCAAGGATGAAAAACCAATAAAAGGATATGTGATGATAACATGAAAACTTCTCAAGGTTATACATTCAATCTAACATACATAAATTCAGTTTTAAACATCTTATACATAAATAAATTGAAGACTATATACTGTAAATTTTCGAGAGGTATTGTTCAAGATGGAATCGATTAGCTATACCAATGAAGAAGATGAAAATTAGGAAAGATAAGTAATGAAGGAAATTAAGGATGAAGTGGGTGGATTAATGTGGGTCTTTACCTCTTTTTAAGAATTAGGGGTTCATACTAGCTTTCTACCGTTGAGGAAAAAAAGTTAGTGAGTTTAAGCCCATCTCAAACCTAAAATAGTTTCGTCATTAATCATCTTTATTCATCTTTAATGGTTGAAAAATGACGAACTTTAGTATTCATGGTGTTGGAAATATAATGTTTTTTAGCCGGAATTTTAGATCAAAATTTAAGCACCCAGTCCTAGGATTTATATGCATAATATGATAAGATCAAAACTACTTGGTTTATAGAGGAATACATGTTTATGCATGACCTGAGTCATGCTTGGTGGTATCGATGGAGATGAGAGCCCTACGTATTTCTCCTATAGTTAATCCACATGAGCCCGGTTAGATCTCATTGCTTTCGACTGTTAGGACAAAAGGACTAAGAGAGAAATAATATTTATTAATTGATCAGAAAGATTGATGGTTTCTTTCTCTCAATAACTTCAAAAGTTATTTTTATGTTATTCTCTCTTAATTACTTCCCATAAAGCTAATTCTTTAGCTACACATATTTTGTTTTGTGTCTCTTCATTGTCAAAATTTATGGCCTCAATATCATATATATTGTTAGATGAATAGGTAATTAATTATTAATTATTAATTATTAATTATTAATTATTAAAGAACTTAACTAAGTTTAAATATCATGCATGTTAAAGAAAACCGGAAATAAAGCTGATCATTTTTATCTCAAGTCGGGTGCAAAATTAGTCTTATATCAGAGTCGTAATCGGTAGTATCTCAGAATAGTTATATCTCGAAGTTAGTTTTATCCTAAACGTTACCGGTAGTATCTCCAAGCCGGTAGTATCTCGAAGTCGGTTTTATCATAGACGTAACCGGTAGTATCTCAAAGTCGGTTTTATCCTAAGTGTATCCGGTTATATCTCCAAGTCAGTTTTATCATAAGCGTATTCGGTTATATCTCCAAGTCGGTTTTATCCTAGATATAACCGGTAGTATCTCAAAGTGGGTTTTATCCTAAGCGTATCTGGTTATATCTCCAAGTCGGTTTATCCTAAATGTAACCGGTAATATTTCTAAGTCGGTAATATCTCAAAGTCAGTTTTATCCTAAGCGCAGCCGGTAGTATCTTAAAGATAATAATATCTCAAAGTCGGTTTTATTATGAGCGTATCCGGTAGTATCTCAAAGCCGGTAATATCTCAAAGTCGATTTTATCTCACACGTAACCGGTAGTATCTCAGTTCGGTTTTATCCAACGCGTAGCTGGTATTATCTCTACTTCGGTAGTATCTAAATTTGGTAATATCTCAACTTCGGTTTTATCCTAAGTGCGGCTGGTAATATCTTAAATATCGGTTCTCTAATGAAGCGTAGCCGATAGTATGTATTCCAGGACTATCACAAACATACCCGATAATTGCAGAAATTAGCTTTATACTACTTCAGCCTTTTATTTCCATTTTGGTGCAAGTCTGATGAAGACTTCTTGGGAGCAGATGTCTACCAACTTAATCTAGACTGCCATTTTAGTGCAAGTCTGATGAAGACTTCTTGGGAGCAGATGTCTGTCAACTTAATCCAGACTGCCAAATCATTAGATGACAAAATTGTATGTTGATTATTCCTCGTAAATCATTAATCTAATTAATGTCATCTTGACTTATTATTATCAAAGTACAGACAAGTACAAAGGATATCCAATATGTTGTACTACTTTGAACTCCAACCAATCACGATCAAGAAAGGTTTACCATCAAACAAACATATCCGTTGAAGAAGAAAATATATCCGTTGATATATTTTCCTACTTAAAAAGATAGAAGTCATCTGTTTTCACCACCTGTTTTACCTTTTAACCTTACAACTTTTGCAACTCGAATCCTTGCTATCAAATCGTTCAAGCTTTCGAAATAGTGTGTGTTAGAAACTATAGTGTATTACAATATTAACTATTCTGTGTGAGTGGTAAGCATTGTAAGTTGACATAATTTATTTTTGTTCAACAGAGTGAGTTCATTGAAAGATCGAAAATAGGCAGTAGTTAAGCCTTGGTTGTTCGACTAAGTTTGTGTACGTGTTGTAAACAAATCGAATATTCTAGTGAATATCCTTCTCAAAGGTTTGAGAAGAAGGGGTGACGTATGAGCTTTATCTCCGAACATCCATAAATTTTGTGTTGTATCTTTTTTCTTTTACTATCTTCTAAACCGACCATCTGTTGCTTCAAGTTGAAACAAATATTTCTGCACTTGAACTCGGTTCAAGAGTTTATGACAACTTGCGAAGAATAAAGATCGATATTAACCTCTAATAGGATTATTATCAATTGGCGTTTATGTAAGCGTTCACTCTTGTGAGACCTCAGTCTCCCTTGACGATCCCGATCTTAACAAGTGGTATTAGAGCATCTAGTCTCTATTCTCAAACAATCAGATATCAGCATGGCTCTTGTCATATATATATATATATATAAGGTGTAAAATATTTAAGGAGAGAATATACAAAATATTGTAAACTTTTCTTTAGTTAACTTTTGATTATATGTTATTTTATTTTATTTTATAAATAAATAAATAATTTATTCGGTAAGATCTTAACACCATAATTTAACTATTTAATTATATATTATTTATTTCATTAATAAATAACATTTTATTAAAATCTTAATTCTATAATTAAATCCTTTAATTATATATTATTTAATTTCATAAATAATATATTTATTATTAATAATATATGTCATATTTAATAATAATCAACCATCATTTCCTTTTATCTAATTCGTCGACTCTTAGTGTGTGACCTCGTATGACCCAATTATAATAGCTATAGGTTTACTGTATTAAAATAATACAATTTTTAAAATAATTAGATTAAATTATCTTCAATAATTGTCCTATCTAAAATTAGTCATTACACATTAAATTAAAAGACACAATTCCTTCACATAGTTCATTGTCATTGATTTTAAGAGTAATGGCGACTATTTTTTAATATCGTTGATGACTAAATGACGGTCATTTTACCACGATGGCTTTTAATTTCACATCAATCAATTTTAAGTGCAGTAAAAATCAACAACATTGAAACTGAGTTTTCATTGATATTTCTTCTTGAGCAAACATATCTTTCCTTACGCATTAAAGGACATAAACTACAACAATTCACTACCTAAATAAAAATTAAGCACATTTGCTCTTTGATCCAAAATTACATGTATGTGCTTGATATTTGTTAGTGAAAATATATCATATTATGTATCATGTATGTTAGATAAGGGTGGTCAATAATCATCCTCTCTATTGGGTATGTTATTTATATGCACATATTAATTAAGTTTAGAGTTAATGGGTTATCCCTAGAGTAGTTTAGTCTTTATGACCTACTGTACTACTCTATAAATACCATGTATCATAGAGTTTTAACCCTAATAGTGAAATAATATATTTGATGGTACTCCCGAGTACGTAGGCAGTTTGGACGAATCTCATTATATTTTTGTGTTATTTATTTTACTTTCTCTATTGTTATTAGTTTACATGGTTACTTGAATCAATAATTGGTATCAGAGCATTGTTGAGTTCTAACATAAACTAATTAGAGATGAAGATGTTGTGTTCTACGTTCGAGTTATGATTCTCAAAATAGATCGACAACGGTGGTGGAGAAGAAATGGTGAAGCTTATTTGACTAATCAAAACTTCCAAACAAAGATGGATTTCAACAGCAGTAACAAGAAAGTGGGAATCTTCATTGTTGATTTTTCAATTCGCAGAAAAATAGAGATCAAAAAAGTATTTTAAAAAAAAAGAGAAAAGAGATAAGTAAGTGACGGAAGGAGAGAGAAACAAATAAAAAGCTTAGGACTTTTTTTATTTAGGTCTTGTTTATTTGTCAAAATAAACAAAAGGCTTATTTGATTTCAGATTTCAACAAATTTTTGAGGTTTCATTTATCTTTGGTTTTGAACTTGTTTGATTTGCGTTGAAGCTTGTTTGTCTTGTCGTTCAAAGTGAATATTTGAGTGTTTTGAAATGTCTTATAGTGACATATTTGAAGTTGGAAAGTTCAATAGAACAAGTAATTTTGGTCTTTGGAAATCGAGAGTTAAATATCTGTTGGTGTAAAACAAAATTATGAAAGTCTTGCATGCTGAAAAGCCAACATGAATGGAGGACGAAGATTGGAAAGAAGCTCAACAACGGTCATCGGGGATCATACGACTTTGTTTGGTATATTAAATCATGTATCATGTTATGAATCTTCAATCTCCAGTTGAGATATGGAAAAAGTTAGAAGACCAAATTATGTCCAGATCGTTAACGACCCAATTGTATCTTATGTAGATACTATATGGGCTAAAGATGCATGAGGGTTCAAATTTGGTTTAGCATGTGAATATTTTCAATCAAATAATCATGGATCTATCACAGCTTGATGTGAATATTGATGATGAAGATAAATTAATGATTCTTTTATGCTCAATATTGTCTTTCTATGAGCACCTGGTGACTACTCTAACATATAAGAAAGAAACTAACAAAGTTGAAGAAATTAATGTAGAATGTTTTGTCCAAAATCAACGAGAGAAGAATGCAAGAAAACATTTTCAATACAACATTTTATATGTTACGGGAAATCAAGGTCATGAAAGAAGGAATGAAAAAGAGCGTTCTAAAAGATGAAAATCTAGATCCAATTCTTCGTATTCCCATGTACCTTCAGGACACTCAATTTATAGTCTTTGTATTCCCTATACGTCATCATTATAGTTATGTGCTTATTTTGTGTGAATTGGGCTAGTGATCCTACAGACCGCAAGTCGACCATTGGATTTTCTACTTTCCTCGTTGACTCGCTTATTTTGTGGAAGAGTAAGAAACAATAGGTCATCTCTTAGTCTTCTACATAAGTTGAGTATCGTTCTATGACCTTGATTACTTGTAAAATGGTTTGGTTACGTCGGTTGATTGTTGATATGGGTATTTCTCTTTATCATACTCCAATATATTGTGATAACCAAAGTGCTATTCAGATTGCATAGAATGTAGTCTTTCATGAACAAACCAAACATATCAAGATTTATTGTCATGTCTTCGTCATCGCCTACAGATACACACAATCATGTTTTCAGTCATTCATTCTTCTCTATAGATTACAGATATATTTATAATAGCTCACTCAGTTTTGCGCTTTCATTTTTACTAAATAACTCTCGATGTTTATCGTTGTTGCATCATGAATTTAAGGGAATGTTAGTTGTATTATTAAGATACTTTTGTCTATCTGTATTTTTGTGTAATCCCTATACACATCATATATTAGTTCTTTTAGGCTTCTAAATAAGAAACTCAAGTTTAACTCTCTAGATTTTTGAAAAAAAATTAGTAAGTTTTGGTTCTGATTATCGAATCTTTTAATAACAATTACGAAGAAAAGAAAAGATGGGAAGAACAATAATATTTGTTGAAGAGGAAAATTTTTAAAAGTCTTAAGTATTGTATATCAATCAACCTTTACAAACAAATCTTTTAAATGAGTATATTAGCATAGAAACCCTAAACTACTTATATATACAAGTCAAAACTCATTAATAATAAAATAAGCCCTAATTTCATAAAACACAATAAAGACCAACAACTTTCAATTTACTTACAATTAATGTTCAAACTCACAATCTCCCCCGTAAGCTTGATTTAGTTCAAAATTCTTCACGTTGAGTAGCTCTTGCATCTCTGCAAATTTTACTCTTGTTAGCGCCTTGGTGAGAATGTCCGCACATTGCTCATTATTTCTTATGAACTCTATAACAATTTATTGGTTCTCGACACATTCACAGATGAATGGAACCAATTGTCAATGTTCTTGTTGCGTCCATAAAACACTAGGTTCTACATTAATGATATTGCAAACTTATTGTCGACACCTCGACTCGCACCTAAGCACCTCGCTCAATAAGTTTCTTAATAAAATTCCTTGACACGACGCAGAATTAGCTTCCATAAAATCTATCTCGCATGAAGATAAAGTAATAGTTCGATGCTTCTGAGATTGTCAGGTAATCATATTCCCGTTGAGATAAAATATCATTCCTCTAGTCATTTTTCTGTTTTCTGTGTCACCGGCTAGGTCGCTGTCAGTAAAACCAATGAGTTCTTCAACTTCTCATCATTTTCTTAACTAAATCTCATAACTCGTTGTTCCCTTCATGTAACGAATAATGTATTTTAATGCATGTTGGTGTAGAGTGGTAGCTTGCTCCATATATCGACTCACTATTCCTAGTGCATAAGAGATATCGGGTCGAGTGTGTGTCAAGTACCTAATACACCCGATGATACACCAATACTCATTCCCACTAAGCTTCCTTCCTCATTCTTTTTGAGTTGCAACTTTGTTTCCATTGGATACTTGCTTGGGTTGCAATCCTCCATTACAAAATATTTCAACACCTTCTTTGCATAAGTTGCCTGATTCACCTCGATTCTATCTTTCTTATGGTCCACCTCGTTTGTTGATTCTGAGATTGCCATATGATCAGATTTTCATTGAGATAAAACAACATCCCTATGGTGCCTTTTTTGTTGTTTATGTGTCACCGACTAGGTTTTTGTTAGTAAAACCAACGAGTTCTTCAACTTATCGTCCTCTTCTTAACTGAATCCAATATTTCCTCGTTCCCTTCACATAATGAGTAATGTGTTTTACTGCATGTTGGTGTACAATGGTAGGTTGCACCATGTATCGACTTATTATGCCAACTGCATAAGAGATATTAGGTCTAGTGTGCATCAAGTACCTGAGACACCTTATGATACACTAATTTGGATCCACTAAGCTTCCTTCCACATTCTTTTTGAGCTACAACTTTTCTTCCATTGGATACTTGCTTGGGTTGCAATCCTCCATTATGAACTGTTTCAACACCTTCTTCACATAAGTTGTTTACTTCACCTCGATAATATATTTCTTCCGGTCCACCTCGATAATAAGGTAGTACGAGAGTAGCCCAAGATCACTTATCTTGAACTCCTTCATCATCTGCTTTTTGAACTCCTTAATGCCCTTAATGCTTGATCCTATCACAATCAAGTCGTCGACATATACGCCGATAATGAGTACTTCTTTTCCATGGTTTCTCGTGTATACAACCTGCTCTAGAGAATATTTCACGAAGCCGAGATTCATCATTCTCTTGTTGAGGCAAGTATTCCATGCCCTTGGTGCTTGACGTAGTCCGTAGAGAGTCTTGTCTAACTTGTACAACTTGTGCTCTATATTTTTTTATAATGAAACCTTCAGGCTGAGCAACGTAGACTTCTTCTTCGATGTCACCATTGAGAAATTTTGATTTTGACATCCAAGTGGTGGATCTCCCATCCACGGTAAGCTACGATGGCAAGAATTAACTTGACTGTGTTAAGTTTTGCCACCGGTGCAAAGGTTTCCTCAAAGTCAACGCCTTACTTTTTCACGTAGTCTTTCGCTACTAATCTCGCTTTGTGTTTGAGGATGTTGCATTCGTTGTCTCTTTTCAACTTGAAAACCTACTTTAACCCGTTGGTCTTGTGACCGGGTGGTAAGTTGGTGATCTCCCATGTTTTGTTCTTCTTGATGGACTCGAACTCTTTCTTCATGGGCTCATACCACGGCTCTTTGGCTACCGCCTCGTGATATGTTATTGGTTTTTCGGTAGTGAGAAACAACAATTCATCATGATCCATCTCTACCAGTGGTGCCTCTGCATAGACATCTCGTAGGATTCCAAATTCTACGGAATTTTGTACGAGCTCGTTGTTGTCGTTACATCACTTCTACTTCTTCTCCTCCTCGAACATGGCATCTTTACTCACACAGACTTTCCCGCAAGTTGGATCAAGAAACCTCTATGCCTTGCTTTCATCTTTGAACTTCACATTTCTAGTGATCTTCTCGTTGAGCTCATTAAACTTATCTCGATGGCTCGTCATATGGTTACTTGCTCCATTGTCAAGGTACCACACGTCAGTTTGATTAACCTCATCGCCATTTGCGAGGAGGTTCACCATGATTTTTTCTTCAGTGAGAAACACCACCTCTAGTTCCTCCTTGGACGATTCTTGCACGAACTCTTCGAGGATTATCTCATTGTCTTTGAGCAAAGCATTCGTCACTCCATCAGAAAACATTAATGTTGGTTCCTCGTCATAGAAGCTAGTGAGGTTTTCCTCATCGTCGGGCATTTTGTTAGGGCACTCGGAACGCGTAGTTCTCGTAATTTTACAAGTGTAACACTTCATTGTGCTCTTGTCTTTGTGGGGTTTAATGTCTTCTTGTTGAGGTGAGCTTTCTCCGCGAACTCGCCCTCGATATCTCTCTTTTTCACGACCTCGATTATCTCCACTATTGCCGCTGCAACTCGACGATCTAGAAGAGAAATTGGCTTCTCCATTTTTCTCATTCATGACATCCATTAATCATGCGTGAGAAATAAGTGCTCCTCCTCTTGGTCTCCGTAGCCGCGGTGTATCTCCTCGTGGACTTTTAGGCGACTGACGTTCTCCTCGACGGTCATATTCTTGAGGTCACCAAATTACTCGATCGCGGTAACGATCTGCATGTATTTTCGTGGTATGGATTAAAGGAACTTCTTGTCACGTTCCCTTCTCTTCTGATCTTCATTGTCGCCACATCTCTAGTTAATTTTGACGACATGTTCTTCAGATAGGCTCTAAAACCAAATGTTGATTTTGAATAATAGATCTTCTAAGAACAATTATAAAGAAAGGAAAAGTTGTAAAAGTTGTAAAAGTTGGGAAGAACAATAATATTTATTGATGAGGAAATGTTTTAAGAATCTTACGTGTTGTATATCAACTTTTTACAAACTCTTTTAAATGAGTATATTATCTTAGAAACCTTAAACTACTCATACATAAAATCTCAAACCCATTAATAATTAAATAAGTTATAATTATATAAAAGACATTAAAGATCAACAAGTTTTAATTTACTGATCATCATTGTTTAAACTGACAGTAAGCAAATCAAATATAAAGAGTGGCAATCAATATTTCAATCCATCATAGGAATAAGCTATATTTTCACTACTTCATTTTTCTTATGAAGAACAATATCTTCACACCTAACTTAGTAAATGTTTTTATCTCGATCGCCGTATTGAGTGTTTCTCCGTCCATCAAAAGACTTTTTAAAAAAAAACATAGAAAACCCTAAGGTGCTTGTCTATGAAGCCAGCTTCCACCAACCTTCTCTGAAATGCTAATCTTCAACGGACAAATCCTCACCAATATAATGTTATTATATTTTCTAATTTAACTATATATCATTGGAGTATTTGTTCTAATTTCATTCAAACTTTATATCATTCAATAGATCATAGACTTTGAAGTAGTTTAAAAGTCACTTTCCTTCTTATTTTTTATCAATCAAACTATATGTTTTTACCAATAGATACTTTTTTATAATTTATCCTTCTTTAAAGGCGGCAAAAGAGAAGGAAAAAGAGTTAAGGTTATTTCCTAGTTCAGATTAGACCGGTTCATTGAAACTTCTAACTAATAAGAACCAGTCAATTACAGTCGTTTCTTTCCCTTTATTTAATTTTCTCCGCGTTTATTCACACATCTATAAATCTCTCTCATTCACCTGAAAAGAGAAAATAAGATAGAAGAGAAAGAATCTGAATTATTGAAGAAGAAAGATGGAGGATACTAAACCAAAATCCACACCAATTCGGTTCTTATCTTCTCTTTTGATGATATCTCTCCTGATTTCTTCATCCTCTGCTCAGAATTGTCAATCCACAACATTCTCCGGCAACAGGATTTACTCCACTTGCACAGCTCTCCCCGTTTTAAACTCTTTCCTTCACTGGAATTACCATCAATCCAATCGGACTGTTGATCTTGCTTACCGGCACACCGGCGTCTCTTCCACTAACTGGGTCGCATGGGCGCTCAATATCAATGGAGTTGGCATGGCCGGCGCTCAAGCGCTCGTCGCCTTTCAGGGCACCGGAGGAAACATGCAGGCCTACACCTCCTCTGTTATCGACACTCGTATTTCAACCCTCTCGCCGGGAAATTTGAGCTTCAATGTTCCATCCATCTCTGCTGAATTTGTTAGTAGTGAGATTATTATATATGCAACTCTTCAACTTCCCGGCGACGGTACTAGTTTCAATCAGGTCTGGCAAATCGGACCTCTTTCCGGTAACAATCCGGCAGCACACAACTTGGCCGGAGCTAACGTGGCGTCAACAGGGACAGTAAATTTTGCCGACGGCTCTGTGACGGGTGATGGAGGCGCCGCTATTACTAGACAGAGAAACAAAAATGTAAGCATTTTAATTCTTTTTTAGTCAAACTTTTAGTTGTAATGTTTTTTTATTTAATTTGTGACAAAAATTATTACTTTGATTTGTGATTATTTATATTTTCATGAGTTTATTATCTAATCCGGGATTAATGAAAAAAATCATTTCAGATTCACGGAGTATTGAATGCAATCAGTTGGGGAGTGTTGATGCCGTTTGGGGCGATAGTGGCTAGATATTTAAAGGTGTTCAAGTCGTCTGATCCGGCATGGTTCTATATCCATGTCGCGTGTCAATCGTCTGCCTACATCATTGGAGTAGCCGGATGGGGTACTGGATTGAAACTCGGGGAGGAGTCTGGATTAGACAATACCACACATAGAAACATCGGGATCACACTCTTTTGTCTCGGAACTCTTCAGGTATAAATATTACTGATTTCCACTACAAAAAGTGTCTTAATTGTAGAATATTTAAATTTGATATTTGTTAATTATTTGATTAGGTGTTTGCACTTATGTTGAGGCCAAACAAGGACAACAAGTATAGAATGTATTGGAACTTTTACCATTGGGGTGTGGGATACGCTGTGATCATTCTCACCATAGTGAACATTTTCAAGGGATTTGAGCTTTTGAACCCGGCCAAGGGTTGGAAACATGCTTACATTGGAATCATCATATCCTACGGCGCCATCGCTGTCTTGTTGGAGTGTTACACTTGGTATTTTGTTATCAAGAGAAAGAGACAGACTCCTCTTTCCGGCGACAAATACCCTTACGCCGGAAACGGGCAGCCCGGGCAATCTGTCTAGATCTACATCTTATGGGTAGAAACTTAAAAGAACAAGGGATGGCCATGGCCTTTCACACTTTACATTTATGGTTGAGAGAGATATTTTATTTTTGTTGTCATTGTATTCTTAGATATATTAATATTTTTTCATAAATTCTTTCTTGTTTGTTGTACGATCTCATGTGACATAAAATAGTTCCTCAGTAATATTGTTTTAATAAAATGAATTTGGTACATTATTATAATTTATGTTTTTTAATTCAATTTAAAATAATTTTTTTAAAGTGAAAATCAAACCTTTAATCTTTTATTATCCTGACCCTTATCATCACGACACATAAATAATATAATAATATTCATCACTTCATTATTACTACTAAATATTTAATAAATAATAAGATCTCAATTAATAAATTTTATTATATTGAAATGTTAAATTTATTTTAATATTATAATTAGTTAATTTAATTTAATTATATTTATTGACTTTTAGAATAACTAGGTTATCTAATTTATACCTAGGTATAAGTATACGACTATTTAACCCAAACTCTAAGGGATTTGAATTACTAATTTGAGTAAGTTATAATTATTTGAGTTTGATATTTACCTATTTTAAAACGTATTAAGTTTATCAAAATATATTGAATGAGTTAATTAAGAACATATTAAATTGTTAACAAAACGTATTAAATAGTAAAAAAAAAGTATAAAACATGGGAAATTAGTCAAAAAAAAATATATATATTAAACGGATAACTAAGATGTTAAATTGTGTTAAACGGATAAAAATATATAATTAATTGTGCCAAAAATGTATTAAATAGTGTAAGAAACGCGTTAAATTAGTACAAATAAATATATTAAACGAATTCGAAACATGTTAGAGTTATTGATAAAAAATTAATTGGGTAAACTTATTTTGTCAAAAAAAAATAGTTTTCCATATTAATGAATAATATAAGTTTGTGTTAAACTTGAAACTATAACTTAACTTTCCGAGTTCTTGATTCAAGAAACGTGTTCTTGATTGATGGGACCGAGTATGGAATTCTTTTAATCAAGCGCAACAGATATAATGTGATGAGAAAATTCGAGGTTAAAGAGAGAAGAAATCGGGGTGAGAAGAGAATACTACTAGAATACACCTAGTAGTCCAAGATAGAGGTTCAAGGCCGAGAGAATAACTTAGAGTAACAACTTTCACAAGTTTCAATTCATAACCCAAAAAGTGGGGTGGGCATCAGCATTTAAAGCGGCTGAATTACCCAAGAGTATTCGGTTACCAACTTGTTACAACAACTTTAAAAAATAACAGAATTTGGTTTGAGAGAAAAATAAGAGAAGGGAAACAAAACAAAATTATTAAACAAAAAACATAAATTAGCCCATGTGCACCATAGGACCGAGAAAAGGGTGCCGGAAATATTCTAGGACCGAGGCCTTGATGCGTAGACCTAACATAATCTCCTCCTTCAAAGTTCGTCGCCCTCGACGAAAAGAACGTGGACTGGTCAGCCTCTAATGTGCATCCTCAAATCTTTAAAAAAATATTGCTTCGGTCGGGCTTCAGCAAATTCAGCAAGGGTCGCAGCATAGGACCGAACTTCTTAAAAAACTTTCGGCAGAATCGTTTCAATAGTGGAGTTGGTCGGGTCCTTGTAGTCTTTTGCATTTCCGGGTCACTTGCCACTCCGCCTATGTAAGGAATTTCTGTGCACCCAAGGTCGAGTTTTTCATTGTTTAAGCTGACCTTTGTTGTTGCAATGTCGCCAAGACTTGAAGCAAATATATAAAAAAAATTTCTTCCAACTTCGATTATACTCTATGGTGTTATCAAAAATCCAGGCCAAGTCTTTTTCCCGAACCAGCATAACATGGGCAGCGAAAGAGCCATAGCTTCTAATTATTCTCCTAACTTGTGGTCGGTCTTCGGGTTGCTGGAATAGAGCATTGAACACTTCAAATAGTTGCTGGAGATCTTCAGGAATATCTTCTAAGGTCATTGTCGCGAGGGAAATAGTTTGGCCTTCAGGCTTACTTTTTATTTGCACTTTAGCAGCAACACTACATTCATCGAAAATCTTTTTTAGTTGGTTTCCATGCATCAAGGAGACCTGCGACTGAGGAATCCCCTTTAGGACTGTGGTTATGCCTTGCTTCTCATACGAAAAGGTCAGCTTTTCGAAGTTCCAAGATGAAGGACCTAAAGTAATCAGCCATTCAATGCCCAGCACAATATCATATCCGTCCATGGAAATTACCTTCATTTCTGTTTGATAGTCATTGCCTTACATCGACCACTTCAAGTCTTTACAAACACTAGAGCATAACACATTGGACCCATCGACCACTCTAACCGATTGCACCCGGGTTGCTATGCTTTTGTGGTCTATTTTCTCCAAAATCCTGTTATTGATAAAATTGTGGGTGTTTCTTGTATCAATCAGGATCACTACCGGCAGGTTCCTAACTTTGCCAAGAATCTGGAGCGTTTGAAAATCTTTAGAATCGGTCAATGCATGTAAAGATATGGCTGGTTCTTCCCTTGCCCCGAGCAACGAAGGTAGATCATCCAAAACAGATTCTTGAATGGGTTCTTGATGTTCTTGTTGATTGGCCGAGACCATGAATAATCTGGATTTGCACTTATGGTTTGGTTGCCATTTTTCATTACAAGTGTAGCATAGGCCCTTCTTTCTCTTTTCATCCATTGAGACCGGGTCTAATTGTTTAACATGGACATGGTTTGCACTTGAAGAGGACCCATATGATGAATTCTTGATGTCGGTATTGGTGCTCGGACAGGCTGTGTTAATATTGGATGGCGTGGGCAGCAACGGTGCTTCAGCGCTGTACAAGTGCCCGTTGCACATTAGGAACTAGTATGTTGCTTCTTGGACCTTATCCATGGCCATGGCTTCGTTTAGAGAATCCGGGAATCGCAATCTGATGCAATTTGCAATCTCCTCCCTTAGACCGGACAAGTAGCAATCTATGATGTATTCCTTTGGCATGCTGTAGAGTTTTTGAGAGATCGACATGTATCGCAGATTATATTCTTGAACCAAACCAACCTGTTTTAAATTCATCAACTACCTCATTGGAGTGTCGTGTATAGAGGGCCCAAATTGCGCCAAGAGGTCTCTCTTGAACACATCTCATGATAATGCTTCTCTATGGTTGCGGTTCTGAAGATATGACCCGTACCACATTCTTGCTTCGCCAGAAAAGTGAATGGGGGTGATTTCTAATTTAGTGGCATCATTTGTCTTGTCCACCCTAAAGATTTGCTCGGCGGATATCAGCCAGCCCTCGACATCGGGTCCATCAAACCGAGGAAAGTCGACCTTGGTTAGCCGAGTGGGAGGAACATAATGATGGTCGCGGTTCTGTCCAGGGTGATGGGGACGATATGGAGGACCGTGGCAAAAAGGCTCATCATCATCATAGGGGCCGGTGCGGGGATCTTGGCCCTTGCCCGACGCGGCACTTTCGATTGCTGCAAGTCTTTCTTCAGCGATATTGAATCTTCCGTCCATGTTATTGCTTAGTTCGGCCATATGTTGTTTAAGAGCAGCATGCATAGCAGCCGATTCAGTCATGTGTTGGTGCAAAATGGCCTGCGTAGCGGTTAATTGTTGGGACAATCCTTCGATTAGGAACTTTAGCGCCTCCATTTCTATCTGCTGGCGGGATTCTACCATTTAGAGAATCGCCCAGCTCTGATACCAATATGTTAAGCTTGAAACTATAACTTAACTTTCCGAGTTCTTGATTCAAGAAACGTGTTCTTGATTGATGGGACCGAGTATGGAATTCTTTTAATCAAGCGCAGTGGATATAATGTGATGAGAGAATTTTAGGTTAAAGAGAGAAGAAACCGGAGTGAGAAGAGAATACTACTAGAATACACCTAGTAGTCCAAGATAGAGGTTCAAGGCCGAGAGAATAATTTAGAGTAACAACTTTCACAAGCTTCAATTCATAGCCCAAAAAGTGGGGTGGGCATCAGCATTTAAAGCGGTTGAATTACCCAAGAGTATTCGGTTACCAACTTGTTACAACAACTTTAAAAAATAACAGAATTCGGTTTGAGAGAAATATAAGAGAAGGGAAACAAAACAGAATTATTAAACGAATTACATAAACTGGCCCATGTGCATCATAGGACCGAGAAAAGGGTGCCGGAAATATTTTAGGACCGAAGCCTTGATGCGTAGACTTAACAGTTTGATACAATGATTAAAATTAATTTGAGTTGAGTAATACATCTAAGTTGTGAATTAGTTTGAGTAACTCAGTTGAGTTGTGTTTACCAGTTTTACATCTAACTAGTATATATTTAAGCTTATATTATCTATAAATATATTCTTGAAGATGTTATTAATAGGTTGAATAATATATGTAATACATTTTTTTTTCTTTTTGCAAAGTTATAATTAATTAATAATATATTCTTTTCAATAAGCACAAGTTGAGAAAATTGATAATATGTTATTCAAGTATAATGGATATTCTTATTTTTTAAGACATGACTTACATTCACTTTTATTCACAATTTCTTTCTCATCAAACTCTCATATTATGTCTACTATTTCCTCACAAAATTTCAACTCTTTACAAAAGATTTTAGTGGCCGACTCTAATCAGCCACAAGTTCCCCAATGAGTATCTTGTTATAGAACTGTGAGGGCTTCGAGACTTCTGCGACAGTTCATTCATTAAAAAGTCTTGTTTGTATATGTATAATTAATTTGTATTCTAAAAGTTCATACATGTGTCATTAATTTTAATTTTCTGAGTTATAGTTTATGATTTACATATTACTATCACATCGATACAGTTGACCAATTTAAATGTATTGTATTATTCTGGAACGAGGATATGAACATATTCTTATATTTAAGTACACAATACTGGATAGACACATCTGTGTCTTTTAATCATAGCCCTCATCCATGGAGACTCCTAATAGGGACGTTCATTGGGAAATAATTTCAAAAACTTCCATCATGTACTACTCACTATGGTTATGTGTGGAGATTTTAACGACCATGTATATCACCTTGAGAAAGATAGTAGAATTGAAATCAATCAATTTGAGATCTATTTTTATCAAATTTATTAACTATTGTCATTTTTTAGATATTATCTATAGTTCAACATAATGCAATAATCGTTCAGGCGCAAATATCATGAGGAAAAAATTGGAAAGAGCCTTTGAAACAAAAAAAATGGACACTTTTCCCTCAAGCCATAGTCAAGTGCCTTCAGAAATCATTCCCCTTTATTCATCACTATTGCAATACTTAGATATTGACGGTCTCCTTTTTGCACTAAGCTACATCCCCATTGAATTTTCAAAATCTTAATCAATTGGGATAAAGACTGTGTTTGTAAATTTTTCTAAACATATTTATGATTAGACCAATAAACTCACCAACTTAATTCTTAATTCTTCGTTCTTAATGGTTGGTAGGGCTTGGATGATATTAAATTGGTGAAAGAAAACATTAAACAACTTAAAAAAAATGAAGAGAAATTTTGAAAAGAGTGTTGAAAATTAAAAATCTTATCTATGACTATTTTAATACGAGGTATTTTCATACTACTATTATCCATAGGAGACAAAACAATCAAATAAATTTATCCAAATTAATATTTTGTGTCTAGATTATTATTTGGGTCAACCCAATATTTGTTTACTCCATTTTCATTAACTAGGTCTATTTGATTGAAACAAATAAATAAATAAATAATACTTAGGAGAAACAAAAAAGAATGCCGTTAATAATTTATAGGTCCGAAAAAGAAAATATTGAAGTGTTAATAATTAGAGTGTAAATTTGAGAATATTTCAATACTAAGGGTTTCACTTAAAACCGGCTTGTGACCGGTTTTGTAATCTGTAAAAATAAACCGGAAGCTCGCAAAAACCCTAGCCCCCATTTCCCTTTCTAATTTCCTCCTCTCTCGATCTTTTCTCGTCTTCGTTACTTTCTCCGGTAGCTGATTCAGTCGGAGTTTCCATTGCCGTCTTCTCCAGAGGTTTAGTTTCCTTCAGCTTGAGTCGGTGCCTGAGTCGGCGAAGAGCCGGTATGTAAAACCCATTTAAAGAATTCAATTCATTCCCAATTTGATTTTCTCCAAATAATCGACAATGAAGAGGGACCGTCGGGATTTTATGAAACCCATAATGAAGGTTATACTGTTTATTATGAAAAAGAGTGAGAAATTGATGGAACTAGAAACCAAATATTAACCTGTGTTAACTGATAGAAAAATACCGACAACTTAGTTGTTTATGTGGATTGATAAAAGGATTCATAACTTTCACAGTAATAGACTGCAAATGAG
Source organism: Impatiens glandulifera (assembly GCF_907164915.1). Lineage (NCBI taxonomy): Eukaryota > Viridiplantae > Streptophyta > Magnoliopsida > Ericales > Balsaminaceae > Impatiens > Impatiens glandulifera. The sequence continues at coordinate 13,630,067 of NC_061868.1, forward strand.
TTTGAATGCAGGATTTCGTAGATAAGCAGAAGAAACCCTCAATTGAATTGTTATCATGACCTGCAGTTCTTCTTTTTTTGGTGTGGTTGTCTCATTTATTGATTAAGCAGATGTTTCTCTATAAGTAGGATGGGAATGATTTTTCCAACTTGCATTTATTTTGTATACTCTTAGTTTGATGATCAACATGTTAACTCAAATGAAATGAGGTTCTTAAATCTTGTCAAAGCCAACTGAGGGTTGGTTTCCTTACAGAAACATTTAATAATTGGATCTATTTGTTTTCATGACATCCTTCGATAAGAATAACTTGTTTTATGTAATCTGCATTGATCAATATCATCATTTGTTTCCTACAGCGCATAAGAATTTTTTATGGGTATATTGTTTCTTTACTAATTTAAATGATGTCGGTTTTCCTTACATCAATATTTAATAATTGGATCTATTTGTTTTCATGACATTCTTTGATACGAATAACTTGTTTTTATTTTTAAACTGGTTGTAATCTGCATTGATCAATATCATCATTTGTTTCCTACAGCACATAAGAAATTTTGATGGGTATACTGTTTGTTTACTAAATGAAATGATATTGGTTGTTTGAAGGATTTCAGCTTCTAGAACCATGTTGAAGTGTGTACTTCAGAAGTTGTCTACTTGTGGACATGGTGAAATTAGTTCTTGTAGGTTTGCACAAGCAAAGGGTTTCCACAGTGGGCAGGTATATTTGCTATACATTTTATTCGTGTGATAAACTATTAGAGATGGCTTGTTTGATTTGGTGTTAATGTGTGTGATAAACAATCTGTATATGTTTTTGAAAAAACGCTGTTCGATGAAAAAGTATAATGTGGGTCCTTAGCATTTTTAAAATGTTATGAAGGGTATTTGATCATTTAGTTAATGAATTGATGAAAGTTGTTTTTGTTTGAATTTAATCCTCATCAATCAAGGCCTTATAGAGATGCACAACCGCCTTTAGTTTTAGTCGTTCTTGTTCGATCTGGGTTATTTGAATTTAATCTCAAATGAATCCACTATCCCATCAGCATTTAAATCATTAACCAAATAAATACCCTTATTTTAAAAATTCATTAGAAATTTATACCCCTAATGTCTTCTTCCCCAAATAACTTATTTTTCAATAACCTACAACAGGCAGCTCATTTTGAATAACCTACCGGTTATCCAAGTAACCCTAAAGATCAAACAAGGTCACAGTTATAATGATAAGTTGATGAACTTCCAAAGTAATAGGTCAATATTGTTTATTGCATTGATTATAATCTCCTTGACATCACCCACCCAAGATAGCTCAAATGTTAAGGCCCGGGTATTTTAATATATCCTCTTATCAATCACATCAAAAACACAAAAATACATTTACTTCTTTTTTTCAGTATCTTTTTATTATATATTTATACATTTTAAGTATTTTTACCTGATTAAACCCACATAACTCACTTTTCCATAACCCAAAACAACAAGGCTCAAAGAGTTGAAGTTTAAGAGGTTGCTCAAGTTCAATTATAACTGAAAGAACCTTGATTGAAGTTGGAATTATGCGATTAGATGTTTACCTAGCCTCCTCAAGGGAAGAAACCCTGTTAATAATAATAATCCCCTTGATATCATTTATGTGTCTATTATATTCAGTTGCTTCTAGCCCCGAGAAGTTTTTTCGGAGTTGAAGATTATCTTGACGACGAAAATAGCAAACCATATACTTACCAGAAGGAGAAGAAATCGAAGAATCCCAACAAGCATATATCTTTCAAGCAAAGGACCGTAGCCTTTATGGAACCATTCACACTCGATGTGTTGATCTCGAAAAGATTTGTGACAGCTTCACTCACACATAGGGTAACGAGCAAGCAAGTTGCGGTTGCAGGAACAAACTCAAAAGACATAAAGGCCGCACTAAAGTCAAGAGCGGATATACCTGCTTGTTTATCGATTGGTCGGATATTAGCTGACAGGGCAAGAGAAGCTGATGTGTACACGGCTTCTTATACACCTAGGGACAGGGACAAATTTGAAGGGAAGATAAGGGCAGTTGTTCAGTCCCTTATTGATAATGGTATTGATGTTAAAGTGTACCTAGATTGATTAAGATACTTTATGACATTTTGTTTCAAAAACAAAGTTGCTAATTTGTGTCATGATTTGGTTTAGAGTGGTTTATACTCTAATTGATATTTTGGATTGTAGTTAATTTTATTTTCCAATTTTATAACTACTTTTTTAGTCTAAATTGAATGAATTTCAATTTTATGAGAATTGGTATTGAATTGTAATTCAATTCTAATTCCTATGTTTGCAAAATAAAATATCGGTTTAAAATATTAACTTTTTAAATATGTTTTCACGTTTTTTTGCACGTTTAATACGTTTTTGACATGTTTAATACGTTTTTGACATGTTTAACACATTTTTACACGTTTTTGATATGTTTAACATATTTTCACACTTAAAATACATTTTCACACGTTTAACATATTTTTCATGTTTTTGGTATGCTTAACACGTTTTTGACATTTTTAATACGTTTAACATGTTTTTCACACGTTTTAACAAGTTTAACACGTTTTTGACACGTTTTTAACATGTTTAATACGTTTTTCACACGTTTAACATGTTTTTCACGTTTTCACACGTTTAACATGTTTTGGCATGTCTAACATGTTTTATACATTTTTGACACGTTTAACACATTTTTCACGTTTTGACACATTTAACACGTTTAACATGTTTTTCACGTTTAACACGTTTTCCACATTTAACACGTTTTTTACGTTTAACTCATTTTCACACGTTTTTCCATATTTAACATGTTTTTCACATGATAAACATGTTTTTCACGTTTTTGGTACGTTAAACACATTTTTGGCATGTCTAACACGTTTTTCACACATTTTGACACGTTTAACACGTTTTTCACGTTTTGGCACGTTTAACACGTTCATCACATTTTTCACATATTTAAATACGTTTTTCACACATTTTTCACGTTTTTCACATGTTTTAACATGTTTTCACGCGTTTTTCACGTTTTTCACACGTTTTTCACACATTATAACAAGTTTAACACGTTTTCACGTTTTGGCATGTTTTTAACATGTTTAATACGTTTTTCACATGTTTAACATGTTTTTCACGTTTTTCACACGTTTCACACGTTTTTGGCATGTCTAACACGTTTTACACATTTTTGACACGTTTAACACATTTTTTCACGTTTTGGCACATTTAACACGTTTCTCACACGTTTTTCACGTTTAACTCATTTTCACACGTTTTTCACATTTAACATGTTTTTCACATGTTTAACATGTTTTTCACGTTTTTTGCACATTAAACACATTTTTGGCAAGTTTAACACGTTTTTCACATGTTTTACACATTTTTAACACGTTTAACACGTTTTTCACGTTTTGGCATGTTTAATACGTTTTTCACACGTTTTTCACACATTTTTCATGTTTTTCACACGTTTTAACACATTTTTCATGTTTTTCACACGTTTTTACATGGTTTTCAAGTTTTTGGCACATTTAACACGTTTTTGACATTTTTATTACGTTTAACATGTTTTTCACACGTTTTGATAGGTTTAAAACGTGTTAAACGTGTCAAAAACGTAAAAACGTGTTTAACATATCAAAAATGTGTTAAATATGCCAAATAAGTGAAAAACTTGTTAAACGTGCCAAAACGTGAAAAATGTGTTAAAAATGTGTCAAACGTTTCAAAAACGTAAAAAAACACGTGAAACGTGTCAACAACGTGTTAAACGTATTTAATGTGTTAAAAACGTTTTAAACGTGTTAAAAACCTTTTAAACATGTTAAAAACATGGAAATGTGTTAAACGTTCCAAACATGTGAAAAACTTGTTAAACGTGTCAAAACGTATTAAACGTGCCAAAACGTGAAAAACGTGTCAAAATGTGGTAAACGTGTCAAAAACGTAAACAAATATGTTAAATGTGTCAAAAACGTGAAAATGTGTTAAACGTGTCAAAAACATAAAAAAACGTGTTAAATGTATAAAAAATGTGAAAACGTGTTAAACGTGTCAAAAGCGTGTTAAAAATATGAAAAACTTGTTCAACGTGTCAAAACGTGCAAAATGTACAAAAATGTAAAAAACATGTTAAACATGTCAAAAACGTGTTAAACGTGTTAAACACGTAAAAATTATGTTAAACATGTTAAACGTGTCAAGAACGTGAAAAACGTGTTAAATGTGTCAAAAACGTGTTAAACGTATCAAGGACGTGAAAAACGTGTTCAATGTGTCAAAACGTGCCAAAAACATGTTAAACGTGTCAAAAACGTGTTAAAAACGTGAAAATCATGTTAAACGTGTTAAACATGTGAATGACGCGTTAAACGTGTCAAGGTCGTGAAAAACGTGTTAAATGTGTCAAAAACGTGTTAAACGTGTCAAGGATATGAAAAACGTGTTAAATGTGTCAAAACGTGTTACACGTGTCAAAAACGTGTTAAACGTCCCAAAAACATGTTCAACGTGCCAAAAACGTGTTAAACTTGTCAAAAATGTGAAAATCATGTTAAACGTGTGAAAATGTGTTAAACGTGTAAAAAACGTGTTAAACGTGTCAAGGACGTGAAAAACGTGTTAAATGTATCAAAAATGTGTTAAACGTGTCAAGGACGTGAAAAACGTGTTAAATGTTTCAAAACGTGTTAAACGTGCCAAAAACGTGTTTAATGTGTGAAAAACGTGTTAAACATGTCAAAAACATGAAAAACGTGTTAATTTGGAATTACAATTCCGACCTAAAAAGATTGAAATTGAGAACTATCAAATTACACTATATTGAATTCTATTGGAATTCTAATTCCAATTCCAATTTTTAATATTAAAGTGTCTAACAAACATAAGAATTGAAATTGAACCCTCCAATTCCAATTCTAATGTCATGGTTATCAAACACATCCTTAATATATTTAAAGGTTGATTTTCAATACACCTTACATATGGGTGCAATTTATTTAGACATTTTCGATTGATGTCTATTCTATTATTCTTAGGGCCATTTTAAATTACATATTTTTTTAAATATATATATATTTTAAAAGTAATTTGTCTAAATATAAATTTAAATGTTATATAAGATTGAATTTGCTTAGAAATACTTTATTTATTCTTCTAAATATCTCCTAAACCATTTAGATGATGGAGGTTTGTGAAAAGACAAGATTTTTGAATCAAGAACCTATTTTCACAAAATGAAAAATCTGAAAACTCTTCTTAACTTCTCTTCTATTGGATAATATAAATATTAAATAAAAATAAAAAAAGTTTGACGATGCAAAATACATCCACGTATGTGCAATTAAGAATATTAGTTGGAGGAATATGAGTCACATTTTGTTTTTGTGATGCTTGTCCAAATATATATTATAAGGATAGAATATATATTATATAGATTGAGAGGTAAGGGATAGATTCTCTCAATTTACTCTTTAAAGTGATTACTCCATTATCTAACAAAGCCAAAAATAAATTAAAATTTGATTTAATTTAATTTAATTAGTCACCTTAATAATTAATTAACATATATGAAGGATAAAATCCCACTTTGTTTGTGTGTTGCCAAACAATTTTGCTTTATTATGCCACTATAAGCAGTAACACATAGTGCTGATTCTGTCTGCCCTTGATGAACAAAAACATGTACCAAAAATCATGCATAGCCTTGTTTGGAATAGGTTTGAATTAAATTAATTAGTCATTCTATTTTTGTATTTTACTATCAAATAATATAGTCTGATTTTTGTCTTGTTCAAACAAGATTCTATAAATTATTTAAACAAATGGCTGACCTCTTTTTGTGATATACCCTAAATATGTGAAGTATTTTATAATTTTTAACCATATAATATACATATATAATATATATAGATTGTTGCCCTATGAATTAGACTGCCCCCAAAACGTGAATTAAACCGCTATATTACAAACTTTTATATTAAAAAAATTAATACATCTAACTTACAAATCTTTTTATATATAATTATGAGTTATTTGAGATTTTTTCAAAAAATTCAAAACAAATTGACCTTAAATTTTGATGGGCTGGAATGAGATCTTTGATCCTAACTTTAGGAGTGTACATTGTTTTGGCCTCCAATTATGTCCCATTAGTTATATTCTTTATTTAGGAATAAAGGACACATAGTACACGACAAAATTCTCAAGAGACCACTTCACTTCATTTAGAAATACCATTTATTTGATTTCTCATATTGAGAAGTCCTAAAACACTAAACAAAGCAAAAACTAAAATACAAGGAAAAGAAACATATCAAACGAGCCCTAAGTTCCTTCAAGAGATTAACGATGCCAACAATAGAGAAAGATGATATATTCTTAAGATGATCTACCAAAAATCAGATTACAAACATTTATTGTTCATCCAAAAAAATGCAACCGATGAGGATGGAAAATTATTCTACGACTTTTCTCACTTGAACTAACTTTAAACTGCCTTAAAAGCTGACATATCATTTTGTTGATCTCCAGGCAAAATCGAATTCAGAAGAACAAACCCATTTGAAAAGTAAATAGTTTTCTTGTTAAATGTCAATAATGAGACTCAAAATCATAGAAAGAATCTCAATAAAGATAGGTAAATGCAATGAAATTAATGATTTGATAAGAAAAGACTCTTCTAATAAGGTTAGCTTACCTCATTGTGCAAATTAAGCAGTATTGTCGCCATGTTGGCTTTCATTAAGACCCCACAACTATAGCCTATAGTAGTAGGAAAATAAAGAAACTAAAACCCAAAATTAAATAGTAAAAAGTCCACAATACCCCTCAAAATACTGATAAGCACAAGCACTAGAAGCACCACCATCAACTTTTATGCTGCCCCCACTATCAAATACCATATAAACAAGATGAACTCACTTACTTATCAATTTATGAGGGAAAGCCTTATTGGCAACATGAAAAGGAGGAGCACCAAGGTAGCAGACGAGAGCATGATAGGTCAAATACCAATCTTGCCCCTTGTCACCACCAGAAGAGGGTCCTGGCGGAGGATGGGCAGTTCTGTCATTTTGTGTGTTCTTCGGGCTCCTGTTTCTATCCTCCTTTCGTGTCTCAATCATGTTCCATCTGACAGAAGCTTGGAAGGAGTATGGACAGCTCAGATATCGGAGATGAATCAGCTCATGGTTAATGACAGTATGCGCTATGCCATCTTGCTATAGGTAGCCTTAAAGCAATTTCTAATATGATCAATGTTTAATGTAATATTATTCAATTTAATGTAATAAACCCTTCAAATACAAATGAGAGCTCCTCTTTCAGCTTTCTATAAACAAGAGCCATGAAAAGGAATTGAAAATATCTATTGCCCATTATAATAGTTCAACTATTCCAAAATGGGTATTCATGAAATTTGCAAGTAAGCATTCAATTTGAACAGATGAGGAAATAAGACATTAATAGCACCAAGACTGAATCTTTGTCAAAAGAAACAAAGAGAAGAACAAAGTTATTTAACCAGCTAGCAAAGTTCACCAAAGTAACTCATATTTAGAAGAGAGTATGTAAGCCAGTATCATTAACAAACTAACCCATCAAACTTGCAATCATCAAAAAAGGAAGAAAAAAAGGAGAATGTTTGCGATCATACTAATTTGTATTTTGGGGAAAAGTCCAATGGTGAAACAAGGGTATCAGAATGAAGAACAACATCGTACCAAGCATTCTTACCAACTATATCGATCCTCTTGAATGTCATCTTCTGGGGATCATATGTTCCAAGAACTTGATGATTATAGAAAAGCAACAATTGACCATCTTCTTGTTGATAGTCAAGAACTCGAACAAGCTCCACAGACCATTTAGGTTCTGTTATCTTAATAACAAAAAGCTTTGCCCAAGAATCAATAACCCCATATTGCTTCATGACCCACACATCTACATTAATATGATTGTTCATTATCGAAAGACAATTTCCTAACACTCCAGTTGAGAATCTACCTGTACCAGCTTTTGGGCCAGGCATTTTGTCGAACACATCGTTTGCCAAGTCAAACACAGTTACGAAAGCAGCGGAGGATTGATTAACCCAGTGAAAAACGCCATTAACGAGAGATGCTGAACCAGGATTTTCTGCAGTCCTTTGCGGCTGCCATGGATGAACTTTACAATCGATACGCTTCCAAAAATCATCGCCTAACCTGTAAACGTGGATCTCCAATCGATCTTCCGTTTGGCTTCGCCCAACTACGACAGTCCATTTGGAGATCTCGAGAATTTTATATGATTGGGTTTTAGGGCAAAAACCAAGTTCGCAAACCAAGGAATTAACTCGACCAGATGGGTATGCAAGATTATCAGGAATCTTAACACAATGACGAAGAAATGGATTACAGACAAACCTGATGAACTTATCGGCTCGATTGACCAAACAGAGAAGACCGTTACAGGATCCTCTTACATAAAACTCTCTGAAATTGAGGATAGAAAAATTCATCGGAAGACAGGTGGGTACAGGGACATGGTGCCGATCCATAAAGAAAAACTCACTGAAGAAGCAGATTCCTTCATAGTAGATAGTAGTATGGAGCATCAGACCTGATTTTGCAGCAATTGATCGAGTCATTTGATTACGGGTGAAGAAGGAGCCGCAAATTAAATCTCGCCATGATCGGCAAACACATCGACATTGCATAATAGATCTAACTGGTAATCTGGAGAAGATGTCTTGGAGTAAGTCGTCCATCAGCAGATTCATCATCTTCCTTTGATCGCCAGACGGCCGCGTAACTCAGCCAAAGTTGAACTCAGCAACCGCTCCGCCGTGAAAGAAACATGAGAGAAGACTCATGAGTCGCTCTGAATTTCTCTGTGTAACTTACTTGTACCAGAGTTGTTGTTTCAGGTCATCACAATTTCCAATTTTACCCCGTATAATTTATTTTTTTATAAATTGAGGGTAAAAGAATGAGTGAAAACAATTAATTGAGAAATTTGACGAAATGACCTTAATGATTCCCTTAATTGCATCCGTGGTTATCATCTAATTTTTAATGCATTGGTGACCACATTATTTATTTTTTTGTACGAAAATACCTTCATCGCGAAACGAGAAGGCCCATCGCATTTTGCGAAGGAAAAATGTGTGGAATGTCAAGAATACCTTTACTATTTAATTTAACTTCGGCATTTTTTTTTCCATTTCTCTTCTTCTCCTCCTCTCTCTTCCCACTCTTCTCCTCCTTCTCTCTAAAGGGAGGCGATCAAATCGACGGACAACCACGACGACGATCTTCGACGGACACCACAATGAGCACGAGAACTGTGGCAATTGGTACGTTTGTTGTTTTTATTGTTTATTTAAATACATGGGACATCCTTCGGTTCTAATTCTGAATCGATTCTGAATCACCACCACCATAATGCTCTGATTTGGGCCCTTTTTGTTTCGCGATGGGGCCTTTCCCGTTTCGCGAAGGGCCCTTCCAGTTTTGCGAAGGGCCCTTCCAGTTTCGCGAAGGTCCTTTGGTCCATTCTCGTTTCGCAAAGGGTCTTCCCTTTTCGTATTTAATTATTAATTGCATGACTTCAATAGTATTACTTCAGTAATATTATTTATCCATTCATGTTTTCTATTGCAGCTGAAGTATTCGTTTTCTATAATGGAGAGTGGAAATTTGTTGTTGATGGTATAATGTATTTTCATGCAGCTTCAATCAAAACATTGGATTTACACCAAAATACTACATTTGCCGAATTAGTTGATATCCTCTATTATAGACTTAACGTGCAAAAATATATATATGATTTACTGATTTAGTGCTTCAAGTCAAGTATGATATTTTGCGTATCGCAAATCCTCCCCATGTTGTTATTGATCAAGATGAGGATGTGAGCACATATTTATCACAGTTGATTTCGGGTCGCACTGTTTCACCATTGTGTGTCTCTGTAGTAGAGAAGTCACCACTTACTCAAGAAAAGATACCACTACTTACATACCCAACTCAAGAAAGTATACTACCACCATCACTTACTCAAAAAAGTCTACCAAGAGTTGTACCCTCGGATGCCTTTGAAAGTCAAAATGAAGCAGGAGAAAACTCTTTGCCTCATTATGGGACACTTACTCAGGACTTGCATGCTACTACTAGTGCCTCACCAACAACTGCACCCACGCCAATACCTACACCATCTAGTGCAAGAGCATCAATGTGTACACCATCTACTGCAAGAGCATTAATGGGTACACGATCTACTACATGAAAAACATCAATGGGTACACCATCTAGTGCAAGAGCATCAATGAGTACACCATCTAGTGCAAGAAAAGCATCAATGGGTACACCATGTAGTTTAAAAAGAGCATCAATGAGTACACCATCTAGTGCAAGAGCATCAATGAGTACACCATCTAGTGCAAGAAAAGCATCAATGGGTACACCATGTAGTTCAAAAAGAGCATCAATGGGTACACCATCGACAGACCCGACAGTCACATCACCAACAGACCCCTCATTTGCGATAACATTAAGTAGTGAAACCGTATTGGAAGTCAGTGCGTTGTTTGATAATAAAAAAGAACTTCAACTAAGGTTATATAAATATGTGATGGCTAATAATTTTGAATTCAAAGTGGAGAAGTCAAGAAAACATCTTTGGTATGTGAAATGTTTGGATGAGACATGCAAGTGGAGATTGTGTGGTGTGAAAGGTAAATTAATTGAGATGTTTGAGATTTAGAAATTCGACCAACAACACTCATGTTCAGTTTTTGTTAGGATTTGTATTTCCCAAATCCGACCAGCTTGAAACAATCTGTAAAAATGCAAGAAATAAGAACACAAGAAGACACCGATTTATAGTGGTTCACTCAAATTGAGCTACGTCCACTTCAGCCACCACCAGATTTCACTATGAAGAAGAAGAAGAAGGAATACAGAGTTTTTTTGCCTCACACTTTATCTCTCTAGAATTTTGTCTTTACCTTGTAAATTCTTAATAATCACATATTTATAGGGTAAACATTTAGGTAATAAACCTAAATAACTTTGGTCAGGCCCAAGACACTAAAAAGAAAACCCAATAAACTCTAATTAACAATGTAGAGTTTATTATAAGTGTAGGCTCCATAACTCAACAATATCCCACTTGGAGACTAACTTCATCATCTCTCGATCGATAGTGGCTTTCCATCCGGTGTCTTAACAAAGAAGATCAACTGAAGTTGCACACAACTTTAGTTTCTCATTTGTCACAACATTTGTCAACATATCAGTTGTATTCTCACTGCCGATAATCTTCTCAAGAGCTAATACTCCATCTTCTAAAATTGACCGGATGAAATGATACCGAACTTGTATATGCTTCGTCCTGCCATGATAAACAGGATTCTTTGCAAGATGAATGGCACTCTGACTACCGCATCGCAACACACTTCCCTCATAGTCTTGACCTAATTCTCGCAAAAGGGTTGTAACCACATCATCTCATTAACAGTCTCTATCACATCAACATATTATGCCTCACAATTAGAAAGAGCAACAATCTTCAACAATTTTGAAATCCAACTGATTGCAGTACCTCCTAGAGTATAAATGTACCCTGTTGTGCTCTTTCTACTATCAACATCATCACCATTGTCAGCATCAACATATCCTTTCAAACCCATATTAGACTTTCAAAAACATAAAGCGAGACCCGTACTTCCTCTTAAGTATCGTAGTATTCACTTTACTACTACCCAATGTTGTCTACCCGGGTTGCTCATGAACCTGCTAACAACTCCCACTACATGTGCTATGTCTAGTCTTGTGCAAACCATCGCATACATAATATAACCAACGGAAGAGGCATACAGAACAATGGCCATGTAATTTTTCTCCTCCTCTGTTGAAGACGACTGGTCTTTAAATAGTCCGAAGTGACTAGCTAAGGGGGTAGTAACTGATTTTGCATCATACAAGGTTAACCTGTTAAGAACTTTCTTCACATATTCTTTTTGTGAAAGCTTGAGAAATTCTTCATCTCTGAAAATTCTCATCCCAAGGATTTGTTTAACAGCACCCAAATCCTTCATTGCAAACTTTTCAGACAACTCTTTCTTGAGCTTGTTAATCTTATACAAGCTTTCTCCAGCAATCAACATGTCATCAACGTAGAGGAGCAGAATAATGTACGATTTATCAAACCTCTTGATATAGTAGAAATGATCAGCTTCACGCCTTAGAAAATTGTTACTTTTACATTAAGCTATCGAACTTCTTGTACCATTACCTTGGAGCCTGTTTCAAACCATACAGACTCTTCTAAAGCTTACACACAAGCTCATATTTTTTTTTTGATTTCAAATCCTTCTGGTTGTCGCATATAAATCTCTTCATCTAAATCAACATGAAGAAAATCAGTTTTGACATCCATTTGTTGAAGATGAAGGACTTCTTTCACAACCAAACTCAAAATAGTTCTGATTGTTATCAATTTAACTAATGAAGAGAAGATTTCATTGTAGTCAATAGCTTCTTTCTGTTGAAATCATTTCACAACCAACCTTGCCTTGTACCTCATGGTTTTTTCATGTTCTTCTTTAATCATGAAGATTCATTTATTGTGAAGGGCTTTCTTTCCCTTTGGTAGCTCAGTGATCTCCCAAGTTTGATTCAACGTCAAAGATTCCATCTTATCTTTCATTGCAGACTCCCACTTAACCGATTCATCAGATTGTATTGCTTCCTCATAGCATTCAGGTTCACCTTTATCTGTCAACAAGATATCAGAGATGGAGACCACTTCTCAACTGGTTTTCGATTCCTTGACGATCTTCTCAACTTTATAACCGGTGTTTGCTGATTTACCTTTGGGGCCACATTCTCAACGATTTCATCTTCAACAACACATTGTTCTTCTTTGACAACCGGTATATATTCAGCTGAAAATTCTCTCAAATTGACTGTACCAGTCTCTTCCAACTTGGAATCACCATCTGATGTCTTCCCAACACAATCTTTGTAGAGAACCTGTTCATTGAAGATAATATTTTTTCTACGAATGTTCTTCCGATTTTGATTATCCTAGAAACGATAATCAAACTCGATATCACCATAACCAATGAAAAAACATTTATTAGACTTTGGGATTAGGCTTGCTCCTATCATATTCATTAATATGAACATATGATAAACAACCAAACACTTTCAAATAAGAAAGGTTTACCTTTTTATTTCTCTAGACTTCTTCAAGAATTCTGAATTCAAGAGGAACATTGGGTCCCCTGTTGATCAAATAAGTAGTAGTATTAATAGCTTCTACCTAGAAGGTTTTAGGCAGCCCTGCATGCAATCTCATGCTTCTAGCACGCTCGTTCAATGTTCGATTCATTCGTTCAGCTACTCCATTCTCTTGAGGCATTCGGGGAACAGTCTTCACCATACTGATCCCACAACACAATACTCTTCAAAATCTGAATTGATATATTCACCTCTGTTGTCAGATCTCAAACACTTAACTTTCTGATTTGTTTCATTTTCAACCAAAGCCTTTCATTTTTTGAAAATAGCAAATACTTCAGACTTGTGCTTCATAAAATATACCCATATATTTCTTGTCGAATCATCTATAAACGTCACGTAGTATTGTGATCCTCCAATAGAAGAAACAGGTGTAGGTCCCCACACATCAGTGTGTACCAACTCTAGCATTTCTTTCTTGAGCTCATTCCCAATCTTTAAGAAACTCACCCGTTTTTGTTTTCCAAGAATGCAGTTTTCACATAACTGATGTTCAACATACTTCAGTTCTGGAATCTGTCCATTCTTCAAAAGAATTTTCATCCCTTTTTCGCTCATATGGCCCAACCTGCAATGCCACAGTTCACTGAGTCATCAACTACAACAACAACTGTTTCTCTACAAGTTGAAGTCGTGTATAACGAATGAGTTTTGTGACCTCGAGAAACAACTATTGCTCCTTTAGTCACCTTCCATGCACCATTTCCACAAATGAAATTATGACCTTCTTCATCAACTGTTGTGTAAAATAAATCAGAATGAGCATTAAACCTGGAATGTGTCTCACCTTATTAATCTTCCAAACAGAACCATTTGCCATCTTCAATTTGATGTCCCCCATACCAATAATATCAAGTGGCTCACCATCTGCAAGATATACTTTCCCACAGTTTCCATCCACATAATTCTCCATTAATTCCTTGTGAGCAGTGGTATGGAAAGTCGTTCTTGAGTCCAAAACCCATGAATCTATCAGGTTATCAACAGACAGAAGTAACGCATCAGTGATAGATTCTATAACAACGTTGGTTGCATCATTTTTATCATCACCGTTTTTCTTCGGTGCTTTGCAGTTCCTCTTTAAATGACCCTGTTTACCACAATTCCAGCACTCAAATGTCCGCCCAGACTTGGACATACTCCTCTTGCTCCTCGACATAAATCTACTCTTACCTCGGTTGAAATTTCTATCATTACCTCTACCCCTGTTTTCTACATTCAAAGCAGAACCTTTGAACGTTTCACCAGAATCAATTTTACAAGCCTCTTCAGCAAGAATACAATCTCTAACTTCAACAAATTTCAGTTTAGCATTTCCAACTGAATTACTAATTGTTGCCCTCATAGGTTCCCAGCTATTTGGTAGAGATGCTAACAAAATCAGGGCACTAACTTCATCCCCAAAATCAATCTCAATAGATAGCAATTGATTCATAATTGTATTGAATTCATTCAAATGAGTAGTGACAGAAGTACCATCAACCATTCTTAAGTAAAAGAGTCTTTTCATTAAGTGTACCTTGTTGTTAGCAGATGGTTTCTTATACATATCAGAAAGAGCTTTCATCAGAATCATGGTGGTCTTCTCCTTTACTACATTGTGAGCAACCGTCTTGGCTAACGTCAATTGGAAAACTCCCAAAACCTGTCTATCAAGGAGTTTCCATCCAGTTTCATCCATCTTCTTTGGTTTCTCACTCAAAGGAACATGAAGCTTCTTTCCATAGAGATAATCTTCAATATGCATTCTCCAGAAGGCATAATCTGTTCCATCAAATCTTCCAATCCCATGTCCTATACTGTTCTCACTTGCCATTGTTTCCAATTCTCAGATCTAGCCTAACTGTGTTAGGTCAGATTATTTCGACTATGTGTTGAAGTAGTTTGACTATTGGGATTTTGATGATGAAATGATTTATGCACTGTGATGCAGATGTATCGAAATCATATCTCATGAAGACTTGGCTCTAATGAGGCTCATTAGACCGATTTGGCATTTGATGCACAGAATTAGACGTGAAGTCTAACTCATAAGAGTTAGACGTGCAGTCTAATGTATACAGAATTAGACGTGCAGTCTAACTCAGAGGAGTTAGATGTACAGTCTAATGTATACGGAATTAGACGTGCAGTCTAACTCAGAGGAGTTAGACGTACAGTCTAATGTATACGGAATTAGACGTGCAATCTAACTTAGAGGAGTTCGACGTGCAATCTAATGTATACGGAATTAGACATGCAGTCTAACTCAGAGGAGTTAGACGTGCAGTCTAATGTATACGGAATTAGACGTGCAGTCTAACTCACAGGAGTTAGACGTGCATTCTAATGTATACAGAATTAGACGTGCAGTCTAACTCAGAGGAGTTAGATGTGCAGTCTAATGTAAGCGGAATTAGACGTGCAGTCTAACTTAGAGGAGTTAGACATGCTGTCTAATGTATGCGGAATTAGACGTGTAGTCTAACTCAGTAGAGTTAGACGTGTAGTCTATTGGATTGTGGAAGTTAAACGTAAGTCTAACTCCTTTAGACAAGTCTGAAGTAGAACCGGAATTAGACGTGCAGTCTAACTCAGTGGAGTTAGACGTGCAATCTAATGGTTAGTGAATAATTAGACGTGTAGTCTAATTAGTGAAAGTTAGACGTAAGTCTAACTTCTTCAGACAAATCTGAAGTAGAACCGGAATTAGATGTGCAGTCTAACTCAGTGGAGTTAGTCGTGCAGTCTAATGGTTAGTGAATAATTAGACGTGTAGTCTAATTAGTGAATGTTAGACGTAAGTCTAACTCCTTCAGACAAGTCTGAAGTGATTGTAATTAGACGTAAGTCTAATCCCATTAGACCAGGCAGTCTAATGGATTCTGCTCTTAGACGGGGATGTTTGATTTCATTAGACGAGGTCGTCTAACTGAAATACGTTTAATGCTCAACTTAAGCAGTATGCTTGAAACTAGCACCCGCCTACCCACGTGCTATAGTTGTACTCTACTCCTGCTCCACTTTCTAGTGAAGATTAGTACGACAGTTATATGCAACCAACCAATGAATGCCACATAAGAGAATTTTCCTCATATTGCTTGTTTTGTAGGTACATCCCTGATGGAATATTCGGCGCACTACCAGTTGGTGTACGACCATGATCCTTGTGCTCAGAACCTGCTGTGTACTATGGAGGCTTTCCAATGGAAGAGTATCACGTATCATTCTAAATATTCGACCGTTAGTCTCTGCCCAGTATTTATCAAATCCTAAGGACAACGGACAAACCCCCGATCGAATGCCCAACTGATTGAAAACTATCTCTCTATCATCTTGCCTGCTTGCTAGAATTTCAGAGAGAAATCAAGCCTTTGAATATTCATACTGTGATGCTGCTTTCCTGATTGTACTGTGTGTGAATCAAGAGAGAGCTAGAATCAAAATCACCATTAGCTGAGTGATATTTTTCATCTTGTAAATTGAACAGAGTGTGTTCTATTCAATAGTGATCTAAGTGTGTGCAAACTGTATTTGATTCTAATCGTATTATAGTGAATTCTTTCGGTGGTTGGAAGAAGGGGTGACGTAGGAGAGTTTCTCCGAACATCCATAAACAAACTGCTGTGTTATTTCATTTCTGTCAACTTTTCATCCTTCATCTTGAGCTTTAAACCCAATTAAACAATTCCTTCTTGATTCTGTTTCAAGTGTTTACAAGATTTTGCGTAGAATAGAAAGCAAATTAAATCCCTAACAGGATTTCTTTCAAACCGTTTTTCATAAGCCTTCATCAATAGTCAGACCCCCGTCTCTATCGATAAAGCCGATCCTATCAAACTGCTCTAATACCAGTTGTTAGGATTTGTATTTCCAAAATCCGACCAGCTTGAAACAATCTGTAAAAATGCAAGAAAGAAGAACACAAGAAGACATAGATTTATAGTGGTTCATTCAAATTCAGCTACGTCCACTTCAGCCACCACCATATTTCACTATGAAGAAGAAGAAGAAAATACAGAGTTTTTTTTGCCTCACACTTTATCTCTCTAGAATTCTGTCTTTACCTTGTAAACCCTTAATAATCACATATTTATAGGGTAAATATTTAGGTAATAAACCTAAACCACTTTGGTCAGGACCATGTCCAAGACCAAAAAGAAAACCTAATAAACTCTAATTAACAATATAGAGTTTATTATAAGTGTAGGCTGCATAACTCAACAGTTTTGTCGAGGCCAAAGAAAAAATATGCAAACACCAGCATGGGTTATTGGGCAGTGCATGAAGAGTAAGTACATGAACCATCACCATGACCACTTGCTTAAGAAAATAGTTGAAGACATGCAAACAACTTATGAGATACATTTAACTTGTAAAAAGGCTTAGAGGGCAAGAGAAAGGGATTTAATGGCGATGCGAGGAACGATAGAGGATTCCTATGGAAAATTGCCATTATACCTTTACATGTTGGAGAAGAATAACTCGGGTACCAAAACAGACATCCAGATAGATGAGTTCGGCCACTTAAGGTATATGTTCATATCCCTGGACCTCTCAATTAGGAGTTTCAAACCCTCTTGCCGTCCTGTATTGTGCGTTGATGCCAATTTTTTTAAGCATAAAGTGGGAGATCAACTATTGGTGGTTATCGCATTGGATGCGAATGAGCAACTATATCATATCGCATTCGGCGTTGTTGATTCAGAGAATAATAACTCATGGACTTATTTCATGCAAAAATTGAGAGAAGCAATTGGATTAGATAATGATCTCGTCTTTGTATCTGATAGACACATAATCTCGTTAATGCCTTCTGTGTTGTTTTTCTAGAAGCAGACCACGGTGCATGCACATATCACATAAAGATGAATATTATGACCAAATTCAAAACTGATAAATGTCATCTTAAGTTTGATTTGACTTCTCGTGCGTACACTGTCTCCAACTTTAATCAGTTTTTTGACAAGATCAGGGTTAAAGATCAAAGGATTGCTGCCTATTTGGAAGAAATTGGGTTCCAAAGATGGAGTAGAGCATTTTTCCCGGTAAGCGATACAATCAACTCACAAGCAATTATGTTGAGAGTTTTAATAGTCAGAGCAGGGAAGCCAGAGAGTATATCATTTCAATAATGTTTGAGTATTTAAGATTCACAATACAACATTGGTTTAAAGATAGAAGAGAAAAAGCGTCCAACCACTAAGAACTTTTATCTCCAACTTATGAAAAGTTATTACGTGAGGAATTTGAGAAGGCCAGATTCTATATTGTATCATCGCTTAACCGATTCGAGTTTTATGTGCATGACAATGAGTCCCATTTTAAAGTCAATTTGAAAGACATAAACTGCACTTGTAGGGTATTTGAAGTATCAAGTCTTCCTTGTACGCATGCACTAGTTGCTGCCCGTCACCGGAATTTGGTTTCTTATCAATTCTGCTCAAGGTATTATTGAACTCACATGTTCAATCTATTTAACCAATTGTTTAATCGTTTTATTTTCCTTGCTCACATGTATTACACAACTGAATCTTAGATGAATGCATGCGGAAACATGTTATCCTGTTGGCGATGACGACAATTGGGATGTTCCCGAAATGATTAAACAACGCGTGTGTCTAAAACCACTTGTTAAGGTTAAGAAAGTGCGGCCACAAACAAAGCATAGGTCATCCCAAGGTGAGGTCCGTAAGGTCCCGAGACAATGCAGATCATGTCCTGGACTAAAACATAATATGGCAAATGCAAAGCAGTGATTCATGTACCATCTACTACAAGAGAATCATCATCTCAGTAGTATGAGTCATCATCTCATCCGTATGAGCCTTTAACTTGAAACATTTATTGTAACTCATCTAGTGTACTATATTTTTAAGATTGTGGTGGTTTGGGATAACTCATCTTATGTTAATTGAACCATTTATTGTAAAGTTTAACTCATCTAGTGTAACTCAAACTAGTGCATTTTTTAAACGCCATTCTTCAAACTAAAGTTAAAGTGTATAAAGTTAAAGTTAAGTTACACTTCTTTTGGAACCCTTCATTTTATTTTTATTTTCTTTATAAACAGAGGTAAAATTTACATTGAAGGTTATCTTCCTTCTGCTCCTCCACCTCATCTTCCTACTCCTCATCATCCTTCTACTCCTCCACCTCCACCTTCACCTCCACTTTCTCCTTATCCTCTACCTTCACATCCTCCATCCGCTCCTCCACCTCCACCTGATCCTCATCCACCTCCACATCCACATGCTTCTCATCCTCCATTTCCTCCACCTTCACATTCACCTCCACCTCCACCTCCACCTTCTCCTCATCCTCCACTTTCACCTCCCCCTTCACATCCTCCACACTCTCCTCATCCTCCGCACTTTGCTCACCCTTCTCCTCACCTTCACCTTCCTCCACCTTCACCTCATCCTTCTTATTTGTCTCTTCCAAAATAGAAAAACATTTTGGTTAGTTGCATTACCTTCGCGAAACGTAAAACCCATTTGCGAAACATGAAGTACTTCACGAATCATGAAGTCAATATCTAACCTCATCCTTCACGAAACGTAAAGCCCATTTGCGAAACGTGAAGTACTTTCGAAATGTGAAGTACTTCACGAATCGTGAAGTCAATATCTAACCTCATCCTTCACCTCCTTCTTCTTCACCTCCTTCTTCTTCACCTCCTTCTTCTTCTCCTTCTTCCTCTTCTTTTTCTTCTTCTTCTTCTTCTCCATATTATCTAATTTGGCTAATAATATGACCATCTTTTGGTTGGATTTGGCTAATAACTGTTCGGAAATACTTATAACCAACTTTTTTTTATATAAGCATGGTGAGTTTCTTGAGTTTCTTTGATGGTAATTTTCAGCTCTTTGAGCTCCTCCTTCCGCTCTATTTTCAGCTCTATAAGCTCCTCCTTCATCTTTGTTTTCATCCCTTTTAGCTACTCCTTCAGCTTATCAAATTTACATCCAATAGAAGGTACTAAAGGTGATGCAGGACATGACATCGCGGTGGGGGGACTAGGAATGTTGGCAGGTTTGAGGGGACTATATTCTTCATCATAGGCAAGCTTTCTCTTCAAGTTGGCTTCTTTGAGAGTAGCTTCAACCTTTCTCTTCCTGGTGGCAGGTTTGGGAGTCACTTCAGGTTTAGATTCTTTAGGTTCTTCATCTGCATCTTCATATTCATCTTTGGATCTCTTCCCATCTTTAAATCCCTCAAACAAATCATGAGCTGACTTGTCTATTTGTTCAAAGTTCACCCCACTGTATAACCTCTTCTCCATGGAGGACTCTTCTATCTCAGTCAGATTTGTGGTCTGAAGGACATACTTTATCTCTTTCTAGGTGTTCTTCTTGTTGGATTGATAGACTAACAACCTTGGGCGTAGAGGCCAATTAAGCTCATTCTTGCTGGCGAATTTAGGGACAAATCCTTTGATGACCTCATATGCCCACACTTGAAATGCTAGTGCGAACCCATAAATGTTATAAGAAAAAAGGAGCAAAAGGATGAGAACTCGATTTCTCGATCTTCTTAAAATATAAGGAACTGAGACGTTTTATGTTCTTGTTCAGACCCTTCAGGGTGGATCTAAAGGAGACCTTTCCCCATGGAAAACGGAGGAAAGTTTCCAAGTCTTCCACTATGTGGATGATTTTGACAAATACAATCCTACTTGGGTCAAATGAAAATAAGTACTGACAAATCAGGCATACTAGCCCTATCTTTCATGCATCATCCTTGTCAGTGCATGACAGAAAACACGACTCAAAATTGTTCATTCATACACTCATATTCCCTTTAAAATATTTCATCAAGAGAGGTGGACAACCTCGACATTCATTTGCTTCTTCGTTCAACACAAGAAATCTGTCGAAGTTTAGGCCTATAACCAAGGCATACTCCTTCATACCAAATACAACCTCCAACCCATTGACCATGAATGTCATCTCCTTTGAGTTTGAGCTTACCCTCCTAAGAAACATAAGATGGACTAGTGTTCTTGAGAACCGCAAGCCTGGGGTTGTGAATAAAGTTTTGAATTGGGTATTATAAACCCTCTCTAAAAGATCCATTGTATCGAATTTATTAGCTATCTTTTTGAGATAGTGGACGCTTTTCCAAGAAATCCTACTAGGAAACTCAGTAACGGTGGTTTCTGCTATCTACAAAAGGAACAACAAAAATGTAAAAACAAATACAAATACCATAGTGAAACCATCAACATAAACCCCAACCCATAGAAAAACCCTAAACATAAACCCTAAACCCATTGTGAAGCCATCAACATAAACCCTAACCCATCGCGAAACCATAAACCCATCTTGAAACCATAAACATAAACCCTAACCCATCGCAAAACCATAAACATAAACCTTAAATCCATCGCGAAACCATAAACATAAACCCTAAACGGTTTAAACCAAAAACTAAACTAACCTAATTAATGACGATGATGAAGGAACAAGAAGATGAGAAGGAAGAATTGTCGAGGCAGGGATTAGTGAAGTTTAAGAATAAGCTCGATAGAGACGAGGTCTTCGCGAAGTGAAGAAATAAAATGTTTCGCGACATAAGAGAACAACAGAATTATAAAGAGTATAGCGCGTGCGAAACGCGCGCACCTATTCGACTTCCTTTGCGAAACTTTAAGCCCATTCGCAAATCATGAAGTCCATTCGTGAAACGTGAAATCCATTCGCGAAACTTAAAGTCCATTCGTGAAGTCCATTCGCAAAACGTGAATCACATCACGAAGGGACTACCGATCGCAAAATATAATTTTTTAAATTATTTATAGGTAATCTCTCTCGTTTGACAAGGTATCAACATTAAAGTCATGGGTTTGAAGAGAATATGTCTTAACAAAATAAATCTTATTAATCTTACATGGAAACATTTAAGATTCTTCAGAAAAGGCCTTTGAAGAAGCGATCATTGAGCTTCAGGTAAGAGAAGATGGTTTGAAATCGATTCATAAGTCCATTGAAGAAAGTAAAGAAGTAGTTGAATTGTTAATCTTCTGTTTAACAACTCAACTTCTTATTTACTTTCTTCAATGGACTTACGAATCGATTTGAAACCATCTTTTATTACCTAAAACTCAATGATCGCTTATTCAAAAGCCTTTTCTGAAGAATCTAAATATTTCCATGTAAAGATTATTAAGGTTTATTTTGCTAACATGGATTCTCTTCAAAACACAAGAGTGATGTTGATACCTTCCCAAATGAAGTCATGATTAACTATAAAAACAAGAAATTTTGGCCCATCGCGAAATGTGAAGCCCATTCACAAAACGTGAATTCCACGCGACTTCACGAAATGTGAATTCCATTCGCGAAATGTGAATTCCATTCGCGAAATGTGAATTCCATTCGCGAAATGTGAATTCTATTCAAGAAATGGGAATCTTCCCTAAAACAGAACCGATTTAGAGCATTATCTTCAAAAATCATCATTGACAAGATAAACAACCAATATGAACAAGATGAACAAAACTAAATATGAACATGATGAACAATAAGAACAACCTCGTGGTTTTAGGGTTTGAAGATGAACATAATGGAAATAAGAACATAAATCGATACATAAAATGAACAATAATAGATTAGAAAGGGTTTTGGTCGTCGATTTGTATGATGTGTTCGTTTAAGGTTTCGTCGTCGTCGTCGTCGTCGCACGAGAGAGTGCGCGGAGTAGAGAGAGAAAGAAAATAACGAAATGAAAAAAAAAGAGTATTTATATAAAGAACATTTTTCCTTCGTGAAACGTGAAGGCCCATTGTGTTTCGCGATGAGGGTATTTTTGTCCCAAAATAATAAAGTGGTCACCAGCGCATTGAAAATTATGCAGTGACCACGGATACAAATAAGTCCCTTTTTAGGGCCATTTCGTAAATTTCCCAGCTAATCAACTCATTTTTTTGGAATTCGACCGGTCGAACTGAATTTTAAATTTTATTTAAAAATAAAAATAAAATATATATGACTCTCAATTAAACTCTATATTCAACAAATTAAATTAACATCACACAAAATATTCTTAATTTTGTACAATCAAAACAACACTTAATTTCAAATTAGTTTATATAACCTTTAAAATTAAGAGTGAAAATAAGAAACATAAACAAGAACTAGCTTGTATTTTGTGCATTTGTACGAGTAATGATATAAAAAACCCTGAAAAAAATATTACGGTAAAAATGTGATATCATTTTTAATTTTATTTTTAACTGTTTTAAGATTATGAGCGGGTCAACCCACAATCTGACCCAATATCCATTTACTCTCACATATATATCCAAATTAACCACAACTTTTAACTAGGCAGTTCGGACACTTTAAAAATTAAGCATCATTATATATATATTAGTTAGTTAAAAAGTTTAACTTATATTGTTAAAATGTCCCGCGTTCCTCAAATTTGGAGTTGAATTGAAAATATAAAGTGTTATTAACCTAGTTGGTTAAAGGGTTGTACTTGTTTTGTTAGGTTGGAAGTTCGAACCATACTCGTAGCTTTTTTAATTTTATTTTTAACTGTTTTGAGTTTATGGGTGGATCAACCCATAATCTGACCAAGTATCCATTACTCTCACATATATATTCAAATTTACCACAGCTCTCGACCTGACAATCTGAAAACTTTAAAAATTAAGCATAATTATATATATATATATATATATATATATTAGTTAGTTAAAAAGTTTAACTTATATTGTTAAAATGTTCCGAGTTCATCAAATTTGATGTTGAATTTTAAATATAAAGTGTTATTAGCCTAGTTGGTTAAAGGGGTGTATTTGTTTTTGTTAGGTTGCAAGTTCGAACCATACTCATAGCTTTTTTAATTTTATTTTTAACTGTTTTAAGTTTATGGGCGGGTCAACCCACAATCCGACCCAAGTATCAATTTACTTTAACATATATATCCAAATTAACCACAACTCTCGACCCGACAATCCGGACACTTTAAAAATTAAGCATCATTATATATATATATATATATATATATATTAATTAGTTAAAAAGTTGAACTTATTTTGTTAAAATATCTCGCGTTCATCAAATTTGGTGTTGAATTTAAAATATAATGTGGTATTAGTCTAGTTGGTTAAATGGCTGTACTTGTTTTTGTTAAGTTGGAAGTTCGAACCATACTCATAGATTTTTTAATTTTATTTTTAACCGTTTTAAGTTTATGAGCGGGTTAACCCATAATCCGACCTAAGTATCTATTTACTCTCACATATATATCCAAATTAACCACAGCTCTCGACCCGGCAATCCGTACACTTTAAAAATTAAGCATCATTATATATATATATATTAGTTAGTTAAAAAGTTGAACTTATATTGTTAAATGTCCCACGTTCATCAAATTTGGTATTGAATTTAAAATATAAAGTGTTATTAGCTTAGTTGGTTAAAGAATTGTACTGTTTTGTTAGGTTGCAAGTTCGAACCATTCTCATAGCTTTTTATAATTTTATTTTTAACCGTTTTAAGTGTATGGGCGGGTCAACCCACTATCCGACCCAAGCATCCATTTACTCTCACATATATATCAAAATTAACCACGGCTCTCGACCCGGCAATCCAGACACTTTAAAAATTAAGCATCATTATATATATATATATATATATATGCATGACTAAGGCTACAAATGAGCCGAGCCGAGCTCAAGCTTGCTGAAGCTCGAGCTCAACTCGATTAAGTATTTATTAGCTCGACTCGAACTCGAGCTCGTGCGAGCTTATAAATTTGAGCTCGAGTTCGACTCGACTAAATTACCTATAAGCTCGGCTCGACTCGAAAGCTTGAACAAAAATTTAATTTTCAAACTCGAACAAGAGCTCGAACTCGATTCGAGCTCGAACTCGAACTAAATTTATTTATAAATTTAAAATATCAAACTTTCATACATATTAATAATTTAAAACATAATATTTCAAAATTAAAATATGAAACAATCATAACTATTCAAAATTCTAAAACATAATAATCCAAAACATTAAATTATCATTACTAATCAAAATTCTAAAACATAAAATTCAAAAATTAAAGTACAAAACTATAAAAATTGTTTAATTCAATATATTAATCTTTTTAACTCATGTTCTTCAATCATAACACACGTACAACTACCTGCATTCAATAATATTAAATGTTTAATCTTAAAAATAATTAATATAAAAAATAATTTTTAAAACAAATAACTAAAACTTAACATACTTTAAGATAAAGATACCCGGCAACAAAATTTCTTAATATGTCTTCTCTTTCTAAAAAAATGAAAACTTAAGTAAATAGGTTATAAAATTCAGTATGTAACATAAGAATTTAATAATGAAAACTTATTTTAGTCTTCTTATTATTAGATATTATTATATATATTTAAATTATTTGGGTGCAAGTATAACAAGATTCAAACATTATAACAACAATTTATTATTTTTTATATATTATAATATATATTATTAATCTTATAAATTATTTTTTTCTCTAAACATATTATATATAATATATATCTCCTTTTTTTCTCTCCATATTATATATAATAAATATATTAACTTTTTTTTTCTATTTAAATATTATATATATTATACTTTTATTATATAAAATATATTAACATTTTTTTATCTCTTTCAATATTAAATATAATAAACATTTTTTATATATAATATTTTAACTATTTTTATCCATAAATAATTATATATTATAATATACTAATTATTATATCCATAATATTTATTTTTATTATATATAATATATTAACCTTTTTTTTTTATCTCTTTGCAATATAAAGTATAATATACTTTTATTATAAATAAAATATTAACCATTTTTATTTCTTTTTATACTAAACTAATTATTATATCTTAATATTATTTTTATTATATATAATGTATTAACCCTTTTTTTTATCTCTTTCAATACTATATATAATATACTTTTATTATATTTAATTTATTAAAAAAAAATTTATTTTCTGTCTTTTTTTATAACCAATCTTTTTTTATAACCAATCAGTTTTATTCTATATATTCATCCCAACCTATGTATAGAATAATCGAAGTCTAAGTTTATTCTAATACATGAAAAAAAGGATATATAAGCATAAATTTCTTTTAATACATGAAAAAAAGATGAACAAGACTTACCTTACCACTGAGTTTACCAATAAAATAGTTTTTTCCTTTCTTGGATTTCCTTAAGGTAAAAAAAATTAAAGTTAAATAAAAAGAAAAAACAATAGTTATCATAAAAGTGATTACCTGTAAGCCTCTTCTGAATCTGAATGAGATCGATGTGAAGACGAAAAAAGAAGAAAATGAATAGATGAAGAGTGAAAAATATGTGAAGACTAAAGAATAAGAGATTAAGATCTAAAGAAATGGTGAAGACTGAAAGAATGAAGAAAAGATTAAGAGTGGAAGAACGGTGAAGAGTGAGCGAAAGAAATGGTTAGATGAAGAAGATTAGGTTAGATGAGAATGAAAGAAGTGGCGGATGAAGAAGATTAGGTTAGACGAAGAGTCGTAGATATGTAAGAAATTAGGATTTTACTTATGGATTGTGGGCCTTCATATGGGATTTGAAGAGAGGGAAAAAATATATTATTTGAGTTTTAATATTAAATAAAAGAAAATTATATATTATACACTTAGGCTCAAAAAAGCTCGACAAGCCATCGAGCAAGCATTATATGAGCTTGAGCTCGACTCGAAATTTAAACGAGCCGGCTCAAGCTCGGCTCGAGCTCGGTCAAAGTCAAGCTCAAGTCGAGCTTTGACCGAGCGGCTCACGAGTGGCTCACAAGTAGCTTGACTCATTTACAACATGCATGACTAATGGATAGCTTAAGAGTATATTATTGAATTAAGGGGTAATAGGTATAATACTCCATATACATTTAACTAAGTTTGAAATATATCTCTATACATGATCTTGTTTTAAATTGCTTCTTTTACATTTATTTTTGTTTGAAATTGTTTATTGTACATTTATTTTGTTTGAAATTGCTCATTTATACATTGATTTTTGTTTAAATTTATACCCTAAATATCTAAAATAATTTAAAATATTATAGAATCGTTAATTTGTGTTAAAAATATGCACAAATTCCTCTTATACGTGTTATATCTATTTTTTTCTAAGTCTTAACGTGGATAAAAGTTTTACATTCGTCTTGAAATGATTTATTCAACTACATTCCCAAACGACGACGCATGTGATTTATTCCATTTTCAGACAACGATGTTGCAGACTGAGGCAACGACGAGCTTGTTACTCAAGCGTCTCCTCCATATTCAGATATTTGGTGTTTGTGTTGTGCCTTAAAATTCATCTCTAAAACATAAAGAATATTGATGTTAAAGGAGGCGTAGAGTCATATAATTAAAATATAAATAATATAATAGAGATTACGAAATATAAAATATGATATTGTAATACTAAACCCGCAATATATTTGAATCGGTCGTCTAGAAAAGTCTTACACTAAAATGATAATTATCTCATTAGTGAGAATAGATGTAATTTGATTTGAAGACGAAATTAGTTTATTAGTCAAAATATGTTCTAACAAAAATTTGAGGAACAAACATAGTTAAAAACTTAGGCAATCGATGATTTTAAATTAGAATAAAAAGGTTCAAATTTTGATTATAAAATAAGAATTTTTTATACTTGGAGTTAGGTTTTTTATTTTGTACTCCTTGAAAGTGTTTGACTATTTCATACAAAAATAAATGTATATAGGAGAAATTTCAAACAAAATAAATGTACAAGGAGCAATTTC
The DNA here is from genome assembly GCF_907164915.1 of Impatiens glandulifera. Taxonomy (NCBI): domain Eukaryota; kingdom Viridiplantae; phylum Streptophyta; class Magnoliopsida; order Ericales; family Balsaminaceae; genus Impatiens; species Impatiens glandulifera. The sequence continues at coordinate 13,658,171 of NC_061868.1, forward strand.
AAACAAAAATAAATGTAAAATGAGCAATTTAAAATAAGATCATGTATAGGGATATATTTTAAACTTATTTAAATGTATAGAGATCATTATACATATTACCCCTTGAATTAACTAGTCTGTTAGTGTCCCGCAATTGTAAATAAAGTGGAAGTCCTACGACTGCATAAAATGACACATAAAAGAATTTTTTAACTCTTTGAAATTGTGTTAGAACTTCTCTAATGAGTTTTAGGTTTCTTCGTAACTATACCTAATACCTTCTCCTCCAAAGCTAGCCTGAACCTATAATGTATTTTGAGCCTCCAATTTTCTAACAATACAAACATATGATACTTATAATATCATATATAGAACACATGCACTTGTAATTCCTTGAATTCAAACAAAGTTCTAAAGGATGCTAAATCTGGATCATAAAGTGTTGTCCTAAATTTAAGGTTATATTCTTTTAAAGTCATTCTTAGACAATCACCTACTATATTTCCTTCTCCTCTTTCTCCAAGAAAAGAAAAACAAAAAAATTATATTATATTTGTATATGAATTATTGAGTTGTGGAGTCTACACATATAATAAACTTTACAAAAATTAATTAAGGTTTACTGGGTTTGGGCTTTGGCCTGAACTAAATTTGTTTCGGTTTTATTATCTTAATATGTGAATTATTGAGTTGTGGAGTCTACACAAAACTCTGTATTCATTTTTTTCATAGTGAAATCTGGTGGAGGCTAAAGTGGACGTAACTCTTTTAAATAAACCACTATAAATATATGTCTTCTTGTGTTATTCTTTTCTTGTGTATTTATAGATCATTTCAAGAAAGTTAAATTTCGACACCCGAATTCTAACAAATGGTATCAGAGTTGCTAGGCTAGATCAAAGCATTTGAAATGATGGAAGCTAGCACAGTATATGGCATGGCATTGAAAGATTTGATGTGATAAATTATGTATTCTAGAGGATACAAATTGAATATTATCTCTATGAAAAGAAGTTTCATGTTCCTTTAAGTGAGAAACTAGAGAAGATGGATGAAATTGAATAAAAACCCCTTATAGACAGGTTTTAGGAATTGTTCGATTGACACTATCCAAGATTATTGCTCACAACATAGAAAAAGAAAAAGAAAATAACACCATGAGTCTGATGAAAGCACTCTATGATATGTATGAGAATCCATTACTAACAACAAAGTACATTTCATGAAAATACTTTTCAATTTTAAAATGATTAATGGTACTTCTACCATTACTCATTTGAATTAATTTAATACAATTGTGAATTAATTGCTATCTATTGAGATTTATTTAAGAGAAAAAATTAGTGCCCTGATTTTCTTAGTGTCTCTACCGAATAGTTGCGAACCTATGAGGGTATAATTTAATAATTTGGTTAGAAATGCTAAATTAAAATTTATTAAAGTTAGAGATCGTATTTTTGCTGAAAAGGTTATTAAAATTGATTATGATGTAACGTTCAAAGGTTTTGCTCTGAATATTGAAAATAAAGGCAGAGGTAATATATAAATCTCAACTGAGGTAAGTGTAGATCTATGTCGAGTAATAGGAGGATTCAATCCAAGTCTAGGCGGATATTTGATTGTTGTAATTATGGTAAACATGATCACTTGAAGAGGAACTATTAAGCACCAAAGAGAAACGATGATGATAAAAATGATGCATCCAACATAGTTATATAAATTATCACTAATGCGTTGCTTCTATAAATTGATAGCCTGATAGACTTATGAGTTTTGGATTTGGGAGCCTCTTTCCACACCACTGCCCATAAAGAATTATTGGAAAACTATGTGGCTAGAAATTGTGAGAAAGTTTAACTCGCAACTGATGAGCCACTAGATATTCTGGGCATGGAGGACATCAAATTGATGAGCCACTAGTTGGTAACTCTTTATATTGTTTTATAATACGTTTTTATGATTTGCGGGATTATGAATTCTTTAAACCGGTTTGTTTTGTATCATAAAGTGGGTCGTGCGTTGTGGTGTGAGGACATGTTAATCGAAAGTTTTGTAAACTTAAGCGTTATGTTAGGATTAGTGTTACCAATAGAGACTATGGTCTGACTATTGTGAACAACTTACGATAAGCTCTTCAATAATAATCCTGTGAGGGATTAGTATCTGTTTCTATTCTTCGAAAATCCTCTAAACTCTTGAAATAGATTCAAGTGCAGAATTGTTTGTCGGATTTGAAGCTTTAGACAACTTAATATAAATGACAGAAAGTAAAGAACACAGGGTTTGTTTATGGATGTTCGGATTAAACCCTCCTACGTCACCCCTTCTTTCTCAACTGGAGGATATCCATTAGAAGACTTTGATTTGTATAGAACACACTACACAAACCCAGTCAGAAACTCATGACTTAATTGACCGCCTGTTCTGAACTCCTATCACACACTGTTGAATAGAACACCTTATGTTCAACTTACAACGCACTGTTAATAACTATCAAATAGTTCAGTAACTTATCTCTCAACTTCACGTAGTGACTTACAAAATACACTTTAGAGTAAAATATCTAGAGAGAGAGTAAGTTGATTAAAGAAATCAAACTTGTAGAAATCTGGTAATTCAATGAGAGAGAGAGCTTTAGCTTCTGTCTTGTGATTCCATCCAACAATTCATTTATTATCCTTAGGCATCTATTTATACTTGAAAAGCACTAACGGTCAAATCCTCCTTTTGGACACGTGGCATGTGTCCGTTGGACAGCCGCCTATAGTACAACAAACTCTGAGTAATTTGATCGTGGCCATACTGCAGAATAGGTAGTGCGTTGAATATCCTCTAATCTAGTCTTGTAGTGGGAATGCAATAGAGAGATATTCGCTACATGGCATTCATTCATTTGTTGAGCTCTGCTGCCAACTGTCTAAAGACTCATCTGCCTTCTAACACCATCTGCTTATCTTAGACGTCCATCTGATCATTTTAGCCATCCATCTTCTTAGACGATGCCTCATCTTAGACGTCCATTTAATTAGACGCCCTCATCTAATTAGACTTAGATGCCATCTTCTATACTTAGACACCCTCGTCTAACTACGCTTAGATGACATCTGCCCAAGTTAGACGTCCTCGTCTAACTACTCTTAGACAACATCTACTCAAGTTAGACGCCCTCGTCTAACTACTCTTGGACGAGCAAGTTAGACGCCCTCGTCTAACTACGCGTTGAATTTCAGTTGTGCCTACAAATGAATAAAAATCCAATTATTAATTTGCACCTGTTAAGGTTCGGACCCAGGTCACCCGTTTGACATGCGAGCATACTTACCACTACACCACTTAAGATGTTGATATCTAAATATATATTTATATATTTGATATGACTAACAATTATTGAACTTAGTTTTATCCATTTATTTTCAAAAACCATTTCATCAATCATCGAAATATAAATCGTTAAATTATTTTAAATCAATTAAAAATCTTAACCCAACAATTTCTCCCTTTTTGATTATTTAAGTAAAATTATCAAAACCAGGTGAGTTCATGATTTAAACATACTTCATCATTAAAAATCTTAACCCAACACGTTATTATATATATATATACTTAAAATGTATAATAATTTTAGGTATATTTCTCCCATATGAAAATGATTCTATGATAATTACATTCTGTAATTTTAATTATAATTTGTTTTTGTTTGAAACAAAAATATATAACATATATTCTATGAAAAATCTATTATATCCTAAAATTTTAAACAATAAACAACTATTTCTCAATCATCTACCAATTTGAATGTCAAATTTTATTACTACCTTATATGAACTATGTGTCAGAAACGTAAAAAACATGTGAAACGTGTTAAACGTGTTTAATGTGTTAAAAACATTTGAAACGTGTTAAAAACATGAAAATGTGTCAAAAACGTGTTAAACGTGCCAAATATGTAAAAACCTTATTAAATGTGTCAAAACGTGCAGAATATGCCAAAATGTGAAAAACGTGTTAAACGTGTTAAAAACATGTTAAAACGTGAAAATCGTGTTAAACGTGTCAAGGACGTGAAAAATGTGTTAAACGTGCCAAAAACGTGTTAAACATGCCAAAAACGTGTTAAACGTACCAAAAACGTGTTAAACGTGCCAAAACATGAAAACATGTTAAACGTGTTTAATGTGTGAAAAACGTGTTAAACATGTCAAAAACGTGAAAAATGTGTTAATTTGGAATTACAATTCCGACTTAAAAAGATTGGAATTGAGAATTATCAAATTACACTATATTGAATTTCATTGTAATTCTAATTCCAATTCCAATTCTTAATATTAAAATGTCTAACAAACATAAGAATTTGAATTGAACCCTCCAATTCCAATTCCAATTCTATGGTTACCAAACACATCCTAATGGATTTCATACATAATTAAAATCTAAATTTTAAATTGAAGTTACCTATATCATTATATTGTTACAACCAAGCCGATATATATATATATATATATATATATATATATATATATATATATATATATATATATATATATTATATATATATATATATATATATATATATATATATATATATATATATATATATATATATATATATATATATATATATATATATATATATATATATATATATATATATATATATATATATATATATATATATATATATATATATATATATATATATATATATATATATATATATATGTTTATATGTTTATCATGAAAGAATATTTTATAATAGATTGTTATGTAATTAGATTTCAATATATATAACATATAACGTAGAAACAAGAAAATATATAACATACATCTTTACAAAGGTTTTGGATTTTCCTCAATTTTAAAATCTTATATCATGTTTATTTTTTAAGATGTTCATCTTGAGGTTGAGTGTAGTATTGTGGTTCGTAGGTATACTTATCTAGTTTTATTATAGTTTTAATAATAATTTGTTTTTATTAATCATATAATTACATATTATAAACAACATTTGGTTTCAAATAAGCTCTCATAGACTTTATATTCCATTTTAGTATGTAATAATAGTTTAACATAGAATCATAGCCGTGATAATAATCAAGGTATTAAAGTCAGTTCCAAAGGTCATGATCAGCACAAGGATAAGAGCAATGAGGGTCTGGGTCAACACTAGGTTGAGGGTCAGAATATGGGTCAAGATCAACACCAGGCTGAGGGTCAAAATTAAGATCTAGCTATGGGTCAAGATCAGCAAAAGTCTGAAGTCAAGGCTCAAAAATGTCGAATTTCTTGCTGAATCTATTGAACGTGACCTAGAAATACTTGGGTTCAGAGATTTTAAAAATCCAGAATTTAACCTAAACAAGAGAGGTATTAAAGTAGAAAACTTAAGCTCCGAAGTGGGTCGAATCAAAATATGAACTGCTCAAGAATCTAGTAGTGAGGAAGTTCAAAGTCAAAAAAGACCAAATAGAAGAGAACATGTAGACACTCACGAATAGAAAGAAGGGGCTACTAGAACTAGTGAAGTTGATCTGAATACAACAAATCTAATCACCAATGAGTATTAATTTCTAGAGAACACAATATTTATCCATTGAAGACAATGCGGACAGTGATGCATACGACTTCACTAATGATGAGACAGATCGTGTAGTGCAAGATAATTTTGAAAACCAAACCCCTATATCCATTAATGAATATCATAACATGGAACATAAGAGGACTTACCATTATTGAATATCATAATATGGAACATAAGAGGACTTAATGATCCTCTCAAATGTAAAGAAATTAAGAGGATTATTGAGAATTAGAAGGTTACAATCATGGGGATTCTGAAAACGAAAGTCAAAAGTAATAATGTTAATCAGGCTTGCATGTTGTGCATTGATAGCAGTTGGGAACTCATTCATAATTCGAACTCGAGAACTGGAAGAATCTAGGTTGTCTGGGATCCAATTGTTGTCGAAGTCAAGTCGCTTTTCTCCAATGATCAAACAATACTAGTTGGGGTTAAAAAAAATATCACTGAAATTGAGTTCTAACTTGTTATCGTCTATGATAGCAATTCCATTACCGAGAGAAGACTGCTCTGGAGTTGTCTTAGGAACTGGATTGATGGTGATAAACCATGGGTTTTCCTTAGTGATTTTAATTCTACAAGAAGCGAAATTGACCGAAGCTCGGAGTCTGATATTACCCAAGATATGATTGACTTCAATGATTGCATCAGAGACATAGGATCATCGAACCAACCAACTCAAGGAACTTCTTTACATGGTCATCAAGTCGAGGAGATGGACATATTTAGAAAAGCAGAATTGATAGAAGTATTATCAATGAGAAGTGGATTGCTCAATTCTTGAGAAGCCAACTACACGTTTTGAATCTCGGATCACAGCCCTATTAAACTCTTCTGGGAGAAGGAGAGGTTCAAAAGATCCATCAAGTTCTTTAATTTCTAAATGGAGAGTGATAATTTCAAAGATATATTGGGTAAAGTGTGGACCGAAAATGTGGAGGGATCAAACATGTTCAGGGTCTCGGAAAAGCTCAGACTTCTAAAAATCTAACTAAAATGTTTGACAAGAAGAATTTCAATAACACTCCAAATGAGTCCAAATAGCCATAATTGAGTTAGAAGAAGTCTAAAGCAAGTTACTTGGGGGAGAAAATGATGAACAACTTAACGAGAAAGAAAAAGATGCTCTTGGCAATTTCAGAAAGTTGAGCTTATTAAAAGATAATTTTGTGGTAAAAAATCAAGGCAGAATTGGCTTTCTCTCGGTGACAAGATTACTTCTTTCTTCTATCAGAAATATATGGCTAGGAATCTAAGGAACAATATTTACAGGCTGAAGAATGTTGAGGATGAATATGTACAGGACATAAAGGGGTACAAGATCTCTCCATCAACTTCTATAAAGAGCTTATGGTACAAAGAAAGCGCAACCAAGTCATATGAACACATTATACCAGATTATCGATAAAAGAGTTTATACTAAAGACAATCAAGATATAATTAGGGTTGTCACACGAGATGAAGTAAAATATGCTCTATTCAGCATCAACGGTAATAAAACCCTAGGTCCAAACAATTTTAATGTTCAATTTTATAAGGAAAACTGGCCAGTTGTGGGTCACGATATTACGGAATGGGTTCTGAAATTCTTTAAGAACATGAAGATGCTCAAGCAGTGGAACACTACAGTCTTGACTCTTATACCCAAAACCTTAGTTCCTGAAAAGGTTTAAGATTTTAGACCAATTTCATGCTACAATGTCGTTTCCAAAATAATTTTAAAAATTCTTTCAAAACAATTTAAAAATGTCATTGGTATAATTGTTAGTTTAAATTAATCTACATTCACTCTCGGTCAAACTATCTCACATAACATTCTGTTCATGCAAAACCTTCTTAAAGGTTTTGGAAAGAGAAATATCCCCAAGAATGGCTCTCAAAATTGATATAAAAAGCATTTGATTTAGTCAGATGGGAAGCCCTTCAGAAATTTATGGTCGTATCGGGTTTTCCCATGATTTTTATAGAATGGATTATGCAATGTGTTTTTACCTCTCGTTTTGTAGTTATCGTCAATAGGATCCACGGAGGCTACTTCAAGGGTGAAAACGGCGTGAGGTAGGGAGATCCCATATCATCTTACCTTTTTATCGTCATCATGGCAATCTTTGAGAGCGTCTTTATGAAGTTCCGAAAGAATCGATCATACATCTTCCACTCATTCTGTGGTTAGGAGGAGATCACCCATTTATGCTTTATTGATGATTTGTTCATTCTCGCGCATGCTGACGTAGATTCCATAAAAACTGTAAGAGCTGCAATAACATTTTTTTGAGATTACAGGTTTTACTATCAATGAGAACAAGAGCTTGGCATTCTACGGAGGAGTAAAAGAGCAAGTGAAAGCACACATCTACAACATCATAGGTATCGTAGAAGGAAGCTTCCCGGTAAGATACTTAGGCATACCACTTAGGACAAAATATATTCAAATCTCGCAGTACATGTCAATAATCGAGCTAGTGAAGAACTCAATTTCTGGTTGGGCAGCAAAGAAACTTACATACGTTGGAAGAATTGAGTTGGTCAAAAGTGTGGTAATGAGAATCATCGGTTACTGGTTGCAGTAACTCATGCTCCCAAAGAAGGTAATGAAAGAACTTGACGTGCTAATGAGAAACTTTATTTGGGGAAACAACGGGAGAGGCAAGAAGAAGGTTAAGTGGACCGCACTTTGCAAACCAAAGGAAGAAGGCGACATATGGCTCAAGAACTGTGTTGAATGGAATAAAGCTTTAACGTATATGCACCTATGAGCCATCGAGAGCAAACAAGAATCACTCTGGATCAAGTGGGTCCACACTCGGTTTATGAAAGACGAATAAAGCGTTTGGACATCCAAAATAAGTGAAGGTATGGAATGGTCGTTAAAAAAAATCCTTGAGTTAAAAAACAATATTGCATGACTTTTTGACATTAGTTGGGGAGACAGCAGAAACACATTGGTATGGCATGATCCCTGATATGAGGACCAACCGCTAATCAATAAAGAGGAATTCAGAAACGTGAGGATCAAACGGGACTGCCTAGCCTCTAAGGTTAGAGACATTAAAGACGGGCTATAAAATTCGCTCCTTAGACGAATATCGGTGGGGCGGCACATTCTCAAACATATCAGTAACATCTAATTCAACAAAAGAAAGACGTACACCGATGGAAAGCCGAGGAAAACATGAAGACAATTTCAAGCAAAGTGTAGAACACCATTTGAGAGAAGGAGCAACTAGTAGATTGAGATAATCTAGTCTAGTCGTCAAACGTCATCCCGAGAAACCAATTCATCCTATGAATTGCATTTTGGTAAAGGCTAAACACGAGAGATCGCGTCAAGAAGTACATGGAAATTTCGGATTCAAGTTGTCTGTTGTGTGAAGGGAATGAAGAAATAACTGATCATCTCTTCGGGAACTGTTCATTTGCCTCAAAACTTTGGAATAAATTTGCAAAAATATGGAGATGACTAGATTTCTAGGAGACTGCAAAGAAATCAAGGAAGTGACTGTGAAGAAAGCAAAGGGCACAAAGTTTAAGTCCAAGATTTTCAAATGTGAATTCGGCTCAATAGTTTACAATATCTGGCAGGAGAGAAATGCGAGGGAATTCTCGAGGAATCGAAGAAGTCTAGAGCATACCTGGGATGATATTGTAACTGACTGTAGTGTAAACATCCAGACATGGAGAAGAGCCTCAAAAAACGAACATAATTGGAATCTCTACAAGAATTAGAATGTATCATATCAAGAAGTCACCAAAGACGTTTTTAGTGAGATAAATGCAATTTAAATTTGTTTGTAATTCATTTGTTTTTAAACCGTAACGAACTTAATTTGCCTAGGCTTGTCTAGGAAAATACATAAACTCATTTCATTTTTTTCCGTTTTGGGGAATTTTTAATGAAATTACGTTAAGTCCTTTTTTCAAAAAAAAAAGGTTTAAAATTTGGTTTCATATAGGGGTGGAGAAATTACCGATATTAAAGGTATATCGAAAATACTGTACCGTAATAAATCGAAAATATCGACTTTTAAGGTATACCGAAAAAAAGGTAAGGTATGATACCAATACCGTAATTATTGGTACAATAAGTGTATGAGATTTTTAAAATTTTGGTATATCGAGATATACTGAAATACCGAAATAGTATTTATAAGTTAATATATAAATATATATATATATATATAATACTTATAAGGAAATAATAGATTTGAAATTAATTTAATTATAGAAATATAATTTTTGAATGATATCAAAATATAATTATACTGAAATATTATTCAATATATGCAATCTCTACCTTACTGATGAGATTAATTTTTTTTTAAATTAATATATTTTTTAGGTATCAAAGATATAATACCGATACCGTACTGAAAATAAGGTATACCGAAATTAAGTTAAGGTAAATGTATGATTTTTTTGTATACTGAAATTAAGGTATACCGAAATCAAGGTAAGGTAAAGGTATGCATTTTTTTCATACCGAAAGTTTAGGTAAAGTATAAGGTATGGATAAAATATTAAGGTATACCGTATCGACCCACTCCTAGTTTCATACAAGACTTCATAGATTTCATATTGTATTTTAATATGTAGTAATAGTTTGTGGGTGATTTTAACTTTGTAGACATGTGAAATTGTGAATAGAGTATATGCCCCTATCCCTAAATTCCCAAAACACATGTACATTCATTTTATTACTTCACAAATGAAATAAAATCTTAGAGCATCTTCTTGTACTAATCATTCTTTGTAGATTAATTCACATTGTTTTCTCAAGACCAAGAGAACCCACAATTAGTTAATATCATAAGAGATATTGTCACATCACATTTCGGTGAAAATGTGAAACTTACACAAAGTACTTGTAAATAAAGGAAAACGAAATTGACAAATAAGTCTTCAACGATCAAGACGATCAACAATTGAGTTAACCTCCTAAAAATGTCAGACGGCCATTCCTGAAGATGTGAAACTAATTAGTTTAGGAATATCCCACAAAATAGTAACAAGTCTTTGTTGGGTCATTGAAGAGCCACAAGGAAATGATTTCATTTATTGAAAGTGGTTGGAGCTAATTCACCTACTTCATTGCCCTTAACAATATAATCATGCCAAGTTAACGAAATTACAATGTCAAAAGACATTGAATCAGAGACGAATTTATGTAAGAGTTGTATTAGACTTAAACTTAGATAAAATTCAGGCATCCTAAAAGTCAATTAAAAGGCACGAAAGAATCTAGAAATTGCCCAACTGGACAAAAGCCATCGTTAAGTTATTTTTTTATTTGTTTTAGCAAAGCCCATTTACTTAAATTAATAATGCCCACTATACAACTTGGAAGAGAGAATAGAAATGCAAGTCAATTAAAAAGCAAATTTTGTAAGGAAAAAAAACTTTTTTTCTCTTGAATAATTCCCGCAAAATAACAAATTATAGCACAATCATTTACATCTAAGTTTTATCTGAGATTTTAATATCACATCCTTTATTCTTATCATCTCAATTATCTTTTTTTTTTTTTTTTACAGAATCTCTAAATAACAAATGAAAATTGATCTCCCAATGGTGAATGGCAATACCCGAATCGCATAAGGGCACATTTTTTCACCGATAATTCGAAAATCACGAATAAAAAAAATAAGATTCAAAGTGAAAAATAAGCATATTTATATGACACAAACATATATATATATATATATATATATATATATTCTTATTAATAAAAGACATTCCACTCATACTATCCCAATTTACCAAAGCTGTTTTCCCAACTTCACCTTAGCATGCCAGGTGGCAGATTAGCATTGGCTACATTCTTGAGTCATTTGATTCTTAGAATCTCTCTTTCTCCACCAAACCAAACAAACAAAGAAACCATCGAACCACTTATTCTTAAACATAACAAATACAAATAAAAAAGATTCAAACTTGCCATTTTGATTTTCACTTCACTCCTCAACCGCCGGCTTCTCCTCTTCTACAGCCGCCGCCGCCGCCACTTCTTCCTCCGGCTCCGGAGCTTGATCAGCCTCTTCTTGTGGCGGCTCCACCTCCTCCTCAGCTGGCTCCGGCGCCACTTTATCAGAACTTTCCTCCTCTACATTTTCTTCTTTTTCAACGGCAGGCTCATCATCAGCCGACGCAGCTTCTGGCTCCGTCGTGGCTTCTTCTTCAGCTGCCGGAGCTACCGGCTCTGGCTCCGCCTCTGGCTTGGCTTCCTCTTCTTCATCAGCTGCTGGGGCTTCCGTTTCGGTCACATCAACCGCCTCTTCTTCAACAGAGGGTATTGCTTCCTCCTATTATTATTAAATATAAAAATTGTTTAAAAAAAATTAATAAATATTAATTTGAAAATATTATGTTTAATTAATACCTCTTTGATCTCCTCCACATGGACTGGTGTTGCGGGCACAACCTGTGGTAATATCATTTTACAAATTAAGTTCATGCATTATATATAATGATTTTTTGAGTAATTAATTAATTAATTACCTCAACAGTAGCCATTTTCAAGAACTTGGTTGGTTTTGGATGAAATTAAAAGGGAGAATAAGAAGAAAAAAAGAAAGAAGTGAGAGATTTGGAATGAAAATATTGTAATAAAAGAGACGCCTTTTATAGATAAAATTGATAGAGAGAGAAAGAGGTGGTGGGGAGCATGATTCATGAATAGTTTGTATTTGACATCGCATTTCACTGAAAACTAGGGATGAATACAGTATATATGTCTGTCTGGCGATGACGACGATGACAAAGCTAAAATATTAATAATAAATATATTTTTACCCTACTTTTATTTTTTAAGTTTTTTTAATATATATTATATTATAGCGTAAAGAAAAGGTACAATGGAAGTTAATTAATATATTTTTATTTTTTTAGTTTGAGTGGAGTGTTGTGGCTCTTGGTAGGGGTCACTTAATGGTCTATTTAACTTAATCAAAATTTATTTAAAATTGTTGTTTCTTAATATTAATTTTAATGGGTGGCAGACCTACTAAAAGCCTTGGGTCGGGCCTTCCTAACCAGGTAAAAGTTTTAAGATATTTTATATATGTTTACAAAATAAGGTTTTGTCCGACTTATCAAATTCTGACTCTCACATTTTATTTTATAAAATACTAATTTTTTTATTTTATACAAACAATATTTTTTAATATATAAATATTTATAATAAATTAACATTTTCTTTTATAAAAATTAATAAAAAAAACTAATTCATAATTATAATATTCTAATTTCAAATATAATTTTATTAAAGTAATTATTATTAATATTTTATTTTATACAAACAATATTTTCTAAGATACAATATTTATAATAATACATAAATTTTAGTTAATATATAAATAAGATTTATTTATATAAGTTAAAATATAAAGAATTATATATAAAATAATAAAAATCATATAATATTATTATTTATTTTAAAACTACATTTATATTATAATTATATATATATATTATTAATTTCAATATAATTAATAATACTAATTACTTATAAAAATAAAAATTAAAATAACAATTTATATAAATATAAAGGTAAAATATTATTTTATATTTTTTAAATTAATTAGTTTTAAACTATTTCAACAAATAAATGTATTTGTTAGATTTTATTTAGGGGCATAAGGTTGTGATATATATTTATTTTTAGTTATTTATTTTATATAGGATATAGAATAATGAAGATGTTCTATTAACGAATTTGTATTTTTACATCACAAGACCAGCCTGAATCTTTTCAATCAATTAATGAGCCTACTAATGAGTCTAATATTACTGATCAAATATACATGATTAGAATATAGCATATCAAAAGATGCATCATTTTGTTTTTAGTATTATCTTTTCAAGCTTTTAAATAGAGAAAACGTAGATGATACCTTTATAGGAGATGTGTACAAAAATTGGAAAAGGACATTAAAAAGATTCAATCGTCATATGAGAACTTCAAATAGTTGTCATAATGAAACTAGAATTCAATTTGAATCATTTCAAGATCAAAGACATAGCGTGAGAAACGTTTTACGTACACATGGTCGTGATATACAAATAAATTATCGCACCCGTTTAACGACAATGTTTGATGTAACACACTTTCTATTGAGGCAAGGATTACCTTTTCAATGACATGATGAGTCAAGTAATTCATCAAATAAAGGTAATTTTCTTGAATTGATTGATTGGTATAGTCAACGTAATGAAGAGATTTTGTCTTCTTTTGTACCGACTCATGGACAAGAATAATTTAATAATTGTGCTTGTTAGTATTTTTATGTAATTACCGAGTAAATTTTTAATTAAAAAAATTCTTTTATTTGATTAAAAAAATGCTACGTTACTATGTATTTGACCCCCGAGAAAACATTTCTAGGTCCGCCACTGATTTTAACTATAAAACTTGAATTTGTGATATTATTTTCTTATAAATATTTTTTTTCGTTAATTGAGTTAACTTAGTGACTGTTTTACAAAATAATATTAGTTATATATACATATATAATTAAATATTTTATATTTAGGTCATTTTAAATATATATATATATATATAATTAAGTGTAAAATTAATTAAAATTAATAATACATAAATGACATTATAAAGAAGTTATATTTATAAAATTAATTATATTAATTAATTATTTTAATTTATAAATATAATTTTTTTTTTCGCTTATAATTGTATAAAATTATAAATTCAAAATTATTTATAACCTTATAAAATTTTACGTTCATATATTTAAAATTGTAAAAGTTTGACTATTTTTAATTTTCATAGATCACTCATTAATGGCCTAAACACATATTTTGCCTCATTCTCTGACAGATTCTGTAATCTAAGTTAATTTCAAGTCTTAACCTAAAATTTGAAGTAGTGCTAATCTATTTACATAATAAAGTCTATTTGAAATTAGAAAAAAAGAAAGAAAGAAAGGGAGAGAGGAAAATAAAAGTAGATTGAGAATTATTAAATTAAAGAAAGGTGGTTTGTATCTTTCTAGTTTAGATAATGGAGACCATTTGATTTCCCTATGAGCCATCCTATCTTATCATCTCGGGTAAATTCTTATGGTGAAAATTTTCACCATTATTATTCATATCTCTATAAAAAGTTGGACTATTTTTAATTAAGTACAATGGGACCATTTCTTTATTAAAAAATTGTAACAATGCACAAAAGAATAACACCACAAAACGTCTAATTAGGTTTACTACTTATTTTAGGTTAATTTATATGGAAACTAATTAGTCAAATATAGAAATGCAAATTATGATCAAACTTAGTCAATAATAAATGAACAATAATTGTTTGCTACTTTAGAACGAAATTTGGGTTTCTTCAATGGTTGGCTCCTAAGATGAAAACCACTTAATTGATGAGTTGGATGGATGTGATGGCAATTGTATTTTTTATATATATAGCCATGCCCTCAACATATTTCTCTTATTAAAAAATTGAATTATCTTAAAAATAAAAATCACTAATATGTTTGTTTAAGTACTTCATTATTCATATATATAATAAGAACATGGTTAAACACAAATTGTGTTTTTATTCAAATTCAAACAACTTACACTACAATACAAAACAAATGAAAGAAAAATGACAAAATCAAAATGATCAAAAATCTAATACAGCTAACTCTTGAATTGAACGCGAGATAAAAGGATAAGAATAGTTAGTAAATATGAAGTAATACAATAACGAGAAACACATATTCATATCAAAACATCCAATATAAAAATCATATGGAATTGATAAAATGAAACTCAAACACAAATCATTGAATGTTCAAATAAGAATTAAGAAAAATATACTAAAAGGTGACAAAAATATTTTACCAACAAAGTTTCACAAATATTTTGCTGTTCTGAAACTTATTTGTTATAGTGTTCAAAACATTTAAAAAATATTGGATCTATATATGTCACAACTTAAACTATTATGCTAGCAAATTTGAATTTTATTAATATTTTTTTATTTCTTTTTGTTATCATTTTTTGAATATATTTTCCATTTGTTATATATATAACCAATCTACATAAACAAGAAGAAAAAAAAATCACTTATTTTTTTTTTAACATTTAGAGATATTAGTTATAGTAATAAATTAAATTGATAAAAATATTAGTAAGATAATTTAAGTTAAAAAAAACTTGCTTATAAATTTTTTAAGTGAATCTCACACCAACAAAAAAAAAATTAATTGGAAGTAAAAGACATGATTATAAAGATTGTAAAATATTATTGCATTATTAAAATAATAATTAAATAGATAAATATAAAAGCATTTAGGAATTGATCACTCAATAAATAATTTAATAGAATTATTCCCTCTTTTTTTTAGAAAAGTGATATATAGAATTATTCTTGCAAGCTATGTCAGTTCATATTGCCGTGTGACACCATCCCTCCATTATTTTCTAAAATTAAACATACATTCATATCTCAATATATATTTATATATTTTTAAAATAGATAGAAAAAAAGTGACTTGTTCTCAGTAATCAATAAAATATTGAAATTATGGATGACCCAAACAAATATTTTTTCTTTATTACAATCAGTAGTTCTTAGAACCTAGCTAGTTTCAATTGGTGAATTCGTCTATTCTTGAAATTTATATATATGGGTATAAAAATATTGTTTTATTTAATATTTTTATAGCTATGTCATTTACTTGAAATTTTAAGGAAATGTTAATTAATGAATTCGACTGTTATTGGGTAAAACAATCTCTTTCTTTTTTTCATTTGGAAATGATATAAGAATATCTACATTTTGTGTTTTATGAAAAGGTTATATTACAAAAAATTGAATTATTGTTAAAAAATATATATACATACAAAATAACTTATAACATTGATAATCCGAAAAATATCAAATGAACCAAAAACCACACTATAATGTTAAATTCATGACAAAAAATTATCTTATAAATATCAAACTAAAAAAATATTACTTTCTATTTTAGTTTATTAAAATTCATTAGTTATTCATCAAATTTTCAATTTGAGTTATAAGAGTATGGTTAATTCTTTTATTGTTGTAAATAACAATACTTTATTAACTTTGATAGATAAGTCTCAAACTTCATTCAAATAAAGATTTGATCACTAGCTAGAAAATTTGTCACTTTGAATGTTATGAGTTTTACTTATTCTTGATTGACTTTTGATGTTTGTTTGTATTAGTTATATTTTAATTAACTTATGATAATAATAATAATAATTATTATTTATATATATTATAATGAATTTTTGTAAAATTTATTGTGATTTTTACAAAATTTATGAATCAATTAAATTATTAACTAAGATGTAAAAAAATAGAAAATTTGTGTGTTTGTTTTTAATTCTTACAATATTAACAAGAAGAAGAACCAATGACAACATTTAGATAGATATTTTAAAGAAAATAATAATGATGGATATTGCAAATGAATTTGAAAGAAATATTCCATTATATTGAGGAATGAGACTTGGATTAGTCTATTTTAAAGATGTATTACAAAATAATACATATATTAAAATGATCTCATAAATATGAGGAAATATGAATTTATAAGCTTAACTATTTCTTTATTTTATCAAATTTTCATTAAATTATATGCAAAATATAAGAAATGTAA
Source organism: Impatiens glandulifera (assembly GCF_907164915.1). Lineage (NCBI taxonomy): Eukaryota > Viridiplantae > Streptophyta > Magnoliopsida > Ericales > Balsaminaceae > Impatiens > Impatiens glandulifera. The sequence continues at coordinate 13,675,364 of NC_061868.1, forward strand.
AAATAATTTGAGAAAATAAAAAATACATGAGAGTACATCATAATCTTCATAAATGAATATTATGATTTAACAAAAAAAAAAAAAAATTTCAATCTTATTGTAAAAAAAGGTGGGAAGAAATGATTTTTAACCACGGCATTCATCATAAAACCGTGACTAATAATAATGGAGGTGGTGTGGCGGAAAAATCAAAATATTAGCCACGACGAATACAATGAAAGCCGTGATTAATAATATTTTTTAGTGTGAGCGTTACACAACCGACACTAATAATAATTATTAACCACGGCGTAGAGATCACTTATACAAATAAAAATTATTAACGACGACGAATAATCACCGTGGTTAGTGTTGGTCGTTAAAAATACTTTTTTCTACTAGATTAATGTGGCTAAAATATCTAAACATGAGTCAAAATGAAATAAGTAAAAAATTAGTCAAAATACCCTAATTACAAAAGAAAAAATTATTCCTTAAATTATTATTATTTTTTCTCAGATTCACTATTGATAATTTGTTTTGAATGATCAAATTTATAGATATGAATCCAATGAATTGAGATGTCAAATTTTTTATTCTATTTTTTTTTCATTGTTTTTAGGATAAGAATTTATAATGAATAACAGAAAAAAAAAAATGGAACAATGAATTAAGTATGTAACCTACCAAAAAACTTAACCATTTAATAAGACGCAGAACTTGTTGTCTATATAGTTCGAACACAAGAATTTAAGGTTAGTATTTATTTTTTATCGCTAAACTAGAAGATGAAATCATAATTGATAACGAATATTTTTACCTTTACTACTAAAATAGTAAATAAATATTACTTTAAATTTGAACATGTAAACGAAAAATAATGCATATTGAAGATCAATGATTCAATCATGTGGCTTTTACACGATTTTTCAAGCATCATGTGGTTGTTTTGATAATAGCCAAGCGTACAAATTTTTCAGCCTTGATGCACTGGATCCAAAAATATTCATCAAAACTATGAATTTTATAAATTCTTAGTTACTGTTTTGAATATAACCAATAAATTATTAATTTACTTTAAAACTATATTAGATTTTTAAAATTTTTATTTTTAGAAAGTTAATACAAATATTACCGTTTAAATTGTTATATGCTAGCTTAATTTAAATTGTGTTTTTTTAATGAAAAATAATCAAAATGTTGTATTCAAAGCGATCTCGATATTAATTTATAAAATATATATTTCAATTTTTATGGATAATTAAAAAATACTAGTTATCACCGTTCTCCTAGCCGTGTTAAGAAAACATAATTCACGAGTTATATTTTAATTTAAAATATTTTAAATTTAAGTGAAATTAATGATTGTAAAATCATTTTTTTTTACTTTATAAACAAATTATTATCATTCTCATAACCTGTCTAAATTAGTGTTTTTTTTAATGTAAATTTGAATTTAAATCTTTAGTTAAAATAATTTAAATTATATTTTTTTAATCAATTATAAATAGATTCTAAACAAGGACTAGGAATAGGGGGTGATGGGGTTGGACGGTGGAGGAGGTCCCATTGTGTACCGATATCAAAATGTATTGCTGGAGCCACGTCGGATAGGGCTGTTTGTACACGTCGGTTGATGTGGATTGACATGTGCGATATATTCCATCTGATGTGGTTCCCACTAATGTTATCTCATGTGATTTTTTCCTAAAACACACTAGACTTTCTTCTGGCCACCTATGCAATGAATATTTCTTTTTAAAAGTAAGTTTACATTTTTAATCCCCTTTTGGTTTCTTAATTATAAAATTTATTGGTCAATCAAAATATACTTCTCTATAATATTGAGAAGATTAATTATAATACTAAAAATATTTGAATTATTTTTAAATCATTTTTTATTAGAAAAATTAGATTTTCAATATTATTACTTTTTTTGGTTAATTTTGAAATATAAAAGAAATCGTAGACTTGAAAAGACCGTCACCGAGTACACTTTTAATCGAGACGGGAAGGATGACAAAAATTTTAAAAATGGTGTCAAAGAAATAGAGATTCAAGATGTAGAGTGAGGAAAACTATGAGGGATGAGCCATGTCAAAAACGTGTTCATTACCTTGTTTGATTTTTTTTAACCGAAAATAAACTAGTTATTTTAATGACCAAATTATTAGATATTCTTGTCTTTAAATTACAAAAATATAAGAGAACGATATTACAAATAATTAAATCAAAAATATAGAAAATACGAATAATGAGATGTTGATTTGAGACATGTGCTTAACACATTTCCTTTAAAACAATTTCATCGTCTTCCGTTTGTGCTAAAGCTTATCGTAAATAGCAGTCTCCCAAGGTACAACAAATGTAATAGTGACTCTGCAATGAAATCACTACGCATCTGTAACCCCTAAGAATCGCTCCCTTCAAATCTTAGCACAAGTCGTGGACACGTGGAAATACGGGGGAATATTGCGGGGTGGCTTGAGTTTCGTTGGATTTCAACCTTGGTTTGCGTGCCAGTCGTCTTTTAAAAGAAAACATTATTTTAAAAGATTTTGAAAATAATACCTAGGAGCTTTGGAATTAATTATGTAAAAATAATTAATTTTGTTCAAATTTTAATAATTAGGGGCCCAAATAACAATTTGGCCAAAATCTAGTTTAAATTAATTAAACATAACTAATTTAAAAGATTATTTATTTGAAATTAGAGTCGCCAAATAATTTTATGAAAATTAATAAAATGATACGTGTATAAACGTATTTATACTAGAATTTATGTAAGGGATTCATATTTTTGTTTACGCTCGGAAAAGGCTTTCACGCTATGTCCTCTACGCTCGTCAAATGACGGTTTTAAAATTTTTATAATAAACAAAGTCTGACTATTTAAAATTCATTTATAACATTTATTTTCTTTAATTAATAGTCTAAGGTCCTAAACAATGATATTTTTAGATTGAGTACATAATTATACAAAATTATTTAGAAGGATGTATTTGCGATTACGTTGATATAATACTGAGTAAAATCCTTGAAAATATTAGAAAAGTGTTAGAATTTAAAAATAAATTCAAAACAGGACCTTATCCAAAATATTGGTTTAAGAAATAATCCTAAAATATTTAAATATCATTTTCTGACCTTTCGAGATTATTTGAAAACGGATTCGGGTTCCATAATTATGAAAATAATTTTGGATTTTGAAAAGTAGAACCAAACATGCCTTAGAACCCAAGTCCTAGGGTCTGGGTTCGGTTTTGGTGATCTGGACTCGGACGAGCTCGGTTTAGATCGGGGTGGTCAAGACTAGGGCTCGAGAGCATGGGCCAAGGGATCGGAAGGTTCGGTCCCGAACTCGGACTACTCGGTCGTGGGACCGAAAGGTTCGATCCTAGGGTTCATGATGCTCGATCCCGAACTCGGACTACTCAGTCCTAGGTCTAGGAGGCTCGGTCCCAAGTCTATGTTTTTTCGGTCGTAGACCTGGGAGGATCGGTCCCAGGTCAAAAATCTCGATCTGAGGTTAGAAACCTCGGTCAGATTCATCAGTCCTTGCTCAAGAATTCTAGTCTCGAGTCTTGGTCCTAGCTCAAGAACACCGGTACTCGATCTCGGTCCTGACTCAAGAACATTAGTCATTGGTTTCGATCTGGACCGAAGATTCTCGATCATGTTTCTAGGTCCCGGTCCTACAAAACTCGGTACTAAAACCGAATGTTCTTCATTTGGCATGAAGAAATTGCAGATCTTATAACGTTTGATACAGATCATGGAATCATGATATGTAAGTTGTAGATGATTCATATGATTATAGAGAATAAAAGCCCTAACACAAATTAGATCATTGGATCTTTACAAAGATCAATTTCTAAAAACCATTTTTAGGTCAAATTTTGGGATCTTTCAAATTAGGCCATTTCAAGGTCTGATTTTTGTTCCATTGGATTTGAAATGATGAATATAGTTGAACACAAACAAAATTAGAACATCATTACAACAATTTTTGAAGATGGAATTAAAATCCAAAATTTTCAAAATTATAGTTTGATAAAACATGATCAAAATGATGTTACAGTTATCTGGAAATCATCCTAGCCTAAAAGCTCAAGAACATCAATTTCTAAAACTTCAGATTTTCAAACTGATTATTCAAAATTCTTGTTTTAAGTTGATTTGATCAATTCACTTTTAACAAAAAGTTCATATATGATATAAGGAATTATTCTAAACAAAGAAATCACATGATTAAGACCTAAAATAGATCATACCGATCAAACTTGAAAATTTGAAAAAAATTCAAATCTTCAATCACAAATCGATATACAAAGGTTCTTGATTCATACCAATAGTTGGAAAACACTCATTGGATGTGTTGGAAGCTTTCCAAAAGTCTGGATCGAAGCTGGGATCACCGGAAAAAGCTTTTACAAAAACTGTTCTTGGCCAAAATTTAAATTCTTCGATTTAGTGTGTAATATGTGATTTTTGTTTGATGGATTGATAGAGAAATTCCTAGAGACTATTTATAGTCGAGTTAGGTCGGTTAAGGTAGGAGAATTAAAGTTTAATTCGTCGATTTTGAAGCTTATCCCTGGTTCTTATCCTAATTGTGGCATCCTAGTTCTAAAGCAATGTGACCATCCTAACTATAGGGTTATTAAAGGCAGGATAAGGCGAGCATAAGGCAAAGATAAGGGTGAAAAAATAAACAGATAAGGTTGAAAAATGAAGAAGCTAGAGCTTCTAGAAGAAACGCCGCCGACTGGTTGCGATTCTGCCGAACGTCTGTCTTGGTGAAGAAGACGACCCAAAAACGACTTCATTTCATGGCGCCGTTAGGCGTTCCGTCCGTGTCCGTCAGCGTTTGGGAGATTTGGGCTAATGGGGGTAAGTTCATCCCGTTAGTTGAACCGTTTGAGTGGGCGCGCGCTGACTTCAGTACATCTGACTGTGTGGCGCGTTCCTGGGAGCTGGATGAAAATCTAGTGCTGATCCGATGACTAAGAATCTGACTGCATCAATTAAAAATAATTTCGGCTACACCCGATTATCAGTTTTACTTTTAATAAAAAGAGCTATTTAAAATGGAATTTAATCTCTTTCTTGCATTTTTCTTCACTAAAAATTCTATAAAAAATATATTTGGAAACATAATAAAAATTATGTTCATTATTTTTATTTTAGGTTATTTTAGGGTATTTATTTAATTGTTTTAAACCATAAATTATACATAATTTATGTTTAAAATCATAATTAAATAATTTGAACACCTTCTTGGGTTTAATTTGGGTAAAATAAATACAATATTTTAATCTCAAATTATTTTTAGATTTTTATTTAATTTTTCTAATTAGGGTTTAATTAGACAATAATTAACCCTAACTTGACCTTTAATCTCTTTATGTGTTATTTTGAATTTAAAATTTTAAAATATTATTAAAATTAATAATATTATTATAAAATAGGGTATGTAAAATTTTCATGTTTACAGAATGCCTCTCTTGAACTAAGATTTAGTAAGACAAACTTCGTTTTTAGAAAATTTGGGTTCGAGGGATGAATATCTTGAAATTTATACCCTAGCTTATATTAAGGTAGAAGGATAAAACTTGGATGGTAACGAATGCCGGGGATGAATCATAACAATGATTCATAGGTGGGGACAACCATACATGATCCGCTGATTGAATCTTGTCTAGGGATAGACTATCACAATAGTCTTATATTTTTTGAGGAACAAAGTAATACTCCGACCATGGAGGATTTTTATAATCCTATCATAACAATGATTGATAATGCCTATCAATAGACATGACTTGACTAGTGAGTAAACAATATTCTCTATGGGGAAGAGTCTTATGTTAAATACTATCCATTAAAAAGTAAGACTTCTCTTGAGGAATACTCTTATAGGAAATGAAGAGAATTCTTTGCTGATCATAAAAGAAGATATTCTGAGTGACGTGAAAACAATCACACTATGTCCATCAAGATATGAGATTTACTACCGAAGGTTAGTCACAAAATAATGACCTCCATGAATGTTAACATGGAATAAAACCTGTTCGGAGAAGGTTATAATAATCACTCTACGGAACAAATGACAATCAGTTTGAGGGGATAAGTTATAATAATAATCTATCCAAAAGACTGATGATAACAATTATTCTAAAGGAAATTGGTCATAATAATGACCTACATAGATACCTATCAAGAGATAGGGCTCAATCTTTGGGGAATAATGAAAACAATCCTCCAAGGGAATTAATTATAATAATAACCTACATAGACGCCTATCTATTGGGGATATGTTATAGCGATAACCTACATAGTTTCCTATCAGAATAGAGCTTTAAGAATCAAAACAATGATCTATTGTGCCTATCAATAAATAGGGCTTTAGAGAGGTCTTGTACAAAATGACCTTCACAATTGATTGAAAAATCATAATTCAGCTGGAAATGGTTTACAAGAGGAGCTATTCTGATTGGAAGCTTATTTCTTCTAGTTTTGACAAAGTGTTCTTCACAACTAGGTGAAACATTGACCGCGCTGTTTTGAAGGAAGCTTTGATTTTGATGTGACAAAATGTCCTTCGCAACTGGGTTAAAACTGTCGACTCTTATGGGATTTTTATTACTTAGGGAATACTTCAACATAACCTTTTTCCCTCTTATTTTACGAAGTGACCTTCGCAACTGGGTGAAATATCGACCATTCTTGCTGTCATTTGTGGGGAATGAACTATTCCCAATTCTGTTCCAAATAAAGTTTAAAAACAGAAGGAACCTTGATCCTTTCCACGAATCATGAAAACTTGGATTTAAAATTGTTAGGATTTGTAACTCCCAAATCCGACCAGCTTGAAACAATCTGTAAAAAACACAAGAAAGAAGAACACAAGAACACACAGATTTATAGTGGTTCACTCAAATTGAGCTACATCCACTTTAGCCACCACCAGATTTCACTATGAAGAAGAAGTAGGAATATAGAGTTTTTGCCTCACACTTTATCTCTCTAGAATTCTGTCTACCCCATGTAAACCCTTAATAATTACATATTTATAGGGTAAACATTCAGGTAATAAACCTAAATAACTTTGGTCAGGCCCAAGCCCAAAACCAAAAAAGATAAACCCAATAAACTCTAATTAACAATGTAGAGTTTATTATAAGTGTAGGCTCCATAACTCAACAATCTCCCACTTGGAGACTAACTTCATCATCTCTCGATCGGTAGTGGCTTTCCATTCAGTTTCTTAACGAAGAAGACCAACTGAAGTTGCACACAACTTCAGTTTCTCATTTGTCACAGTTTTCGTCAACATATCGGTTGGATTCTCACTCCCGGGAATCTTCTCAAGAGCTAATACTCCATCTTCTAAAGCTGACCGAATGAAATGATAACGAACCTGTATATGCTTCGTCCTGCCATGATAAACATGATTCTTTGCCAAATGAATGGCACTCTGACTGTCGCATCACAACACACTTCCCTCGTAGTCTTGACCCAATTCTCGCAAAAAAGGTTGTAACCACATCATCTCCTTAGCAGCTTCTGTCACAGCAACATACTCTGCCTCACAACTAGAAAGAGCAATAATCTTCTGCAATTTCGAAATCCAACTAATTGCAGTACCTCCCAGAGTATAAATGTACCCTGTTGTGCTCTTCCTACTATCAACATCACCACCATTGTCAGCATCAATATATCCTTCCAAACCCATATTAGACTTTCGAAAATACAAAGCAAAACCCGTACTTCCTCTTAAGTATCGTAGTATCCACTTTACTGCTTCCCAATGTTGTCTACCCGGATTGCTCATGAATTTGCTAACAACTTCCAATGCATGTTCTATGTCTGGTCTTGTGCAAACCATCACATACATAATACAACCAATGGCAGAGGCATACAAAACAGTTGCCATGTAATTTTTCTCCTCCTCTGTTGAAGGCGACTGATCTTTAGATAACCTAAAGTGACTAGCTAAGGGGGTAGTAACTGGTTTTGCATCATACAAGTTGAACCTGCTAAGAACTTTCTTCACATATTTTTCTTGTGAAAGCTTGAGAACTTCTTCATCCCTGAAAATTCTCATCCCAAGGATTTGTTTTGCAGCACCCAAATCCTTCATTGCAAACTTTTCAGACAACTCTTTTTTAAGCTTGTTAATCTCATACAAGCTTGCTCCAGCAATCAACATGTCATCAACGTAGAGAAGAAGAATAATGTACGATTTATCAACCCTCTTGATATAGGAGCAATGATCAGCTTCACACCATTGCCTTGGAGCCTGTTTCAAACCATACAGACTCTTCTAAAGCTTACACACAAGCTCATCTTTTTCTTTGATTTCAAATCCTTCTGGTTGTCGCATATAAATTTCTTCATCTAGATCACCATGAAGAAAAGCAGTTTTGACATCCATTTGTTGAAGATGAATGTCTTCTTTCACAACCAAACTCAAAATAGTTCTAATTGTCATCAATTTAACTACTAGAGAGAAGATTTCATTGTAGTCAATACCTTCTTTCTACTGAAATCCTTTCACAACCAATCTTGCCTTGTACCTCATGGTTTTATCATGTTCTTTTTTAATCACGAAGATTCATTTGTTGTGAAGTGCTTTCTTTCCCTTTGGTAGCTCAGTGAGCTCCCAAGTCTGATTCAACATCAAAGAGTCCATCTCATCTTTCATCGCAGACTCCCACTTAACCGATTCATCAGATTGTATTGCTTCCTCATAGTATTCAGGTTCACCTCTATCTGTCAACAATATATAGTTCAAAGATGGAGACCACCTCTCAACTGGTTTTCGATTTCTTGACGATCTTCTCAACTGTATAACCGGTGTTTGCTGATTTACCTCTGGAGCCACGTTCTCAACGATTTCATCTTCAACAACACATTGTTCTTCTTCGACAGTCGGTATATATTCAGCTGAAAAATCTCTTAAATCGACTATACTAGTCTCTTTCAACTTGGAATCACCATCTGATGTCTTCCCAACACAATCTTTGTAGAGAACTTGTTCATTGAAGATAACATTTCTGCTACGAATGATCTTCCGATTTTGATTATCCCGAGAACGATAACCAAACTCGATATCACCATAACCAATGAAAAAATATTTATTAGACTTTGGATCAAGCTTGCTCCTATCACATTCATTAATATGAACATATGATAAACAACTAAACACTTTCAAACAAGAAAGGTTTACCTTTTTATTGCTCCAGGCTTCTTTAGGAATTCTGAATTCAAGAGGAACATAGGGTCCCCTGTTTATCAAATAGGCAGCAGTATTTATAGCTTCTGCCCAGAAGGTTTTAGGCAGCCCTGCATGTAATCTCATGCTTCTAGCACGCTCGTTCAATGTTCGATTCATTCGTTCCGCTACTCCATACTCTTGAGGCGTTCGGGGAACAGTCTTCACCATACTAATCCCATTCACAGCACAATACTCTTTGAAATCTGAATTGATATATTCACCTCCGTTGTCAGATCTCAAGCACTTAACTTTCTGATTTGTTTCATTTTCAACCAAAGTCTTCCACTTCTTGAAAATAACAAATACTTCAGATTCGTGCTTCATAAAATAAACCCATACTTTTCTTGTTGAATCATCTATAAAAGTCACATAGTAGTATGATCCGCCAATAGAAGAACACACGTGCAGGTCCTCACACATAAGTGTGTGTACCAACTCTAGTTTTTCTTTCTTGAGCTCATTCCCAATCTTTAAGAAACTCACCCGTTTCTGTTTTCCAAGAATGCAATTTTCACATAACTGATGTTCAACAGACTTCAGTTTTGGAATTTGTCCATTCTTCAAAAGAATTTTCATCCCTTTTTCGCTCATATGGCCCAACCTACAATGCCACAATTCACTGTTCTTCGAGTCATCAATTACAGAAGCAACTGTTTCTCTGCAAGTTGAAGTCGTGTATAACGTTCCAGTTTTGTGACCTCGAGCAACAACAATTGCTCCTTTAGTCACCTTCCATGCACCATTTCCACAACTAAAATTGTGACCTTCTTCATCAAGTTTTGTAATAGAGATCAAATTGCGCATTAAACCTGAAATGTGTCTCACCTTATTAATCTTCCAAACAGAATCATTTGCCATTTTCAATTTGATGTCCCCCATGCCAACAATATTCAGTGGCTCACCATCTGCAAGATATACTTTCTCACAGTTTCCAGCCATATAATTCTCCATTAATTCTTTGTGAGAAGTGGTGTGGAAAGACGCTCCTGAGTCTAAAACTCATGAATCTATCGGGCTATCAACAGACCGAAGTAACGCATCAGTGACAGATTCTGAAACAACGTTGGCTGCATCATTTTTATCATCACCATTTTTCTTCGGTGCTTTGCAGTTCCTCTTTAAATGACCCTGTTTACCACAATTCCAGCACTCAAATGTCCGCCCAGACTTGAACTGACTCCTCCTGCTCCTTGACATAGATCTGCTCTTACCTCGATTGAAATTTCTATCATTACCTCTACCCCTGTTTTCCACATTTAGAGCATAACCTTTGAATATTTCACCAGAATCAATTTTACGAACCTCTTCAGCAAGAATACGATCTCTAACTTCAACAAATTTCAATTTAGCATTTCCAACTGAATTACTAATTGCTGCCCTCATAGGTTCCCAACTATTTGGTAGAGATGCTAACAAAATCAGGGAACTAACTTCATCCCTAAAACCAATCTCAACAGATAGCAATTGATTCACAATAATATTGAATTCATTCAAATGAGTAGTGACAGAAGTACCATCAACCATTCTTAAGTAAAAGAGTCTTTTCATTAAGTGTACCTTATTGTTAGCAGATGGTTTCTCATACATATCAAAAAGAGCTTACATCAGACCCATGGTGGTCTTCTCCTTTGCTACATTATGAGCAACCGTCTTGGCTAGCGTCAATCGGACAACTCCCAAAACCTGTCTATCAAGGAGTTTCTATTCAGCTTCATCCATCTTCTCTGGTTTCTCACTCAAAGAAACATGAAACTTCTTTCCATAAAGATAATCTTTAATCTGTATTCTCCAGAAGGCATAATCTGTCCCATATAATCTTCCAATCTCATGTCCTATACTGTTCTCACTTGCCATCATTTCCAATGCTCAGATCTAGACTGGCTGCTTTGATACCAGTTGTTAGGATTTGTATCTCCCAAATCCGACCAGCTTGAAACAATCTGTAAAAAACACAAGAAAGAAGAATACAAGAACACACAGATTTATAGTGGTTCACTCAAATTGAGCTACATCCACTTCAGCCACCACCAGATTTCACTATGAAGAAGAAGAATGAATATAGAGTTTTTGCCTCACACTTTATCTCTCTAGAATTGTTTCTACCCCATGTAAACCCTTAATAATTACATATTTATAGGGTAAACATTCAGGTAATAAACCTAAATAACTTTGGTCAGGCCCAAGCCCAAAACCAAAAAAAGATAAACCCAATAAACTCTAATTAACAATGTAGAGTTTATTATAAGTGCAGGCTCCATAACTCAACAAAAATGTATTCAGGACTTAGATACGAGCAATTCTAAGACTATCTCGCTTGAAGAGCCCGAGTTCGTTTTTCTTTTATGTTAAGATATAGATGATAAATCTAGTCTCGTGTAGACGATTATCCAATTCTTAAATCGCAAGGAAAGTGGCCAAGATATGGGGGTCTCATTCAGTTATATTTTTGGTTGCTTTTGTCGTGGGCCGCAATCATTCGGAAAGTTCGATTATTCCTAGTATAGTCACAAAAAGTGTTTCAACTTTTTGGCTTCGGAAATTTTTTATTTTTTTTGTTTACTTCCGGGGTATATTTGGAGGAATCAATACATTTTCCTCTTGCGATAGTCATCGGGACAGCCGCTCAAGTGAGCATAAACAGTGATTTCAACACATCAACCTACATGTGAGTGTTATATTTTTGGGTTCCCGAGGTATATTTGGGAAAATCAATATGTTTTTCTCTTACGATAGTCATCGGGACAGCCGTCCGAGTGAGCATAAACGATAATTTCACTTCAACCTACACAGGAGACTTATATATACTCTTTTTTTGAGGCCTTGAGTGTAACTTTCTCTATTCTCTAGTACAAAGGGGAATGCGACGCCCTTTCTCAAATTGCGGCTTTGGCTTGGTTTTTGGGGGTTTATTCCGGTTCTTTTTTCAAAAGTCTACCATGGAGGGTTAATTTTTAGGATAATCATGGAGCACGAAAATGAGCTTATTAAGGATATCCATCGATTACAGTTTTCTAGAAACTCGAGGTTATATTTGGGGGATTAATTACTACAAGATTAACAAAGCATCTCGCTTTTGTCCTTACTTATTTCCTAAATTCCTTGTCACCAGTCGGTAGAAAGAATCAATGTTCCTACTGTCTTCTGACTTTATGTCAAATAAAACTAGGAATATTTATTCCTTTATTTATTATTTTTTATTGAGTTTGAGACCAGACCTACATATAGGCTATCTACATATCTTTCTTTTGTCCTTGAAATATTATTTATTATTCCTTTGGAAGAAAATCAAGTTTTACATAGTTCTCCCGATATTCATGTGACGTGGTTATATAAAACTAGAGGTCGATTAGTCCGTTTGAGCTAAAGACTAACTTTTGGGATAATGACGTAGTTATACAATACTAGAGGTCAATTAGTCCATTCGAGGCTAGGGACTAAACCTATTTTAATCCTGGTAGGGCTGGATTGTGAGCCGTCATAATCCTGGTAAGGCTGGATTGAGGGCTGTTGTAGTCCTGGTAAGGCTAGATTGGGAGCCGTTATAGTCCTGGTAAGGCTAGATTGAGAGCCATTAAGGCTGTATTGGGAGTCGTCATAGTCCTAGTAAGGCTGGATTGGAAGCCATCATTTTTGTGAAACGATATTACACATAATATCGTTTTAGTGCGTCTAGATTGCTTGAAGAAATAAACTCTTCACCTTATACCGTAGATAGGGTCATTCATATCGTGGTCGGAACTTGCCCCTAGGGTCTAACCATTCTCGGCTTACCTTGAGCACCAAGTCATCTTCTTTTAGGTTCATGGGTTTGACCTTTCTATTAAAGGTATCGACCATTCGTTTTTGGTAAGCCTTGGTTTTACTTAATGCATCCAACATATGGTCTTCCATTAACGTCAACTGGTAATAACGAGATTTTATATAGTCTTCTTCGATGACAAGAGATTCCAAAAGGACTCTCAACGTAGGGATTTTAATCTCGATAGGTTGTACGACATCCATACCTTATAATAGAGAATATGGAGTTTCGTCAGTCGATTCTCGAGAAGTCGTACGATATCCCTATAAGGAAAATGGATACTTTTCATGTTAGTCTTTGTATGTGCTATTCATCTTCTTGATGATTCTAATTACATTCTTGTTGGCCACTTCGATCGTGCCGTTAATTTTTTGGTCGATAGGGTGAATATTTGTGATGAATAATCTTGAATTTTTTGAGCAAGGATAAAACCTTTCCCTGAAAGTGTCTTTTATTATCTGATATATGGGCATGAGGTACTCTGTATTTGGCGATGATATTAACACGGATGAACTTTTCCACTTAAGTAGATTTCAAAACATTGTAGGATGCTGCCTTAACCCATTTAGAGAAATAGTCGATGACTACGAGTATGAAATCGTGTCCATTTGTCGCATGGGTATAAACTTTCCCAATGACATTAATGCCCCAAGTAGAGAAGGGTCATGGTGATGTCATACTGTACAACATAGATCTGACATTGGTGACAACTTTTTACATAGCTGACACATTCTTGTTCGATATTTTACCAATAATATTCGAGACAAAGTATTTTCATAGCAAGGGCTAGTCCATTCATATGTGGAGCACATACTCATGTGTGTACTTCCTCTATGATCTGTCGCGCTTTGGGACCATCAACGTAGAGCATGTTTTGACAATCAAAATATCGTTTGTATAGCTTGTTAGCTATCCAAGCATAGTTTGAGGAATACTGGCGCAAGTGTAAGCATGCAAATTTGACTTACCCTATTTTCAAATAATAATATTATTTTTGATAATATTAAAATAATATTTTGAATTTTTACATTCAAAATAATTTAAAGAAAGAATTAAAACCTAATTAAGGATTAATTATTGTGATAATTAAACCATAATTAAGGAAATTATTCAAAATTCTAAATATAATTTGGGGATAAAATACTGTATTTATTTTACCCAAATTATACCAAAGAAGATGTTAAAAATATTTAATTGTGATCTTTTAAAGAATTAGGTTTAATTTATGACTTAAAGCAATTAAATAAAATACCCCAAAATTCCTAATAATACAAAAAAAAATTAAATAGGATAATTGTTATTATTATTCCAAATATATTTTTTGTGAAATTTTTGATAAAAAATGAATTTAAAAGGGATTAAAAACCGATTTTTAATAACCTTCTAAATAAAAAAAAAATTTGATAATCTTGTGTAGCATAAATTAATTTTAATCTTTGTAGCAGGATCTTGGACCATCAGATGAGTGCCCAAATCTCATCCAACAGCCTAGATTATGCCATACCCCCACTATAACGAATCGAACGCGCAATTGACCACACTAGATAAACTAACGAGACTAACTAACCCCGTTAGTCAATCCGCTGATCGCCCAACAGAATACGGACGACATCAAACGAAACAACGCCATTTCAGTCTTCTTCTCCGTTGGGATGCAGGGCTCGCCAGAATTGTGACCTCGTCGATGTAGTTCTTCCAAAAGCTCTATGCACCCTACACACATCCTTATCCACTGATTTCTTCGCCTACACGTTCGTCTCGTTAGCGCCTACAATAGCCCTCTATCTAGAAGCCTTATACACCCGTGTATAAGGCTGCCATCAAACGAGATAAAATTAGAGATAAGTTCGCCGGAGGTTAAAATCCTCCATAATTACCCCTCCTCAAACCACCTTTCCCTACTATAAATAGTCTCTTACCCTTCTACCTACTATCAATCCATCAATTAATCATCCAACAATCTTTGAAGATTACGACGAACTAGTTTTTTTCAAAATATGTTCCGAAGAACCAAGCCTCAATTTAGGCCCTTGAATAACTCCCAACACACCTCAGGAGTGTTCTCCCACTGGTATGCATCTATATAGTTTGTATCACAATCTGTGTTTGTAAAATTTGATTGTTTTCAAATTTTTTTTGTTTGATCGGATTTGATTTGTTCTAAGATTTGATAATGTGATTTCTTTGTTAAGAATCATTATATATATCATTTATTAATATTCTGTTGAAAGTAAATCGATCAAATCAACTTATAATTTTTAAAAAAAAATCAAAGTTGAAAATTGGATTTTTTAAAATCTCATGTTCTTGAGTTTAATCCATTTTTTTAGTTCATTTAGTTGTTATAAATGTTTGTTAACACGTTGGAATGAATCCCAAAGAACTGTAATCACGGTTTGATCAAACTAAAAATTTGAAAAATAAAGCTTTAAAATTAGATTTTTGAAATTCTGTGTTCTTGCTTTTAATCTTGATTTTTTGGTCCAATTAGTTGTATACATGTTTATTAACATGTTATGATGAATTCCAAGCAACTATTTCATCACTTTGATCAAATCTTGTTTTTGATTTTTTTTGGATTTTGATTCAATCTTCAAAAATTGTTTTGATGATGCTATGATGTTCTTGTTTTGGTTTAGATCAACTATATTCAACATTTCAAAGCTAATGGAAAAAAAATTAGGCCTTGAGTCGACATCATTTGAAAGATCCCAAAATTTGACCTATAAATGGTGTTTTAAAATTGATCCTTGTAAGGACTTCAAAATCATGATTTATATTAGGACATTTTTTCTTCATGTTCATATGAACTTACTGTAGCTTACGGATTATGATTTCATGATCCTAGTCAAAACTTATGGACTTCTAAAAGTTTGACCAAAATAAGAACACTCGGTCCTAAGATTTAGCCCAGGACCGAAAAACGAACCCTAGGTTCAAAATTAGGACCAAGAAAACGAAACCCAGGTCAAAACCCAAGACCGAGAAAACGTACCCAAGTTCGAGAATCCCAGGCCCGAGTTTTCTAACCTAGGACCAGTGTTCTTCAGCTAGGACCGATGTTCTTGTACTAGGACCGAGTTTTGTAACTCTAGGATGGAGACCTAGGACCGATGTTTCTAACCCTAGGACTAGGCCCTCACTTAGCCTAGGATCAGTAAACTTACCCAAACCCTAAACCTAGGACCGATGTTTCTAATTCTAGGACCGAGCCCTCACTTTGCCTAGGACTGGTAAACCTAACTCTAACCCTAGACCTAGGACCGATGTTTCTAACCCTAGGATCGAGCCCTCACTTAACCTAGTACCAATAAACCTAACCCTAACCCTAGACCTATGACCGATAACTACCTAACTCTATGACTGAGCACCTATACCGGTAGACTTGACTCAGGACCGAGCCTCCCCGGTCTTTGACCGAGCCACCCGAGTTTGGGACCGAGCTCTCCGGTCCAAAGGCCTATTAGGTACCCCTTTTCACAATCCAAAATTATTTTTGTAATTTTGGAACCTGAACCCATTTTTAAATAATCCTGAAAGGTCAAAAAATGATATTTTTTATATTTTTGGGATGTTTTCTAAACCAATGTTTTGGATAAGGCCCCGTTTGGAATTTATTTTTAAATTGTAACATTTTCCTATGATATTTTTAGGTTTTGTTAAATATTAACACTAACACAACATGTACACAACCCTTTTAAATAATTTTGTACAATTATTTAAAGCCCATCCTTACATAGAACCCCTAGACTACTAATTAAAGGTAATGAATGTTATAATTGAATTTATAAAAGCCATAATTGGTTTATTTTAGAAGAATTTTAGAAAACCGTCCTTAGGTGGGCGACGAAGACAAGCGCGAAAGCCATTTTACGAGCGTAAATAGACAACAAACTATATGGGGATATTGTACGACTCAACATATGAAACTCTATTTTCTCTAGTATACGGTATGGACGTCGTACAACCTATTGAGATCGAAATCCCCACACTAAGAGTACTGTTAGAATCTGTTGGGTCAAATTATTTTGACTAACGGTATTTTGATGATGAACATGTGTAAAACTTAAATAAGAATGAAACTAAGCCGTCTAATTGTTTTTGTGCAGGTGCATCAAAACGTGCTAAGTTAGACTTAGCTTGAATCATGTTCATTAGATGTGTTGGTTATTAGAGGTACGACTAGTTAGATGTGTAGTCTAACTTATACATGGTTAGATGTGCAGTCTAACAAACACATAGTTAGACGTGCAGTCTAACAGATACGTAGTTAGACGTGCAGTCTAACAGATATGTGGTTAGACGTGCAGTCTAACAGACACGTAGTTAGACGTGCAGTCTAATAGATACGTGGTTATACGTGCAGTCTAATAGACACGTAGTTAGACATGCAATCTAATAGATATGTGGTTAGACGTGCAGTCTAACAGACACATAGTTAGACGTGTAGTCTAATAGATGCGTGGTTAGACGTGCAGTCTAACAGACACGTAGTTAGACGCGCATTCTAATAGATACGTTGTTAGACGTGAAGTCTAATAGACACGTAGTTAGACGTGCATTCTAACAGATACGTTGTTAGACGTACAGTCTAACAGACATGTAGTTTGACGTGTAGTCTAACAAATACGTGGTTAGACGTGTAGTCTAATAGACACGTGGTTAGACGTGCAGTCTAACAGACACGTAGTTAGACGTGCAGTCTAACAGATACGTGGTTAGACATGTAGTCTAACTAATGAAAGTTAGGCATAGAGAGTCTAACTCCTTGAAACTAGTCTGAAGGGACACGTAGTTAGACATGCCGTCTAGCTCCATTAGACTTGGTGGTCTAATGAATCTTGTTATTAGACGGGGGCGTCTAACTTCATTAGACTTGGTAGTGTAATGGAGCACGTCTAATGCCTCGTTTCAGTAGTTGCTTGAAGTCAACATCCGTCTACCCACGATCAACTTGTTGTACGCTACTCCTGCTCCACTAATCCGTGCAGATTAGTACGACAACCAATTGCATCCAATGAAAGAATGCCATGTAAGTAAATATTCTTTCCTTTAAATGTTCCTTGCAGGACAATCCTAAAAGAATATTCGGCGCACTACCAGATTAGTACGACCACGATCTTTGTGCACAGTGTCTACTGTA
This sequence comes from Impatiens glandulifera, assembly GCF_907164915.1. Taxonomy (NCBI): domain Eukaryota; kingdom Viridiplantae; phylum Streptophyta; class Magnoliopsida; order Ericales; family Balsaminaceae; genus Impatiens; species Impatiens glandulifera. The sequence goes on from NC_061868.1 coordinate 13,693,565, forward strand.
ACTGTGTACCATGGAGGCTTTCCAATGGGTGCTTGCCACGTTTCAATGTAGAAGATTTGACCGTTGGTACCTGTTCTCTATTTAAATATCTTCAAGGACAACGGACGAGCTGCCGGACGTACAATCTATCTTACGAATTGCTCACTTGTTTTCTTACTGAGTTTGTACATCAAAAGAGAGATAGAATCAAAACTCTGTCTAGTTGAATAATATTCTTAAACCTTCTGTAAGTTGAACAGAGTCTGTTTTGTTCAATACTTAGCTAACACTGAAACTGTATTTGATTCAAAGAAAAGTATAGTGAATCCTTCCAGTGCTTGGAAGAAGGGGGTGAAGTAGGAGAGTTTTGATCCGAACATCCATAAACAACTCTCTGTGTCTTTTACATTATGTCCTTCATTCTTTCATTCGTTCTTAGTTTCAAACCCAAGCAAACGTTTCCGGACTTGAATCGCTTCAAGAGTTTGCAAAGGTTTGTGAAGAATAGAAAATGATATAAATTCCTAACATGATTTCTATCAAATTGTTTTCCAGAAGTTGTCATTAATAGTTAGACCACTGTCTCTATTGGTGTCACCGATCCTTTCAATTGGTATCAGAGCACAAATAAGATTAGTTAAATAAGATTGGTGCCACCGATAATTTCCCCCTTTTTAATGATGTTAAAACTTTGCACATTTAATTAGATAAGATTGGCATCCATCAAATTAAGAAAAGAGTGATACTTGCTTGCAAACTGCACAAATAAGTTTCAAAGACCAATATTCAAAAAACCAAGATCAGAAACAAACAAAAGATAATTTAAAAAAAAAGAGATTATTGTTCTTCCCTTTTTACGATTGGGTAATTAAACCCTTCATAGGACATGAGGTTTTGAAATGGAGGGAGAGAACGACCACCACGACCACCTCTTCCACCGCTTCCACCACTTCCACCACCACGGTCACCGCTGCGACCTCCACCTCTTTTGGTTGGTCTGCAACTTCCATCATCAATGGGTTTTCTCTTGGATCTGGTGCCGATCGAAACACCCCCTCTACTGCTTCCATCGCCTTTTGAATTTCCTTCCCCCTTTTAACATTATCAACGTTAGTGGAAATGAGGTTCTTCTCTTTATTAGCAGCATATTCAGCATTTTCAACGGCTTGAATTTGTCTTGCGAATGAATCAACTTGTTCCATTTGCTAAACATCGACTCTGTTCATATGATTGGTGAACTCAACCATTTGCTCAACATCGACTTTGTTCATTTGATCGGCTCTGTTTGATCTTTGACTCTTTTCGATTTTAATCATTTTGGATTGCAAGTCCAAAACATTCTTCTTAAGAGTGGTCATCATCTCTACCATAGACTTTAACAGCTTTCCCCCTCTGAGAGAAGTTTCTTTATTTGATGAGACTTCATGAGAGTCGGCAGGAGCGGTTCGAATAGAACTAACATGGGTGTGAACCTACAACGACTGTTCTGCTTCATCCGTGTTGGGTCAAATTATTTTGACTAAGTGTTGAAATAATTCACCCTCTGATATTTTGATGATGAAATAACTTATGAGTTTTGATACAGGTGTATTGAGACAATACGTTATTAGACTTGGATCTAATAAGGGTCATTAGACCGATTTTGATTTTCATTTGCATAAAATTAGACGCACAGTCTAACTCATCGGAGTTAGACGTGCAGTCTAATAGACGTGTAATTAGACGGACGGTCTAATAGTTACACGAAATTAGACGTAAGTCTAATAGAATTAGACGCAAGTCTAATGAATACAAGGAATTAGACGTAAGTCTAATAGAATTAGGCGTACAGTCTAACTCATCGGAGTTAGACGTGTAGTCTAATAGATGTAAAGAATTAGACGAATGGTCTAATGAATACACGGAATTAGACGTAAGTCTAATATATTCGGAATTAGACGTACAGTCTAACTCATCGGAGTTAGACGTGTAGTCTAATATATTTTTAATTAGACGGGCAGTCTAATTGATGCGGAATTAGACGTGTGGTCTAATTAGTGAAAGTTAGACGTGAGTCTAACTCCTTCAGACAAGTCTGAGGTAGAACCGGAATTAGACGTGTAGTCTAACTCAGTGGAGTTAGACGTGCCAGTCTAATGGTTATTGAATAATTAGACGTGTAGTCTAATTAATGAAAGTTAAACGTGAGTCTAACTCCTTCAGACAAGTCTGAGGTAGAACCTGAATTAGACATGCAGTCTAACTCAGTAGAGTTAGACGTTCCGGTCTAATGGTTATTGACTAATTAGACGTGTCGTATAATTAATGAAAGTTAGACGTGAGTCTAACTCCTTCAGACAAGTCTGAGGTAGAACCGAATTTAGACGTGCAGTCTAACTCAGTGGAGTTAGACGTGCCAGTCTAATGGTTATTGAATAATTAGACGTGTGGTCTAATTAGTGAAAGTTAGATGTGGGTCTAACTCCTTCAGACAAGTCTAAGGTAGAACCGGAATTAGACGTGTAGTCTAACTCAGTGGAGTTAGACGTACCGGTCTAATGGTTATTGTAATTAGACGCGAGTCTAATTCTATTAGACCAGGCGGTCTAATAGACGTTTTTCTATTAGAAGGAAATGACTTATTTCATTAGACTGATTTTCACAATCCGTCTAACTGAAATACGTCTAATGCTTAGTTTAAGCAGTACGCTTGAATCTAGCATTTCTTCTACCCACGTGCTATAGCTGTACCCTACTCCTGCTCCACTTTCTAGTGAAGATTAGTACAACAACTATATGCATCCAATCAAGGAATGCCACATAAGAGAATTTTCCTCACATTACCCGTTTTGCAGGTACATCCCTGATGGAATATTCGACACACTACCAGTGATGTACGACCACAATCCTTGTGCTCAGAACCTGCTGTGTACAATGGAGGCTTTCCAATGGAAGAGCGCCACATATCATTCTTGAAGTTTCGACCGTTAGCTCCTACTTAGTATTTAACCAATCTTAATGACAACGGACGAAGTATCGGTTTTCAAGCATTAACAAGTCGAATGAACAAGCAATCTGAATCAAGAGAGAGAAACTACTCAATCATCTTGCTTACTGAAATTATTCTGTGAAGCTTCTTTCTGATTGTACTGTGTGTGAATCGAAAGAGAGATCTGGAATCAAAACACCTTTAGCTGAGTGATATTCTTCATCTTGTAATTGAACAGAAAGTGTTATGTTCAATAGTGAGCTAAGTGTGTGTGTAAACTGTATTTGATTCTAATCATATTATAGTGAATCCTTCCGGTGGTTGGAAGAAGGGGTGACGTACGAGAGTTTCTCCGAACATTCATAAACAAACTATTGTGTTCTTCATTTCTGTCATCTTCTCATATTTCATCTTGTGCTTCAAACCCAAGTAAACAATTCCGCCTTGAATCCGTTTCAAGTGTTTACACAAGTTTGCGTAGAATAGAAAGCGAATTAAATCTCTAACATGATTTCTTTTAAAACGTTTTTCATAAGCCTTCATCCTTAGCCAGACCCTAGTCTCTATCGATAAAGCCGATCCTATCAATTGGTATCAGAGCCTTGTTTCTATTCTCAAGCATCAAGAATCCAAAGCATGTCTTGCATCAATGAAATTCCTCTTTTGTCAAAGGATAACTACGAGTTGTGGATGATAAGGATGCAAGCTCACTTGGATGCTATTGACTATGATATGTGGAGTGTTATCACCGATGACCCCATAAAGTTTTCAAAGCCAAGAAGTGAGTGGACTACTGAAGAAAAGGTGACCAACAATCTGGATAATGTTGCTAAGAACATTCTGTTTCAGTCACTCAACATTAATATGTTTTGTGAGATCAAGTCATGTTCCACAGAAAAAGAGATATGGGATAAGCTCAGCCAGATCCACAGTGTGAATTCTCAAGCTAAGAAGAACCAGAAAGCATTCATTCGCAGCCAGAACAAGTCTAGATGGGCTGACAGTGATTCGGAGGAGTCTCCCGCTGAAAAAGAGAATGAAGCTGTAACATGTCTGATGGCAGATGACCAATCTAAGGTAAATGATATCTCTGCAACAGAATTTACAAACGAGGATTTAACTAATGCACTCAATGAAATGGCCATTGAGTACAAAAAGTTAGCTGACTCTTTTTTTGAAATTAAAGTTAAATATGAATCAACTATTCTTTCTCCAAACCAAGAATCTGAATCAAACGTTTTTGATGAAAACTTAACAGAGATCTCATCTAAGAATGAGATGCTCAAAGAACAGATTCAAACTCTTTCATCCGAAAACAAGAGACTAAACTATATTGTCAGTGCATGGACAAGATCAGGAGATGCTGTCAAATATCAGATCAGCATGTTGAAACCTGCTAGATCTAGATCCAGATTGGGATTTGATAGCAATGACCCTAATCTGTCCTGCAAAAAGTCAAAACCAAATGACAAGTTTAAGCCTATAAACTTTGTCAAAGGAAGTATGACTGACATTGAATCTGTTCCTCTTCATGAAGAAGCTATTCTCAAAATGAAATAGTTTATATTCCACCAACTGTTAGCTGGCTTAAGAATAAGCTAGAAAAGTCTTCTGGTAATTTAAAACCTGACTCTAAGTCAAGGAGTTTTAAAAGAAAATCTTCTTCAAAAGTTAAAGGATCAGTGGCTAGCAGAAAGTCATCTGCTAAGTCAAACACATACGCATTAATTACAACTCAAAATGGGAAGTCCATCAGAATAACTCAAATATGGATTTCTAAGGGACTGATTGACCAAGGACCTAATTGAAGATGAGTACCAAATGATTGTAAATATTTATTTATGTAGGTACAAATAAATGAAGGACTGGAGGAATCTGTATGGTATCTTGATAGCAGATGTTCCAGGCATATGACTGGAAACAGACGGCTTCTCACTGATATATCAGACTGCTCTGGACCTAAGATCACATTTGGTGACAACAAAAAGGGTAAGACCATGGATAAGGGTAAGATTATCCATGGTAACCTAACTATTAATGACGTGCTACTGGTTGACAACTTGTGTTATAACTTAATCAGTATTAGTCAACTATGTGATAATGGTTTGTTAGTAGACTTTCAAACTCATGCATGTTTAGTTAAAGACCAAGATGGAAATATTTTATTAACTGGAAGTAGAGTAGGAAACTCATGTAAAATGAATTGGCAAAAAGAGACATCTGATCCTATGTGCATGATTGCCAAGAATGACCAGATATGGTTATGGCATAAACGTTTGAACCATTTGAATTTTAAAACCATCAACAACATTTGTTCAAACAATTTGGTTATTGGTTTACCCAATCTTCAGTTTTCAAAGGACAAGATATGCATTGCTTGCCAGTTAGGCAAACAAGTCAGATCATCGTTCAAAAGCAAAGGGAAATCAAAATCCAGCCGTATCCTAGAACTCTTACATATGGATCTTTTTGGTCCAATTCCTGTAAAGAGTATAGGAGGAATGAGATTTGCCTTAATTGTTATCGATGACTTTTCACGTTTTACATGGGTTGCATTTTTACCATCAAAAGATAAAACTGCTGAAAACTTGATTAGGATATTTAAAGGGATTCAGAATCAGAAATCTTTAAATATCACATGCATCAGAAGTGATTAGGGAACTGAATTCACTAATAGATACCTATCATCTTATCTCGAGGAGACTGGATTAGGCACGAGTTGTCTAGTGCTAGAACTCCACAGAAAAACGACATTGCTGAAAGAAGAGTGAGAACTCTGAAGGAAGCAGCGAGATCTATGTAATACCTCTCTAGAGTTAGTCCCCAGTTAAGAGTTGACTAATCGATCACTAGTATTGTATTACTACGTCATTCCATAGTGCTAGTCCCCATCTATGAGTGGATTAATCAAAGATCTAGCCTTGTAAGATAATTCTCCAATAGTTAGTCCCTAGTTCAGAGTGGACTAATCAGCCTCTAGTATTGTATTACTATGTTGGAAATCCCCAGCTAGTCCTCAACTTCGAGTGGACTAGTAGACCTCTAGTTTTGTATAACTACATCATCATGAACCAAAGTTAGAACTACGTGAAACCTGATTCTTCCAAAAAAAATTAAAAAGAATATATCAAGAATAAATGGAAGATACATAGGCAACCTTTATATATGTCCGGTCTCAATAAGCTCAAGAATCTAAATCAAATCAAACTCAAAATAAATGACTTATTTCTAGATCTATCGTCAAAGGGTCTTAGGACAGTGGGAACCTTGATTCTTTCCATCAACTAGTGATAAGGATTTTAGGAAACATGGAAGGGCAAAATCAAGGGCATTTCCTTAAGTCAAATGATCTCCCAGATCAAAACTGCGAGTTTCCGAAAAACTCCTATAGATGAATATCCTTAATAAGCCCATTTTCGTGCTACGCGATTATCTAGAAAATTTACCATCATGGGAAGGCTTTTGAGATAAAGAACTGGAATAGACCCCCAAAAGTCAAGACACAGTCGCAATTTGAGAAAGAATGTTTAATTCCCCTTTGTACAAGAGAACAAAGAAAGTTAGACTCAAGGCTTCCAAAAAATATATCAACAAAAATCCCCGCAGGTTAAGGTGAAGTTATCGTTCATGCTCACTCAAGCGACTGTCCCGATGACTATCGCAAGAGTAGAACGTATTGATTCCTCCCGATACTCCCAGGGACCAAAAAATAGAAAACACTCCCTTGTAGGTTGAGGTGTTGAAATCATCGTTTATGCTCACTCGGGCGCATATCCCAATGACTACCGCAAGTGCAAAACGAATTGATTCCCCTAGATATTCCTTGGAAGTCAAAAAAAATTTCTTCAGCCAGAAAGTTGAAATTATCTTAGTGACTATACCTAGAATGATCGAAATTTTGAAGCATTGCGGCCCATGAAAAAAAAAAATATAACTGATCATGACCTTATGGTCATCTTCCCTGCAAGTTGATGATATGGATAATCGTCTGCAAGAGATATAATTTATCATTCATATCTTAACATAAGAGAAAATGAGACTCGAGATCTTTCAAAAAAATAGACAATCCAGATTAACACAAGAATGCTCGTTTCCTAGCCCTGAACACGTTTCGAATCCAAGTCACCTACTATATAGATAAAACCAAGGCTCCTTCTAATTTCAAACTTTGTCTAAAACATAATTTGGTATAGTTAATTCCCCAAGTAGCTTTTGTTAAAGCTCCCTACCTTACAAAGTAATAAAATAATTGTTCGATGTGTCAATCAAGTCGTGAAAAACACTTTGTAAAGCCGAAGGGGAAAAGTTATGTTGAGATATTCCCTCCCCCCCCCCCAAAGAATCGAAAACTTCACCTAGTTGTGAAGGACACTTCGCAAGACCAAAGAAAAACTCTATAGGAAAGTTTCATAGGTGTTAAAATCCTCACAGAAGTTGATGGTTTTAACCCAGTTACGAAGGACACTTTGTTAGGTCCAGGAAAGATAAGCCTTCAATTAGGACGACTCCTCTCATGAACAAATTCTCAACGGAAGTAGGATGTTTCAATCAGTTGTGAAGGTTACTTTGTACAAGACCTCTCTAAAGCCCTATTTAATAGGCGTAGAAGATCACTGTTATGATTCTTAAAGCTCTATTCCGATAGGCATCTATATATGTTATTTTCATAACCTATCCCCAACAGATTGACGACTATGAGGCTTATTATTATAACCCATCCCCTTGGAGTGAGTGTTTTCACCTATCACCTATCAATATTAAAATAATATTTTGAATTTTTATATTCAAAATAACTTAAAGAAGGAAATAAAACCTAATCAAGGTTTAATTATTGTGATAATTAAACCCTAATTAAGGAAATTATTCAAAATTCCAAAAATAATATGAGATAAAATAATATATTTATTTTACCCAAACTAAACCAAAGAAGAGGTTAAAAATATTTAATTGTGATTTAATCATGAATTATGTTTAGTTGATGACTTAAAAACATTAAATGAAATACCCCAAAATTCCCCCCAAAAAATAAAATATGATCATAATTGTTATTATGATATCAGAAATATTTTTTGTGAAATTTTTGGTGGAAAAAATGGATTAAAAATCGATTTTAAATAACCTTTAAATATAATTAAAATTAGATAATCATGTATAGAAGAAATTATTTTAAATCTTTGCAGCAGGATCCTAAACCATTAGATGAACGCCCAGATCTTATCCAACAACCCATAACGCGCTAGACTCTGCTACAACGGATCCAACGCGCAATCGACCACAGCGGATCAACTAACGGGACTTACTAACACCGTTATTCAAGTCACTGATCGCCCAACGGAACGTAGACGACGTCAGACGAAATGACGTTATTTCAGTCTTCTTCTTTGCTGGGACGTAGGTCTCGTAGGAATCGCGACCTCTCCGGCGCGATTCTTCTAAAAGCTCCATAGCACACTACATGCATCCGTACCCACTTATTTTTTTGCAAACACGTTCATCTCGTCAACGCATACGATATCCCTCCCGTGGATAAGGCTGCTAGAAAACGAGATAAAATTAGTGATAAGTTCTCTAGAGGTTAAAATCGTCTTGAATTATCCCTCCTGAACCGGACTTTCCCTACTATAATCCCTTACCCTTCTACTACCAATCCATAAAACAATCACTTGATTTCATCACCTGAATCCAATCTTTAAAGATTCCAGCGAACTAATTTTTGTCAAAATTTGTTCCGACGATCCAAGCTTCGATCCAAGCCCTTGAATAGCTGCCATCACAACCCAGGAGTGTTCTCCCAATGTTTGTATGCATCCATATCTTTATCTTTTGTTTCACGATCTATCATTGAAAATTTTGAATTTTTTTATCGGATTTGATATGTTCTATGCTTTGATTATGTGATTTCTTTGTTAAGAATAATTATATATATCATGTATGATCTTTCTGTTGAAAGAGAATCAATTAAATCAACTTGAATAAAAAAGTTTGAAAATCAAAGTTTAAAAACTGGATTTTTTTAAATCTCTTGTTCTTGAGTTTAATCCAATTTTTTTGGTTTAATTATTTGTTATATTTGTTAACATGTTGGAATGAATCCCAAACAACTGTAATCACGTTTTGATCATGTTTGATCAAACTGAAATTTTGAAAAAAAAACTTCAAAATTGGATTTTTGATATTTTGTGTTATTGTTTTAATCCGGATTTTTTGGTCCAATTAGTTGTTATACATGTTTGTTGACATGTTATGATTATTCCAAGTAACTATTTAATCACTTTAATCATGTTTGATTCAATCTTCAAAAAACTATTTTAATGATGTTATTATGTTTTATTTTGGTTTAGATCAACTATATTCATCATTTCAAAGCTAATGGAACAAAAATCAGGCCTTGAAACGACCAAATTTGAAATATCCTAAAATTTGTCCTAAAAATGGTGTTTTAAAATTGATCCTTGTAAGGAATTTAAAATCATGAATTATATTAGGGCTTTTATTATTCATGATTATATGAACTTACTGTATCTTACGGATCATGATTCATGATCCTAGTCAAAAGTTATAGACTTCTGAAATTTTGACCAAAATAAGAACACTCGGTTCTAAGGTTTTAGCCTAGGACCGAGAAAACGAACCTTGGGTTCAAAATTAGGACCAAGAAAACAAACCCCATGTAAAAACCCAAGAACGAGAAAATGTACCCAGGACCAAGAATCCCAAGACCGAGTTTTCTGACCTAGGACTAGTGTTCTTCAACTAGGACCGCGGCCTAAGATCGATGTTCTTATACTAGGACCGAGGACCAAGACCGGTGTTATTCTATTCGAACTGAGGACTATGATCGAGTTTTATAACCCTAGGATCGAGACCTAAGACTGATGATTCTAATCTTACGACTGAGCCCTCACTTAGCCTAGGACCTATAAACTTGGCCAATAACCTAGACCTATGACCGATATTTCTAACCCTATGACCGAGCCTTCACTTAACCTATGATCTATTTTCTAACCATAGGACCGAGCCCTGACTTAGACTAGGACCGGTAAACCTAACCCTAACCCTAGACCTATGACCTATAACTACCTAACTCTATGACCGAGCACATGGATCAGTAGACTTGACTCGGACCGAGCCTCACTAGTCTTCGACCGAGTCACCCGAGTTTGGGACTGAGCCTACCAATCCCAATACAGAACTTTTCGGTCCTTTGACCTATTCGAACGAGCCCTGATCTGAACCACCCTGGTCTTGACCGAGCCTAGATCGGCCAAACCGAACCCAAACCCTAGGGCTCCGGTCCTAGGGTTTAGGGTTTAGGGTTTAGGGTTTAGGGTTTAGGGCTTGTTTGGTTCCCTTTATCAAAATCCAAAATAATTTTTGTAATTTTGGAACTTGAACCCATTTTCAAATAATTCCGAAAGGTCAAAAAATGATATTTTTTATATTTTCGGGATGTTTCCTAAATCAATGTTTTTGATAAGGCTCAATTTGGAATTAATTTTTAAATTCTAATGTTTTACTCTTATATTTTTAGGTTTTGTTAAATCTGAACACCAACGCGACATGTACACACCACTTTTAAATAATTGTGTACAGTTATTTAAAGCCCAGCCTTACTTAGGACCCCTGAACTTCTTAATTAAAGGTAATGAATGTTATAATTGGATTTATAAAAGCCAAAATTTGTTTATTTTAGAAGAATTTTCGAAAATCGTCCTTAGACGGGCATGGAGGACATAGCGCTAAAGTCCTTTCCCAAGCGTAAATAGACAACAAATTACGTTTTTCAAAAACTGTAGTATAAATACGTTTTTACACGTATCATTTTATTGATGTTCATAAAATCTCTTGGCAACTTTGATTTTTAAATAAATAATCTTTAAATTAATTATGTTTAATTAATTTAAATTGGGTCCAGGTTAAATTATTATTCAGCCTCCTAAATTATTTAAAATTTGAATAAACGATTAATTATTTTTAAATAATTAATTTCTTACCGCTCCAAATATTTTCAAAATCTTTTAAAAACTAAATTTTAATTTTAAAAGAAGTCTGGCACGTAAACCAAGGTTAAAACACATCGAACTTCTTGCCTCCCCGCGATAGTCCCTTCATATTGCCATGTGTCTCTTGACACGTGCTTAGCTATGGAATGGGACATAGATTCGTAGGGTCTTACAGAAGGGCTCTTAGTTCCTTAGCTCGGAAATGGGACGGATATTCTCCATACTCGATGTAATTTTTAAGAATATTGAACCATGGTTTGGTGTGCACTTAAATGGAGGCTACCACTCTGACTTTGAAATTGGGCTTCTATTTCTGCCAGATTTTTAGAGGTTTGACCTAAATTCCAATAAGGATTTGGGTCAACACTGCCAGCGTAGTTAAAACTTTGGCAACATGATTTTGGCTTCATGACGCGTGCACAAAAGACACATGATCAAACTTGTCGATAAACCGGAGTAGGAAAGCGTGATATGGTTTAATATTTTCTCATTGTACTTGCCATGTTCCGTTGACCTAGGATATAACCAGGTTAGAGTCTCCAACTACTTCAAATTTGGTTTCTCTTCTTTTGTTTGTGATTTTGAGACCTAAGAGACATGTTTCATACTCAGCCTCATTATTGTTTACATAATATTCTAATTTAATAGATATGGGATTATGTTCTATTAGTATCTATCAAGAGAATTCCAATTCCATAGACATGTTTGGACGAAGCTCTGTGAAACATTAGCTTCCATGTATCAATTCAGACTTCCACTTCTTTGTGGATCATATCATGAAAAATCATAATGACTACTCTTTGGTAAGTAGCCCCGACATTTTTGAGACCGAATGGCATGACCCTAAAACAGAACGTGCCTACCTATATGATAAATGTAGTCTTTTCTTTGTCTTGTTCAACGATCAAGATTTGGTTATATTCTGAAAATCCATCCATGAAGGACAATAGCTTATTGTCAACGGCATGATCGACCATAATGTCGATATCAGATAAAAGTTATCTTCTTATTGTCAACGACATGATCGACCATAATGTCGATATGAGATAAAAGATATCTTTAAGGCTGACTTTGTTTAGATCGTGGCAGTCTACACATACATGCATTCTTCTATCTTTCTTCAAGACAGGAACTATAGGTAATCTACAATTTCGAGGAATTTTACTTCCAACTTTTTCTAAACGTCCTCTTTAATCTTATCTATAACATCATCTTTCATTCGTCTTAACTTCTATTTCACGGATTTAGCCACTAGATAGAGGAGAATCTAATATCGAACAATAGCAGGATTTACTCTAGGTATATCCTTGTAAGACCAGGTGAACATGTGTTTATTAGAATTCAACAATTCTATCATTTCATGACGTCCGTAATTACTCAGGCTTTATCCAATTAATACAATTTGAGGATCGTTGACCGTATTGAGGTTTATTTCGATTGTCGTTTCGGTTGCAGAAATTATTTAAGAAGTTTTTCATTTTGAAATTAATATTAGAATGAAAAGAAACATCATCATCATCTATCGTATATTCGAAAATGTTTGGTATTTTATTGGACGCATTATTACAAAAAGACGAAGACATCCCATCAGGATTGTCATTACATGGTTCTTTATTTATTATAACATCAGGCATTTTTTCACAGTCCAAAAAGGGAAATTATAACCCAAGCCATTTTTTCATCATCAACTCTCAGGTTAATTATAGTATCTTTACCAACTACTGGTAGGTTTTTGAGTTTATCTTACAAGAGCCTTCATAATCCAAGTCTTCCCCCGTTAGAGAGAGATCGTCTCCAACCAGCTTTTCTAGAGTTTTATGCCAATATCAGTCATTTTCCTAATCATATTAAAAAATGAATTAGGATTAAAAGAACAATCTAAAAGTATTTCAAAAACTTGGAGAGCGGGTTTGATTGAACAATGGCTTGGGGAAATCAAACACATTGTCCCCTTTTCGCACAAATTGTCCATTTAGAGTTGGAGGAATATGTATATATTTCTTAGATATTTTACCTTTTCTTGAACCTTCAAACCCTATCGGAGTATATTTGATACCGAAGTTGCCTAATTTATAATAAGATAAGGGAAAAGAAGTCATGCCAATAGTGTTGGGCCCTAGACCCATTCCTAGGAAATTTCCCATTTTCTACATGAGACGCAAGGAGATGACACTGCATGGTGTAAAGTCAAGAGTGTGAGATGAATCATGGCCTTACCTAAATATATGACAGATATCGTATCCACTTAACTCAACTTCAGGATTAGTAGAGTGAGTTGAACCGTTAATGACCGTGATGTACTTCTCACCTTGTATGGTAACGAGTTTTTTGTTAGCCAAGAACTGTATTTTTGATGTAGGGTAGAGGCTAGAGTCTAAAGCCTTAATCTAATGCAACTAAGGTTATATGACAGTCTCATATTGATTACATAGAATTCATTCTCAAAAGGTGTATCAGCTACGTAAATCGTTGTTCAGTAGCTACCCATAAACTCACAATGAGAATTATCAAAGCCTCGGACATAGAGGTCTGAGGGAAGAATTTATCAACAGAAATATCGATGTCTTTGAAGAGTCTTCCAAGGATATAAATTAATTGTTGAACCATTGTCGATTAGAGTCATGAGAATGACCTTATCAGCCATCTTTAAAGAAATGTAAAATGCATTAATATGGGTTTCGTCAGAAACATGTTGATATTTGTTTTTGAACCTATCATGTTGATTTGAGGAGTTGCTGAAATAACTCAAACTAACACTTCAGGAGTCGTGTTGGCTGGTATAGTTGCCTGGCTTAGTTCATTCAACATAGTCTGCTTGTGTTGTATAGAATATATTAGGATTTCATAGATGGAAATGTTGACATTCGTTTTCTTAAGTTGAGTAAGAAGAGTATAGACGGGGTTTTGAGCTCTAGAACTATTTTCTCTTCTTAGGTCATTAGATGATCCAACGAGATTATCCGTATTGGTAGAGGTTGTTTTTATGAAACTATGTTGGAAGTCAGATCCACTTCAGGTTGCTATGACTTCTGGCACATCTCTTTTTAGAGAATCAATGCTAGGATTATCAGGAATCCACCACTTTTGAGATTCCGATGGCGGAGGCGGAGTTCTTCGATCCTCCTTTTTGGGTCATGGATTGACCATATTAACTTCGAGACCATGAATAAGTTTTTCCACGTAGATCATATTCACCTAATGATCGGGTAATAGATTTTTCGCGATTTTAGGTTTAGGGATGATCTTTTGATCGATTAGGTCTTGACACTGATGCTTAAGGGCACAACAATTATTAGTATAGTGACCTTACGCACACCATGCACTTTCAAATTTTCCAAGGAACTCTTTACCTTCTCGTGGAGTCAAATGTTTAATTAGATTCCTTTGTTGGAGGAGAGTAAGAGCTTGAATCGGGATCATACCATAATTGAAAAAAGTTTTGGGAGGCCTTGGGACCCTAGGTATTGGTGGTTTGGATGTCGTTGGTACATTTGTCTTAGCCAACACCAGTTTGTTTGGAGTTGTCTTAGGAGGGGCCAGAGCTTGTCAAGTAGTCGTGACCTAGTGGACTTTGGCTTTGTCTTACCTCTGAGTTTGAGGAGGGGCAATATAAGTCTTTACGGTTTTACCCTCATTTTTTTCCTTATTAAAGGCTTCATCGAGATTATTACCTGTTTTGAGGAGCTATTATTGTTTTAGAATGTTTTGACAGCAAATCCAATAGAATATCGGTTGTTAATATTATCCAAAATAATATCGATTTGTCTTTATTTGCTGGGTAAAGAATCAATTTCTTCAGCAACAACCCTCCACCTTTCGATAAAAACTGTGAATTTCCCGTTCTCGCCTTGTTCAACATCCTTAATCTTTTTCTCGGGCCATTCTAAGGTGAGATGCATGCCGAAACGTTCTATAAGGCTGATGCGAGTTCATCGATAGTCTGAAGATAAACTATATTATTTTAGTGATACCAACGTAAGGTCACACCATCTAAATATTTTGGAAATAGATGGATGACCGTTGGTTCTCCCAGGTATAAAAGTTTCATAGCCATTGTATATATCTGGAAGAAAGCAGTAGGGTCACTCTTACATACGTACTTTGACAAGGAGGGAAATTTGATCCCAATGGGATAATTCCTCGTTCGACAGTTTTTAAAGCATTTTTTCAATCATGGTGTTTATCAATTTTACCTTTGGTCAACTGATTGAGCTGATCCTAGAACTTTGTGTGGTTGGCATTTAATTGAGCCATTTGAAACTCGTATTCCATAGGAGGATTGATTACAGGGTTTGCACCTTCTTTGGCGTTGGGGTTATCAACAACTTTTAGCTGGATTCTTGTTGACCTATTATCATCTTTAGGAAGTTCCTCATAGAGATATGTTTCATCAATGTTACATCGAGTTTGAAGATTAATTCTGATTGGTGGGATAATATATGGAACATTTTATTGTGGTTGTCGAGACGAGGATGGTTGCTCCTGAACATGGATAGCAAGCTTAATCATCAAGTTTGTTAATATTGCCAGATGTTTTGTTACTTGAGAAGAGTAGCCTTAATTTTAGTAAACTTAGTTGGTGATATCATATCTTTATCATTTTTCGGAGTTCCTTCGGCCATTGTTTGGCGCATAAAATGTCCAGTTCTTGGGTTTCTTCTTTGTGGGGCCGTACTCGTACAAAGTGACTAGCAGACTATGAAAATGAAGAGAGAGAGAGAGATAAAGATCTTACAGATGTAATAAAATACAAATACAAATACGCTGAAAGGAAACCTAAAGATGTGATTTGATTAGAACAAACATAGAATTGTATATAAACATACTCACATCATTTATTACAGACACTCTTTTATTGATATTTTTCAAAAGAGTCTAAAGGGGCAAAAGTGCATAATGAAAAGTAAAATCTTTTAAGTCCAGACAGAGTTTTCTTTGACATGAGAATCTTCTTTTACTTCAGTTCTCTAGGATTTCTCATACTAGTTGTAGATAAGTTCCAGATATTTCATTTGCTTTGACTGAACATTCTTCTGTTAGGAATTGTGCCATCTTCCGAAGTATTCTGCATAGATCCTTCGTCTTATAGGTTTATCTTTTGCGATAGAAGCTTCAATGTAGCTATGGCCTAATTGCCTGAACATATCATGGATTTTGTTGTAGGTAACCCATTACAAACCCATGAGTAGCACGATTGGTTTGTCATCCATCATGAAAGTCATTTTCTTAATGGGATATTAGGGAAAAATGTACCGGGAGTTCGGGTAGAGCTTCCCTCATTCTTTGGATGAAAGGGGATAAGACTCAATCATTACAGTCGCTTGAGCTTGTCTAACAGTCAGATGTAGAGGATTAAGAGGGAACCCCTTTTACTCATAGTGAAAGATCCATGGGAGCTATTCAAGCTCATGAGTGTTTCTATTAAGATAATACTAGAAGGATCTTTATTGCCCGTTCATAATTGATGTGCTACCTCAATGATTCTTAAGGAAGGCTTATCATTTACTAGAGCTATGAAGAAATGATCCAGCAGGACTGACATTGTGATCATAGATGATCATGCTCTTATAAGGATTTCTCAATCTCTTATTTCTATTTCGGCCCAAGCCTGGAAATTGATGTGCATGTCGGCGATGATAGCATCGAACATTGTCTTGGAGTAGCGGTATTCTTATTGTAGAAGTTTTCTGATAGACATCGAGTCTATAAATGGCTTTAGATGTATAACGTTTATGTTATTTATCATCAGGATAGTCTAGAATTCTTCTCTAGTTGGGCATATAGTCCTACTATCCAGGACATATGCTCTTTTCTTAGGATTTCACTTTTGATGCATCTCCATCATGAAGTTGAAGTTTACTTTGTATTTTAGGAATCTCATGATGGGGTTGAGGCCGTAATATTCAAAGTACCATCAATTAGCATGGAAGTACTCTACCCTAAACCAACTCGATGTTTATCAGCATAGACATTGTGGTTGACTACGATTATAGTAGAGGGGATAACTACAATTGTAAAAACAATAGAAAAATGCACACGCAAATACAATGACCTATAGATAAACATCTTATAAGATTTTATATACTTTCTTTTAAAAGAACTTCCAATTTTACATATTTTAAAATTTTAGAGTTCTTAGAGTTCTAACTTTTTTCGTTTCTACAAAAAGGGGTAAAACTTAGATCTCCTCTTCTGGGGGAGCGAGTTCGGCTGTAGTAGGTGGAGGTGACTAAGCCTTCACTTTTTGCTTCCTCCTCTTAATGATGTTGCAATTCCTCGATGATCTAGTCGATGTATTTCTTCCTATCTTTTGAGATGCCCATTTTGATTGCGTCGTCCCATAGATCAAGGTAGTGGACAAAGTCGTTGTGCTCCATGGGCTTGTTTATGGAGACCACACAGTAATGACAAGGAGGCATATAGTCTCTCTCGAATTGCTTAATGAGCTCTTTGGTTTAGTAAGTAGTGATCCATTTGAGACCCATAAGCTTGATCAAGGATTGATCATCCATGAGGTAAACCATCTTTTTAATACCATACTAGGGCAAAATCTCATGTATGGACTCATTGTAGTTGACATATATTTTCGACTTGGCGCTCCTGATGCATCAACATTGAAGGGAAACGCTCATCATATTTCCAAGAAGTGGAGGAGGAATACATTCCATATTTTTTAGGAGCCAAATGTAAAGGATGATTGGAGCTCCTCTCTTATTGAGGTGGTAGGTGAAATATGATTCGTTTAGCCCTAGTAGCATTTCAGTTAAGATGATGCCAATGGGATCCTTATTTCCTACCCTATGATGGTAAGCTACTTCCAGTATTTTGGAAGATGGTGCATGGCTGCCTGTTGGAGCAAGGAGAAAGAGAATCATCATAATTGTGATGGTAATTAGGGAGGTAGTGAAATTGAGTGGGATTTCTCCGGTCTAAGTGGCCAAGTTTACCCATCGTGGAAGGTCCAGGTAGGTTCTTACTAGAATCTTATCAATTGTGGTCTTTGTATACCCAAATTCTTCGTTAAGTAGATGTTGAAGGGACATGGATTCCGTGTAGAGTTTAAGTGTTATGATGTTCTTGTTATTAATCATCATAATGACCTTAAATTCTTCGATGGTGGTACAGATCTGGCGATCTCATAACATAAACGCCTTGTGTAATGGATCCCATATTCGTTGCATCACCATCATGAAGTTATGATGGATTTAGCACAGTGTGTATTTAAGAGCTGTACTGAGATCGTAAGTTCAGTAGTACCATTCTCTTTCATGGAAATGGTGACTCTAGAGGAATAGATCGTCGTTTTCTAGGAGAGACATTCCGCGATATATAATCAACTTGACAAACATGTTGTTTGATTTTGATAAAAACAAATATGCTTAGAGATATTTATTATATCTATTGTAGATGTATGCATGTATAAAAAATAAGCACGTAAAGGTTTGACTTTGTCGAGGCTTTGTTGTTTGGGTACGTCAAACAACAGTTGGGTAAAGTAACCAGGTTTTGTGTGATAAGGTTTTGTCGAAGTTTTAGTTGAAATCTCTCCCAACTATTTCGATGGTTTCCTTTTAACGGATATATCAAAGCCGATAGGGGATCCATTATGGGTTCCTAGTGTTTCCTCTCGTAACATCTCTCAGTCACAGACCAATATTATCGTAGGAGTACAGAATCCCAATCTGGTACTCCTTCACACAATCCCGGGTGATATACCTGTTTTGAGGTTTTTGCAATTATTAGGATAGAGCCTAGGTACCTTTTGTGGTGATGAATATTGTAAGGTGGAGAATTGTGAAGGTTCTATAAATGTTAGAAATAAAATTTTATATAGCTAGAGTTTGGTTTATTTTATTTTTAGATTAAAATAAAGCACTAGGTCCCCAACAGAATCGCCAAGAAAGTTATAACCCCCAAGAATTACTCCCTCCGTAGCTTAGCACGTGTCGTAGACACGTGATAATACGGAAGAATATCACGGGGTGGCTCGAGGTTTGATGCGTTTCAACATTTGATTGCGTGTCAGGCGTCTTTTAAAAGAAAACATTATTTTAAAAGATTTTAAAAATAATACATGGGAGCATTAGAATTAATTATGTAAAAATAATTAATTTTGTTCAAATTTTAATAATCGGGTGGCCAAATAATAATTTGGCCAAAACTTTGTTTAAATTCATTAAATATAACTAATTTAAAAGAATTTTTATTTGAAATTTGAGTCATCAAATGATTTTATAAAAATCAATAAAATGATATGTGTATATACGTATTTAAACCAGAATTTCTGTAAGGGTTCGTATTTTTGGTTATGCTCGGGAAAGGGTTTTCGCGTTATGTCCTCCATGTCCGTCACAGTACGCTTTAAAATTTTTAAAATAAACAAATCTTGCTATTTAAAATTTATTTATAATATTTATTTTCTTTAATTAGTAGTCTGGGGGTACTAAATAAGGATAGGTTTAGATCGCGTAAATAATTGTACAAAATGATTTAGAAGGGTGTACATGCGATTACGTTGTTATAATACTAAGTAAAGAAAATTAGAAAAGTGTTAGAATTTAAAAATAAATTCTGAAAAGGACCTTAGCCAAAATATTAGTTTAGAAAATATCTCGAAAATATTTAAATATCATTTTCTAACATTTCATAATTATTTGAAAATGGATTCGAGTTTCAAAATTACGAAAATAATTTTGGATTTTGAAAACTGGAATCAAATAGGCCTTAAGACCCAGTCCTAGGGTTCGAGTTCGATTTTGGTGATCTAGGCTCGGGCGGGCTCAGTTTAGACCGGGGTGGTCTAGACAAGGTTCGGGAGCATGGGTCAAGGGACTAGAAGGTTCGGTCCTAGGTTTGGGAGGTTCGGTCCCAAACTCAGACTACTCGGTTGAGGGACTAGAAGGTTCAGTCTTAGGGTTTAAGAGGCTCGGTCCCAAACTTGGACTGCTCGGTCCTATGTCTTGGAGGTTCGTTCCCAAGTCTAGGTATTTTCGGTCGTGGACCTAGGAGGCTCGGTCCCAGGTCAAACCTCTCGGTCCAAGGTTAGAAACCTCGGTCGGATTCATCGGTCCTTGCTCAAGAACATCAATCTTGAGTCTTAGTCCTAGCTCAATAACACTAGTCCTCGGTCTCGGTCCTGACTCAAGAACATCGGTCCTTAGTCTAAGTCTGTACCGAAGATCTTTGTCCTGTTTCTCGGTCCCGGTCCTACAGGACTCGGTCCGAGTGTTCTTCATTTGGTATGAAGAAATTGCAGATTTAGAACTTTCGATACAGATCATGGAATCATGATATGTAACTTGCAGATGATTCATATGACTCTGGAGAATAAAAGCCCTAACCTAAATCACGATAATTGGATCTTTACAAAGATCAATTTCTAAAAACCATTTTTAGGTCAAATTTTGGTATCTTTAAAATCAGGCCATTTCAAGGTCTCATTTTTTTTATTGACTTTGATATGATGAATATAGTTGAACAAAACCAAAAGAAGAACATCATTATATCATTACAACGATTTTTGAAGATGGAATCAAAATCCAAAATTTTCAAGAACACAGTTTGATCAAACATGAACAAAATGATGTTACAATTATCTAGAAAACATCCTAAAATGTTTAGAAACATGGTAGGCAACTATTTGAATCAAAGATCAAGCTTAAAAGCTCAAGAACACCAATTTTAAAAAATCAAGATTTTCAAACTGATTTTTCGAAATTCTTTTTAAGTATATTTGATCAATTTTCTTTCAATAAAAAGTTCATACATGATATATGGAATCATTATAAGCAAAGAAATCACATAATTAAGACCTAGAACAGATCGAACCGATCATACTTGAAAATTGTTAAAGAATTTAAATCTTCAATCACAAATTGACATACAAAGGTACTGGATTCTACCAACAGCTGGAGAACACTCCTTTAAAATGTTAGAAGCTTTCTAGAAGCCTGGATCGAAGCTAGAATCACCGAAGAAAGTTTTTACAAAATTGTTCTTGGCCGGAATTGGAATTCTTCGATTCAGTGTGTAATATGTGATGTTTGTTTGATGGATTGATAGTGAAATTCTTAGAGACTATTTATAGTGGAGTTAGGTCGGTTGAGGTAGAAAAATCAAGTTCAATTCAATGATTTAGAAGTTTATCCCTAGTTCTTATCCTAATCATGACAGCCTAGTTCTAAGGCAAGGTGACCATCATAGCTATAGGATTATTAAAGGCAGGATAAGGCGAAGATAAGGGTGTAAAAATCAACGAATAAGGTTGATAAATTAAGAAACTAGAGCTTATAGAAGAAACGTCGTCGACCGATCGCGATTCCGGCGAGCGTCTGGTTTGGTGAAGAAGATGACCCAAAAACTACATCGTTTTGTGGCGCCGTCAAGCGTTTTGTCCGTGTCCGTGAGAGTCTGGGCAATCTGGGCTAACGGTGTTAGTCCATCACATTAGTTGATCTGGTGAAGCGGGCGCGCGCTGGCCTTGTTAATCCAGCTGGGTGGCGCGTTCCTGGGCGCTAGATGAAAATCCAGTGTTGATCCGATGGCTAAGAATCTGGCTACATAAATTAAAATATTTCGGCTGCAGTAGATTATCAATTTTAATTTTAATAAAAATGGTTATTTGAAATCAAATTTTAATCCTTTTTTGCGTTTTCTTTACCAAAAATTACACAAAAATATTTTTGGAAACATAATAAAAATTATGTTCATTATTTTAGGGTATTTTAGGGTATTTTGAGGTATATATTTAATTGTTTTAAACCATAAATTATACCTAATTTATGTTTAAAATCATAATTAAATAATTTCAACCCTTCTTGGGTTTTATTTGGGTAAAATAAATACAATATTTTAACCTCAAATTAATTTTTATTTTTTATTTAATTTTTCTAGATAGGATTTAATTAGACAATAATGAACTCTAACTTGACCTTTAATCTCATTATGGGTTATTTTGAATTAAAAATTAAAAATATTATTTTAATAATATTAAAAATAATAATATTATTATAAATAGGGTATGTCAAATTTGCATGCTTACAACATCAAACTTGACTAGCGTACTTGAGTTATCATCGAGTTTCAACGGAAAATGTCGAGCGAAGAACTTGAAGATTACTCATAAAATAAGGAGAGTACTGTTGGAATTCTAGAGTTTGATATAATAAAATGATGTATTGTGAGAATTAGATGAAAGGACTATTTATATTGTTGAAATAATAAAACCAACAATTAATCATTAATCCAACTACTGACATTGATTGTCTCTTCATTTCCCTTTGTATTTCCTTTTCATTAGAAAAGACATGTTACATGATTTTTTTTCTAATTACTAATACATTGATAACAATAATCTAATGAAGGTTACAATTCCAATTAACAACATTGAATTTATTCAATATGTTAATTTCTTCTTAAATCATTAAATGTTAATTAAACAATTAACAAATTAATTATAAGAATTTAATTATTTGGATAATATTCACTTTAATTCACGTTTGAATTTTGTGTGAATTTCATTTGATTTTATCTACCAAAATTATAATTTCTATTTAATAATAAAATTTATAAATTAGTTTAAAATTCCAACAATCCCCCACATTAATGAAAATTATTTATTACCCGATGAAAGGTTCAACAGTTGAATTCTACATAGAATATGTAAGTGTAACCCTTTGAACCGTCTCTTATGAAAGTATATAACTTAACTAGCCAATTAGAAGACTCGATGTCCATGAACTATTCTGCCATCTGTCTTAACAATTACACACTTTCACATAGAATTCTCTCTGATACATGTTAAACTCTCATGGTTGTGTGCGTTTTGGCCTTAGAACACGCGTCTGGTTCTATGAGGGGTTCTAGAATTGAGTCGTGTAATTAATTCGAAGTGGCCCCACTTCTTCCTCACATATGTGATCTCTTTGCTCACAAAGAATCATTAAAAGCAATATGTTTATTATCGTCAAAATATTTTTTTTTTCATTATATGATTAATCCTCAAAAATAACTATGTCAGGTCAAGATGGCTAAATAGAAGAGTAAGTTGGTCTGGTCAGCACAGACATGACGAAAAGAACTATGTCAGGTTTAACACACACACAAAGATCGAGAAATTTATAATCAAAATATGGATTTCTAAGGGATTAATAAGCCACAGACCCAAAGAAAATTGGGTACCAAAGTTGTCAATACTTACAGGTGCAGGTAAATCAAGACCGAAGTTTAGAAGAGTCAACATGGCATCTGGACAGTATGCTGGTGACAAACATAACATATGAAGACAACAAGCATGAAGTGACTAACATCCTCACAAAGCCACTTCTCGAGTCTAAGTTTTCTTACCTTAAGAAATATTTTAGGATTGTTATATTACAATAATGCCTAAACTAATTTAATTATAAACTCGTATGGTTTTGAATATTTAGTTTAAATAATCAAAAAGGGAGATATTGTTAGATTAAATTAGTTAAGGATAATTAGCCAACGATTTTAAAACTACCAGGTTTTGAATATTTATTTTAAATAAAAAAAAAAGAGAAATTGTTAGAATATAATTTATAAAAATGTTTTAATAATGAATGGATAAAACTAAATTCAATTATATAAGTTAAATTAAATATATATATATATAATTGCTAAGTAATATTAAATATATTAATATATCTAAAGATAACAACAAGGTGTTGTAGTACAATGGTAATGGTATGTACTCAAGCATGAGATCAACATTATATTAGGCTTCTGGTATTAAATGAGATCGGCATTATATGAGGCGTCCGATATTAATGAATTCAGTATTTAATGAGGCGCTTCCGGTATTAAATGAGATCGGTATTTAATGAGGCGCTTCCGGTATTAAATAAGATCGGTATTTAATGAGACGCTTCCGGTATTAAATGATATCGGCATTATATGAGGCATCCGGTATTAAATGACTTCGGCATTATATGAGGCGTTCGATATTAATGACTTCGGTATTTAATGAGGCGCTTCCGTTATTAAATGAGATCGGCATTATATGAGGCCTCCGATATTAATGAGATCGACATTATATGAGGACTCCGGTATTAAATGACTCCGGTATTTAATGAGACCGGTATTAAATGAGATCGAAATTAAATGATTTCAGTATTTAATGAGATCAGTATTAAATGGCTCTAGTATTTTCTCAAAATGGTAATCTAGATAAGCACTTCCCAATATTTGATCAATCTTAGTTCAAAATTAAGCATTCGTCATGGGAAGTCTAGCAAAGTAGTATATCACCAATTTGGGATGGGCAGTCTGACGCGTCAATAGAGACAGAACTAAAGAAGATTGTGTTACGACTTGTTTTGTAAGGTGTGTTTTGGGTTCAAGAATCAAGTTCTTGATCTATAAGACCGGTGAAATTCTACAATCAGAGGGCAGCGGAAGGTTTTCGATAGAGAATTTGAGGGGAGGGGATACAAGAATCAAGGGTGCGAAGAGAAATACTGTTGGTCTATACCAAACAGTCCATAGTAAATAATAATAGATGAATATGGCAGAAGTTCATATCTTCATTATTCTATTCATGGGTTCTTGGGGAAGAAATATCAGCCTTATATAGGTGATATCTTGCCCCATAATATTCGGTTACAACAACTTTAAAAAAATAACAGAATTCGGTTTGTAAAATAGAAAAGGAAAGCAAAACAAAATAATAAAACAACAAAACAGAAATCTGGCCCATGTGCACACTAGGACCGAGATCGGGTGTCGAGAAAGGTTGCTGGAATTTATTCTAGGACCGAGACCTTGATTTTAGACCCTAACAGATTGCCACATACCAAGATGATTCAAATCATCTAAAATGAATGTCCTAATACAACAGGCTCCATTAAATTAATTTTGGTTTACTCTCATCAAAGTACAAACAAGATCAAAGAAGATCTTCTCCATAGTACCATTATGAAGCCAAGCAAATCAAAAGAGGACCGGTCTCTGTTGGAGCAAATATGATCGTTGCTATGTGCTTTGGATATATAAAAAGATTAAAATAAAAAAATAAAAATAGACTTGATGATCTGGGCTCCCTTGCTAATAAAAATATTCCTTCTACAAATATATATTTTCCTTAGCATATTTTCTGTGAGAGGGTATTTTCATACTGAAATTCATTGTATCACTTTTCCCTCATTGTGAGTTCTTTGTAAGTTGATAGAGTGTCTATCAACATGTGTTGTGTGTACTAGGAGTTCGGAAACAGACAATGTCTAAGTCCTGGTTGTCCGACTGAGTTTGTATAAGCGTTGTATTCAAACAAAATTCTTCTAGTGAATATTCTTCCTAAGGTTGAGAAGAATATCCTTCTCGAGGTCTTGATGAAGGGGTGACGTAGGAGAGTTTTACTCTGAACATCCATAAACCTTGTGTTGTGTCTTTTCTTCCTCTTACCCTCTAAACCGTTTATTTGTTGCTTCAAATCGAAACAAACACTTTCGCACTTGAACTCGGTTCAAGAGTTTGTGATGACTTACGAAGAATAGAAACCGATAATCAACCTTTAATAGGGTTATTATCAATCGGTGTGTGCGTAAGCGTTCAACAATAGTCGGACCCTAGTGTCTATTGACGATCCCGATCCTAACACATGATTAGAAGAAATTATTATGATTTCAACATTGATGATTAATGTTATTTTGACAAACTAGATTTTTTATAAGAAATCATTATCGACCACATTCATCTCATAATTTCTACACAATAAATTAGAATGATTTTCACATCAATGACAAAAGTCATTTTAAGGAGTCTGATTTCTATAAAGAAATCATTGACTACTCTATTCATTTCATAATTTCGACACAAAAAATTAGTATAGTTCTAATATAAATGACTAAAGCCATTTTATCAAGTCAGATTTCTACACAAAAATTATTGACTGGATTTAAATAAGGGACCTACCTTCCGCCACGCACTTTTGTGTCCAAACTTTAAACCACTACGGAAACGCGTCTTTTAATTGTTCTATCGATGTTTATGACCTTCTCTCTTATTTTTGAAAAATACATTTTATTCATATTTTTTTCTCTATCTCAACTATTTTTTCTAAAACATCAAAGAAAAAGATTTTCGATGACACAAGTTACTGAATAGTAAAGTACACAAAATTGTTTTAAGATTATTAGATATTCTTGTCTTTAAATTACAAAACATATATAAAAGAATGATATTACGAATAAATCAAAGAAAACAAAATATACGAAAAACAAAATCACCAATATGAGATGTTGATTTGAGGCATGTGCTTAACACATTTCCCTTAAAACAATTTCATTGTCTCTCATTTTTGCCGGAGTTTATCGTTGATGGCTATCTCCCAGGGTACAACAAACAAGTAGTGATTCTGCACTTAAATCATTACGCATCGAACTTGACCAGTGTACCTGAACTATCACCGAGTTTCAACGGAAAATACGAGCAAAGAACTCAAAAATTACTCACAAAATAAGAAGAGAACTTTTGGAATTCTAGAATGAGAAATTATAACATGATGTGTGGTGAAATTAGATAGAAAGATTATTTATATTATTGAAATAATAAAACCAACGATTAATTCTTGATCCAATGGCTGACAATTATTGTCACTTCATTGTCATTTGTATTTCCTCTTCATTAGGAAAGATATATTACATGACTTATTCTAATTGCTAATAAATGATAGCAATAATCTCATAAAGATTACAATGACAATTATAAACTTTAAATTAATTTAATTTATTAATTTTTTCTTAAATCATTAAATGTTAATTAAACAATTAACAAATTATAATAATTTAATTATTTGGATCAAAATTTAAATTCATTTTCAATCTACAAAATGAAAAAATATTTTTAATAAATATAAAATTTATTTTCTCATTTATTTTATACATTTATATTTTTGAGGTTTAAGAAATAATTTATTTGGGATAAAATAGATACAACATTTATTCTAAATTATTTATTTTAATTGTTCTTAATATTTGAAATTGATTTGAGATCAAATGAATTGACTATTTATTTTAAATTATTTTATTTATTTTTCTGGTCAATTATCATAATTAATTGGGGATTAATTATTAAAACAATTAATCCAATTAATTATTTAATTATATTTTGGCCTTAATTTTAACTATATTTATTTCAAATAATTATTTTATAATTTATAAACGGATAATTAAAATTTTAGTGCTCAAACAAATAAATAAAATATTACAACACATTTTAAAAATGTTTTATTTATAAATTGTTTTCTACCAGAATAACTATAGTGACATAAAAATTATTACGTCATAATATTTTATTTCTAAAAGTCAAACAATTGACATAAAAATATTACATCACATATTTTTTTAATATTTTTTTTATATATATTTTTTTTAAAGTGTAAAATATTGACATAAAAATTTAAATAATTTTAAAAAATATGCATGACTTACCTGTAACGTTTTACTTGCATAGTTTATTATAATTTTAGTCAGCATAGCTAAGAAAACCAAACAAGTGGTTGGTAATTATATTAAATATTAATTAATATATTAATTAAATATAGTAAAATATATTTATATTGTGGTATTTGATTCTACTATAAATAGGTTTGAAAATCCATTTTTTTAATAAGTAATAAATAAAAGACTAAAAAGAGTTACAAAGATGATTCATAAAACACTTATTTTAGGCATGTTCTTGTCTTCATCTTACTTGTAATATTTTCCTTATTATATAATAAATTATTATTATTTATTGAGAATAATACATATTTTTTTATACAAATTAATCAATATTAATATATATTTTTCTAATTATATATATATATATATATTTATATATGATATTCTTGATATAATATAGGAGAAGGAACACAATATTCAATAGATGAAGGATCAATTCAGGAAGCAATTCAAGTTGAGAAGAAGAAAGGTCACGAAGAGAAGGAGAAAAAGTGTTGAACTGGTGGTGAAGGATTTTGTGAAATTTGGTGTGATTGAAGGAGATAACTTTTCAATATTGGGTGACTTACAAATAAAAAATATTTTATCTTTAAAAATCATAATTCGAATAAATTGAATATATCTCTATTTAGTCCCATATATATATATATATATATATATATATATATATATATATATATATATATATATATATATTTATAATATAACAATAATTTTCTTATATATTTAATTTGTATTAATAAAATAAATATTTTATAACAAGACTATATAAAAAAAATTATAGTAAAATAAAAATACTAATAAAAACATTAACAAATCTAAAAGTATATACAATCAAAAACAAAAAATGTAAATACTATAAGACTTATATAAATTTTAATATTAATAATTATAAGATGATAAATTAATAAATAGTTAAATATATTAAAATATATAAATATAATAAACATTAAAAAAATATTTATTAATATATCTAATTTTAAAATGATTAATCATAAAATAAAATTATTATTTTTTCTATTATTTATTTCCTTTTAAAATATAATAATTTCCATCACTTTTAATTAAGTAATTTATTCATTTTTATAATATATATATATATATATATATATATTCATATTTTTGTAATTTAAACTAATTTATATATTTTCTTCATTCATTTACTATCTAATTATACCATACAATTAGTTTTAAAGATGTGAGAATGCTAAATACAAATATAAAATTTAATTAATGTGAGAAAAAAATATAATATACTATGTAATAGTTAAATGATAATCATAGTGAAATATTTTATAGTTTAATTGTTTTTTCATTGTGTAAAAGAGGTTATTTTTTATTTTATTAATTGAATTCAATTGTAAGTTATTATATATAATAATTATTTATATCACTAAAAAACATTTGTCATATTAGTGCAACAATTTTTTTTTTAATTCAAGTTTAGGTTCTACAATCCACATTTAATTAAAAAATTGAAATATTATAATTTTTTAAACTATGTTTTTAATCAAAACCTATTTAAAAGAAATATAATCTGGAAAAATATATTACAAAATATATCACTAAAAATATAAAAATTTAATATTTGTTTTTAAATTTATATAAATATATTATTACAAATAATTTAGTAACAGAAAATATAAATACTATAAGACTTATGTAAATTTTAATATTAATAATTATAAGATGATAAATTTATAAATAGTTAAATATATTAAAAGATATAAATATAATAAACATTAAAAAATATATATATTAATATATCTAATTTAAAAATGATTAATCATAAAATAAAATTATTATTTTTTCTATTATTTATTTCCTTTTAAAAATATAATAATTTCCACCACTTTTAATTAAGTAATTTATTCATTTATATATATATATATATATATATATATATATATATATTTATATATATATATATATATATAATATATATATATATATATATATAATATATATATATATATATATATTAATAATTGATACTATTGAAAATTAATTATTTATTTAACATTTGTATTTATTTATTTATATTTAAGAAATGTTATTATTAAAAATAACTTTTATGTTTTTTATATGATTTTATTAATTAATGATTAAAAAAGATTTCATATATATATATTTTACAGAAATTATTAATACATAATTTAAAGAAACAAAACAAAACATAAAATAAAATGACCTTTTTCCTTTAGTTTTTTTTTCTGTTTAAAAAAAAATCTTTATTACTTCAATTAAGTAATTTATTTATTATTAATCCAGTATTCTTATATTTATACATATATATATATATATATATATATATATATATATATATATATATATATATATATATATTTAATAAATATTTATATTCAAAACAAATTATATATTCAATTTTAATTATCTATTTATAATATATATATATATATATATATATATATATATTTGTAATTTAAACTAATTTATATATTTTCTTAATTCATTTACTATCTAATTATATCATACAATTAGTTTTAAAGATGTGACAATGCTAAATACAAATATAAAATTTAATTAATGTGAGAAAAAAATATAATATACTATATAATAGTTAAGTGATAATCATAGTGAAATATTTTATAGTTTAATTGTTTTTTTATTGTGTACAAAGAGGTTATTTTTTATGTTATTAATTGAATTCAATTGTAAGTTATTATATATAATAATTATTTATATCACTAAAAACATTTGTCATATTAGTGCAACAATTTTTTTTTTAATTCAAGTTTAGGATCTACAATCCACATTTAATTAAAAAATTGAAATATAATAATTTTTTTAACTATGTTTTTAACCAAAACATATTTAAAAGAAATATAATCTGGAAAAATATATTACAAAATATATTACTAAAAATATAAAAATGTAATATTTGTTTTTAAATTTATATAAATATATTGTTACAACTAATTTAGTAACAGAGAAGATAATGAACAATACTGATAATATCACTCAAATATATTAACTTGAATCTTTAAAAAAAAAATACTATAAAATATATTTCATTAACTATAATAACAAATATTATATAAAAAATTTATGATTATTGAAAATCAAATTAGAAAGTAATTGGGCTAATTTTGATTGAAAATTGTAATATATATTGCATTAACACTAATAAATAATATATTCGCAATTAGTTCTTCAATTATATTATAACGTGTAAATACTAAAAATGTATCCTCCATTATATAATATTAAAATAATTGTTTTATCTATAAATTATTTTCAAACTGAAGGATATTGACATAAAATTATTACATCATTCTATTTTATTTTCCAAATTCATAGGGATTGACATAAAAAGTATTACAACACATACTTTTTTTAATATTTTATTTATATATATATTTTTTAAATGTGTAACGTATTTTTTAAAAGTTTAAATAATTTTAAAAAATATGTATGACTTACCTGTGGCGTTTACCTGTATAGTTTATTATAATTTTAGCCAGCATAGTTAAGAAAACCAAACAAGTGGTTGGTAATTGTATTAAATATTATTTAATATATTAATTAAATATAATAAAATATATTTATATTGTTGTATTTCATTCTACTATAAATAGGTTTGAAAATCCATTGTTTTTGATAAGTAATAAGTAAAAGACAAAAAAGAGTTACAAAGATGATTCATAAAACACTTATTGTAGGCATGGTTCTTGTCTTCATCTTACTTGTAATACCCCAAGCAACATATTCAAATCTTCAGACAGGTTTTTAGTTTTTCTTATTATTAATATAAATTATTATTATTTATCGAGAATAATATATATATTATTATACAAATTAATCAATATATTAGTATATATTTTTATAATTATATATATATATATATTTATATGATATTTTTGATATAATATAGGAGAAGGAACACAATATTCAATAGATGAAGAATTAATTCAAGAAACAACTCAAGGTGACAAGAAGAAGGGTCCCAAAGAGAAGGAGAAGAAGTGTTGCTCTGCTGGTGAAGGATTTTGTGAAATATGGTGTGATTGAAAGAGATAACTTTTCAATATTGGGAGACTTACAAAATAAAAAATATTTTAAGTTTAAAAATCATGAAGAAATTGAATATATCTCTATTTAGTGATATATATATATAATATAAAAATAATTTTATTATATATTTAATTTGTTTTAATAAAATAAATATTTTATAACAACACTATATACAAAAAAATAAAAATAAAAAAAATAATAAAACAAAAATACTAATAAAAAAATTAACAAATCTAAAAATAAATACAATAAAAAAAAAAAATAAATTTTAAAAATTAATAATTATAAGATGATAAATTAATAAATAGTTAAATATATTAAAATATATAAATATAATAAACATTAAAAAAATATATTTATTAATATATCTAATTTAAAAATAATTAATCATAAAATAAAATTATTATTTTGTTTTATTATTTATTTCCTTTTAAAAATATAATAATTTCCACCACTTTTAATTAAGTAATTTATTCATTTTTATAATATATATATATATATATATATATATATATATATATATATTAATAATTGATACTATTGAAAATTAATTATTTATTTAACATTTGTATTTATTTATTTATATTTAAGAAATGTTATTATTAAAAATAACTTTTATGTTTTTTATATGTTTTTATTAATTAATGATTATAAAAGATTTCATATATATATTTTACAGAAATTATTAATACATAATTTGAAGAAACAAAACAAAACATAAAATAAAATTACCTTTTTCCTTTAGCTTTTTTCTGTTTTAAAAAAAAATCTTTATAGTTTTTTTTGAAAATATAGGAATCTTAGAAGAGTTAGCAATTTTAAACATGATTCAGGTTCCTTTTGATTGAGAATAGAAAACATGGCTCTAATACCACTTGATAGGATCGGTGGAACCAATAGAGACGGGGTCTGCCTATTGTTAGCAACTTCGAATAAATGGATTGATAGAAATTCTGTTATGATTAATATCACTTTCTATTCTTCGCAGACCTTCACAAACTCTTAAAGCGATTCAAGTGCGAAACTGTTTGTTTAGTTTTGAAGCTTTGAACCAATGAATGATGAAAGACAGAGGGTGATAGGATCGGCTTTATCGATAGAGACGGGGTCTGGCTAAGGATGAAGGTTTATGAAAAACAGTTTGAAAGAAATCCTGTCAGGGATTTAATTCACTTTCTATTCTACGCAAACTTGTGTAAACACTTGAAACGGATTCAAAGCGGAATTATTTACTTGGGTTTGAAGCACAAGATGAAATATGAAAAGATGACAAAAAATAAGAACACAACAGTTTGTTTATGGATGTTCGGAGAAACTCTCCTACGTCACCCTTCTTCCAACCACCGGAAGGATTCACTATAATATCGTTTGAATCAAATACAGTTTACACACACACTTAGCTCACTATTGAACATAACACTTTCTGTTCAATTACAAGATGAAGAATATCACTCAGCTAAAGGTGCTTTGATTCTAGCTCTCTCTTGATTCACACACAGTATAATCAGAAAGCAGCTTCACAGTATGAGTTCAGTATGCAAGATGATTGAGTAGTTTTTCTCTCTGCAAAATCAGATTGCTTGTTCGTTAGACTTTTTAAGGCAGATTGTCCGTTGTCCTTGAGATTTGTTAAATACTGAGCAGGAGCTAACGGTAAAATCTTCAAGAATGATACGTGGCACTCTTCCATTGGAAAGTCTCCATTTTACACAACAGGTTCTGATTACAAGGATCGTGGCCGTACATCACTGGTAGTGCGCCGAATATTCCATCAGGGATGTACCTGAAAAACAAGTAATGTGAGGAAAATTCTCTTACGTAGCATTCCTTGATTGGATGCATATAGCTGTTGTACTAATCTTCACTAGAAAGTGGAGCAGAAGTAGGGTACAGCTATAGCACGTGGGTAGGAGAAATGCTAGATTCAAGCGTACTACTTAAACTAAGCATTACACGTATTTCAGTTAGACGGATTATGAAAATCTGTCTAATGAAAAAAGTAACCTCCTTCTAACAGAAAAATGTCTATTAGACCGCCTGGTCTAATAGAATTAGACTCGCGTCTAATTACAATAACCATTAGACTGCACGTTTAACTCCACTGAGTTAGACTGCACGTCTAATTCCGGTTCTACCTTAGACTTGTCTGAAGGAGTTAGACGCACGTCTAACTTTAACTTAATTAGACTACACGTCTAATTATCTAATAACCATTAGACTGCATGTTTAACTCCACTGAGTTAGACTGCACTTCTAATTCCGGTTCTACCTCAGACTTGTCTGAAGGAGTTAGACGCACGTCTAACTTTCACTTAATTAGACTACACGTCTAATTATCCAATAACCATTAGACTGCACGTCTAACTCCACTGAGTTAAACTATACGTCTAATACCGGTTCTACCTCAGACTTGTCTGAAGGAGTTAGACGCACGTCTAACTTTCACTTTCTATTAGACGGCACGTCTAACTCCACTCAGTTAGACTACACGTCTAATTCCGCATAAATTAGACTACCCGTCTAATTGCAAATATATTAGACTACACGTATAACTCCGATGAGTTAGACTGTACGTCTAATTCCGAATAACAAATAGACTACCCGTCTAATTACAAACATATTAGACTTACGTCTAATTCCGTGTATTCATTAGACTAACATCTAATTCTTTACATTCATTAGACTACACGTCTAACTCCGATGAGTTAGACTGTACGTCTAATTCTATGCATTAGACTTACGTCTAATTCTGTGCATTCATTAGACTACATGTCTAACTTCGATGAGTTAGACTGTACGTCTAATTCTATGCATTAGACTTATGTCTAATTCCGTGCATTCATTAGACTACACGTCTAACTCCAATGAGTTAGACTGTACGTATAATTCTATGCATTAGATTTATGTCTAATTCCGTGTATCTATTAGACCATCCGTCTAATTACACGTCTATTAGACCACACGTCTAACTCCGATGAGTTAGACTGTACGTCTAATTCTATGCAATGAACGCCAAAATCGGTCTAATGACCTTGATTTGATCCAAGTCTAATGACATATTGTTTCAATACACCTGTATCAAAACTCATAAATTATTTCATCATCAAAATCTCAGTGGTTAAGTTATTTCAACACTTAATCAAAATAATTTGACCCAACAATTTCCCCCTTTTTGATGAAGAAATCGCAAACCTGCATACATATATCAAAGCATGCATTCATCATATAAATAAAAAGAAACCTTGTTCACTTACATCATTCATCCAAAACCAATATTCGAAAAAGAAGGGTAGAAACATGTTTAATAGAGTTAAATAGAGTAAAAGAAGAGAAATCATTGTTCTTCCCTTTTAACTCGAGGATCGGTTGGACTCATCTCTTGACCAAGAAGCATGTTGAAGAAAGGAGGATAGCCACGACCACCACGACCGCCTGCACTTGATCTTCCACTGCGTTCACCAACACTGGCACGTCCACCTTGATCAACATTTGATAGCCTACTCCAGCCACCACCATTTCTACCTCCACGCTCACCACCGCTTCGACTTCCACCTCTCTTGGTTGGCTTAGGATTGTCATCAGTGATTGGAGCTCGCATGGATCTTGTGCCGGTTGACACACCCTCATTTCTTCTTCTTGATTCTCCTTGAACTGGTCGAGGTTGAGCACCTTTAGCATTGGCCTGTGCATCCTCCTTTGCTTGAAACTTCCTATCAATGGAGTCAGAAAATTCCTAACGTTCATTATCATTCCTGCTCAAACACCCTTGAATTTCCACCATCTGATTCTTCACCAGACTGAATTCTTCCAAGGTCTCTTTATGACGTTCATCATTGAATTGCCTTTCAATGTCCAATAATTCACGTTGACGGCTGAAGAGTTTCTTTTCAAACTTTTAAAAGTTTACATTCGCGATATGGGTCTCATATGTCTTTTTCTTCAAAGTGTTATCCAACTCAGTAAGGGCCTTGAAAATATTGCTAAAACTCTCTCTTTCTTCTTCCCTTGAGTTCATGGTCTGAGACATAGTCTTCTAAATTGATGAAAGCATAGACCTCATAGATTTTAACACTTTGTTTCCTCCGGTAGATGACTCTTCATGAGACGAAACTTCTTCATATTCCGCTGTCATGCTTTGAATAGGCTCAAAGTTTGTATGAATCTGTAAGGTTTGCTCCGGCTGATTCATTTTGGCTTTCTTAGCAACTTCATCTCGCTCTTCTTCTTCAATTTCTTCTTCAGCTCTCTGAAATCTCTCATACAGATTTCCTATGTAATGAATGGGATTGTTGAGGTTTTCATGAACATTTCCCACAATGGTGTTGGGAAATAGACGGGGCTTCACAAAAGTTGTTTGCTGATCCTGTTCCTCCTCAGATGAGGAGCTTTTTTCTTCATCATTCTTCTCTTTGGAGGGTTCCCCCTCAGTTCTGGAAGTTTCTAGCTGAGTGTCCTTGGCCAATTTCTCTTGAACAACCTATGTTCTCGCACCATGGGTTATTAACACGTCTTCTTCAATAGGAGCTTTAAAAGCCTCCTCAGTCACATCTTCCACAAGAATATCTTCTTCATTTATCTCAAGAGCTTGTTCAGGCTCTTGGACATTCACATTTTCTTCTTCTTCATTCGGACGTTCTTGGAAGGGTTGATCTAGAATGCGTCTCTCTTCGGCAGAAAGATTCCCAAATTCGATCAAGAGAACAGCATCTAGCTCATCAGTATCATTGTCAGCATCTGGAATATCCATAGCTTCTTCTTCATTGATAGGTTCTGCGCTAGAGCAATCGGCGCCATGAATGTGTTTAGAAGCAACAGAGACATAACTGTTCAGGATATCGTTCAGCTTTTTCAATACCTTCATTTCAACATCAGCTTCTTTCACATCAGGATTGAAGTTAGCTTTCCTGGCTTCGGAAATTGGAAAAAGAACTTTTCCAAATATGCAAGCTTCCACCAGTTCTCTTTTCTTCAAAGCCTCACCAACTTCTGAAGTTCTTGCCCATTTCAATACTTTCTTCTCGTTTTCCACCCTCTTCTTCCATTCTCTAGTAATAGCAGCGTTTGACAGAGAATCGTTGTACTTGGAGGACAGCCTCTTCATGGACCAGGATTCATAAATTCCCAATTTCTCAATAGTAAGAATTTTAACTTGATCTAAAATGAGGTCAACAATTCCTGTTGCCTCCGATACCTTTTCAGGAACTTGAATTGCAAGAGATTTACCTTTTCCAACAACCTCTACGGGTTTTGGAGTAGGTCTTGGTTCACCGATCACTATTCCATCTACCCGTTTTCTGGAACGCATCAGTTCGAACGCAGATTGTGGTTTCTTACAGAGCTTAGCAGGAAGCTCCATACGAATAACTTTCCCAGCCACCAATGAATCATTATGAACTGGAATAATGGGTTCACCAACCACAAGGGAAAAAACAACACCTTGTTCTGGTTGCGATGACTCTGTAGCACCGGCGGCTATAAGATCAATTTGGACAACAAGAGACTCAATTCTGTCAACAGTTTCATCATTTGGACCGGCTGACTCAACAGCAGGCCCTTCAGCAGATTCTCTTAATGGAGAGAATAAAGATTCAGCTTGTTCCACTACGGGAACATCAAATTTAGGCACAGCGGCCAAAGATTTAGAAGACTTCACCTTTGCAGATTTAGACGCTCGGGGCGCCCTTGTCTTCTTCTCCTTTGAGGCACATGACCTCGAAGGTTTCCTCAAAAAGGTTGAGGGAGTGGATAATGATGACATTGGAGTTGCAGCAAGTACGCCTAGACCTTGCTTCAACCTAGAATCAACAAATTCAGTGTCTTTCTGGTTTGGACTCTTCAGACTAGAGGAACTGGCCTCCGATTCGTTTACAGTTTTCGTTCTCTTTGCCCATGTTGACAGAACAGAAGTAGAGGGCTTTGATCGGATAGATGGCCTTCCACCGGTCTAGTAACTAGAGGCACCAGATACAGATTCAAGGTTGTTTTTCAACCTTGTCAGCGTGCTAGTCACCATAAGAGCAGTAAATACTCTTGGAGAGTTGATTTGTGCCGGTTCACCAACAGGTACCGCCAAATGCTTCAACAAATGACTTAGTTGAGCCACATACGTTATACTTTCCTTGTTCGTCTGACTGATAGAAAAGCATAAGTTCTGGAAGAGGGCATGAGCCCAGTTTACCTGGATCCCTTTTGAGATAACACACATACAGTCAAAACGGTCTTGACTATAGAGATTGAAGGAACCAACTTTCCCTTGAAGCGCCTTCACCACCACGTCGTTCAGAAGAATGAAGTGTGGTTTGAATACCTTCTTGAATCCATTCACATGGATCTTCGAACCGTCTGCAGAAAAAGTGGTCTTCATCTCTTCATGGATTTCTAAAGAGAGAACCAAGTCGAATAGATGACCCTCCGTCGGAAGTTCAAAGAACTCCGCATAAACTACTTCGTCGAAAGAAAACTTTGTTCCGTTAACGGTTGCTACGATGGAATCATCCACCATAGTTGTCGTTTTAAAGAACTCGCGAACTTCGTTTTCGTAGAAGATGAACGGTCCGCCTAGATACTTCCTTAACCCAGAATATTCTAGGGTTTGGAACATCTTAACCACCTCCGGTTGATTAAACATATACACCGATGGAAAATCCACCTGCAAAGTACAGTGACCGAGAGTGATTTTCTTCACCATTTTCGAAAGAATATGAATCGACACAGATTTCAGAGAGATTTAGTGAAAGAAATGCAAAGAAAGCTAGGGTTCTTAGGAATTTTGAAGGATTGAAAGCTTTCAAATTCATGTAGTAATGTTCTTATATATATGAAAGAGGGAAATACAGAGTAACAGTCTATTCTAGGGGTATGGCCCATTAATAAATGTTAGACGTCCTTTTTCAAGAAGTAATCATTAAAAAATGAGGGTATATCAGTCATTTTCTCTAACTTGATAGACACGTGTCTTCATGTTATTAAGAGATGACTGTTTGATATTTTGAGCGGGAAAAACAAATATCTCTCAAAGTGGGACAGCTGTCCTTGATCAGTCTAATCGGCACGTAGTTAAACGTTCTTCTTAATCCATAAATCCAATATAACACAACGACTATTAGATGGATGAGTCTATTAGACGCATACGTCTAATTCCGTGTTTATAAAAATCCGTTTAATGTTTATGTTACGGTCTGCTCATCAAAAACCTCGGTCCTAAAATATTTTATGCATCCGTCTCTCGGCCCAAGTGTGCATATGGGCCAGTTTATGTTTTTTAAGGAATAATTCTGTTTTGTTTACTTTCTCTCTTATTTCTCTTGAAACCGAATTCTGTTATTTTGGAAGTTGTTATAACAAATTTGTAACCGACTCTTGGGTACTTCAGCCTCTTTAAATGGTGATGCCCACCCCACTTTTTGGGGCTATGAATTGAATATTTTGGAACTTGGTGTTTAAGTTATCTCTCGGCCCTCCTCCCCCTTCTTGGACCTCTAGGTGTAATCTAGTGCTATTTCTCTCCTCCCCTTCGGCTCTTCTCTCCCTAACCTCGAATTCTCCTCTCATTCTATGTCCGCTGCACTTGAGTGTTTAATTTCATCATCAAGAACCCGTGTCTTGAATTAAAGAACTTGAAAGGCTCGGTCATAATTTAAGAGTCTAACATCTTGGTATCAGAGCTGGTCGATTCTCAACATGGTAGAAACTCGCCAGCAATCAGAAATGGATGCGCTAAAGGCCCTTATCGAAAACCTGTCCCAACAAACTGCGGCGATGCAAGCTGCCATAGACCGACGATTTGATGCGGCTGAAGAAAGAATGGCAGCCTTTGAGAGCGGGGCATCTGGAAACGTGCAAGAACCCCGCCACAGACCCTATGATGATAATTCTTGCCACGGTCCTTCACCATTTAGGCCCTCGCACCCTGGCCAGAACCGCGACCAACACTATGCTCCTCCTACTCGGCTAACCAAGGTCGATTTCCCTCGGTTTGATGGGTCGGATGTCGAGGGCTGGCTAATATCTGCCGAGCAATTTTTCAGGGTGCACAAAACTAAGGATGCCACTAAATTTGAAATTGCCCCCATTCATTTTTCTGGCGAAGCAAGAATGTGGTACGGGTCATATCTTCAAAACTGAAATCATATGGAAGCCTTATCTTGGGATGTGTTCAAAAGAGACCTTATGACTCAATTCGGGCCATCTATATATGATACACCAATGAGACATCTAATGAATTTAAAACAGGTTGGGTCGGTTCATGAATATAATCTCCGGTACATGTCGATCTCTCAAAAGTTATTACATATGCCAAGGGACTATGTCATTGATTGTTACTTGTCCGGTCTAAGGGAAGAGATTGCGAACTGCATCAGGTTGCGATTTCCAGATTCTTTAAACGAAGCAATGGCCATGGCTAAAGTCCAAGAAGCAACATATCGGTCCTTAATGAGCAGTGGTAACTTGTACAGCGCTGAAGCATCATTGCTGCCCACGCCATCCAATATCAACATAGCAGGGCCGAGCACCAATACCGACTTCAAGAATTCATCATATGGGTCCTTTTCAAATGCAAACCAGGACCATGTTAAGCAATTAGACTCAGCCTCAATGGATGAAAAGCGAAAGAAGGGCCTATGCTATTCTTGCAATGAAAAATGGCAACCAAACCATAGGTGTAAATCAAAGTTATTCATGGTCTCGGCCAATCAAGAAGATCAAGAACCCGACCAAGAACCTGTTTTGGATGATCTACCTTCATTGCTCGGCCCAAGGGATGAACCAGCCATATCTTTACATGCCTTGACCGGGTCTAAAGCTTTCCAAACGCTCCAGATTCTTGGCAAAGTTGGGAACCTGCCGGTGGTGATCTTGATCGATACAGGCAGCACCCACAATTTTATCAATAACAGGATTTTGGAGAAAATAGACCACAAAAGCATAGCAACCTAGGTGCAATCGGTTAGAGTGGTTGATGGATCTAATGTGTTATGTTCTAGTGTTTGCAAGGACTTGAAGTGGTCGAT
Source organism: Impatiens glandulifera (assembly GCF_907164915.1). NCBI lineage: Eukaryota > Viridiplantae > Streptophyta > Magnoliopsida > Ericales > Balsaminaceae > Impatiens > Impatiens glandulifera. The sequence goes on from NC_061868.1 coordinate 13,734,021, forward strand.
GGAAGGCAATGAATACCAAACAGAAATGAAGGTAATTTCCATGGACGGTTATGATATTGTGTTGGGAATTGAATGGCTGATTACCCTAGGCCCGTCTTCTTGGGACTTTAAAAAGCTGACCCTATCCTATGATAAGCAAGACAGAACCACAGTCCTAAAAGGGATTCCTCGGTCGTAGGCCAGTTTGATGCATGGAAACCAGCTGGAAAAGACCTTAGATGAATATATTGTTGCTGCCAAAATGCAAGTAAAGAGTAAGCCCGAAGGCCAAACTGTTTCACTTGCGGCAATGACCTTAGAAGAGATTCCTAACGATCTAATTAGAAACTATGGCTCATTCGATGCTGCTGTTATGCTGGTTCGGGAAAAAGACTTGGCCTGAATTTTTGAGCCAAGTAGGGAGTTTAATCGAAGTTGGAAGAAACTATTTTTGCATCAGGCGCTGGGAACATTGCAACAACCAAGACCAACTCTAAACACTGAAAAACTCGACCATGGGTGCATATAAATTTTAGACAGGGGCGGAGTGGCAAGCGACCCAGCAGCGCAAAAGACCGCAAGGACCCGGCCAGTTCCACTACTGAAGCGATTCTGCCGAAAGTTTTTTGAGAAAATACGGTCTTATGCTGCGTCCCTTGCTGAATGTGCCGAAGCCCGACCGAAGCAATAGTTTTGAAGTTGAAGGTGCGTATTAGAGGCTGACCAGTCCACGTTCTTTTCGTCGAGGGCGATGAACCTCGAAGGGGGAGATTATGTTACGGTCTTCTCATCAAAAACCTCGGTCCTAAAATATTTTATGCATCCGTCTCTCGGCCCAAGTGTGCATATGGGCCAGTTTATGTTTTTTAAGGAATAATTCTGTTTTGTTTACTTTCTCTCTTATTTCTCTTGAAACCGAATTCTGATATTTTGGAAGTTGTTATAACAAATTTGTAACCGACTCTTGGGTACTTCAGCCTCTTTAAATGGTGATGCCCACCCCACTTTTTGGGGCTATGAATTGAATATTTTGGAATTGGTGTTTAAGTTATCTCTCGGCCCTCCTCCCCCTTCTTGGACCGCTAGGTGTAATCTAGTGGTATTTTTCTCCTCCCCTTCGGCTCTTCTCTCCCTAACCTCGAATTCTCCTATCATTCTATGTCCGCTGCGCTTGAGTGTTGAATTCCATCATCAAGAACCCGTTTCTTGAATTAAAGAACTTGAAAGGCTCGGTCATAATTTAAGAGTCTAATAGTTTATTAGACGTGTACGTCTAATTCCGCATAAACACCACGTGTTAGACGTGTGTTGATTAGACGTGAGCATCCTTTTGCTCATGACGTAAAAACGTCTAACGTCTATTAGACGTGCCCGTCTAATTACATAGGAATAACACCTCAACATGTAGACTTAGATGCATGGATTATGAGCAAAAATACGTCTAAGTACTCACTTTTTATTTTAGACACCCTTGTCTAATTAGACCGATTAAGGATATTCGTCTAGAGAGTATCTTTACTTCCAAAGTAATTTTTTCCTCTCATTATGAATATGGACATTAGAGTGTAATAAACAATTTTTGTGGTCGAAAGACCAAAAACATTTTTAACAAATAAAAAACATTTATTCTTCCAGAATGGCAAATGCCATTGTTGATCTTCCAAGCCGTGTACTCAGAGGAGTACTCTTCTAGCTTCCTTCTTGTGATCCTCCTGCATCACCTACAAAATAAACTATTTATACATTTTGGTACCCACACTCAATTGGGTCCTCGATCAATTAGTCCCTTAGGAATCCATATTTGAGTCATTCTAATGGATTTCCCATTTTGTGTTATGATTAATGCATAAGATTTTGACTTAGTAGATGACTTCCTGCTAGCCACTGATCCTTAAGGATTGAAGAAGGTTTTCTTTTAAAACTCCTTGACTTAGAGTCATGTTTTAAATTACCAGACTTACTAGCCTTTTCTAGCTTATTCTTAAGCCAACTAACAGTGGGTGGAACATAAACTATTTCATTTTTAAAAGCAACTTCTTCATGAATAGGATCAGATTCAATGTTAGTCACACTCCCTTTGACAAAGTCTATAGGCTTAAACTTGTCAGTTGGTTTTGACTTTTTGCATGACAGGTTAGGATCATTGCTGTTATATCCCAATCCTGATCTAGATCTAGCAGGTTTCAACATGCTGATCTGATATTTGACAGTATCACCAGACCTTGTCCATTCACAAACAACATAGTTAAGCCTTTTATTTTAAGATGAAAGGGTTTGAATCTGTTCCTTGAGCATCTCATTCTCAGATGAGATCTCCTCAATCTTCTTTTCAAAATCATTTGACTCTTCCTCTTTATGTAGATTTGATTTATTTAAATCTGATGAAGATTTAGTTTCATTTAGAGATTCTGCTAGCTTTCTGTACTCAATGACCATGTCATCTAGTGCAGCTACCAGTTGTTCTCTTGAAAACCTTTCGGAAGAGAAATCAAATACCTCAGTCTCCTGAGTTTCTTCCTCATCTTCTCTGGCCATGAAGCAAGCTACGTCTTCTTCATCACTTTCACTGGATGAAAAGTAAGAGCCACGACTGCTTCCTCTATTCTTTCCGTCACCAGCCATAAGAGCCTTCAGCTCTTTTCCATCATCCTTGGCATCTTCACGCTTTGGCTATCGGCATTCCGATGCATAATGACCTTTAATACCATAGTTAAAAAAAGTGACATTAGCTTTAGATTTTCTATTATCATTAGAATTTGAAGAGTTTGAGTTAGAGTTGCTCTTCTTCATGAAGTCCCCAAACTTCTTCACAAAGAGAGACATGACATCACTGCTCAGCTGTTGAGCTGCCATCTTCACGTCCGGAGCGGTTGGTGGCTCTTCAGTAGTCACCAACGCCTTGGCAATGATAACGGACGTGGGTTGATTTTCTTCCATCCTACAGTTCAGCTCGAACTCATAGGCCTTGAGATCAGCAAAGAGATCAAAGAGAGAGATCTTGTTACGATCTTTGGATTCTCTCATTGCCATAGTCTTTATGTCCCATTCTCTTGGAAGAGCACGCATGACCTTGATAGAAAGCTCCCGGTTGCTATAGGTCTTGCCTAGGATAGACAGAGAGGAGACAATCTTGCTGAATCTGGTGTCAAAATCGTTCATTGTTTCACCAGGACGCATTTTGAAGCTGTCGAACTGTTGAGTGGCAACCATGATCTTGTTTTCCTTAGTTTGCTCGTTTCCCTCATACAGTTGAGTGAGTCTGTCCCAGACCTCTTTGGTAGTGTCATATTCGATGATGTAGTTGAACATACTGTCATCTAGAGATCTATACAGAACATCAAGAGCCATGTTGTTGAGGTTGTTCTGCCTCTTTTCATCAGTGGTCCAGTCAGCCTTCTCCTTATCAATCTTGATAGGACCTTCTGTGACAACGCTCCACATGTCATCATGAAGAGAAGAAAGATAAGCACGAACTATTTTCTTCCAAATAATGTAGTTTTCACGAGAGAAGGTTGGAATGGTTGTAGCACTAGCATCTTTAGGTATGGTTGACATATTTCAGGAAAGGCTTGAGAATAGAAACAGGGCTCTGATACCAGTTGATAGGATTGGCTTTATCGATAGAGATGGGGGTCTGATTAAGGATGAAGGCTTATGAAACACGGTTTGAATGAAATCCTGTTAGGGATTTAATTCACTTTCTATTCTACGTAAACTTGTGTAAACACTTGAAACGGATTCAAGGCGGAATTGTTTACTTGGGTTTGAAGCACAAGATGAAATATGAAAAGATGACAGAAAAGAATAACATATCAGTTTGTTTATGGATGTTCAGAGAAACTCTCATACGTCACCCTTCTTTCAACCACCGGAAGGATTCACTATAATATCGTTTGAATCAAATACAGTTTACACACACACTTAGCTCACTATTGAACAGAACACTTTCTATTCAATTACAAGATGAAGAATATCACTCAGCTAAAGGTGCTTTGATTCTAGCTCTCTCTTGATTCACATGTTAGGATCTAGATCAAGGCTGGGGAACCGGGGTCTGGCCGGTTGGCGCTTTCACTCAACGGTTGGTGATTAATCCGGTTATAGATTAACACCGGGGTTTCAATACTATACAAACTATCACAAACCCTTGAACCGAGTTCAAGTGCGGAAGTGGTTTTGTTTCAGGTTGAAGCAGCACACACACAGGATGAATAGAACCGGATTTGGATAATGTCGGTTTGGAGTATGGTGGGTCGGTTTGGGATTCAGTAAGTCAGTTTAGGTAGAATCGGTTAGAATGTAAGGCCGGTAGAAAGTAAATAACAAGACAGGTTTTTAACCGAAATTGTAATCTCACTTCAAATACACACTTAAGCTCTTTTAATCTAGAGAGATAAAGACCACTTATAACTTGGGTTGGTGTAGCTCTTAAATGTTTTCTCTTGTCACTTGTAACTTGTTTCTAGAACTCCATTTATTCCTCTTGAGCTCCTTCTTTTATAGGTGAAATGTGACAACGATCACATTTCATAACCTTGAATCTGATTGGTTGATCAGAGGTTCAGTGATTCAGACCTGGCGGTCTAGGCTTCCAGTATATAGGTCAAACCGGCTAGTTTTGTCTTTTACTTAATATGGCAATTGTCGGTTGGACAGTTGCCTGCACCCGGAGGATTGCGCCTCTGATTTATCCCAGAGTGGAAAGATCTTGTCGGACGGTCTTCTGCAGCCTGCAGATTGTCCTCAGACTTGTATGAATATGGCAATACTAAGATCTGTCCTTTGGTATCGTTTTCAACAGATACTCAAAGTATCTATTTGCACCGATCGGTTGTTTAGGTTAACCGGATGACTTCCGGTTTTGGTCTTTTCTTCTGATCGATTTTGTCTTCCTGATCGGTTTGGTTCTTGGACGGTTGGGTTGCTTGACCGGTTGGGTTGCTTGACGAGTTGGGTTGCTTGACTGGTTGGGTTGCTTAACCGATCCTGACTCTTTGATCGTTCCTACACCGGAAGTTTTTTTTTAAGTTCTATTTAACCGGTCTAATTTTATCTAACAATTTCTCCCTTTTTGATTATTTTACTTAAAATATTCAAAACCATGTAAGGATTAGAATGTAGGCCGGTTGTTTTAAAAGTGTATTTGGTCGGATTTTTGGAAAATGTCTTAGAAGAATTTTTCGAAAAATTTTGGAAAAATTTTGAAAAAATTTTTGAGAACATTTTATCTTATCAATTTCTTCCTTTTTGATTATTTTACTTAAAATATTCAAACCCATGTAAGAATGAAAGTGTAGGTCGGTTTCTAAAAATACTTGATATATATATAAAATTATACTAAGTTAAACATAGGTAAAATATATAATTAAAGAAAGCTTCTATTTCTTTTTCTTGGGAAGGTATTTGTCCAGCATTTCTATAGTCATCGTTCCCTTGCCCGGATTGCGAGGATCGACGCCAGGTCATGAGGAGGATCCTTGACCGCGTGAAGTGCCGGTAAAAGGTGAAGCAGGTGGAGCAATCGATCTTAGTGGGGCCACTTCGAGACCTCGCGGTCTTTTGATCAGCGGTATGGTTCCATCTTCGAGTTCGTCGTCGTCTTGCAAAACCGGGTTGATTGGGGGATCGACAACCATTTCAGCAACGTTGTCCAATAGCTTTGAAATTGCCGCCCTCTTGGAAGAATTCTTTTTTTTTCTGGTAGTCGGTCCGGATGGGGAGGCAACCGCCTTTGATTTCTTATGGGCATCGGCGAACTCATCAAATGCTAATTGTTGGCCGATCAGTCGAGCCGCATCTTCATTTTGCTGAACCGCAATGGCTGGTGTAATGTTTTCTAATGTTTGCATATGTCCGGCCAGGTCCGCATCCGCCTATACTGTTTCCTTATGAAGCCGAGCTTGCTCGTCTAAGGCATCCTGAATCTTCTAAGCCGCGAGCGCATTTGCTTCCTCAAGTGCTTTGTCGGCTGTCAGCTTTGCCGCTACCATCTCCGCCAGCTGTTCGGTGACCGCCTTTAGATCGGCCTCGGTCTTGGCATGCTTCTCCTCAAGCATTGCCACTAACTCAAGTGTGGATCCGGCCTGGACACCGGATTGAGACAGATCCCCATCAATCTTTTTCATCCTTTGATCGGTTGTTATGAGGTGTAGGTCTATCAAACCGACCTTTTGGTTGGTATGAGCGGTATCGGTTACCAACTTCTGAGTTACAGCCTCCAACGACTTAGTTCTATCAGTTGTGTCGCTGAACAGAAGATCGGTAAGACCGTATTTGTTCTCAACGGACGTGATCCATCCAACTGCGGCTTCCAACTGTTTATTGGTAGACTCAATCATCTCAATGGATTTAGTCGCGATTTCTTTTATCTTCATTTGCCACGGCATGATGGCTGCATTGACAAATTCCTCGATTAGATCCTTGACCCTTTCTTCTGTTATAGCCGGTACCGATTCATTGTCGGTTTGAAGATATACTTGCTGATCAGTGGGCGGTGTACCCGTCCCGAGGTCGGTGTTGTTGATTACGGGTTCCGGTTGAGGAGAGATATGCTCGTCTTCGGCCGGATTCGGACCGCCGTCATTTTCAGGATTAGATCTGGAGAAGGTTGACGCTTCTTGTTGCTCGGGTTCCGCTTCCAACCGTGCCAACTAATTAGTCAGTTCCCGTTGTTTGACCACTAGCATATCTAACACCAAGAGCTCGAACTGAGATTTCGTTGTCCCTGGGATATGTTTTTCACGAATATGTTGAATATGTTTGGTGAGTCCTAGTAACCGGGCATGCGGTTCGACCATCTTACTTCTTTGAAGAGCGGTCAAGACGCTCTGAGCCTTTGTGAGGTTGATGACTTCCGCTTCTATCTCAACCAGTTTTTCGTATCTTTGGTCAGCGGGATGTTCCGGTAGTATGTTGGTGTAGAAGATTTTCTGCCGGTTCAGGGCCCATTGAAAGTAGACGTCGCTTACAGCGTGAGCCTGAATGTGAATTTCATTCATGATTTGTTTGACGAGGTCCTCGCCCATTTGTCGAATGCTTTCATCCGCGGTTTCCGGTTGCCCAGTCGGACCGGATTCAACATTATCAGTTATGGCCGATTGTTCTTCGACCACCGCTCTTTCCCTTTGCCAGATCGATCCTCCTCGGTGTGGTGTGAGAGAGTTCGGCTAGAGCTAGAAGCCGAATTTTCTGTGTTGAGGGTGTCGGACTGCGGATTAGCTGATCTACCCTGCTTCCGGATTTTTCTTTTGCCGGAGCCTTCTTCTTTTTAGCTTTTGTCTTTCTTCGGCCTCTTGTATTGCCGGAGACCTTTGTTTTGCCCTGTTTCTCCTCCGGTCTAATAAAGTGATGGGATTTTATGATTTTGCTGGGGGGAATAAAAACACCGAGGCCGGTGTCAGCGTTGAAATGGCACATCAGCTTGCCGAGTGGAACGGCGTATCCCCATGACCGTTTAGATGTCGGATCCACCATCTCACATATGTTGGAGAAAATCACCTTGGCCTAGTTGATTTTAGTGTCGTTGACTAAACCGGCAATCATATCGATCTTTATTCGGGTGAGGCTATCATAGTTGTCTCCCCGTTCTTGAACCGACTTAGACAGAATCTCGCATAGCGGTCTAAGTTCCGGTTTGAGCGAGGTTTTCTTACCGAACACTGCTATTGGTACCACAGTATCCGTAACATCCCGGCAAACTGCCTGGAATGTAGCCTCGTCTGTAACCACCGAGAAGTCGCTCCCCTCGGTTGGTAGATGGAGAACCTCAGCAACCGACTCCATGGTGAGTTTAAAAGGCTTACCGCCGATTGTTGCGGTTATTGTTCCTTCGCTGAGTGCGGCGGTTTGGAAGAATTCGGTAACCGCTTCTTGATACAAGATGAACGGTCCGTTCAAGAAGTGTTTAAGACCGGATTCAGAAAGTTAGGTTAACACTCGTTTAGCTTCCGCCGATCCATTTGCTCGAATTTCATCGAAGTCGACCTGGACGATGTGAGTAAAAAACACGGATTCGCGACCCATTGTGTGTTGAAGAGACCGAGAGATCGAAAGTGTGAAAGATTTGAAAGCTAGAGAGAGAAAGCCGTTTCGCGTAAGATTGAAATAAAATGGCTATGGACCATATTTATAGTCGCGGGTTGGAATTTCAACCGCCGCGAACTGTCACGTCAAGTTTGGGCGGGAATTTTCCCTCCAAAAAGACTTTGGGCGGCAAACGGTATGTGAGAAGTTTGAGCGGGCTTTTGATGCGGTTATTTAACCGGTGATGACTCGGTTTACGATTAACCGGTTGAGCTTTTAGACCGATTTTTAATGTTGCGATTTTGAACCTAATTTTGATTTTACCGAATTTTGAACTCATTGGTTTAAATGATTATTTAATTAAAAAGGAAGGACATAATAGATACCGATACATGATCGGTTTACAGTACATAAGGTAACAGAATTATAAATTATGTAACGATTATTTTAGAGAGTCTGTCCTCCACCATTTCCTCGTGGAGAACATTTGAGAAGCACATCGGGGTACCCGGTCCAAGATTTGGATGGTTGTACGAAGGAACCGGCTTATGTGGGGGGCATAGCTGAAACCTTTCTTTGTCTCGACCATGGTCTTTAGGTTATTGAAGATGACCGATGACCAGTTGATGGGGGTGTTGCTGACGATGTAGGTCATCATGTCGAAGACTTTCTTAGAATAGTGTTGGTTCGGGGATTGGCAGATGATAGATCGGTTGATGATCTCGTGAAGGAGTTGGATGTGATGGACGAGGCGGGTTTTCAGACCGTAGTTCTCCACCGGCACTTCGGTTCCGGAGAAGAATTCCGCATAGTCAACCGCTGCTCTCCCCACCTGGTATGGAAAGTCAGTGAACCCTTTAGTGGGAAGATTGAACATTCAGGAGAATTCGCTTTCGTGAAGAACAAAGTAGTGATTTTTCACGATGGAAGTAATGGCATCGCCGGATAAGGCTGCATTATTGAAGAATTCCATTACCTCTGGAATGAAGACGAGTCCGGATTATTCGAGAAAGACACGAAGGCCGGTGTCGATGAGGGATTCGAAGAGGAGTCCTTTACTTCAATATCCTCAATCTGGAGGACGGAGTTGAAATCGATGCATAGATAATTTCTTAGAGTACAGTTAGACATTCTTTCAATTCTTGCTAAGAGACAGAGAGTTTAAGAAATTATAAGTTGTTTGGAGGTATGCTGAATGGATGAATGATGTTCCTTATATAGATTTGAGATTGGAGGGAAAATAGGGGCATTTAATGAAGATATTCCGTTTTGTCTTATTAGTGTTGAGAATATTTATGTTTCCAAAACTCCTTGGGAAGGAGTTACTTTTGACCGGTTGCGGAGCTCAAGGTGGGGAATCTAGTTAGAAAGTAACTAAGTTTGTGTAATTTCCCATGTAGTTGGAATTTGAAAGTTACTTTTCATTAATGAGAGTGGAGTTACAACAAACCGAGAGAAACACATAGATTAACCGAAAATATCATAACGGAGTAGGATGACAATACAACCGGTACGTACAGCAAAATGACCGGTTGTAGAAAGGAGTAACTTAATTGCCGGAGGATTTGAGATGTCGGTTCTTCCTTTTACAGGCCTTCTCGAACCACTCATAGAACGAGTCGGCAACTTCCTTGGTTATGACATGAACCTGATTCAACCCTTCGCCCGGACAGAGTGGAATCCCGAGTTCCATAAGTAGGCAGCTGATCTGGTGGATGAGGCCAGTTTGTCAAATGATTATTAGAGGTACGACTAGTTAGATGTGTAGTCTAACTTATACGTGGTTAGATGTGCAGTCTAACAGACACATAGTTAGATGTGCAGTCTAACAGATACGTAGTTAGACGTGCAGTCTAACATATATGTGGTTAGACGTGCAGTCTAACAGACACGTAGTTAGACGTGCAGTCTAATAGATACGTGGTTAGACGTGCAATCTAATAGACACGTAGTTAGACATGCAATCTAATAGATACGTGGTTAGACGTGCAGTCTAACAGACACATAGTTAGACGTGTAGTCTAATAGATACGTGGTTAGACGTGCAGTCTAACAGACACGTAGTTAGACGCGCATTCTAATAGATACGTTGTTAGACGTGAAGTATAATAGACACGTAGTTAGACGTGCATTCTAACAGATACGTTGTTAGACGTACAGTCTAACAGACATGTAGTTTGACGTGTAGTCTAACAAATACGTGGTTAGACATGTAGTCTAATAGACACGTGGTTAGACGTGCAGTCTAACAGACACGTAGTTAGACGTGCAGTCTAATTGATACGTGGTTAAACATGTAGTCTAACTAATGAAAGTTAGGCACAGATAGTCTAACTCCTTGAAACTAGTCTGAAGGGACACGTAGTTAGACATGCCGTCTAGCTCCATTAGACTTGGTGGTCTAATGAATCTTGTTATTAGACGGGGGCGTCTAACTTCATTAGACTTGGTAGTCTAATGGAGCACGTCTAATGCCTCGTTTCAGTAGTTGCTTGAAGTCAGCATCCGTCTACCCACGATCAACTAGTTGTACGCTACTCCTTCTCCACTAATCCGTGCAGATCAGTACGACAACCAATTGCATCCAATGAAAGAATGTCCTGTAAGTAAATTTTCTTTCCTTTAACTGTTCCTTGCAGGACAATCCTAAAAGAATATTCGGCGCACTACCAGATTAGTACGACCACGATCTTTGTGCACAGTGTCTACTGTAACTGTGTACCATGGAGGCTTTCCAATGGGTGCTTGCCATGTTTCAATGTAGAAGATTTGACTGTTGGTACCTGTTCTCTATTTAAATATCTTCAAGGACAACGGACGAGCTGCCGGACTTACAATCTATCTTACGAATTACTCACTTGTTTTCTTACTGAGTTTGTACATCAAAAGAGAGATAGAATCAAAACTCTGTCTAGTTGAATAATATTCTTAAACCTTCTGTAAGTTGAACAGAGTCTGTTTTGTTCAATAGTTAGCTAGCACTGAAACTGTATTTGATTCAAAGAAAAGTATAGTGAATCCTTCCAGTGCTTGGAAGAAGGGGGTGAAGTAGGAGAGTTTTGATCCGAACATCCATAAACAACTCTCTATGTCTTTTACATTATGTCCTTCATTCTTTCATTCGTTCTTAGTTTCAAACCCAAGCAAACGTTTCCGAACTTGAATCGCTTCAAGAGTTTGCAAAGGTTTGTGAAGAATAGAAAATGATATAAATTCATAACATGATTTCTATCAAATTGTTTTCCAGAAGTTGTCATTAATAGTTAGACCACTGTCTCTATTGGTGTCACCGATCCTTTCAATTGGTATCAGAGCACAAATAAGATTAGTTAAATAAGATTGGTGCCACCGATAATTTCCCCCTTTTTAATGATGTTAAAACTTTGCACATTTAATTAGATAAAACTGGCATCCATCAAATTAAGAAAAGAGTGATACTTGCTTGCAAACTGCACAAATAAGTTTCAAAGACCAATATTCAAAAAACCAAGATCAGAAACAAACAAAAGATAATTTAAAAAGAAAAGAGATTATTGTTCTTCCCTTTTTACGATTGGGTAATTAAACCCTTCATAGGACACGAGGTTTTGAAATGGAGGGAGAGAACGACCACCACGACCACCTCTTCCACCGCTTCCACCACTTCCACCACCACGGTCACCGCTGCGACCTCCACCTCTTTTGGTTGGTCTGCAACTTCCATCATCAACGGGTTTTCTCTTGGATCTGGTGCCGATCGAAACACCTCCTCTACTACTTCCATCGCCTTTTGAATTTCCTTCCCCCTTTTTAACATTATCAACGTTAGTGGAAATGAGGTTCTTCTCTTTATTAGCAGCATATTCAGCATTTTCAACGGCTTGAATTTGTCTTGCGAATGAATCAACTTGTTCCATTTGCTAAACATCGGCTCTGTTCATATGATTGGTGAACTCAACCATTTGCTCAACATCGACTTTGTTCATATGATCAGCTCTGTTTGATCTTTGACTCTTTTCGATTTTAATCATTTTGGATTGCAAATCCAAAACATTCTTCTTAAGAGTGGTCATCATCTCTACCATAGACTTTAACAGCTTTCCCCCTCTGAGAGAAGTTTCTTTATTTGATGAGACTTCATGAGAGTCGGCAGGAGCGGTTCGAATAGAACTAACATGGGTGTGAACCTACAACGACTGTTCTGCTTCATCCGTGTTGGGTCAAATTATTTTGACTAAGTGTTGAAATAATTCACCCTCTGATATTTTGATGATGAAATAACTTATGAGTTTTGATACAGGTGTATTGAGACAATACGTTATTAGACTTGGATCTAATAAGGGTCATTAGACCGATTTTGATTTTCATTTGCATAAAATTAGACGCACAGTCTAACTCATCGGAGTTAGACGTGCAGTCTAATAGACGTGTAATTAGACGGACGGTCTAATAGTTACACGAAATTAGACGTAAGTCTAATAGAATTAGACGTACAGTTTGAACCATTTGAATTTTAAAACCATCAACAACATTTGTTCAAACAATTTGGTTATTGGTTTACCCAATCTTCAGTTTTCAAAGGACAAGATATGCACTGCTTGCCAGTTAGGCAAACAGGGCAGATCATCGTTCAAAAGCAAAGGGAAATCAAAATCCAGCCGTATCCTAGAACTCTTACATATGGATCTTTTTGGTCCAATTCCTGTAAAGAGTATAGGAGGAATGAGATTTGCCTTAATTGTTATCGATGACTTTTCACGTTTTACATGGGTTGCATTTTTACCATCAAAAGATAAAACTACTGAAAACTTGATTAGGATATTTAAAGGGATTCAGAATCAGAAATCTTTAACTATCACATGCATCAGAAGTGATTAGGGAACTGAATTCACTAACAGATACCTATCATCTTATCTCGAGGAGACTAGATTAGGCACGAGTTGTTTAGTGCCAGAACTCCATAGAAAAACGACATTGCTGAAAGAAGAGTGAGAACTCTGAAGGAAGCAGCGAGATCTATGTAATACCTCCCTAGAGTTAGTCCCCAGTTAAGAGTTGACTAATCGATCACTCGTATTGTATCACTACGTCATTCCATAGTGCTAGTCCCCATCTATGAGTGGATTAATCAAAGATCTAGCCTTGTAAGATAATTCTCCAATAGTTAGTCCCTAGTTTAGAGTGGACTAATCAGCCTCTAGTATTGTATTACTATGTTGGAAATCCCCAGCTAGTCCTCAACTTCGAGTGGACTAGTAGACCTCTAGTTTTGTATAACTACATCATCATGAACCAAAGTTAGAACTACGTGAAACCTGATTCTTCCAAAAAAAAAATTAAAAAGAATATATCAAGAATAAATGAAAGATACATAGGCAACCTTTATATATGTCCGGTCTCAATAAGCTCAAGAAGCTAAATCAAATCAAACTCAAAATAAATGACTTATTTCTAGATCTATCCTGAAAGGGTCTTAGGACAGTGGGAACCTTGATTCTTTCCATCAACTAGTGATAAAGATTTTAGGAAACATGGAAGGGCAAAATCAAGGGCATTTCCTTAAGTCAAATGATCTCCCAGATCAAAACTGCGAGTTTCCGAAAAACTCCTATAGATGAATATCCTTAATAAGCCCATTTTCGTGCTACGCGATTATCTAGAAAATTTACCATCATGGGAAGGCTTTTGAGATAAAGAACTGGAATAGACCCCCAAAAGTCAAGACACAGTCGCAATTTGAGAAAGAATGTTTAATTCCCCTTTGTACAAGAGAACAAAGAAAGTTAGACTCAAGGCTTCCAAAAAATATATCAACAAAAATCCCCGCAGGTTAAGGTGAAGTTATCGTTCATGCTCACTCAAGCGACTGTCCCGATGACTATCGCAAGAGTAGAACGTATTGATTCCTCCCGATACTCCCAGGGACCAAAAAATAGAAAACACTCCCTTGTAGGTTGAGGTGTTGAAATCATCGTTTATGCTCACTCGGGCGCATATCCCAATGACTATCGCAAGTGCAAAACGAATTGATTCCCCTAGATATTCCTTGGAAGTCAAAAAAAATTTCTTCAGCCAGAAAGTTGAAATTATCTTACTGACTATACCTAGAATGATCGAAATTTTGAAGCATTGCGGCCCATGAAAAAAAACAAAAATATAACTGATCATGACCTTATGGTCATCTTCCCTGCAAGTTGATGATATGGATAATCGTCTGCAAGAGATATAATTTATCATCCATATCTTAACATAAGAGAAAATGAGACTCGAGATCTTTAAAAAAAATAGACAATCCAGATTAACACAAGAATGCTCGTTTCCTAGCCCTGAACACGTTTCGAATCCAAGTCACCTACTATATAGATAAAACCAAGGCTCCTTCTACTTTCAAACTTTGTCTAAAACATAATTTGGTATAGTTAATTCCCCAAGTAACTTTTGTTAAAACTCCCTACCTTACAAAGTAATAAAATAATTGTTCGATGTGTCAATCAAGTCGTGAAAAACACTTTGTAAAGCCGAAGGGGAAAAGTTATGTTGAGATATTCCCTAAACCCCCCAAAGAATCGACAACTTCAGCTAGTTGTGAAGGACACTTCGCAAGACCAAAGAGAAACTCTATAGGAAAGTTTCATAGGTGTTAAAATCCTCACAGAAGTTGATGGTTTTAACCCAGTTACGAAGGACACTTTGTTAGGTCCAGGAAAGATAAGCCTTTAATCAGGACGACTCCTCTCATGAACAAATTCTCAACGGAAGTAGGATGTTTCAATCAGTTGTAAAGGTTACTTTGTACAAGACCTCTCTAAAGCCCTATTTAATAGGCGTAGAAGATCATTGTTATGATTCGTAAAGCTCTATTCCGATAGGCATCTATATATGTTATTTTCATAACCTATCCCCAACAGATTGACGACTATGAGGCTTATTATTATAACCAATCCCCTTGGAGTGAGTGTTTTCACCTATCACCTATCAATATTAAAATAATATTTTGAATTTTTATATTCAAAATAACTTAAAGAAGGAAATAAAACCTAATCAAGGTTTAATTATTGTGATAATTAAACCCTAATTAAGGAAATTATTCAAAATTCCAAAAATAATATGAGATAAAATATTATATTTATTTTACCCAAACTAAACCAAAGAAGAGGTTAAAAATATTTATTTGTGATTTAATCATGAATTATGTTTAATTGATGACTTAAAAACATTAAATGAAATACCCCAAAATTCCCCCCAAAAAATAAAATATGATCATAATTGTTATTATGATATCAGAAATATTTTTTGTGAAATTTTTGGTGGAAAAAATGGATTTAAAAGGGATTAAAAATCGATTTTTAATAACCTTTAAATAAAATTAAAATTATATAATCATGTATAGAAGAAATTATTTTAAATCTTTGCAGTAGGATCCTAAACCATTAGATGAACGCCCAGATCTTATCCAACAACCCATAACGCGCTAGACTCTGCTACAACGGATCAAACGCGCAATCGACCACAGCGGATCAACTAACGGGACTTACTAACACCGTTATTCAAGTCACTGATCGCCCAACGGAACGTAGACGACGTCAGACGAAATGACGTTATTACAGTCTTCTTCTTTGCTGGGACGTAGGTCTCGTAGGAATCGCGACCTCTCCGGCGCGATTCTTCTAAAAGCTCCATAGCAAACTACATGCATCCGTACCCACTTATTTTTTTGCAAACACGTTCGTCTCGTCAACGCATACGATATCCCTCCCGTGGATAAGGCTGCTAGAAAACGAGATAAAATTAGTGATAAGTTCTCTAGAGGTTAAAATCGTCTTGAATTACCCCTCCTGAACCGGCCTTTCCCTACTATAATCCCTTACCCTTCTACTACCAATCCATAAAACAATCACTTGATTTCATCACCTGAATCCAATCTTTAAAGATTCCAGCGAACTAATTTTTGTCAAAATTTGTTCCGACAATCCAAGCTTCGATCCAAGCCCTTGAATAGCTGCCATCACAACCCAGGAATGTTCTCCCAATGTATGCATCCATATCTTTTGTTTCACGATCTATCATTGAAAATTTTGAATTTTTTATCGGATTTGATATGTTGTATGCTTTGATTATGTGATTTCTTTGTTAAGAATAATTATATATATCATGTATGATCTTTCTGTTGAAAGAGAATCAATTAAATCAACTTGAATAAAAAAAATTTGAAAATCAAAGTTTAAAAACTGGATTTTTTTAAATCTCTTGTTCTTGAGTTTAATCCAATTTTTTTGGTTTAATTATTTGTTATATTTGTTAACATGTTGGAATGAATCCCAAACAACTGTAATCACGTTTTGATCATGTTTGATCAAACTGAAATTTTGAAAAAAAAACTTCAAAATTGGATTTTTGATATTTTGTGTTATTGTTTTAATCCGGATTTTTGGTCCAATTAGTTGTTATACATGTTTGTTGATATGTTAGGATTATTCCAAGTAACTATTTAATCACTTTAATCATGTTTGATTCAATCTTCAAAAAACTATTTTAATGATGTTATTATGTTTTATTTTGGTTTGGATCAACTATATTCATCATTTCAAAGCTAATGGAACAAAAATCAGGCCTTGAAACGACCAAATTTGAAATATCCTAAAATTTGTCCTAAAAATGGTGTTTTAAAATCGATCCTTGTAAGGAATTTAAAATCATGATTTATATTAGGGCTTTTATTCTTCATAATTATATGAACTTACTGTATCTTACGGATCATGATTCATGATCCCAGTCAAAAGTTATAGACTTCTGAAATTTTGACCAAAATAAGAACACTCGGTTCTAAGGTTTTAGCCTAGGACCGAGAAAACGAACCTTGGGTTCAAAATTAGGACCAAGAAAACAAACCCCATGTAAAAACCCAAGAACGAGAAAATGTACCCAGGACCAAGAATCCCAATACCGAGTTTTCTGACCTAGGACTAGTGTTCTTCAACTAGGACCGCGACCTAAGATCGATGTTCTTATACTAGGACCGAGGACCAAGATCGGTGTTATTCTATTCGAACTGAGGACTATGATCGAGTTTTGTAACCCTAGGATCGAGACCTAAGACTGATGATTCTAATCTTACGACTGAGCCCTCACTTAGCCTAGGACCTATAAACTTGGCCAATAACCTAGACCTGTGACCGATATTTCTAACCCTATGACCGAGCCTTCACTTAACCTAGGATCTATTTTCTAACCCTAGGACCGAGTCCTGACTTAGCCTAGGACCAGTAAACCTAACCCTAACCCTAGACCTATGACCTATAGCTACCTAACTCTATGACCGAGCACATGGATCGATAGACTTGACTCGGACCGAGCCTCACTAGTCTTCGACCGAGTCACCCGAGTTTGGGATTGAGCCTACCAATCCCAATACAGAACTTTTCGGTCCTTTGACCCATTCGAACGAGCCCTGATCTGAACCACCCTGGTCTTGATCGAGCCTAGATCGGCCAAACCGAACCCAAACCCTAGGGCTCCGGTCCTAAGGCTTGTTTGGTTCCCTTTATCAAAATCCAAAATAATTTTTGTAATTTTGGAACTTGAACCCATTTTCAAATAATTCCGAAAGGTCAAAAAATGATATTTTTTATATTTTCGGGATGTTTCCTAAATCAATGTTTTTGATAAGGCTCAATTTGTAATTTATTTTTAAATTCTAACGTTTTCCTCTTATATTTTTAGGTTTTGTTAAATCTGAACACCAACGCGACATGTACACACCACTTTTAAATAATTGTGTATAGTTATTTAAAGCCCAGCCTTACTTAGGACCCATGAACTTCTTAATTAAAGGTAATGAATGTTATAATTGGATTTATAAAAGTCAAAATTTGTTTATTTTAGAAGAATTTTCGAAAATCGTCCTTAGGCGGGCGTGGAGGACATAGCGCTAAAGTCCTTTCCCAAGCGTAAATAGACAACAAATTACGTTTTTCAGAAATTGTAGTATAAATACGTTTTTACACGTATCATTTTATTGATGTTCATAAAATCTCTTGGCAACTTTGATTTTTAAATAACTAATCTTTAAATTAATTACGTTTAATTAATTTAAATTGGGTCCAGGTTAAATTATTATTCAGCCTCCTAAATTATTTAAAATTTGAATAAACGATTAATTATTTTTAAATAATTAATTTCTTACCGCTCCAAATATTTTCAAAATCTTTTAAAAACTAAATTTTTAATTTTAAAAGAAGTCTGGCACGCAAACCAAGGTTAAAACACATCGAACTTCTTGCCTCCCCGCGATAGTCCCTTCATATTGCCATGTGTCTCTTGACACGTGCTTAGCTATGGAATGGGACATAGATTCGTAGGGTCTTACAGAAGGGCTCTTAGTTCCTTAGCTCGGAAATGGGACGGATATTCTCCATACTCGATGTAATTTTTAAGAATATTGAACCATGGTTTGGTGTGAACTTGAATGGAGGCTACCACTCTGACTTTGAAATTGGGCTTCTATTTCTGCCAGATTTTTAGAGGTTTGACCTAAATTCCAATAAGGATTTGGGTCAACACTGCCAGCGTAGTTAAAACTTTGTCAACATGATTTTGGCTTAATGACGCGTGCACAAAAGACACATGATCAAACTTGTCGATAAACCGGAGTAGGAAAGCGTGATATGGTTTAATACTTTCTCATTGTACTTTCCATGTTCCGTTGACCTAGGATATAACCAGGTTAGAGTCTCCAACTACTTCAAATTTGGTTTCTCTTCTTTTGTTTGTGATTTTGAGACCTAAGAGACATGTTTCATACTCAGCCTCATTATTGTTTACATAATATTCTAATTTAATAGATATGGGATTATGTTCTATTGGTATCTATCAAGAGAATTCCAATTCCATAGACATGTTTGGACGAAGCTCTGTGAAACATTAGCTTCCATGTGTCAATTTAGACTTCCACTTCTTTGTGGATCATATCATGAAAAATCATAATGACTACTCTTTGGTAAGTAGCCCCGACATTTTTGAGACCGAATGGCATGACCCTAAAATAGAACGTGCCTACCTCTATGATAAATGTAGTCTTTTCTTTGTCTTGTTCAACGATCAAGATTTGGTTATATTCTGAAAATCCATCCATGAAGGACAATAGCTTATTGTCAACGGCATGATCGACCATAATGTCGATATGAGATAAAAGTTATCTTCTTATTGTCAACGACATGATCGACCATAATGTCGATATGAGATAAAAGATATCTTTAAGGCTGACTTTGTTTAGATCGTGGCAGTCTACACATACATGCATTCTTCTATCTTTCTTCAAGACAGGAACTATAGGTAATCTACAATTTCGAGGAATTTTACTTCCAACTTTTTCTAAACGTCCTCTTTAATCTTGTCTATAACATCATCTTTCATTCGTATTAACTTTTATTTCACGGATTTAGCCACTAGATATTGGAGAATCTAATATCGAACAATAGTAGGATTTACTCTAGGTATATCCTTGTAAGACCAGGTGAACATGTGTTTATTAGAATTCAACAATTCTATCATTTCATGACGTCCGTAATTACTCAGGCTTTATCCAATTAATACAATTTGAGGATCGTTGACCGTATTGAGGTTTATTTCGATTGTCGTTTCGGTTGCAGAAATTATTTAAGAAGTTTTTCATTTTGAAATTAATATTAGAATGAAAAGAAACATCGTCATCATCTATCATATATTTGAAAATGTTTGGTATTTTATTGGACGCTTTATTACAAAAAGACGAAGACATCCCATCAGGATTGTCATTACATGGTTCTTTATTTATTATAACATCAGGCATTTTTTCACAGTCCAAAAAGGGAAATTATAACCCAAGCCATTTTTTCATCATCAACTCTCAAGTTAATTATAGTATCTTTACCAACTACTGGTAGGTTTTTGAGTTTATCTTACAAGAGCCTTCATAATCCAAGTCTTTCCCCGTTAGAGAGATCGTCTCCAACCAGCTTTTCTAGAGTTTTATGCCAATATCAGTCATTTTCCTAATCATATTAAAAAATGAATTAGTATTAAAAGAACAATCTAAAAATATTTCAAAAACTTGGAGAGCGGGTTTGATTGAACAATGGCTTGGGGAAATCAAACACATTGTCCCCTTCTCGCACAAATTGTCCATTTAGGGTTGGAGGAATAGGTATATATTTCTTAGATATTTTACCTTTTCTTGAACCTTCAAACCCTATCGGAGTATATTTGATACCGAAGTTGCCTAATTTATAATAAGATAAGGGAAAAGAAGTCATGCCAATAGTGTTGGGCCCTAGACCCATTCCTAGGAAATTTCCCATTTTCTACATGAGACGCAAGGAGATGACACTGCATGGTGTAAAGTCAAGAGTGTGAGATGAATCATGGCCTTACCTAAATATATGACAGATATCGTATCCACTTAACTCAACTTCAGGATTAGTAGAGTGAGTTGAACCGTTAATGACCGTGATGTACTTCTCACCTTGTATGGTAACGAGTTTTTCGTTAGCCAAGAACTGTATTTTTTGATGTAGGGTAGAGGCTAGAGTCTAAAGCCTTAATCTAATGCAACTAAGGTTGTATGACAGTCTCATATTGATTACATAGAATTCATTCTCAAAGGTGTATCAGCTACGTAAATCGTTGTTCAGTAGCTACCCATAAACTCACAATGAGAATTATCAAAGCCTCGGACATAGAGGTCTGAGGGAAGAATTTATCAACAGAAATACCGATGTCTTTGGAGAGTCTTCCAAGGATATAAATTAATTGTTGAACCATTGTTGATTAGAGTCATGGGAATGACCTTATCATCCATCTTTAAAGAAATGTAAAATGCATTAATATGGGTTTCGTCAGAAACATGTTGATATTTGTTTTTGAACCTATCATGTTGATTTGAGGAGTTGCTGAAATAACTCAAACTAACACTTCAGGAGTCGTGCTGGCTGGTATAGTTGCCTGGCTTAGTTCATTCAACATAGTCTGCTTGTGTTGTATAGAATACATTAGGATTTCATAGATGGAAATGTTGACATTCGTTTTCTTAAGTTGAGTAAGAAGAGTATAGACGGGGTTTTGAGCTCTAGAATTATTTTCCCTTCTTAGGTCATTAGATGATCCAACGAGATTATCCGTATTGGTAGAGGTTGTTTTTATGAAACTATGTTGGAAGTCAGATCCACTTCAAGTTGCTATGACTTTTGACACATCTCTTTTTAGAGAATCAATGCTAGGATTATCAGGAATCCACCACTTTTGAGATTCCGATGGCGGAGGCGGAGTTCTTCGATCCTCCTTTTTGGGTCATGGATTGACCATATTAACTTCGAGACCATCAATAAGTTTTTCCACGTAGATCATATTCACCTAATGATCGGGTAATAGATTTTTCGCGATTTTAGGTTTAGGGATGATCTTTTGATCGATTAGGTCTTGACACTGATGCTTAAGGTCACAACAATTATTAGTATAGTGACCTTACGCACACCATGCACTTTCAAATTTTCCAAGGAACTCTTTACCTTCTCGTGGAGTCAAATGTTTAATTAGATTCCTTTGTTGGAGGAGAGTAAGAGCTTGAATCAGGATCATACCATAATTGAAAAAAGTTTTGGGAGGCCTTGGGACCCTAGGTATTGGTGGTTTGGAGTTGGCTTAGGAGGGGCCAGAGCTTGTCAAGTAGTCGTGACCTAGTGGACTTTGGCTTTGTCTTACCTCTGAGTTTGAGGAGGGGCAATATAAGTCTTTACGGTTTTACCCTCATTTTTTTCCTTATTAAAGGCTTCATCGAGATTATTACCTGTTTTGAGGAGCTATTAATGTTTTAGAATGTTTTGACAGCAAATCCAATAGAATATCGGTTGTTAATATTATCCAAAATAATGTCGATTTGTCTTTATTTGCTGGGTAAAGAATCAATTTCTTCAGCAACAACCCTCCACCTTTCGATAAAAACTGTGAATTTCCCGTTCTCGCCTTGTTTAACATCCTTAATCTTTTTCTCGGGCCATTCTAAGGTGAGATGCATGCCGAAACGTTCTATAAGGCTAATGCGAGTTCATCGATAGTCTGAAGATAAACTATATTCTTTTAGTGATACCAACGTAAGGTCACACCATCTAAATATATTGGAAATAGATGGATGACCGTTGGTTTTCCCAGGTATAAAAGTTTCATAGCCATTGTATATATCTGGAAGAAAGCAGTAGGGTCACTCTTACATACGTACTTTGACAAGGAGGGAAATTTGATCCCAATGGGATGATTCCTTGTTCAACAGTTTTTAAAGCATTTTTTCAATCATGGTGTTTATCAATTTTACCTTTGGTCAACTGATTGAGCTGATCCTAGAACTTTGTTTGGTTGGCATTTAATTGAGCCATTTGAAACTCGTATTCCATAGGAGGATTGATTACAGGGTTTGCACCTTTTTTGGCGTTGGGGTTATCAACAACTTTTAGCTGGATTCTTGTTGACCTATTATCATCTTTAGTAAATTCCTCATAGAGATATGTTTCATCAATATTACAGCGAATTTGAAGATTAATTCTGATTGGTGGGATAATATATGGAACATTTTATTGTGGCTGTCGAGACGAGGATGGTTGCTCCTGAACATGGATAGCAAGCTTAATCATCAAGTTTGTTAATATTGCCAGATGTTTTGTTACTTGAGAAGAGTAGCCTTAATTTTAGTAAACTTAGTTGGTGATATCATATCTTTATCGTTTTTCGGAGTTCCTTCGGCCATTGTTTGGCGCATAAAATGTCCAGTTCTTGGGTTTCTTCTTTGTGGGGCCGTACTCGTACAAAGTGACTAGCAGACTACGAAAATGAAGATAGAGAGAGAGAGATAAAGATCTTACAGATGTAATAAAATACAAATACAAATATGCTGAAAGGAAACCTAAAGATGTGATTTGATTAGAACAAACATAGAATTGTATATAAACATACTCATATCATTTATTACAGACACTCTTTTATTGATATTTTTCAAAAGAGTCTAAAGGGGCAAAAGTGCATAATGAAAAGTAAAATCTTTTAAGTCCAGACAGAGTTTTCTTTGACATGAGAATCTTCTTTTACTTCAGTTCTCTAGGATTTCTCATACTAGTTGTAGATACGTTCCAGATATTTCATTTGCTTTGACTGAACATTCTTCTGTTAGGAATTGTGCCATCTTCCGAAGTATTCTGCATAGATCCTTCGTCTTATAGGTTTATCTTTTGCGATAGAAGCTTCAATGTAGCTATGGCCGAATTGCCTGAACATATCATGGATTTTGTTGTAGGTAGCCCATTACAAACCCATGAGTAGCACGATTGGCTTGTCATCCATCATGAAAGTCATTTTCTTAATGGGATATTAGGGAAAAATGTACCGGGAGTTCGGGTAGAGCTTCCCTCATTCTTTGGATGAAAGGGGATAAGACTCAATCATTACAGCCGCTTGAGCTTGTCTAACAGTCAGATGTAGAGGATTAAGAGGGAACCCCTTTTACTCATAGTGAAAGATCCATGGGAGCTATTCAAGCTCATGAGTGTTTCTATTAAGATAATACTAGAAGGATCTTTATTGCCCGTTCATAATTGATGTGCTACCTCAATGATTCTTGAGGAAGGCTTATCATTTACTAGAGCTATGAAGAAATGATCTAGCAGGACTGACATTGTGATCATAGATGATCATGCTCTTATAAGGATTTCTCAATCTCTTATTTCTATTTCGGCCCAAGCCTGGAAATTGATGTGCATGTCGGCGATGATAGCATCGAACATTGTCTTGGAGTAGCGGTATTCTTATTGTAGAAGTTTTCTGATAGACATCGAGTCTATAAATGGCTTTAGATGTATAACGTTTATGTTATTTATCATCAGGATAGTCTAGAATTCTTCTATGGTTGGGCATATAGTCCTACTATCCAGGACATATGCTCTTTTCTTAGGATTCCACTTTTGATGCATCTCCATCACGAAGTTGAAGTTTACTTTGTATTTTAGGAATCTCATGATGGGGTTGAGGCCGTAATATTCAAAGTACCATCAATTAGCATGGAAGTACTCTACCCTAAACCAACTCGATGTTTATCAGCATAGACATTGTGGTTGACTACGATTATAGTAGAGGGGATAACTACAATTGTAAAAACAATAGAAAAATGCACACGCAAATACAATGACCTATAGATAAACATCTTATAAGATTTTATATACTTTCTTGTTAGGATCTAGGTAGCCGCTGGAGGACCGGGGGTTGGACCGGTTGGCGGTTCTCACTCGAAGGGTGGTAGTTAATCCGGTTAGAGATTAACACCGGGGTTTCAATACTACACAACTTGTCACAAACCCTTGAACTAGGTTCAAGTGCGGAAGGGGTTTGCTTTCAGGTTGAAGTAGCACACTTGTGTAATAGGCAAAGCCGGTTTCGGATGATGAAAGTTAAAGAGAATGGTGGGTCGGTTTCGGTAACCTGGTGATTCGGCTTAGATGAAGTTAAGTATGTTGGAGTGGTACGGATCGGTTAGATAATGGAACCGGCAGAAAGTAAGTAACAAGACAGGTTTTATGGATGTTCGGAGATAAAGCTCCTACGTCACCCCTTCCTCTCGAAACCGCGAGAAGGATATTCACTAAAGAATACAAATACAATCCGATCGAGACTTATTTCCTGCTCGATAACACCCGTACAATTTACACCGAAATTGTAATCACACTTAAGCTCTCAATCTTGTAGAGAGATAAACACACTTAATTTATCTTATCTTGTGTCCACATTTACTCCTCTTCAGCTGCTCCTTTTATAGGTGAAATATGCCAACGGTCATATTTCACTTCCTTGAATCTGATTGGCTGAGCAGAGGTTCAGTGATTCAGACCTGGCGGTCATCTTTTCAGACCTGGCGGTCAACTCTGCAGACTTTGCAGTCTGTTCTTCCGGTGTGTAAGACAAACCTGCTAGGTTTGTCTTTTACTCAATGTGGTAACTGTTGGTTAAACAGTTGTCTGTACTTGGAAGATTTCCTCTAATTTATCCTGAAAGTGGAAAGATCCTATAGGACTGTCTTCTGCAGCCTGCAGACTTTCCTCAGACTTGTATGAATATGGAAATGTTCAGTCTGTTCCTTTGGTATCATTCTCAACAGATACCCGAATTGTCTTTTTGTACTGGTCGGTCATTCGACTTAACCGGATGGCTTCCGGTACGAGTGATGTAACCGGATTTCTTCCGGTTATTCCTTTGCCTTGTGGCTGGTCGGTTGTCTGATGTTTCCGGTTTTTAGCTTTGGCCGATCCTTTCTTTGTGCGGTATGTTCCTGGTCGGTTTAATAGCTTGACCGGTTAATCTTCTTAGTCGGTTCATTTGTTTGACCGGTCCGGTTTCTTGTTCCTGAAGTAGCTTCTTGTGCTGGTCGGTCATTTAACTTTAACCGGAAGGCTTCCGGTTATTCTTCTGCCTTGTGGCTGATCGGCTGTCTAATGTTTCCGGTTTTAGGCTTTGGCGATCCTTTCTTTGTGCGGTCATGTTCCAAGTGTTCTTGGTCGGTTTAGTAGCTTGACCGGCTATTCTTCTTAGTCGGTTCTTTTGTTTGATCGGTCCGGTTCCTTGTTCCTGCATGAAAGGTTTATTTATGTTAAGTTCTGTAACCGGTCCAATTTTATCTAACAATTTCTCCCTTTTTGATTATTTTATTTAAAATTATCAAAACAATGTAAGTTTGCAAATGTAGGCCGGTTCTTTTATTTGACCGGATTTTTGAAACTGACTTGGGAGAATTTTTCGAAAAATTTTGATAAATTTTGAGAAAAATTTTGGAAAAATTTTATCTTTTTATCTAACAATTTCTCCCTTTTTGATTATTTTATCTAAAATTATCAAAACTATGCAAGAAGTAAGAAGTAGGCCGGTTTAAAAAATCTTATGTTTGTTTGGCCGGTTTAGAAAAACTTATGTTTGTTTGGCCGGTTTTTTGGAAAAACGGTTTGGTTTAAGGAGAACATTATTTGAAGAAGAATTTTGTATGAATTTTTGTAATCTAACAATTCTAAGATATTTCGAAGGGAAGAAAACTTAGACTCGAGAAGTGGCTTTGTGAGGATGTTAGCCACTTCATGCTTGTTCCCTTCATGTGATGTTTCTGTCAGCAGCCGGCTGTCCGAATGCAATGCTGTCTTTTCCAAGTCTTTGTCTTGATTTACCTACATTCATAGACAATAGAAAATCTGGTTCCCATTTTTCTTTGGGTCCGCGGTGGATTAGTCCCTTGGGTATCCAAATTTTAATAAATCGGATAGCTTTCCCGGTTATGGTTCTAATTAGTTTTCTTGTGCAAAACTTGACATCTTTCTGCTGTCCTAAGAATGCCTTATTTGGGGATGGTCTTTGGTTTATCCTATGCGGTTGAGAATTGACTTGCCTACTTTTGAACCGGTTGGCTTTCCTTTTCTGAAGCCATTTCTCAGAATCAGTCGGACCTACATAGGTTAATTTTTTTTCCGTATAATAGGCAGTCAGTTCCTCTTCGGTGGTTAAGGAACTTCTAACAAATCTTATGAGAGGGAGGTCGTTCTTTGAGAACCTTACTCTGTCTACGGTTTTATGGTTTTTGGATCTATCGTCTATGTATCCTAAACCGAACATGCAAGTAGGGTGTCTCTTATAACTACACATCGTATTCACCATATCACTAGATCTTTTATATGCGGCCATCTTATACTGGAGTCGGGCATTTTCTTCCTCGGTTAATTCTCGAACTGGTTCACTAGACGGTTCGGTCTTGAGTAATGGTTCGGTGCTAACTCGGTTTCTAAGGTGGGAATTTTATCAGGTTCTATGACCTTTGGTTCGGTTAGGACAGGTATTTCCGGTTCTGTCAGAATGGGTACTATAGGGTCGGTTCTAAACTTGAGTTGCTTAGGTAACATGGCTAGCAAGTTCTTATACTCTTCTACCATGTCATTCAATGCATTATATAATTCATCTTTAGTAAATTCTTCATAGGGAGAGTCAAATACCTGCTCCTCATTTTCCATGAGGCACGTGAGTTCATCATCACTGTCACTGTGAGCCCATAGACTTCCTTCATCGTCGGCTATCAGTGCTTTCTGAACTTCACTTCCTTCACCGGTTTGTTGATAGTTATTTCGGTTATTTTGGTTTTCCGGTTTCCGGTCATCTCTCCTCGGTTTTCTGCATCCCCACTTGTTTTCCTTGGTTCTTTTATTTCCCTCGTGAATCTGTATAACCGTTTCCCATGTTTCCTTTGCGGTTTTGCAATCTCTGATCTTGCAGTACATGTTTCTGTCAACACTGTTGGAGATCCGGTTTCTAGCATGGTTGTCCAGGTTATTTCTTCTCCTATTTTCAGCTGTCCATTCCTTTCTGTCCTTGTTAATGATTATCGGTCCTTCGGCCAGAATGAGATCCATCTCATCATCCAAGGTGATTAAGTGTAGGTGCATACATGCCTTCCAGTTGGCAAAGTCATCACCTTCTAGCATTGGAGGCCTATCTTGAAACATGCTTGCTTGAGTATTGAAACTAACTGCTCTGATACCAATTGTTAGGATCTAGGTAGCCGCTGGAGGACCGGGGGTTGGACCGGTTGGCGGTTCTCACTCGAAGGGTGGTAGTTAATCCGGTTAGAGATTAACACCGGGGTTTCAATACTACACAACCTGTCACAAACCCTTGAACTAGGTTCAAGTGCGGAAGGGGTTTGCTTTCAGGTTGAAGCAGCACACTTGTGTAATAGGCAAAGCCGGTTTCGGATGATGAAAGTTAAAGAGAATGGTGGGTCGGTTTCGGTAACCTGGTGATTCGGCTTAGATGAAGTTAAGTATGTTGGAGCGGTACGGATCAGTTAGATAATGGAACCGGCAGAAAGTAAGTAACAAGACAGGTTTTATGGATGTTCAGAGATAAAGCTCCTACGTCACCCCTTCCTCTCGAAACTGCGAGAAGGATATTCACTAAGGAATACAAATACAATCCGATCGAGACTTATTTCCTGCTCGATAACACCCGTATAATTTACACCGAAATTGTAATCACACTTAAGCTCTCAATCTTGTAGAGAGATAAACACACTTAATTTATCTTATCTTGTGTCCACATTTACTCCTCTTCAGCTGCTCCTTTTATAGGTGAAATATGCCAACGGTCATATTTCACTTCCTTGAATCTGATTGGCTGAGCAGAGGTTCAGTGATTCAGACCTGGCGGTCATCTTTTCAGACCTAGCGGTCAACTCTGCAGACTTTGCAGTCTGTTCTTCCGGTGTGTAAGACAAACCTGCTAGGTTTGTCTTTTACTCAATGTGGTAACTGTTGGTTAAACAGTTGTCTGTACTTGGAAGATTTCCTCTGATTTATCCTGAAAGTGGAAAGATCCTATAGGACTGTCTTCTGCAGCCTGCAGACTTTCCTCAGACTTGTATGAATATGGAAATGTTCAGTCTGTTCCTTTGGTATCATTCTCAACAGATACCCGAATTGTCTTTTTGTACTGGTCAGTCATTCGACTTAACCGGATGGCTTCCGGTACGAGTGAAGTAACCGGACTTCTTCCGGTTATTCCTTTGCCTTATGGCTGGTCGGTTGTCTGATGTTTCCGGTTTTTAGCTTTGGCCGATCCTTTCTTTGTGCGGTATGTTCTTGGTCGGTTTAATAGCTTGACCGGTTAATCTTCTTAGTCGGTTCATTTGTTTGACCGGTCCGGTTTCTTGTTCCTGAAGTAGCTTCTTGTGCTGGTCGGTCATTTGACTTTAACCGGATGGCTTCCGGTTATTCTTCTGCCTTGTGGCTGATCGGCTGTCTAATGTTTCCGGTTTTAGGCTTTGGCCGATCCTTTCTTTGTGCGGTCATGTTTCAAGTGTTCTTGGTCGGTTTAGTAGCTTGACCGGCTATTCTTCTTAGTCAGTTCTTTTGTTTGACCGGTCTGGTTCCTTGTTCCTGCATGAAAGGTTTATTTATGTTAAGTTCTGTGAACCGGTCCAATTTTATCTAACATTTCTTTTAAAAGAACTTCCAATTTTACATATTTTAAAATTTTAGAGTTCTTAGAGTTCTAACTTTTTTCGTTTCTACAAAAAGGGGTAAAACTTAGATCTCCTCTTCTAGGGGAGCGAGTTCGGCTGTAGTAGGTGGAGGTGTCTAAGCCTTCACTTTTTGCTTCCTCCTCTTAATGATGTTGGAATTCCTCGATGATCTAGTCGATGTATTTCTTCCTATCTTTTGAGATGCCCATTTTGACTGCGTCGTCCCATAGATCAAGGTAGTGGACAAAGTCGTTGTGCTCCATGGGCTTGTTTATGGAGACCACACAGTAATGACAAGGAGGCATATAGTCTCTCTCGAATTGCTTAATGAGCTCTTTGGTTTAGTAAGTAGTGATCCATTTGAGACCCATAAGCTTGATCAAGGATTGATCATCCATGAGGTAAACCATCTTTTTAATACCAGACTAGGGCAAAATCTCATGTATGGAGTCATTGTAGTTGACATATATTTTCGACTTGGCGCTCCTGATGCATCAACATTGAAGGGAAACGCTCATCATATTTCCAAGAAGTGGAGGAGGAATACATTCCATCTTTTTTAGGAGCCAAATGTAAAGGATGATTGGAGCTCCTCTCTTATTGAGGTGGTAGGTGAAATATGATTCGTTTAGCCCTAGTAGCATTTCAGTTAAGATGATGCCAATGGGATCCTTATTTCCTACCCTATGATGGTAAGCTACTTCTAGTATTTTGGAGGATGGTGCATGGCTGCCTGTTGGAGTAGGAGAAAGCGAATCATCATAATTGTGATGGTAATTAGGGAGGTAGTGAAATTGAGTGGGATTTCTCCGGTCTAAGTGGCCAAGTTTACCCATCGTGGAAGGTCCAGGTAGGTTCTTACCAGAATCTTATCAATTGTGGTCTTTGTATACCCAAATTCTTCGTTAAGTAGATGTTGAAGGGACATGGATTCCGTGTAGGGTTTAAGTGTTATGATGTTCTTGTTATTAATCATCATAATGACCTTAAATTCTTCGATGGTGGTACAGATCCGGCGATCTCATAACATAAACGCCTTGTGTAATGGATCCCATATTCGTTGCATCACCATCATGAAGTTATGATAGATTTAGCACATTGTGTATTTAAGAGCTGTACTGAGATCGTAAGTTCAGTAGTACCATTCTCTTTCGTGGAAATGGTGACTCTAGAGGAATAGATTGTCGTTTTCTAGGAGAGACATTCCGCGATGTATAATAAACTTGACAAACATGTTGTTTGATTTTGATAAAAACAAATATGCTTAGAGATATTTATTATATCTATTGTAGATGTATGCATGTATAAAAAATAAGCACGTAAAGGTTTGACTTTGTCGAGGCTTTGTTGTTTGGGTACGTCAAACAACGGTTGGGTAAAGTAACCAGGTTTTGTGTGACAAGGTTTTGTCGAGGTTTTAGTTGAAATCTCTCCCAACTATTTCGATGGTTGCCTTTTAACGGATATATCAAAGCCGATAGGGGATCCATTATGGGTTCCTAGTGTTTCCTCTCGTAACATCTCTCAGTCACAGACCAATATTATCGTAGGAGTACAGAATCCCAATCTGGTACTCCTTCACATAATCCCGGGTGATATACCTGTTTTGAGGTTTTTGCAATTATTAGGATAGAGCCTAGGTACCTTTTGTGGTGATGAATATTGTAAGTGGACAATTGTGAAGGTTCTATAAATGTTAGAAATAAAATTTTATATAGCTAGAGTTTGGTTTATTTTATTTTTAGATTAAAATAAAGCACTAGGTCCCCAACAGAATCGCCAAGAAAGTTATAACCCCCAAGAATTACTCCCTCCGTAGCTTAGCACGTGTCGTAGACACGTGATAATACGGAAGAATATCACGGGGTGGCTCGAGGTTTGATGTGTTTCAACATTTGATTGCGTGTCAGGCGTCTTTTAAAAGAAAACATTATTTTAAAAGATTTTTAAAATAATACATGGGAGCATTAGAATTAATTATGTAAAAATAATTAATTTTGTTCAAATTTTAATAATCGGGTGGCCAAATAATAATTTGGCCAAAACTTTGTTTAAATTCATTAAATATAACTAATTTAAAAGATTATTTATTTGAAATTTGAGTCATCAAATGATTTTATGAAAATCAATAAAACGATATGTGTATATACGTATTTAAACCAGAATTTCTGTAAGGGTTCGTATTTTTGGTTATGCTCGGGAAAGGGTTTTCGCGTTATGTCCTCCATGTCCATCACAGTACGCTTTAAAATTTTTAAAATAAACAAATCTTGTTATTTAAAATTTATTTATAATATTTATTTTCTTTAATTAGTAGTCTGGGGGTACTAAATAAGGATAGGTT
This sequence comes from Impatiens glandulifera, assembly GCF_907164915.1. Lineage (NCBI taxonomy): Eukaryota > Viridiplantae > Streptophyta > Magnoliopsida > Ericales > Balsaminaceae > Impatiens > Impatiens glandulifera. The sequence continues at coordinate 13,765,403 of NC_061868.1, forward strand.
TAGATCGCGTAAATAATTGTACAAAATGATTTAGAAGGGTGTACATGCGATTACGTTGTTATAATACTAAGTAAAGAAAATTAGAAAAGTGTTAGAATTTAAAAATAAATTCTAAAAAGGACCTTAGCCAAAATATTAGTTTAGAAAATATCCCGAAAATATTTAAATATCATTTTCTAACATTTTATAATTATTTGAAAATGGATTCGAGTTTCAAAATTACGAAAATAATTTTGGATTTTGAAAACTGGAACCAAATAGGCCTTAAGACCCAGTCCTAGGGTTCGAGTTCGATTTTGGTGATCTAGGCTCGGGGGGGGCTCAGTTTAGACCGGGGTGGTCTAGACAAGGTTCGGGAGCATGGGTCAAGGGACTAGAAGGTTCGGTCCTAGGTTTGGGAGGTTCGGTCCCAAACTCAGACTACTCGGTTGAGGGACTAGAAGGTTCAGTCTTAGGGTTTAAGAGGCTCGGTCCCAAACTCGGACGGCTCGGTCCTATGTCTTGGAGGTTCGTTCCCAAGTCTAGGTATTTTCGGTCGTGGACCTAGGAGGCTCGGTCCCAGGTCAAACCTCTCGGTCCAAGGTTAGAAACCTCGGTCGGATTCATCGGTCCTTGCTCAAGAACATCAGTCTTGAGTCTTAGTCCTAGCTCAATAACACTAGTCCTCGGTCTCGGTCCTAACTCAAGAACATCGGTCCTTGGTCTAAGTCTGGACCGAAGATCTTTGTCCTATTTCTCGGTCCCGGTCCTACAGGACTCGGTCCGAGTGTTCTTCATTTGGTATGAAGAAATTGCAGGTTTAGAACTTTCGATACAGATCATGGAATCATGATATGTAACTTGCAGATGATTCATATCACTCTAGAGAATAAAAGCCCTAACTTAAATCACGATAATTGGATCTTTACAAAGATCAATTTCTAAAAACCATTTTTAGGTCAAATTTTGGTATCTTTAAAATTAGGCCATTTCAAGGTCTGATTTTTTTTATTGACTTTGATATGATAAATATAGTTGAACAAAACCAAAAGAAGAACATCATTATATCCAAAATCCAAAATTTTCAAGAACACAGTTTGATCAAACATGAACAAAATGATGTTACAGTTATCTAGAAAACATCCTAAAATGTTTAGAAACATGGTAGGCAACTATTTGAATCAAAGATCAAGCTTAAAAGCTCAAGAACACCAATTTTAAAAAATCAAGATTTTCAAACTGATTTTTCGAAATTCTTTTTAAGTATATTTGATCAATTTTCTTTCAATAAAAAGTTCATACATGATATATGCAATGATTATGAGCAAAGAAATCACATAATTAAGACCTAGAACAAATCGAACCGATCATACTTGAAAATTTTGAAAGAATTTAAATCTTCAATCACAAATCGAAATACAAAGGTGCTGGATTCTACCAACAGCTGGAGAACACTCCTTTAAAATGTTAGAAGCTTTCTAGAAGCCTGGATCGAAGCTAGAATCACCGAAGAAAGTTTTTACAAAATTGTTCTTGGCCAGAATTTGAATTCTTCGATTCAGTGTGTAATATGTGATGTTTGTTTGATGGATTGATAGTGAAATTCTTAGAGACTATTTATAGTGGAGTTAGGTCGGTTGAGGTAGAAAAATCAAGTTCAATTCAACGATTTTGAAGCTTATCCCTAGTTCTTATCCTAATTATGACAGCCTAGTTTTAAGGCAAGGTGGCCATCATAGCTATAGGATTATTAAAGGCGAGGATAAGGCGAAGATAAGGGTGTAAAAATCAACGAATAAGGTTGATAAATTAAGAAACTAGAGCTTATAGAAGAAACGTCGTCGACCGGTCGCGATTCCGGCGAGCGTCTGGTTTGGTGAAGAAGATGACCCAAAAACTACATCGTTTTGTGGCGCCGTCAAGCATTTCGTCCGTGTCTGTGAGAGTCTGGGCAATCTGGGCTAACGGTGTTAGTCCATCACATTAGTTGATCTGGTGAAGCGGGCGCGCGCTGGCCTTGTTAATCCAGGTGGGTGGCGCGTTCCTGGGCGGTAGATGAAAATCCAGTGTTGATCCGATGGCTAAGAATCTGGCTACATAAATTAAAATATTTCGGCTGCAGTAGATTATCAATTTTAATTGTAGTAAAAATGGTTATTTGAAATCAAATTTTAATCCCTTTTTTGCGTTTTCTTTACCAAAAATTACACAAAAATATTTTTGGAAACATAATAAAAATTATGTTCATTATTTTAGGGTATTTTAGGGTATTTTAGGGTATTTTGAGGTATATATTTAATTGTTTTAAACCATAAATTATACCTAATTTATGTTTAAAATCATAATTAAATAATTTCAACCCTTCTTGGGTTTTATTTGGGTAAAATAAATACAATATTTTAACCTCAAATTAATTTTTATTTTTTATTTAATTTTTCTAGATAGGATTTAATTAGACAATAATGAACCCTAACTTGACCTTTAATCTCATTATGGGTTATTTTGAATTAAAAATTAAAAATATTATTTTAATATTATTATAAATAATAATATTATTATAAATAGGGTATGTCAAATTTGCATGCTTACAACATCAAACTTGACTAGCGTACTTGAGTTATCATCGAGTTTCAACGGAAAATGTCGAGCGAAGAACTTGAAGATTACTCATAAAATAAGGAGAGTACTTTTGGAATTCTAGAGTTTGATATAATAAAATGATGTATTGTGAGAATTAGATGAAAGGACTATTTATATTGTTGAAATAATAAAACCAACAATTAATCATTAATCCAACTACTGATATTGATTGTCTCTTCATTGCCCTTTGTATTTCCTCTTTATTAGAAAAGACATGTTACATGATTTTTTTTCTAATTACTAATACATTGATAACAATAATCTAATGAAGGTTACAATTCCAATTAACAACATTGAATTTATTCAATATGTTAATTTCTTCTTAAATCATTAAATGTTAATTAAACAATTAACAAATTAATTATAAGAATTTAATTATTTGGATCAAATTCACTTTAATTCACGTTTGAATTTTGTGTGAATTTCATTTGATTTTATCTACCAAAATTATAATTTCTATTTAATAATAAAATTTATAAATTAGTTTAAAATTCCAACAATCCCCCACATTAATGAAAATTATTTATTACCCGATGAAAGGTTCAACAGTTCAATTCTACATAGAATATGTAAGTGCAACCCTTTGAACTGTCTCTTATGAAAGTATATAACTTAACTAGCCAATTAGAAGACTCGATGTCCATGAACTATTCTGCCATCTGTCTTAACAATTACACACTTTCACATAGAATTCTCTCTGATACATGTTAAACTCTCATGGTTGTGTGCGTTTTGGCCTTAGAACACGCGTCTGGTTCTATGAGGGGTTCTAGAATTGAGTCGTGTAATTAATTCGAAGTGGCCCCAATTCTTCCTCACATATGTGATTTCTTTGCTCACAAAGAATCATTAAAAGCAATATGTTTATTATCGTCAAAATATTTTTTTTTTCATTATATGATTAATCCTCAAAAATAACTTTCTAAGTCAGTATAATTAGGTTGTCCCATTGAACCCAGTTCTTGAGATCTATAGTCTACATATGTTGGGTTTTCCTTCATACCAACTTATAGTAGACTAATGTCTCAAAAACTTCAAATTAACTCTCTATTCAATAATTTGATTAATAGATCCATAATGTTATCTTTGACTAACATAGTCAAATGTGATAACTTTATTAGAGAGTATAGTCTAACGATATTATGTCTAAGACATTTATGTCTACACTTGTCATAGAATTTAAACTTAGATAATTTCAAATTATTATCACAATAATTAGAAATTTATGTTGGTACATTCTTAGATAATCTTAGAATATTTTCGAATAAGAAGCATAGTCATTCGTACATGTTTTTACCATTTAAACACATTTTTTAATGAAAATATTGCTTACTTGGATAACTTGTAGACAAAATATCTATGAACTATTTTGCATTCGTGTAAACGATTACATATTTTTCATAGAAATGTTTTATTTTTCGACATAAGTCAAAATTATAGATTATAATGTTTAATCTATCAATCATAATTTTCTTAAAATATTTCCATATGTAGATTTCACTTTCAAGTGTAAAACATATTCAATTGTAGACATTAAGTATTTTATTTAATAATATCAATATATCAATTGATAACAACATGATATTTTGAGTAGTGCAATTCACATCATTAGTGGATTCAATCATTTTTATCGTAAATATTCAACAATGAATACATTGTACAAAAGACACGTAATAAAATAATTTTCACTGTCTTCATGATATATATAATTATCACCTTCACTTTTTAATCAAGGTATGATCAAATTTTCATATCATTATTTTAAATTTGTTATAAGTCATGTCAAGACTTTATAAACATTATTTTTCATTTATTTTATAAAATCATTTAGAAGACATTAGTTATTCAATTTTTTATGAATGTAATGTCAAAATATGACAATTTTTTTATTTCAAAATCCTCAAATTTAAAATATCGATTTGAGCACCAAATCTGCAAATATAAACAATACATTTTCTTGTTATTTTATTTCTTTTTTAAAGTTATATAACTTTATCTATTGTAGTGAACATATTTCTCTAACAATAAATTTTCTTTTTATTTATCATAATATACACAATTATTTTTGTGTTATTATGAACAAATATATTTGTGTCCACTTTTGTGTTGGTACTTTTTTAAATCACAAAAATTTATGATTTATATTAATGATTTTCTAATCAAGAAATTGTCACACAATTCTTTTACAAATTTATTTTTGTTATACTTATCATGTAATGAATAAGATAACTAAATTATAAATATTTAATTGAATAAAACATAATTTCTATATAAGAGATTAGTTTCATATATAAATTATTCTTCACGAATCTTTACATAAGATATTATAATATTTAATTAATTAAAATATTTATTTCATTACATTATTTCTATTAAAGAAATTAGAATATTTAATCAAATTAATATTCACCATGTCACATGATTTCTAAAAAAACAAAATTATAATGTTTCAAGCATCTTTGGCTGAAGCCGCTTACACATTTATATTGGTTGTATGTTTGCATTCCATAATATCGTCACGTTTGTCACATTATTTCTCAAATCAAACACAACTTTTCTTGTAATTATTTGATTTCAAAATATCAAATTAAACAAGTCTTTATGATAAAATTGAACAATATATGTCATATATATTATAATTACTTCATATATCATTAAGCAAATACCTTTATAAAATACATCCATAATTTATTATTATATTGAAAATTTATCTTCAATAATATACAAAATAACTAATTATTATAAATAATTATTTATGTCATCAATTCGTCAATTAATTCTTATTTATTGATGACTTTAAACTTTCCAAAGAAGTTTATGTAAACCAAAAGACACATAATTTTATGACGAATTTTCTATTAAAATGAAATAGATGTACAATAGTCTTTATCCACATATATATACAAAAAAAACTAGTTAATCAATACATTTTATGAATTAACACAAGTTATCATATTATTAACTAATATGCATGTTATATATATAAGCAATCACCTAGTAACATAATCAAATAAAATATAATTACAAATATATTTCATGTCTTAATCAAAGAACTTACATTTCCATATTTTGAACAATAATCGACATGAAGCGACTATGCATGCTCAAAATAAGTTTGGGTTGATTATTCTCATCGAGATAATTCTAACGAAGAATATTTCAACTAATAGAGTCATGTCTATTTAAATGCATATGTTAGAATATAATTTATGAAAATGTTTTAATAATGAATGGATAAAACTAAGTTCAATTATATAAGTTAAATTAAATATACATATATATATAATTGCTAAGTCATATCAAGTATATTAATATATTTAAAGATAACAACTACAGTGGTAAGTACTCACACCTGTCACACGGATGACCAATGTTCAAATCCCACTAAGCGCAAATAATAATTTGAGTTTTATTATTTTAGGGAAGCTGCGCATTTGATTGAGAATATACCGAAATTGTCACGTAGGTAAGTCAGTAGTTTGCAAGGGCATATCTGGTATTAAATGCATGCGACATTTAATGATGCGCGTCTGGTAGTTTGCAAAAGCGTAGCCAATCGGTTATTTGGACTTTGGTATTTAATGAAGTGTAGCCGGTTATTTGTTTTTCTATTTAATGAGGCGATTCCGGTATTAAATGAGATCGGTATTAAGGACTTCGGTATTTAATGAGGCGCTTCTGGTATTAAATGAGATCGGTATTTAATGAGGCGCTTCCTCATTATATGAGGCTTCTGGTATTAATGACTTTGACATTTAATGATGCGCGTCCAATATTTTTCAAGAGCGTAGCCGATCGGTTATTTGGACTTCGGCATTTAATGAAGCGTAGCTGGTTATTTAGTTCGGTATTTAATGAGGCGCTTCCGGTATTAAATGAGATTGGTATAAATAACTTTGGTATTTAATGAGGCGCTTCCGATTTAAATGAGATCAGCATTATATGAGGCGTCTAGTCATAAATGACTTTAGCATTATATGAGGCGTCCAATATTAATGACTTCGGTATTTAATGAGGCAATTCCGATATTAAATGAGATCGACATTTAATGAGGTGCTTCTGGTATTAAATGAGATCGGCATTTAATGAGGTGCTTCCGGTATTAAATGAGATCTGCATTATATGAGGCCTCCGGTATTAAATGAATTAAATGAGATGACATTATATGAGGCGTCCAATATTAATGACTTTGGTATTTAATGAGGCACTTCCGGTATCAAATGAGAACAACATTTAATGAGGTGCTTCCAGAATTAAATTAGATCGACATTATATGAGGCCTCCGGTATTAAATAAGTTGGTGTTAAATGACTTCGGTATTTAATGAGATCGTTATTAAATGACTTCCATATTTAATGAGATCGGTATTAAATGACTCTAGTACTTTCTCAAAATGATAATCTAGATAAGCACTTCCCAGTATTTGATTAATCTCAACTCCAAATTAAGCATTTGTCATGGGCATTCTAGCAAAGCAATATATCACAAAATTGGGATGGGCAGTCTAACGCGTCAACAAAGACAGAACTAAAGAAGACTGCCACATACCAAGATTATTCAAATCATATGAAATGAACGTTCTAATACAACATTCTTCATTAATTGAATTTTGGCTTACTCTCATCAAAGTACAGACAAGATCAAAGAAGATCTTCTCCATTGTACCATTCTAAAGCCAATCAAATCAAAAGAGGACCGGTGTCCGTTGGAGCAAATATGAATGTTTCTCTGTGCTTTGGATATATAAGAAGATTAAAGGAACAACAGAACAATAGACTTGATGATCTGGGCTCCCTTGCTAATAAAAATATTCTCTCTACAAATATATATTTGCCTTAGCATATTTCTGTGAGAGGGTATTTTCATACCAAAAATTATTGTATCACTTTTCCCTCATTGTGAGTTCTTTGTAAGTTGATAGAGTGTCTATCAACAAGTGTTGTGTGTACTAGGAGTTATCAAATAGGCAGGGTCTAAGTCCTGGTTGTCCGACTGAGTTTGTATAAGCGTTGTATTCAAACCAAAGTCTTCTAGTCAATATTCTTCTCAAGGTTGAGAAAAGTATATTTCTCGAAGTCGAGAAGAAGGGGTGAAATATGAGAGTTTTACTCCGAACATCCATAAACCTTGTGTTGCGTCTTTTCTTCCTCTTACCCTCTAAACTGTTTATTTGTTGCTTCTAGTCGAGACAAACACTTCCGCACTTGAACTCGGTTCAAGAGTTTGTGACGACTTGCGAAGAATAGAAACCGATAATCAACCTTTAATAGGGTTATTATCAACTAGTGTGTGCGTAAGCGTTCAACAATAGTCAGACCCCAATCCTAACAAGTGGTATCAGAGCGAGGATTTCTATTCTCAAGCAACGTCAATCTTTCAAATCATGTCTCTATTAAACAACATTCTTATTCTTACCGAGGAAGACTATGATGAATGGAAGATTATGATACATCCACATATGGATGCTCTTAATGACATCACAGATGGGTCAATGAAGATACAAACTGTCAGCACAACCATAACATCAAATGATGGCACTAATGAGATGAAGGAGGCGCCAAGATATGAGTGTACAACTGAAGATAGGAGGATAGCAACCTCAACAACGTGGCTAAAGACACTCTATATAAGATGCTGGACAAGGATATGTTCAGCAAAATAAAGTCATGCTCCACTATTAAAGAAATCTGGGAAGAGCTGACTCAGCTTTTTGAGGGGTCATCTAGCGACAGCTCATCAAGTGAAAGTGAAGAAGAAACTGTCAACTGTTTCATGGCAGACAACATTGTGGTATGTGATTTCAAATCTGACAGTACATGAACTATCTTTCAAAACAATAAAAATGATGTTTTGAAGAGTAAAATACGTGAGATCTCATCTGAGAATGAGAAGCTCAAGATAGAAATTAAAACTTTTTTTAGATTAAAATCAATATTTTAATTATGTGATTAGTGCCTGAACAAAATCTGGAAAAACTCTCAACAACATGCTTGAGCAGCAAAAGCCTGTCGGACGTAAATCCAGTTTAGGACTTGTAGAGAGTGATCCCTATGAGTCCAAAACAAAGTTGAAACCAGTAAAAGACAAGTTTAAGTCAATAAATTCTATCAAGGAAAATTCAACTGATACTGGAGTTAATCAAAACATTGATAACTTGAGTTTTCAAAATAAAATTAAATACGTTCAGCTGACCGACCAGACGTCAAGATGGCTAAATAGAAGAGTAAGTTGGTCTGGTCAGCACAAACATGACAAAAAGAACTATGTCAGGTTTAACACACACACAAAGATCGATAAATTTATAATCAAAATATGGATTTCTAAGGGATTAATAAGCCACGGACCCAAAGAAAATTGGGTACCAAAGTTGTCAATACTTACAGGTGCAGGTAAATCAAGACCGAAGTTTGGAAGAGTCAACATGGCATCTGGACAGTATGCTGGTGACAAACATAACATATGAAGACAACAAGCATGAAGTGAGTAACATCCTCACAAAACCACTTCTCGAGTCTAAGTTTTCTTACCTTAAGAAATATTTTAGGATTGTTATATTACAATAATGTCTAAACTAATTTAATTATAAACTCGTATGGTTTTGAATATTTAGTTTAAATAATCAAAAAGGGAGATATTGTTAGATTAAATTAGTTAAGGATAATTAGCCAACGATTTTAAAACTATCAGGTTTTCAATATTTATTTTAAATAATAAAAAAAAAAGAAATTGTTAGAATATAATTTATAAAAATGTTTTAATAATGAATGGATAAAACTAAATTCAATTATATAAGTTAAATTAAATATATATATATATAATTGCTAAGTAATATTAAATATATTAATATATCTAAAGATAACAACAAGGTGTTGTAGTACAATGGTAAGTACTCAAGCATGAGATCAACATTATATTAGGCTTCTGGTATTAAATGAGATCGACATTATATGAGGCGTCCGATATTAATGAATTCAGTATTTAATGAGGCGCTTCCGGTATTAAATGAGATCGGTATTTAATGAGGCGCTTCCGGTATTAAATAAGATCGGTATTTAATGAGACGCTTCCGGTATTAAATAAGATCGGCATTATATGAGGCATCCGGTATTAAATGACTTCGGCATTATATGAGGCGTTCGATATTAATGACTTCGGTATTTAATGAGACGCTTCCGTTATTAAATGAGATCGGCATTATATGAGGCCTCCGATATTAAATGAGATCGACATTATATGAGGACTCCGATATTAAATGACTCCGGTATTTAATGAGACCGGTATTAAATGAGATCGAAATTAAATGATTTCAGTATTTAATGAGATCAGTATTAAATGGCTCTAGTATTTTCTCAAAATGGTAATCTAGATAAGCACTTCCCAATATTTGATCAATCTTAGTTCAAAATTAAGCATTCTTCATGGGAAGTCTAGCAAAGTAGTATATCACCAATTTGGGATGGGCAGTCTGACGCGTCAACAGAGACAGAACTAAAGAAGATTGTGTTACGACTTGTTTTGTAAGGTGTGTTTTGGGTTCAAGAATCAAGTTCTTGATCTATAAGACCGGTGAAATTCTACAATCAGAGGGCAGCGGAAGGTTTTCGATAGAGAATTTGAGGGGAGGGGATAGAAGAATCAAGGGTGCGAAGAGAAATACTGTTGGTCTATACCAAACAGTCCATAGTAAATAATAATAGATGAATATGGCAGAAGTTCATATCTTCATTATTCTATTCATGGGTTCTGGGGGAAGAAAGACCAGCCTTATATAGGTGATGTCTTGCCCCATAATATTCGGTTACAACAACTTTAAAAGAATAACAGAATTCGGTTTGTAAAATAGAAAAGGAAAGCAAAACAAAATAATAAAACAACAAAACAGAAATCTGGCCCATGTGCACACTAGGACCGAGACCGGGTGTCGAGAAAGGTTGCTGGAATTTATTCTAGGACCGAGACCTTGATTTTAGACCCTAACAGATTGCCACATACCAAGATGATTCAAATCATCTAAAATGAATGTCCTAATACAACAGGCTCCATTAAATTAATTTTGGTTTACTCTCATCAAAGTACAAACAAGATCAAAGAAGATCTTCTCCATAGTACCATTATGAAGCCAAGCAAATCAAAAGAGGACCGGTCTCTGTTGGAGCAAATATGATCGTTGCTATGTGCTTTGGATATATAAAAAGATTAAAATAAAAAAATAAAAATAGACTTGATGATCTGGGCTCCCTTGCTAATAAAAATATTCCTTCTACAAATATATATTTTCCTTAGCATATTTTCTGTGAGAGGGTATTTTCATACTGAAATTCATTGTATCACTTTTCCCTCATTGTGAGTTCTTTGTAAGTTGATAGAGTGTCTATCAACATGTGTTGTGTGTACTAGGAGTTCGGAAACAGACAATGTCTAAGTCCTGGTTGTCCGACTGAGTTTGTATAAGCGTTGTATTCAAACCAAATTCTTCTAGTGAATATTCTTCCTAAGGTTGAGAAGAATATCCTTCTCTAGGTCTTGACGAAGGGGTGACGTAGGAGAGTTTTACTTTGAACATCCATAAACCTTGTGTTGTGTCTTTTCTTCCTCTTACCCTCTAAACCGTTTATTTGTTGCTTCAAATCGAAACAAACACTTTCGCACTTGAACTCGGTTCAAGAGTTTGTGACGACTTGCGAAGAATAGAAACCGATAATCAACCTTTAATAGGGTTATTATCAATTGGTGTGTGCGTAAGCGTTCAACAATAGTCGGACCCTAGTGTCTATTGACGATCCCGATCCTAACACATGATTAGAAGAAATTATAATGATTTCAACATTGATGATTAATGTTATTTTGACAAACTAGATTTTTTGTAAGAAATCATTATCGACCACATTCATCTCATAATTTCTACATAATAAATTAGAATGATTTTCACATCAATGACAAAAGTCATTTTAAGGAGTCTGATTTCTATAAAGAAATCATTGACTACTCTATTCATTTCATAATTTCGACACAAAAAATTAGTATAGTTCTAATATAAATGTCTAAAGCCATTTTATCAAGTCAGATTTCTACACAAAAATTATTGAGTGGATTTAAATAAGGGACCTACCTTCCGCCACGCACTTTTGTGTCCAAACTTTAAACCACTACGGCAACGCGTCTTTTAATTGTTCTATCGATGTTTATGACCTTCTCTCTTATTTTCGAAAAAAACATTTTTTTCATATTTTTTTCTCTATCTCAACTATTTTTTCTAAAACATCAAAGAAAAAGATTTTCGATGGCACAAGTTACTGAATAGTAAAGTACACAAAATTGTTTTAAGATTATTAGATATTCTTGTCTTTAAATTACAAAACATATATAAAAGAATGATATTACGAATAAATCAAAGAAAACAAAATATACGAAAAACAAAATCACCAATATGAGATGTTGATTTGAGTCATGTGCTTAACACATTTCCCTTAAAACAATTTCATTGTCTCTCATTTTTGCCGGAGTTTATCGTAGATGGCTATCTCCCAGGGTACAACAAACAAGTAGTGATTCTGCACTTAAATCATTACGCATCGAACTTGACCAGTGTACTTGAACTATCACCGAGTTTCAACGGAAAATACGAGTAAAGAACTCAAAAATTACTCACAAAATAAGAAGAGAACTTTTGGAATTCTAGAATGAGAAATTATAACATGATGTGTGGTGAAATTAGATAGAAAGACTATTTATATTATTGAAATAATAAAACCAACGATTAATTCTTGATTCAATGGCTGACAATTATTGTCACTTCATTGTCATTTGTATTTCCTCCTCATTAGGAAAAATATATTACATGACTTATTCTAATTGCTAATAAATGATAGCAATAATCTGATAAAGGTTACAATGACAATTAAAAACTTTAAATTAATTTAATTTATTAATTTCTTCTTAAATCATTAAATGTTAATTAAACAATTAACAAATTATAATAATTTAATTATTTGGATCAAAATTTAAATTCATTTTCAATCTACAAAATGAAAAAATATTTTTAATAAATATAAAATTTATTTTCTCATTTATTTTATACATTTTATATTTTTGAGGTTTAAGAAATAATTTATTTGGGATAAAATAGATACAATATTTATTCTAAATTATTTATTTTAATTCCTCTTAATATTTGAAATTGATTTGAGATCAAATGAATAGACTATTTATTTTAAATTATTTTATTTATTTTTCTTGTCAATTATCTTAATTAATTGGGGATTAATTATTAAAACAATTAATCCAATTAATTATTTAATTATATTTTGGCCTTAATTTTAACTATATTTATTTAAAATAATTATTTTTAATTTATAAACGGATAATTAAAATTTTAGTGCTCAAACAAATAAATAAAATATTACAACACATTTTAAAAATGTTTTATTTATAAATTGTTTTCTACCAGAATAACTATAGTGACATAAAAATTATTACGTCCTAATATTTTATTTCTAAAAGTCAAACAATTGACATAAAAATATTACATCACATACTTTTTTAATATTTTTTTTATATATTTTTTTTTAAAGTGTAACATATTGACATAAAAATTTAAATAATTTTAAAAAATATGCATGACTTACCTGTAACGTTTTACTTGCATAGTTTATTATAATTTTAGCCAGCATAGCTAAGAAAACCAAACAAGTGGTTGGTAATTATATTAAATATTAATTAATATATTAATTAAATATAGTAAAATATATTTATATTGTGGTATTTGATTCTACTATAAATAGGTTTGAAAATCCATTTTTTTAATAAGTAATAAATAAAAAACTAAAAAGAGTTACAAAGATGATTCATAAAACACTTATTTTAGGCATGTTCTTGTCTTCATCTTACTTGTAATATTTTCCTTATTATATAATAAATTATTATTATTTATTGAGAATAATTCATATTTTTTTATACAAATTAATATATATTTTTATAATTATATATATATATATATATATGATATTCTTGATATAATATAAGAGAAGGAACACAATATTCAATAGATGAAGGATCAATTCAGGAAGCAATTCAAGTTGAGAAGAAGAAAGGTCACGAAGAGAAGGATAAAAAGTGTTGAACTGCTGGTGAAGGATTTTGTGAAATTTGGTGTGATTGAAGGATATAACTTTTCAATATTGGGTGACTTACAAATAAAAAATATTTTATCTTTAAAAATCATGATTCGAATAAATTGAATATATCTCTATTTAGTCCCATATATATATATATATATATATATATATATATATATATATATATATATATATATATATATATATATATATATATATATATATATATATATATATATATATTTATAATATATATATATATATATTTATAATATAACAATAATTTTCTTATATATTTAATTTGTATTAATAAAATAAATATTTTATAACAAGACTATATAAAATAAATTATAGTAAAATAAAAATACTAATAAAAACATTAACAAATCTAAAAGTATATACAATCAAAAACAAAAAATGTAAATACTATAAGACTTATATAAATTTTAATATTAATAATTATAAGATGATAAATTAATAAATAGTTAAATATATTAAAATATATAAATATAATAAACATTAAAAAAATATTTATTAATATATCTAATTTTAAAATGATTAATCATAAAATAAAATTATTATTTTTTCTATTATTTATTTCCTTTTAAAATATAATAATTTCCATCACTTTTAATTAAGTAATTTATTCATTTTTATAATATACATATATATATATATATATATATATATATATATATATATATATTCATATTTTTGTAATTTAAACTAATTTATATATTTTCTTTATTTATTTACTATCTAATTATACCATACAATTAGTTTTAAAGATGTGAGAATGCTAAATACAAATATAAAATTTAATTAATGTGAGAAAAAAATATAATATACTATGTAATAGTTAAATGATAATCATAGTGAAATATTTTATAGTTTAATTGTTTTTTCATTGTGTACAAAAAGGTTATTTTTTATTTTATTAATTGAATTTAATTGTAAGTTATTATATATAATAATTATTTATATCACTAAAAAACATTTGTCATATTAGTGCAACAATTTTTTTTTTTAATTCAAGTTTAGGTTCTACAATCCACATTTAATTAAAAAATTGAAATATTATAATTTTTTAAACTATGTTTTTAATCAAAACGTATTTAAAAGAAATATAATCTGGAAAAATATATTACAAAATATATCACTAAAAATATAAAATTTTAATATTTGTTTTTAAATTTATATAAATATATTATTACAAATAATTTAGTAACAGAAAATATAAATACTATAAGACTTATATAAATTTTAATATTAATAATTATAAGATGATAAATTTATAAATTGTTAAATATATTAAAAGATATAAATATAATAAACATTAAAAAATATATTTATTAATATATCTAATTTAAAAATGATTAATCATAAAATAAAATTATTATTTTTTCTATTATTTATTTCCTTTTAAAAATATAATAATTTCCACGACTTTTAATTAAGTAATTTATTCATTTATATATATATATATATATATATATATATATATATATATATATATATATATATATATATATATATATATATTAATAATTGATACTATTGAAAATTAATTATTTATTTAATATTTGTATTTATTTATTTATATTTAAGAAATGTTATTATTAAAAATAACTTTTATGTTTTTTATATGTTTTTATTAATTAATGATTAAAAAAGATTTCATATATATATATATTTTACAGAAATTATTAATACATAATTTAAAGAAACAAAACAAAACATAAAATAAAATGACCTTTTTCCTTTAGTTTTTTTTCTGTTTAAAAAAAATCTTTATTACTTCAATTAAGTAATTTATTTATTATTAATCCAGTATTCTTATATTTATACATATATATATATATATATATATATATATATATATATATATTTAATAAATATTTATAATTCAAAACAAATTATATATTCAATTTTAATTATCTATTTATAATATATATATATATATATTCATATTTTTGTAATTTAAACTAATTTATATATTTTCTTAATTCATTTACTATCTAATTATATCATACAATTAGTTTGAAAGATGTGACAATGCTAAATACAAATATAAAATTTAATTAATGTGAGAAAAAAATATAATATACTATATAATAGTTAAATGATAATCATAGTGAAATATTTTATAGTTTAATTGTTTTTTCATTGTGTACAAAGAGGTTATTTTTTATTTTATTAATTGAATTCAATTGTAAGTTATTATATATAATAATTATTTATATCACTAAAAACATTTGTCATATTAGTGCAACAATATTTTTTTTTAATTCAGGTTTAGGATCTACAATCCACATTTAATTAAAAAATTGAAATATTATAATTTTTTTAACTATGTTTTTAACCAAAAACATATTTAAAAGAAATATAATCTGGAAAAATATATTACAAAATATATTACTAAAAATATAAATATGTAATATTTGTTTTTAAATTTATATAAATATATTGTTACAACTAATTTAGTAACAGAGAAGATAATGAAAAATACTGATAATATCACTCAAATATATTAACTTCAATCTTAAAAAAAAATACTATAAAATATATTTCATTAACTATAATAACAAATATTATATAAAAAATTTATGATTATTGAAAAATAAATTAGAAAATAATTGGGCTAATTTTGATTGAAAATTGTAATATATATTGCATTAACACTAATAAATAAATAATATATTCGCAATTAGTTCTTCAATTATATTATAATGTGTAAATACTAAAAATGTATCCTCCATTATATAATATTAAAATAATTGTTTTATTTATAAATTATTTTCAAACTGAAGGATATTGACATAAAATTATTACATCATTCTATTTTATTTCCCAAACTCAGAGAGATTGACATAAAAAGTATTACAACACATACTTTTTTAATATTTTATTTATATATATATTTTTTAAATGTGTAACGTATTTTTTAAAAGTTTAAATAATTTTAAAAAATATGTATGACTTACATGTGGCGTTTACCTGTATAGTTTATTATAATTTTAGCCAGCATAGTTAAGAAAATCAAACAAGTGGTTGGTAATTGTATTAAATATTATTTAATATATTAATTAAATATTATTTAATATATTAATTAAATATAATAAAATATATTTATATTGTTGTATTTCATTCTACTATAAATAGGTTTGAAAATCCATTGTTTTTGATAAGTAATAAGTAATAAGTAAAAGGCAAAAAAGAGTTACAAAGATGATTCATAAAACACTTATTGTAGGCATGGTTCTTGTCTTCATCTTACTTGTAATACCCCAAACAACATATTCAAATCTTCAGACAGGTTTTTAGTTTTCCTTATTATTAATATAAATTATTATTATTTATCGAGAATAATATATATATTATTATACAAATTAATCAATATATTAGTATATATTTTTATAATTATATATATATATATATATATATTTATATGATATTTTTGATATAATATAGGAGAAGGAACACAATATTCAATAGATGAAGAATTAATTCAAGAAACAACTCAAGGTGACAAGAAGAAGGGTCCCAAAGAGAAGGAGAAGAAGTGTTGCTCTGCTGGTGAAGGATTTTGTGAAATATGGTGTGATTGAAAGAGATAACTTTTCAATATTGGGAGACTTACAAAATAAAAAATATTTTAAGTTTAAAAATCATGAAGAAATTGAATATATCTCTATTTAGTGATATATATATATAATATAAAAATAATTTTCTTATATATTTAATTTGTTTTAATAAAATAAATATTTTATAACAACACTATATACAAAAAAAAAATAAAAAAAAAATAATAAAACAAAAATACTAATAAAAAAATTAACAAATCTAAAAATAAATACAATCAAAAACAAAAAATATAAATACTATAAGACTTATATAAATTTTAATATTAATAATTATAAGATGATAAATTAATAAATAGGTAAATATATTAAAATATATAAATATAATAAACATTAAAAAAATATATTTATTAATATATCTAATTTAAAAATAATTAATCATAAAATAAAATTTATTCATTTTTATAATATATATATATATATATTAATAATTGATACTATTGAAAATTAATTATTTATTTAACATTTGTATTTATTTATTTATATTTAAGAAATGTTATTATTAAAAATAACTTTTATGTTTTTTATATGTTTTTATTAATTAATGACTATAAAAGATTTCATATATATATATTTTACAGAAATTATTAATACATAATTTAAAGAAACAAAACAAAACATAAAATAAAATGACCTTTTTCCTTTAGTTTTTTTTCTGTTTAAAAAAAATCTTTATTACTTCAATTAAGTAATTTATTTATTATTAATCCAGTATTCTTATATTTATACATATATATATATATATATTTAATAAATATTTATAATTCAAAACAAATTATATATTCAATTTTAATTATCTATTTATAATATATATATATATATATATATATATATATATATATATATATATATATTCATATTTTTGTAATTTAAACTAATTTATATATTTTCTTAATTCATTTACTATCTAATTATATCATACAATTAGTTTGAAAGATGTGACAATGCTAAATACAAATATAAAATTTAATTAATGTGAGAAAAAAATATAATATACTATATAATAGTTAAATGATAATCATAGTGAAATATTTTATAGTTTAATTGTTTTTTCATTGTGTACAAAGAGGTTATTTTTTATTTTATTAATTGAATTCAATTGTAAGTTATTATATATAATAATTATTTATATCACTAAAAACATTTGTCATATTAGTGCAACAATATTTTTTTTAATTCAGGTTTAGGATCTACAATCCACATTTAATTAAAAAATTGAAATATTATAATTTTTTTAACTAGGTTTTTAACCAAAAACATATTTAAAAGAAATATAATCTGGAAAAATATATTACAAAATATATTACTAAAAATATAAAAATGTAATATTTGTTTTTAAATTTATATAAATATATTGTTACAACTAATTTAGTAACAGAGAAGATAATGAAAAATACTGATAATATCACTCAAATATATTAACTTCAATCTTAAAAAAAAATACTATAAAATATATTTCATTAACTATAATAACAAATATTATATAAAAAATTTATGATTATTGAAAAATAAATTAGAAAATAATTGGGCTAATTTTGATTGAAAATTGTAATATATATTGCATTAACACTAATAAATAATATATTCGCAATTAGTTCTTCAATTATATTATAATGTGTAAATACTAAAAATGTATCCTCCATTATATAATATTAAAATAATTGTTTTATTTATAAATTATTTTCAAACTGAAGGATATTGACATAAAATTATTACATCATTCTATTTTATTTCCCAAACTCAGAGAGATTGACATAAAAAGTATTACAACACATACTTTTTTAATATTTTATTTATATATATATTTTTTAAATGTGTAACGTATTTTTTAAAAGTTTAAATAATTTTAAAAAATATGTATGACTTACATGTGGCGTTTACCTGTATAGTTTATTATATTTTAGCCAGCATAGTTAAGAAAATCAAACAAGTGGTTGGTAATTGTATTAAATATTATTTAATATATTAATTAAATATTATTTAATATATTAATTAAATATAATAAAATATATTTATATTGTTGTATTTCATTCTACTATAAATAGGTTTGAAAATCCATTGTTTTTGATAAGTAATAAGTAATAAGTAAAAGGCAAAAAAGAGTTACAAAGATGATTCATAAAACACTTATTGTAGGCATGGTTCTTGTCTTCATCTTACTTGTAATACCCCAAACAACATATTCAAATCTTCAGACAGGTTTTTAGTTTTCCTTATTATTAATATAAATTATTATTATTTATCGAGAATAATATATATATTATTATACAAATTAATCAATATATTAGTATATATTTTTATAATTATATATATATATATATATATTTATATGATATTTTTGATATAATATAGGAGAAGGAACAAAATATTCAATAGATGAAGAATTAATTCAAGAAACAACTCAAGGTGACAAGAAGAAGGGTCCCAAAGAGAAGGAGAAGAAGTGTTGCTCTGCTGGTGAAGGATTTTGTGAAATATGGTGTGATTGAAAGAGATAACTTTTCAATATTGGGAGACTTACAAAATAAAAAATATTTTAAGTTTAAAAATCATGAAGAAATTGAATATATCTCTATTTAGTGATATATATATATAATATAAAAATAATTTTCTTATATATTTAATTTGTTTTAATAAAATAAATATTTTATAACAACACTATATACAAAAAAAAATAAAAAAAAAATAATAAAACAAAAATACTAATAAAAAAATTAACAAATCTAAAAATAAATACAATCAAAAACAAAAAATATAAATACTATAAGACTTATATAAATTTTAATATTAATAATTATAAGATGATAAATTAATAAATAGGTAAATATATTAAAATATATAAATATAATAAACATTAAAAAAATATATTTATTAATATATCTAATTTAAAAATAATTAATCATAAAATAAAATTTATTCATTTTTATAATATATATATATATATATATATATATATATATATATATATATATATATATATATATTAATAATTGATACTATTGAAAATTAATTATTTATTTAACATTTGTATTTATTTATTTATATTTAAGAAATGTTATTATTAAAAATAACTTTTATGTTTTTTATATGTTTTTATTAATTAATGATTATAAAAGATTTCATATATATATATTTTACAGAAATTATTAATACATAATTTAAAGAAACAAAACAAAACATAAAATAAAATGACCTTTTTCCTTTAGTTTTTTTTCTGTTTAAAAAAAATCTTTATTACTTCAATTAAGTAATTTATTTATTATTAATCCAGTATTCTTATATTTATACATATATATATATATATATATATATTTAATAAATATTTATAATTCAAAACAAATTATATATTCAATTTTAATTATCTATTTATAATATATATATATATATATATATATTCATATTTTTGTAATTTAAACTAATTTATATATTTTCTTAATTCATTTACTATCTAATTATATCATACAATTAGTTTGAAAGATGTGACAATGCTAAATACAAATATAAAATTTAATTAATGTGAGAAAAAAATATAATATACTATATAATAGTCAAATGATAATCATAGTGAAATATTTTATAGTTTAATTGTTTTTTCATTGTGTACAAAGAGGTTATTTTTTATTTTATTAATTGAATTCAATTGTAAGTTATTATATATAATAATTATTTATATCACTAAAAACATTTGTCATATTAGTGCAACAATTTTTTTTTTTAATTCAGGTTTAGGATCTACAATCCACATTTAATTAAAAAATTGAAATATTATAATTTTTTTAACTATGTTTTTAACCAAAAACATATTTAAAAGAAATATAATCTGGAAAAATATATTACAAAATATATTAATAAAAATATAAAAATATAATATTTGTTTTTAAATTTATATAAATATATTGTTACAACTAATTTAGTAACAGAGAAGATAATGAACAATACTGATAATATCACTCAAATATATTAACTTCAATCTTAAAAAAAATACTATAAAATATATTTCATTAACTATAATAACAAATATTATATAAAAAATTTATGATTATTGAAAAATAAATTAGAAAATAATTGGGCTAATTTTGATTGAAAATTGTAATATATATTGCATTAACACTAATAAATAATATATTGCATTAACACTAATAAATAATATATTCGCAATTAGTTCTTCAATTATATTATAATGTGTAAATACTAAAAATGTATCCTCCATTATATAATATTAAAATAATTGTTTTATTTATAAATTATTTTCAAACTGAAGGATATTGACATAAAATTATTACATCATTCTATTTTATTTCCCAAACTCAGAGAGATTGACATAAAAAGTATTACAACACATACTTTTTTAATATTTTATTTTTATATATATTTTTTAAATGTGTAACGTATTTTTTAAAAGTTTAAATAATTTTAAAAAATATGTATGAGTTACATGTGGCATTTACCTGTATAGTTTATTATAATTTTAGCCAACATAGTTAAGAAAATCAAACAAGTGGTTGGTAATTGTATTAAATATTATTTAATATATTAATTAAATATTATTTAATATATTAATTAAATATAATAAAATATATTTATATTGTTGTATTTCATTCTACTATAAATAGGTTTGAAAATCCATTGTTTTTGATAAGTAATAAGTAATAAGTAAAAGGCAAAAAAGAGTTACAAAGATGATTCATAAAACACTTATTGTAGGCATGGTTCTTGTCTTCATCTTACTTGTAATACCCCAAACAACATATTCAAATCTTCAGACAGGTTTTTAGTTTTCCTTATTATTAATATAAATTATTATTATTTATCGAGAATAATATATATATTATTATACAAATTAATCAATATATTAGTATATATTTTTATAATTATATATATATATATATATATTTATATGATATTTTTGATATAATATAGGAGAAGGAACACAATATTCAATAGATGAAGAATTAATTCAAGAAACAACTCAAGGTGACAAGAAGAAGGGTCCCAAAGAGAAGGAGAAGAAGTGTTGCTCTGCTGGTGAAGGATTTTGTGAAATATGGTGTGATTGAAAGAGATAACTTTTCAATATTGGGAGACTTACAAAATAAAAAATATTTTAAGTTTAAAAATCATGAAGAAATTGAATATATCTCTATTTAGTGATATATATATATAATATAAAAATAATTTTCTTATATATTTAATTTGTTTTAATAAAATAAATATTTTATAACAACACTATATACAAAAAAAAATAAAAAAAAAATAATAAAACAAAAATACTAATAAAAAAATTAACAAATCTAAAAATAAATACAATCAAAAACAAAAAATATAAATACTATAAGACTTATATAAATTTTAATATTAATAATTATAAGATGATAAATTAATAAATAGGTAAATATATTAAAATATATAAATATAATAAACATTAAAAAAATATATTTATTAATATATCTAATTTAAAAATAATTAATCATAAAATAAAATTTATTCATTTTTATAATATATATATATATATATATATATATATATTAATAATTGATACTATTGAAAATTAATTATTTATTTAACATTTGTATTTATTTATTTATATTTAAGAAATGTTATTATTAAAAATAACTTTTATGTTTTTTATATGTTTTTATTAATTAATGATTATAAAAGATTTCATATATATATATTTTACAGAAATTATTAATACATAATTTGAAGAAACAAAACAAAACATAAAATAAAATTACCTTTTTCCTTTAGTTTTTTTTCTGTTTTAAAAAATAAATCTTTTTAATTTTTTTTGAAAATATAGGAATCTTAGAAGAGTTAGCATCTTTAAACATGATTCAGGTTCCTTTTGATTGAGAATAGAAAACAGGGGCTCTAATACCACTTGATAGGATCGGTGGAACCAATAGAGACGGGGTCTGCCTATTGTTAGCAACTTCGAATAAATGGATTGATAGAAATTCTGTTATGATTAATATCACTTTCTATTCTTCGCAGACTTTCACAAACTCTTAAAGCGATTCAAGTGCGGAACTGTTTGTTTAGTTTTGAAGCTTTGAACCAATGAATGATGAAAGACATAGGGTGATAGGATCGGCTTTATCGATAGAGACGGGGTCTGGCTAAGGATGAAGGTTTATGAAAAACGGTTTGAAAGAAATCCTGTCAGGGATTTAATTCACTTTCTATTCTACGCAAACTTGTGTAAACACTTGAAACGGATTCAAGGCGGAATTATTTACTTGGGTTTGAAGCACAAGATGAAATATAAAAAAATGACAAAAAATAAGAACACAACAATTTGTTTATGGATGTTTGGAGAAACTCTCCTACGTCACCCTTCTTCCAACCACCGGAAGGATTCACTATAATATCGTTTGAATCAAATACAGTTTACACACACTTAGCTCACTATTGAACAGAACACTTTCTGTGTCAATTACAAGATGAAGAATATCACTCAGCTAAAGGTGCTTTGATTCTAGCTCTCTCTTGATTCACACACAGTACAATCAGAAAGAAGCTTCACAGTATGAGTTCAGTAAGCAAGATGATTGAGTAGTTTTTCTCTCTGCAAAATCAGATTGCTTGTTCGTTAGACTTTTTAAGGCAGATTGTCCGTTGTCCTTGAGATTTGTTAAATACTGAGCAGGAGTTAACGGTAAAATCTTCAAGAATGATACGTGGCACTCTTCCATTGGAAAGCCTCCATTTTACACACCAGGTTCTGAGCACAAGGATCGTGGCCGTACATCACTGGTAGTGCGCCGAATATTCCATCAGGGATGTACCTGAAAAACAAGTAATGTGAGGAAAATTCTCTTACGTGGCATTCCTTGATTGGATGCATATACTTGTTGTACTAATCTTCACTAGAAAGTGGAGCAGAAGTAGGGTACAGCTATAGCACGTGGGTAGGAGAAATGCTAGATTTAAGCGTACTACTTAAACTGAGCATTAGACGTATTTCAGTTAGACGGATTATGAAAATCTGTCTAATGAAATAAGTCATCTCCTTCTAACAGAAAAACGTCTATTAGACCGCCTGGTCTAATAGAATTAGACTCGCGTCTAATTACAATAACCATTAGACTGCACGTCTAACTCCACTAAGTTAGACTGCACGTCTAATTCCGGTTCTACCTTAGACTTGTCTGAAGGAATTAGACGCACGTCTAACTTTAACTTAATTAGACTACACGTCTAATTATCTAATAACCATTAGACTGCACGTCTAACTCCACTGAGTTAGACTGCACGTCTAATTCCGGTTCTACCTCAGACTTGTCTAAAGGAGTTAGACGCACGTCTAACTTTCACTTAATTAGACTATACGTCTAATTATCCAATAACCATTAGACTGCATGTTTAACTCCACTGAGTTAGACTGCACTTCTAATTCCGGTTCTACCTCAGACTTGTCTGAAGGAGTTAGACGCACGTCTAACTTTCACTTAATTAGACTACACGTCTAATTATCCAATAACCATTAGACTGCACGTCTAACTCCACTGAGTTAAACTATACATCTAATACCGGTTCTACCTCAGACTTGTCTGAAGGAGTTAGACGCACGTCTAACTTTCACTTTCTATTAGACTGCACGTCTAACTCCACTCAGTTAGACTACACGTCTAATTCCGCATAAATTAGACTACCCGTCTAATTACAAATATATTAGACTACACGTCTAACTCCGATGAGTTAGACTGTACGTCTAATTCCGAATAACAAATAGACTACCCGTCTAATTACAAACATATTAGACTTACGTATAATTCCGTGTATTCATTAGACTAACATCTAATTCTTTACATTCATTAGACTACACGTCTAACTCCGATGAGTTAGACTGTACGTCTAATTCTATGCATTAGACTTACGTCTAATTTTGTGCATTCATTAGACTACATGTCTAACTTCGATGAGTTAGACTGTACGTCTAATTCTATGCATTAGACTTACGTCTAATTCCGTGCATTCATTAGACTACACGTCTAACTCCGATGAGTTAGACTGTACGTCTAATTCTATGCATTAGATTTATGTCTAATTCCGTGTATCTATTAGACCATCCGTCTAATTACACGTCTATTAGACTACACGTCTAACTCCGATGAGTTAGACTGTACGTCTAATTCTATGCAATGAACGCCAAAATCGGTCTAATGACCTTCATTAGATCCAAGTCTAACGACATATTGTTTCAATACACCTGTATCAAAACTCATAAATTATTTCATCATCAAAATCTCAGTGGTTAAGTTATTTCAACACTTAATCAAAATAATTTGACCCAACAATTTCCCCCTTTTTGATGAAGAAATCGCAAACCTGCATACATATATCAAAGCATGCATTCATCATATAAATAAACAGAAACCTTGTTCACTTACATCATTCATCCAAAACCTATATTCGAAAAAGAAGGGTAGAAACATGTTTAATAGAGTTAAATAGAGTAAAAGAAGAGAAATCATTGTTCTTCCCTTTTAACTCGAGGATCGGTTGGACTCATCTCTTGACCAAGAAGCATGTTGAAGAAAGGAGGATAGCCACGACTACCACGACCGCCTGCACTTGATCTTCCACCGCGTTCACCAACACTGGCACGTCCACCTTGATCAACATTTGATAGCCTACTCCGGCCACCACCATTTCTACCTCCACGCTCACCACCGCTTCGACTTCCACCTCTCTTGGTTGGCTTAGGATTGTCATCAGTGATTGGAGCTCGCATGGATCTTGTGCCGGTTGACACACCATCATTTCTTCTTCTTGATTCTCCTTGAACTGGTCGAGGTTGAGCACCTTTAGCATTGGCCTGTGCATCCTCCTTTGCTTGAAACTTCCTATCAATGGAGTCAGAAAATTCCTAACGTTCATTATCATTCCTGCTCAAACACCCTTGAATTTCCACCATCTGATTCTTCACCAGACTGAATTCTTCCTAGGTCTCTTTATGACAGTCATCATTGAATTGCCTTTCAATGTCCAATAATTCACGTTGACGGCTGAAGAGTTTCTTTTCAAACTTTTAAAAGTTTACATTCGCGATATGGGTCTCATATGTGTTTTTCTTCAAAGTGTTATCCAGCTCAGTGAGGGCCTTGAAAATATTGCTAAAACTCTCTCTTTCTTCTTCCCTTGAGTTCATGGTCTGAGACATAGTCTTCTGAATTGATGAAAGCATAGACCTCATAGATTTTAACACTTTGTTTCCTCCGGTAGATGACTCTTCATGAGACGAAACTTCTTCATATTCCGCTGTCATGCTTTGAATAGGCTCAAAGTTTGTATGAATCTGTAAGGTTTGCTCCGGCTGATTCATTTTGGCTTTCTTAGCAACTTGATCTCGCTCTTCTTCTTCAATTTCTTCTTCAGCTCTCTGAAATCTCTCATACAAATTTCCTGTGTAATGAATGGGATTGTTGAGGTTTTCATGAACATCTCCCACAATGGTGTTGGGAAATAGACGGGGCTTCACAAAAGTTGTTTGCTGATCCTGTTCCTCCTCAGATGAGGAGCTTTCTTCTTCATCATTCTTCTCTTTAGAGGGTTCTCCCTCAGTTCTGGAAGTTTCTGGCTGAGTGTCCTTGGCCAATTTCTCTTGAACAACCTTTGTTCTCGCAACAGGGGTTATTAACACGTCTTCTTCAATAGGAGCTTTAAAAGCCTCCTCAGTCACATCTTCCACAAGAATATCTTATTCATTTATCTCAAGAGCTTGTTCAAGCTCTTGGACATTCACATTTTCTTCTTCTTCATTCGGACGTTCTTGGAAGGGTTGATCTAGAATGCGTCTCTCTTCGGCAGAAAGATTCCCGAATTCGATCAAGAGAGCAACATCTAGCTCATCAGTATCATTGTCAGCATCTGGAATATCCATAGCTTCTTCTTCATTGAGAGGTTCTGCGCTAGAGCAATCGGCGCCATGAATGTGTTTAGAAGCAAACAGAGACATAACTGTTCAGGATATCGTTCAGCTTTTTCAATACCTTCATTTCAACATCAGCTTCTTTCACATCAGGATTGAAGTTAGCTTTCCTGGCTTCGAAAATTGGAAAAAGAGCTTTTCCAAATATGCAAGCTTTCACCAGTTCTCTTTTCTTCAAAGCCTCACCAACTTCTGAAGTTCTTGCCCATTTCAATACTTTCTTCTCATTTTCCACCCTCTTCTTCCATTCTCTAGTAATAGCAGCGTTTGACAGAGAATCGTTGTACTTAGAGGACAGCCTCTCCATGGACCAGGATTCATAAATTCCCAATTTCTCAATAGTAAGAATTTTAACTTGATCTAAAATGAGGTCAACAATTTCTGTTGCCTCCGATACCTTTTCAGGAACTTGAATTGCAAGAGATTTACCTTTTCCAACAACCTCTACGGGATTTGGAGTAGGTCTTGGTTCACCGATCACTATTCCATCTACCCGTTTTCTAGAACGCATCAGTTCGAACGCAGATTGTGGTTTCTTACAGAGCTCAGCAGGAAGCTCCATACGAATAACTTTCCCAGCCACCAATGAATCATTATGAACTGGAATAATGGGTTCACCAACCACAAGGGAAAAAACAACACCTTGTTCTGGTTGCGATGACTCTGTAGTACCGGTGGCTATAAGATCAATTTGGACAACAAGAGACTCAATCCTGTCAACAGTTTCATCATTTGGACCGGCTGACTCAACAGCAGGCCCTTCAGCAGATTCTCTTAATGGAGAGAATATAGATTTAGCTTGTTCCACTACGGGAACATCAAATTTAGGCACAGCGGCCAAAGATTTAGAAGACTTCACCTTTGCAGATTTAGACGCTCGGGGCGCCCTTGTCTTCTTCTCCTTTGAGGCACATGACCTCGAAGGTTTCCTCAAAAAGGTTGAGGGAGTGGATAATGATGACATTGGAGTTGCAGCAAGTACGCCTGGACCTTGCTTCAACCTAGAATCAACAAATTCAGTGTCTTTCTGGTTTGGACTCTTCAGACTAGAGGAACTGGCCTCCGATTCATTTACAGTTTTCGTTCTCTTTGCCCATGTTGACAGAACAGAAGCAGAGGGCTTTGATCGGATAGATGTCCTTCCACCGGTCTAGTAACTAGAGGCACCAGATACAGATTCAAGGTTGTTCTTCAACCTTGTCAGCGTGCTAGCCACCATAAGAGCAGTAAATACTCTTGGAGAGTTAATTTACGCCGGTTCACCAACAGGTACCGCCAAATGCTTCAACAAATGACTTAGTTGAGCCACATACGTTATACTTTCCTTGTTCGTCTGACTGATAGAAAAGCATAAGTTCTGGAAGAGGGCATGAGCCTAGTTTACATGGATCCCTTTTGAGATAACACATATAGTCAAAACGGTCTTGACTATAGAGATTGAAGGAACCAACTTTCCCTTGAAGCGCCTTCACCACCACGTCGTTCAGAAGAATGAAGTGTGGTTTGAATACCTTCTTGAATCCATTCACATGGATCTTCGAATCGTCTGTAGAAAAAGTTGTCTTCATCTCTTCCTTGATTTCTAAAGAGAGAACCAAGTTGAATAGACGACCCTCCGTCGGAAGTTCAAAGAACTCCGCATAAACTACTTCGTCGAAAGAAAACTCCGTTCCGTTGACGGTTGCTACGATGGAATCATCCGCCATAGTTGTCGTTTTAAAGAACTCGCGAACTTCGTTTTCGTAGAAGATGAACGGTCCGCCTAGATACTTCCTTAACCCAGAATATTCTAGGGTTTGGAACATCTTAACCACCTCCGGTTGATTAAACGTATACACCGATGGAAAATCCACCTGCAAAGTACAGTGACCGAGAGTGACTTTCTTCACCATTTTCGAAAGAATATGAATCGACACAGATTTCAGAGAGATTTAGTGAAAGAAATGCAAAGAAAGCTAGGGTCTTAGGAATTTTGAAGGATTGAAAGCTTTCAAATTCATGTAGTAATGTTCTTTTATAGATGAAAGAGGGTAATACAGAATAACAGTCTATTATAGGGGTATGGCCCATTAATAAATGTTAGACGTCCTTTTTCAAGAAGTCATCATTAAAAAATGAGGGTATATCAGTCATTTTCTCTAACTTGATAGACACGTGTCTTCATATTATTAAGAGATGACTGTTTGATATTTTGAGCGGGAAAAACAGATATCTCTCAAAGTGGGACAGCTGTCCTTGATCAGTCTAATCGGCACGTAGTTAGACGTTCTTCTTATTCCATAAATCCAATATAACACAACGACTATTAGATGGATGAGTCTATTAGATGCATACGTCTAATTCCGTGTTTATAAAAATCCGTTTAATGTTTATGTTACGGTCTGCTCATCAAAAACCTCGGTCCTAAAATATTTTATGCATCCGTCTCTCGGCCCAAGTGTGCATATGTGCCAGTTTATGTTTTTTAAGGAATAATTCTGTTTTGTTTACTTTCTCTCTTATTTCTCTTGAAACCGAATTCTGTTATTTTGGAAGTTGTTATAACAAATTTGTAACCGACTCTTGGGTACTTCAGCCTCTTTAAATGGTGATGCCCACCCCACTTTTTGGGGCTATGAATTGAATATTTTGGAACTTGATGTTTAAGTTATCTCTCGACCCTCCTCCTCCTTCTTGGACCGCTAGGTGTAATCTAGTGGTATTTCTCTCCTCCCCTTCGACTCTTCTCTCCCTAACCTCGAATTCTCCTCTCATTCTATGTCCGTTGCGCTTGAGTGTTGAATTTCATCATCAAGAACCCGTTTCTTGAATTAAAGAACTTGAAAGGCTCGGTCATAATTTAAGAGTCTAACATCTTGGTATCAGAGCTGGTGGATTCTCAACATGGTAGAAACTCGCCAGCAATCAGAAATGGATGCGCTAAAGGCCCTTATCATAAACCTGTCCCAACAAACTGCGGCGATGCAAGCTGCCATAGACCGACGATTTGATGCGGCTAAAGAAAGAATGGCAGCCTTTGAGAGCGGGGCATCTGGAAACGTGCAAGAACCCCGCCACAGACCCTATGATGATAATTCTTGCCACGGTTCTTCACCATTTAGGCCCTCGCACCCTGGACAGAACCGCGACCAACACTATGCTCCTCCTACTCGGCTAACCAATGTCGATTTCCCTCGGTTTGATGGGTCGGATGTCGAGGGCTGGCTAATATCTGCCGAGCAATTTTTCAGGGTGCACAAAACTAAGGATGCCCCTAAATTAGAAATTGCCCCCATTCATTTTTCTGGCGAAGCAAGAATATGGTACGGGTCATATCTTCAAAACCGAAATCATATGGAAGCCTTATCTTGGGATGTGTTCAAAAGAGACCTTATGACTCAATTCGGGCCATCTATACATGATACACCAATGAGACGGCTAATGAATTTAAAACAGGTTGGGTCGGTTCATGAATATAATCTCCGGTACATGTCGATCTCTCAAAAGTTATTACATATGCCAAGGGACTATGTCATTGATTGTTACTTGTCTGGTCTAAGGGAAGAGATTGCGAACTGCATCAGGTTGCGATTTCCAGATTCTTTAAACAAAGCAATGTCCATGGCTAAAGGTTGCGTTCTTACACCGGAAAAATTTTGAAAAAAATTTTGAGAACATTTTATCTTATCAATTTCTTCCTTTTTGATTATTTTACTTAAAATATTCAAAACCATGTAAGAATGAAAGTGTAGGTCGGTTTCTAAAAATACTTGATATATATATAAAATTATACTAAGTTAAACATAGGCAAAAAACCGCACACGGACGTTGATTCCATTAAAACTATTAGGGCTGCACTAACGTTCTTTTCTGAGGTAACAGGTTTAACTATTAATGAAAGCAAAAGTGTGGCATTTTATGGAGGCGTGAAGGACGAAACAAAACAGGACATCTTCAACATCATGGGCATCAAGGAAGGCAGATTTCCCATAAGGTACTTAGGAATTCCGTTAACTGCGAAGCAGATCGAGATCTCACACTGCAAGCTGCTGATTGAAAAGGTAAAAAACACGATATCTGGCTGGGCAGCGAAAAAACTTTCTTATGCAGGGAGGATCGAACTTATCAAAACCGTGGTTATGGGGATAGTTGGCTATTGGGCGCAGCAAATGGTCATTCCGAAGAAGGTAATGAAGGAACTCGACACACTGATGAGAAACTTTATCTGGGGTAATAGTGGAAGAGGAGGAAAGAAAGTCAAATGGACCGTTCTCTGCAAACCGAAGGACGAGGGAGGCATCGACTTGAAGAACTGTATCGAGTGGAACAAGGCTCTAACCTTCAAGCATCTGTGGGCTTTGGAGCGCAATCAGGAGTCACTATGGATCAAATGGGTGCATACGAGATTTATGAAACACGAAACCAGCATCTGGACCTGCAAAATTCACGAAGGTATGAGCTGGTCTCTAAAAAAGATTCTTAAACTAAGAAGCGATATTGCAGATCTTTATGACATCCGACTAGGGGACGGGAAAGGCACTCTATTCTGGCACGACCCTTGGTTTGAAAACCAGCCTATCATCGACAAGGAGCAGTTTCAAAATACTCGTATCAGAAGGGACTACGCAAAAGCGAAAATCAGAGACATCAAATACGGGAATTGGAACTTGCTCTTGAGAAGAATTCCAGAAGGAAAGAGGATACTTGATCATATAAGTAACATACAACTACACGACAGACCGGATATTCATGAATGGAAAGCTGAGGACAATGGGAAGCTGGTATTGAAGAAAATATGGGAGGTAATCCGGGAAAAAGCGCAGAAAGTAGAATGGGCTCCTCTTGTATGGTCAACGAAGATTATCCCTCGAAACCAGTTCATCCTATGGCTCGCCTTCTGGGAAAGACTCAACACACGTGATCGTATCAGTAAGTATATGAACATCCCGGACGCGAGCTGTCTTCTATGCATAGGAAATGAAGAAACCATAGATCACCTATTCGGGAGCTGTTGTATTGCTTCAGAGCTTTGGGACAGATTCTATAAAAGCCTGGAGCTGATCAGTTTCCCGAGAGAATGGAATGAAATCAAAGAAGCGGCACTACTCAAAGCCAAGGGAAATAGATTTGCAACAAGCGTGTTCAAGTGCGGCTTTGGAGCAGTGGTGTATAACATTTGGCAAGAACGGAATGCAAGGGTATATGACAGAACCCGCAGGAGCATTGACGAGTTATGGAATGATATTGTATCGAATTGCAGCGCCCTCGCGGGAACGTGGAGAGGAATTCCAAGCACGGAGCAGAACTGGAATATCTGCAGGAACTGGAATTTACCGTTTTTTAAACTCACTAGAATTGAAAGCATTGTAAACAGATAATTCATTTACGTTTTTAGCTTTTATTCAGAATGTTACGACTTCAAAATCATTCTAGGCCTGTCTAGAATGATCTCTTAAACTCGTGGTTTTTTCTTCCCGTTTTTGGGAATTTTTAATGAAATGACGCTAAGTCGTTTTCCAAAAAAAAAAAACATAGGCAAAATATATAATTAAAGAAAGCTTCTATTTCTTTTTCTTGGGAAGGTATTTGTCCAGCATTTCTATAGTCATCGTTCCTTTGCCCGGATTGCGAGGATCGACGCCAGGTCATGAGGAGGATCCTTGACCGCCTGAAGTGCCGGTAAAAGGTGAAGCCGGTGGAGCAATCGATCTTAGTGGGGCCACTTCGGGACCTCGCGGTCTTTTGATCAGCGGTATGGTTCCATCTTCGAGTTCGTTGTCGTCTTGCGAAACCGGGTTGATTGGGGGATCGAAACCCATTTCAGCAACGTTGTCCAATAGCTTTGAAATTGCCGCCCTCTTGGAAGAATTCTTTTTTTTTCTGGTAGTCGGTCCGGATGGGGAGGCAGCCGCCTTTGATTTCTTATGGGCATCGGCGAACTCATCAAATTCTAATTGTTGGCCGATCAGTCAAGCCGCATCTTCATTTTGCTGAACCGCTATGGCTGGTGTAATGTTTTCTATTATTTGCATATGTCCGGCCAGGTCCGCATCCGCCTATACTGTTTCCTTTTGAAGCCGAGCTTGCTCGTCTAAGGCATCCTGAATCTTCTAAGCCGCGAGCGCATTAGCTTCCTCAAGTGTTTTGTCGGCTGTCAGCTTTGCCGCTACCATCTCCGCCAGCTGTTCGGTGACCGCCTTTAGATCGGCCTCGGTCTTGGCATGCTTCTCCTCAAGCATTGCCACTGACTCAAGTGTGGATCCGGCCTGGACACCGGATTGGGACAGATCCCCATCAATCTTTTTCATCCTTTGATCGGTTGTTATGAGGTGTAGGTCTATCAAACCGACCTTTTGGCTGGTATGAGCGGTATCAGTTACCAACTTCTGAGTTACAGCCTCCAACGACTTAGTTCTATCAGTTGTGTCGCTGAACAGAAGATCGGTAAGACCGTATTTGTTCTCAACGGACGTGATCCATCCAACCGCGGCTTCCAACTGTTTATTGGTAGACTCAATCATCTCAATGGATTTAGTCGCGGTTTCTTTTATCTTCATTTGCCACGGCATGATGGCTGCACTGACAAATTCCTCGATTAAATCCTTGACCCTTTCTTTTGTTATAGCCTGTACCGATTCATTGTCGGTTTGAAGATATACTTGCTGATCAGTGGGCGGTGTACCCGTCCCGAGGTCGGTGTTGTTGATTACGGGTTCCGGTTGAGGAGAGATATGCTCGTCTTCGGCCGGATTCGGACTGCCATCATTTTCAAGATTAGATCTGGAGAAGGTTGACGCTTTTGGTGCTCGGGTTCTGCTTCCAACCGTGCCAACTCATCAGTCAGTTCCCGTTGTTTGACCGCTAGCATATCCAACACCAACAGCTCGAACTAAGATTCCGTTGTCCCTGGGATATGTTTTTCACGAAGATGTTGAATATGTTCGGTGAGTCCTAGTAACCGGGCATGCGGTTCGACTATCTTACTTCTTCGAAGAGCGGTCAAGACGCTCTGAGCCTTTGTGAGGTTGATGACTTCCGCTTCCATCTCAACCAGTTTTTCGTATCTTTGGCCAGCGGGATGTTCCGGTAGTATGTTGGTGTAGAAGATTTTCTGCGGTTCAGGGCCCATTGAAAGTAGACGTCGCTTACAGCGTGAGCCTGAATGTGAATTTCATTCATGATTTATTTGACGAGGTCCTCGCCCATTTGCCGAATGCTTTCATCCGCGGTTTCCGGTTGCCCAGTCGGACCGGATTCAACATTATCAGTTATGGCCGATTGTTCTTCGACCACCGCTCTTTCCCTTTGCCAGACCGATCCTCCTCGGTGTGGTGTGAGAGAGTTCGGCTAGAGCTAGAAGCCGAATTTTCTGTGTTGAGGGTGTCGGACTGCGGATTAGCTGATCTGCCCTGCTTCCGGATTTTTCTTTTGCCGGAGCCTTCTTCTTTTTAGCTTTTGTCTTTCTTCGGCCGCTTGTATTGCTGGAGACCTTTGTTTTGCCCTGTTTCTCTTCCGGCCTAATAAAGTGATGGGATTTTATGATTTTGCTGGGGGGAATAAAAACACCGAGGCCGGTGTCAGCGTTGAAATGGCGCATCAGCTTGCCGAGTGGAACGGCGTATCCCCATGACCGTTTAGATGTCGGATCCACCATCTCACATATGTTGGAGAAAATCACCTTGGTCTAGTTGATTTTAGTGTCGTTGACTAAACCGAAAATCATATCGATCTTTATTCGGGTGAGGCTATCATAGTTGCCTCCCCGTGCTTGAACCGACTTAGACAGAATCTCGCATAGCGTTCTAAGTTCCGGGTTGAGCGAGGTTTTCTTACCAAACACTGCTATTGGTACCACAGTATCCGAAACATCCCGGGAAACTGTCTGGAATGTAGCCTCGTCTGTAACCACCGAGAAGTAGCTCCCCTCGGTTGGTAGATGGAGAACCTCAGCAACCGACTCCATGGTGAGTTTAAAAGGCTTACCGCCGATTGTTGCGGTTATTGTTCATTCGCTGAGTGCGGCGGTTTGGAAGAATTTGGTAACCGCTTCTTGATACAAGATGAACGGTCCGTTCAAGAAGTGTTTAAGACCGGATTCAGAAAGTTAGGTTAACACTCGTTTAGCTTCCGCCGATCCATTTGCTCGAATTTCATCGAACTCGACCTGGACGATGTGAGTAAAAAACACGGATTCGCGACCCATTGTGTGTTGAAGAGACCGAGAGATCGAGAGTGTGAGAGATTTGAAAGCTAGAGAGAGAAAGCCGTTTCGCGTAAGAATGAAATAAAATGGCTATGGACCATATTTATAGTCGCGGGTTGGAATTTCAACCGCCGCGAACTGTCACGTCAAGTTTGGGCGGGAATTTTCCCTCCAAAAAGACTTTGGGCGGCAAACGGTAGGGGAGAAGTTTGAGCGGGCTTTTGATGCGGTTATTTAACCGGTGATGACTCGGTTTACGATTAACCGGTTGAGCTTTTAGACCAATTTTTAATGTTGCGATTCTGAACCTAATTTTGATTTTACCGAATTTTGAACTCATTGGTTTAAATGATTATTTAATTAAAAAGGAAGGACATAATAGATACCGATACAGGATCGGTTTACAGTACATAAGGTAACAGAATTATAAATTATGTAACGATTATTTTAGAGAGTCTGTCCTCCACCATTTCCTCGTGGAGAACATTTGAGAAGCACACCGGGGTACCCGGTCCAAGATTTGGATGGTTGTACGAAAGAACCGGCTTATGTGGGGGGCATAGCCGAAACCTTTCTTTGTCTCGACCATGGTCTTTAGGTTATTGAAGATGACCGATGACCAGTTGATGGGGGTGTTGCTGACGATATAGGTCATCATGTCGAAGACTTTCTTAGAATAGTGTTGGTTCGGGGATTGGCAGATGATAGATCGGTTGATGATCTCGTGAAGGAGTTGGATGTGATGGACGAGGCGGGTTTTCAGACCGTAGTTCTCCACCGGCACTTCGGTTCCGGAGAAGAATTCCGCATAGTCAACCGCTGCTCTCCCCACCTGGTATGGAAAGTCAGTGAACCCTTTAGTAGGCAGATTGAACATTCAGGAGAATTCGCTTTCGTGAAGAACAAAGTAGTGAATTTTCACGATGGAAGTAATGGCATCGCCGGATAAGGCTGCATTATTGAAGAATTCCATTACCTCTGGAATGAAGACGAGTCCGGATTCTTCGAGAAAGACACGAAGGCCGGTGTCGATGAGGGATTCGAAGAGGAGTCCTTTACTTCAATATCCTCAATCTGGAGGACGGAGTTGAAATCGATGCATATATAATTTCTTAGAGTACGGTTAGACATTCTTTCAATTCTTGCTGAGAGAGAGAGAGTTTAAGAAATTATAAGTTGTTTGGAGGTATGCTGAATGGATGAATGAGGTTCCTTATATAGATTTGAGATTGGAGGGAAAATAGGGGCATTTAATGAAGATATTCCGTTTTGTCTTATTAGTGTTGAGAATATTTATGTTTCCAAAACTCCTTGGGAAGGAGTTACTTTTGACCGGTTGCGGAGCTCAAGGTGGGGAATCTAGTTAGAAAGTAACTAAGTTTGTGTAATTTCCCATGTAATTGGAACTTGAAAGTTACTTTTTATTAATGAGAGTGGAGTTACAACAAACCGAGAGAAACACATAGATTAACCGAAAATATCATAACGGAGTAGGATGACAATACAACCGGTACGTACAGCAAAATGACCGGTTGTAGAAAGGAGTGACTTAATTGCCGGAGGATTTGAGATGTCGGTTCTTCCTTTTACAGGCCTTCTCGAACCACTCATAGAACGAGTCGGCAACTTCCTTGGTTATGACCTGAACCTGATTCAACCCTTCGCCCGAACAGAGTGGAACCCCGAGTTCCATAAGTAAGCAGCTGATCTGGGGGATGAGGCCGGTTTGTCAAATGGTGATCATCCAGATCAGGACATCGAATAACACCCTGGACCAATTGACCGACGTATCTATTATGATAGCGGTAATCATGTTGAAAACTGCAGCACGGTAGGTGTTGGTCACATCCTTACCCAGGATGCCCCTACCGATGATATCATTGAGAAGCTGGTATTCAGCCCTCAATGATGACCTAGCACCGTGGTCACTGACCGGACAGTTCGACCGAGAGAAGTTCAGAGAGATCTCGGCCTTTAGTTCGGCTGGAACGTTTAGATCGGTGAGCCCTTGCTTTGGAAGATCGAAGCGTCTGGAGAAGTCACTCTCCGTGAAGTCAAACACGGTCCATCCGACCCTAGATTGAATGAGGGTATCGAAATGAGGAGTGCCCCGGAAAACGCTGGCGTTATAGAAGAACTCCAGGACGGTTTCGGGAAAGATGACATGTTTGTCATCTAAAAAAGATTTTAGACCGGTGTCTTCAAGCGACTTAATCATTTTGAAGATTTCATAATGCTCTGTACTTTGGGCTGAATTGAAGTCAACTTGAAGGATGTTCTGGAATTGAGACATTGTTGTCTTAGTGAGATGATAAATTGATGCTTGTGAATGTTTTGTCTGATGTTTTCCTAACTTATATATTAATGGAGGGATGATAGTATTATCCAGTGTATAGCAGGTGATTTGATCAATTAACCATTGGATAAAACATATTGAATGAAATAAGCATGTCTACAACCTATGATGTGAGTCATATGCCTAGATGGTGAAAGATATCATATCTTCACTTCTTTTGAGGTATGGTCATTTTGCTTTGAAAAGGTATCTTTTCAGAACAGATACATCTAAACACAGATAATTATTCCATCTTTGTTCGAAAGCCAAATAATCCAGAGTACACTATTTCCAAACCGGTCAGTTTTCAGTCATTTGTTCTGATGCGGTTAATTGGTGCATGCACTAAGTAACCGGTAGGTTTACTGTAACTGATAAACAAAGCGGTTCTTCAATAGGTACCTTGGTAAATTCAGTTTTCGACAGTTTAGGAAGAACTACAGGTTTTGTCTGTTTGAACCGATTTTCCTTTTAGAGAATGAAAGTTTAAGGAATGAGCTGATTAATATCGGTTAAACCGAGTATGTTTCTGAAGTGAGAAAACTTAGCTTCCTGCAGGGGTTTTGTGAAGATATCGGCTACTTGTTGTTCTGTTGATACGTATTCCAGCCGGATATGTTTCAGCATGACATGTTCTCAGATTAAGTGGTGTCTTATGTTGACATGCTTGGTTCTAGAATGTAGAACCGGATTGTATGTGATTGCTATGGCACTTGTGTTATCACAGAATATCGGAGACTCTTCGGCAGTGATACCGAAGTCCTTTAGTTGTTGTTGGATCCACAAGAGTTGTGAATAGCAACTTTCGGCTGACTGATATTCAGCTTCTACGGTTGATGTGGCGACCAATGTCTATTTCTTGTTGTGCCATGAAACAAGCCGATCACTTAGGAATTGGCATGTTCCGCTGGTACTCTTTCTGTCAACTTTACAACCTGCATAATCTGCATCCGAGTAACTTGTGAGGTTAAAAGATGAGTCCTTTGGATACCATAGACCGACTTCAGGAGTTCCCTTTAGGTATTTCAAGATTCGCTTTGCGGCTTTGTAGTGAGACTGTTTTGGATTAGCCTGGAATCTTCCACACACTCCAACCGCAAATAGTATATCTGGTCTACTTGCTGTCAGGTATAGGAGTGATCCGATGATTCCTCGGTAGGCCGTCAGGTCTACTGCCTGACCGTCATCATCCTTGTCCAATTTGACTGATGAGCTCATTGGAGTAGCCGTGGAGGAGCATGTGTCCATCCCAAATTTCTTTAGAAGTTCCTTTGTGTATTTGGGTTGACTTATGAAGGTTCCTCCCTCAAGTTGTTTAACCTGAAGGCCTAGGAAGAAACTTAATTCTCCCATCATGCTCATCTCAAATTTGTTAGTCATCAATGTTGAAAATTTATCACATAGCTTAGGATCGGTTGAACCGAAGATGATATCATCCACATATATTTGAACAAGTAGGATATGCTCCTTTTTCTCAAATTTAAATAGTGTTTTATCCACCGAGCCGATGGTGAAATCATGTTTTAACAAAAATACGGTTAGTGTATCATACCAAGCTCTAGGAGCTTGTTTTAAACCGTACAGTGCTTTGTTTAAGCGGTATACATTATTAGGTAGGTCAGCATTTTTAAATCCGGGTGGTTGCTCAACATTTTTAAATGCACTTTTAATATCCATTTGAAAAACCTTAAAATTTTTGAAAGCAGCAAAGGCTAAAAAAATCCTAATAGCTTCAATCCGAGCTACAGGGGCAAATGATTCTTCAAAATCAATGTCTTCTTCCTGTTTGTATCTTTGTGCCACTAATTTGGCTTTGTTCCTCGTGATCAAACCGTCTTCATTGAGTTTATTTCTGAATACTCATCTTGTTCCTATGACCGGTTGATCTTTCGGTCTAGGGACTAGGTATCAGACTTTATTACTCTCAAACTGGTTTAACTCTTCTTACATTCCCAAGATCCAATCCGGATATGACAATGCTTCATCCACCTTTTTCGGCTCAATCTGGGATATGAAAGCGGAATTAAAGTATTCCTCTAGGATTTGTCGCCTAGTTTGAACGAGTTTCGAAGGGTCACCTATAATTAGCTCAGGAGGATGATTAGTATTCCTTTTGAGATTCGGCTCAGGGGTGTCTACCAAATCACTGTTTACTTGATCAAGGCTAGACATATCGGTAGGCTGAACAGTGATATCAGACCGCCCGATTTCCTCAGTTTGAACCGAGGTGTCAGCTTCCTACTGTGTGATAGCTTGATCCGACTGGGTTTCATCATCACCCATTTGGTCATGGACAAACCGTCTGAAAACCGGAACCTCATCTTCACTATCAGAATGGATATTGTTGTTTTCCAATCTGTTGTGTAGATCAAAGGATGATGTAGTGTTACTTTCAACAGATTCATCGAATACAACATGAAGAGATTCCTCCACGGTTAAAGTTCTAGTGTTATACACTTTATATGCTTTACTAACTGCTGAGTAACCTAACATGATCCCAATATCGGATTTTGCATCAAAAGTAGATAGGTAATTTTTGCCATTATATGAATGTAACATTAACAACCGGAAATTTTAAGATACCTAATGTTGGGAATACTATCAAAGTATACTTCATACGGTGTTTTGTTGTGAAACTTATTGATCAAAGACCGGTTTTGTGTGTAACATGCAGTACTGATAGCTTTAGCCCAGAATTTTTGAGCAACACCCGAATCGGCTATCATGGACCTTGCGGCTTCCTTGAGAGTTCGGTTTCTTCTCTCGGCCAGGCCGTTCTGTTGAGGAGTCCTAGCACTAGACAACTCGTGTCTAATACCGGATTCATCAAGAAATGCATTTAGAGTACTATTTGTAAATTCGGTTCCTCTATCACTCCTAATGCTGTTGATGCGTGTTGATTTTTCATTTTGTAAACATTTAAGTAATGTAATTAAATTTGATGCAGTTTCACGTTTGGATGCCAAAAATATTACCCATGTATAACTAGAATAATCATTAACAACTACTATAGTGTAGAGCATGCCACCTAGGCTGACGACCCTAATCGGTCTAAATAAGTCCATGTGCAGGAGATCTAAGCATCGGTTAGACTGAATGTGTCATTTACTCTTAAAGGTTGACTTAGTTTGTTTACCCATTTGACATGCTAAACAAACCTTATCCTTATTGAATACTATATCAGAAATTCCTTCAACTAGCTTTTTACCACGGATATAGTTTAAGGTTTTCAGGTTTAAATGATTTAGCCTTTTATGCCATAGCCAGGTTTGATCGGTTTTAGCTACCATGCAAACATGGTGTTCTACTTTATTTTTCCAATCTACATTGTATATGTTTCCTAACCTATTTCCGGTTTGTAGTATGTTCCCCTGAGAGTTTTTAACTAAGCATTCATGTTTCAGAAATTCTACAGTGTATCCAGCATCACACATCTGGCTAATGCTTAGCAGGTTAAAATGTAGGTTTTCAACTAAAAGTACATTGTCAATTGTGAAATTACCATGGACAATCTTACCCTTGCCCACAGTTCTACCTCTTGAATTATCACCTAAGACAATCATTGCATCGGTTTCTATTCTGATGTCGGTTAGAAGGTTGTTGTTTCCAGTCATGTGTCTGGAACAACTGCTGTCCAGGTACCATTCAGAGTTTCCTAGCCGTTTCTTCATATCCTGCAAAATATACATATTTACAAATATTTGGTACCCACATTTAATTGGGTCCACAAGTGATTAGACCCTTAGGTATCCAGACTTTAATAAGTCGGACAGCTTTTCCGGTTATGGTTTTGACTAGTTTTCCTGCACTCGGTTTGGCGTCTTTCTGTTTTCCTAAGACTGCCTTACTCGGAGGTGGCCTTTGATCTATTCTATGCAGTCGTGAATCGACTTGCTTACCTTTGGGCCGGTTGGCTTTTCTTTTCTCAGGATGAAGCCATTTTTCGGAATCAGTTGGACCTACATAGATTAGTTCGTCTTCCGGATATGAGGCACTTTGTTCCTCATCGTCGATTGAGGAGTTCTTAACAAAACATACAAAAGGAAGGTTGTCTTTTGTAAGCTTCATTTTGTCGGAATGGTTCTGGTTGTTAGATCTGTTGGTTTTGTATCCAAGACCAAACATGCACTTGAGATGTCTGTTATATCTAGACAAACCGGTTCACCATTTCACTAGATCTCTTCCATGCGGCTATTCGATACTGGGTTCGGGCATCTTCCTCCTCGGTCAACTCTTGAACTGACTCCTTGAGTTGTTTGGTCTTAGAGGATAGTTCAGGTGCTGCCTTGGTTTCTAAGATTTCGTTAGGTTGAATACTATTAGTGTTAGGTTCGGACATGGCTGGTTCTATGGGATCGGTTGTAAAGTTGAGTTGAGTTGGTATTAGTGTTAATAGGTTCTTATACTCTACTACCATATCATTTAGTGCATTAAATAACTCATCTTTAGTAAATTCTTCACAAGGAAAGTCAAATACCTGTTCTTCGTTTGCCATGAGATATGTGAGTTCGTCATCACTGTCACTGTGAGCCCATAGGCTTCCTCCATCATCGGCTATCAGTGCTTTCTAAACTTCACTTCCGTCACCGGTTTGTGGATAGTTATTTTGGTGGTTCTGATCGTCCTGTTTCTGGTCATCCCGCCTCGGTTTTCTGCATTCCCACCTGAAATGTCCGAAACAATTGCAATTATAACATCTAACATTAGATTTATCACTGTAGTTATAGTAGTTGTTTGTCGGTTGGCTTCTCTTCATGAATCTTCCAAACTTCTGTGCAAGCATTGCCATGGCATCCTCGGTAAACTGTTCAGTGGTTCTGATCGGTGCAGGAGCAACCGGTTCTATGGATGTGACTAAGGCTTTTGTGGAAGTTGAGGCGGAAACTTCATCTTCAATCCTAGATCTCATTTCAAACTCATATGCCTTAAGATCTTCGAACACATCGTGTAGCTTCATCTTGCTTAGACAATTTGATTCCCTCATCACCATCGTCTTTATGTCCCATGCACTTGCTTTCATGATAATTTCCTTATTATCATACTTTTTTCCAAGAGTTGATAGCTCGTCTATCACATCTGTGAACCGGTCACTGTACTCCCTCATTGTTTCTCCCGGTTTCATCCCAATGTTTTCGAACTTCTTGGTAGCCACCATTATCTTGTTTTCATTGGTTCTTTCGTTTCCCTCATGAATTTGAATCACCATATCCCATATTTCCTTTGCGGTTTTACAATCTCTGACCTTACAAAAAGTGTTCCTATCCAAACCGTTGATGATACGATTTCTAGCATAATTGTCCAGATTGTTTCTTCTCTTATCATCTTTTGTCCATTCTTCCCTTGCTTTATCAATCTTAATAGGTCCTTCAGTCAGGATGAACTACATCTCGTCATCCATGGTAATTAGGTGCAGGTGCATGCGTACCTTCCAGTTGGCAAAGTCGTCAGCTTCTAGCATTGGAGGCTTATCGAAAGACATGCTTGCTTGAGTATTGAAACTAACTGCTCTGATACCAATTGTTAAGATCTAGATCAAGGCTGGGGAACCGGGGTCTCGCCGGTTGGCGCTTTCACTCAACGGTTGGTGATTAATCCGGTTAGAGATAAATACAGGGATTTCAATACTACACAAACTGTCACAAACCCTTGAACTGAGTTCAAGTGCGGAAGTGGTTTGTTTTAGGTTAAAGCAGTACACACACATGATGAATAGAACCGGATTTGGATAAGGTCAGTTTGGAGTATGGTGGGTCGGTTTGGGATTCAGTAAGTCAGTTTAGGT
Source organism: Impatiens glandulifera (assembly GCF_907164915.1). Taxonomy (NCBI): domain Eukaryota; kingdom Viridiplantae; phylum Streptophyta; class Magnoliopsida; order Ericales; family Balsaminaceae; genus Impatiens; species Impatiens glandulifera. The sequence goes on from NC_061868.1 coordinate 13,809,010, forward strand.
AGAATCGGTTAGAATGTAAGGCCGGCAGAAAGTAAATAACAAGACAGGTTTTTATGAATGTTCAGAGATAAAACTCCTACGTCACCCCTTCCTCTCGAAACCGCGAGAAGGATATTCACTAATGAATACACAAGCACAATCCGATCAAGACTTATTTTCTGCTCGATAACACCCGTACAATTTTAACCGAAATTTTAATCTCACTTCAAATACACACTTAAGCTCTTTTAATCTAGAGAGATAAAGACCACTTATAACTTGGGTTGGTGTATCTCTTAAATATTTTCTCTTGTCACTTATAACTTGTTGCTATAACTGCATTTATTCCTCTTGAGCTCCTTCTTTTATAGGTGAAATGTGCCAACGGTCACATTTCATCACCTTGAATCTGATTGGTTGAGCAGAGGTTCAGTGATTCAGACATGGCGGTCTAGGATTCCAGTGTATAGGTCAAACTGGCTAGGTTTGTCTTTTACTTAATATGGCAACTGTCGCTTGGACAGTTGCCTGCACCTGGAGGATTGCGCCTCTGATTTATCCCGGAGTGGAAAGATCTTGTCGGACGGTCTTCTGCAGCCTGCAGATTGTCCTCAGACTTGTATGAATATGGCAATACTAAGATCTGTCCTTTGGTATCGTTTTCAACAGATACTCAAAGTATCTATTTGCACCGATCGGTTGTTCAGGTTAACCGGATGACTTCCGGTTTTGGTCTTTTCTTCTGATCGGTTTTGTCTTCCTGATCGGTTTGGTTCTTGGACGGTTGGGTTGCTTGACCGGTTGGGTTGCTTGACCGGTTGGGTTGCTTGACCGGTTGGGTTGCTTGACTGGTTGGGTTGCTTAATCGATTCTGACTCTTTAATCGTTCCTGCACCGAAAGTTTTTTTTGTTAAGTTCTATTTAACCGGTCTAATTTTATCTAACATCATACATAGTACAATCAGAAAGCAGCTTCACAGTATGAGTTCAGTAAGCAAGATGATTGAGTAATTTTTCTCTATGTAAAATCAGATTTGTTGTTCGTTAAACTTTTTAAGGTAGATTGTCCGTTGTCCTTGAGATTTGTTAAATACAGAGCAGGAGCTAATGGTCGAATCTTCAAGAATGATACGTGGCACTCTTCCATTGGAAAGCCTCCATTGTACATTATAGGTTCTAAGCACAAGGATCGTGGTCGTACATCACTGGTAGTGCGCCGAATATTCCATCGGGGATGTACCTACAAAATAAGTAATGTGAGGAAAATTCTCTTACGTGGCATTCCTTGATTGGATGCATATAGTTGTTGTACTAATCTTCACTAGAAAGTGGAGCAGAAGTATGGTACAGCTATAGCACGTGAGTAGGAGAAATGCTAGATTCAAGCGTACTGCTTAAACTGAGCATTAGACGTATTTCAGTTAGACGGATTGTGAAAATCAGTCTAATGAAATAAGTCATCTCCTTCTAACAGAAAAACGTCTATTAGATCGCCTGGTCTAATAGAATTAGACTCGCGTCGAATTTCAATAACTATTAGACTACACGTCTAACTCCACTGAGTTAGACTGCATGTCTAATTCTGGTTCTACCTCAGACTTGTCTGAAGGAGTTAGACGCACGTCTAACTTTCACTTAATTAGACTACACGTCTAATTATCCAATAACCATTAGACTGCACGTCTAACTCCACTGAGTTAGACTGCACGTCTAATTCCGGTTCTACCTCAGACTTGTCTGAAGGAGTTAGACGCACGTCTAACTTTCACTTAATTAAACTACACGTCTAATTATCCAATAACCATTAGACTGCATGTCTAACTCCACTAAGTTAGATTGCACGTCTAATTCCGGTTCTACCTCAGACTTGTCTGAAGGAGTTAGACGCACGTCTAACTTTCACTTATTTAGACTACACGTCTAATTATTCAATAACCATTAGACCGCACGTCTAACTCCACTGAGTTAGACTGCACGTCTATTTCCGGTTCTACCTCAGACTTGTCTGAAGGAGTTAGACGCACGTCTAATTTTCACTTTATTAGACTGCACGTCTAACTCCACTGAGTTAGACTGCACGTCTAATTCCGCATAAATTACACTACCCGTATAATTGCAAATATATTAGACTACACGTCTAACTCCGATAGTTAGACTGTACGTCTAATTCCGAATAACAATTAGACTACTCGTCTAATTACAAATATATTAGACTTACGTCTAATTCTGTGTATTCGTTAGACTAGCGTCTAATTCTTTCCATTCATTAGACTACACGTCTAACTCCGATGAGTTAGACTGTACGTCTAATTCTATGCATTAGACTTACGTCTAATTCCGTGCATTCATTAGACTACACGTCTAGCTCCGATGAGTTAGACTGTACGTCTAATTCTATGCATTAGACTTACGTCTAATTCTGTGCATTCATTAGACTACACGTCTAACTCCGATGAGTTAGACTGTACGTATAATTCTATGCATTAGATTTACGTCTAATTCCGTGTATCTATTATACCATCCGTCTAATTACACGTCTAACTCCGATGAGTTAGACTGTACGTCTAATTCTATGCAATGAACACCAAAATCGGTCTAATGATATTTCAAAACTAAGTCTAAGTCTAATGACATATTGTTTCAATACACCTGTATCAAAACTCATAAGTTATTTCATCATCAAAATCTCAGTGGTTAAATTATTTCAACACATAGTCAAAATAATTTGACCCAACAGAGGGTAAAGAACACAACAAGTTGTGTTAGGATCGGGGACGCCCTTGGAGGACCGGGGTGTTCCGGTTCTGGAAGGGTGACCGCTTACAACACAACACACAATCTGGAACTAATCCGGTTAGAGATTAGAACCGCTCTTAACACTACACAAACGGTTACAAACTTCATGAACCGAATTCAAGTGCGGAAGTAGTTTGTTTCGGCTTGAAGCAACACACGCGACTTGGATGATGTTTATGAGGAATCGGTTTAAGGAGTATAAATAGACCGGTTTTGATTAAGGAGTAGGATTATATTTCGGTTAGTATTGGTTCGGTTTTAAGTGAGTAAGCAAGAAATAAACAAAAGACACAAGACAAGATTTTTTATGGATGTTCGGAGCAAACCCTCCTACGTCACCCCTTCTTCTCAGATTATGAGAAGGATCTCCACTAACTTTCAAGGTTACAGCTTTTACACTGCCGGTCGAGCCTAACTCGCTACTCGCCGGTTACACCAACTCACTCTTTGATGTAATACAATAACACAACACAAATAAAACATGCGGTAAATGACACAACGGTTTTGGATCGCGCGTGAGATTTCTTTATCTCTCTAAGATGTTTGTAACTTGCATTTAATGAGGTCGCTTCGTCTTCCTTTTATAGTGAAGATCATTCCAACGGTCACTTTCTTCTCTCACCGTGGGATTGGTTAAATCAGAGTCACGCCGGTGCAGAGAGGTTGCTTGCACGTTTCACCTTCCTAAACACTTGGCAAGCATGCAGACACTCCTCAGGTAAAGATGACGTTGCCGGTTTGCAGATTCGAACACGTGTCAGGCATGCACCTTCGGTTGTCAAAGTCGGATCAGTGAATCATCATTGTCTTTATCGCCTACTTCTGGTCGGATCTTATCTTCTTTTATTTCTCCGAGACACGTCTATTTCGTCATATTACGTCATCTCTGTAACTTTTAGTTTCCGGTTGACTCTTACATAGTATAGTCCGGCTTGGATGTAGACTTTTCTTTTCTAGCCGGTCCCTTGATAATGTTGAAACCGGTTCCACTTGATCTTGACTTGATCATTTGGAACTGGATTTCTTTGAAGTGTTCTTCAGCCGGTTTGTGAGGCTCCAGCCGGTTTATACAATTCGATCTGTTCCCGCACATAGAAGTTCATAGTTGTTTAGTTTTCTGTCCGGTTCCAAAAATTAACTTTACTTAATTTTTCTATCAATTTCTCCCTTTTTGATTATTTAGAATAAATATTCAAAACTCGTAATGTATGGCCGGTTTGAAAATTAACTTACTTAATTTTTCTATTAATTTTTCTATCAATTTGTCTCTTTTGATTATTTAGAATAAATATTCAAAACTCGTAATGTATGGCCGGTTTAAAATTAATCTACTTAATTTTTATATCAATTTCTCCCTTTTTGATTATTTAGAATAAATATTCAAAACTTATAATGTGTGGCCGATTTAAAATTAACTTGCTTAATTTTTTCTAACAATTTCTCTCTTTTTGATTATTTAGAATAAATATTCAAAACTTGTAATTGTTGGCCGGTTTTTAAAAAAACTTATATTTGTTTGGCCGGTTTTTTTAAAAAACTTATATTTGTTTGGCCTGTTTTTTGGAAAAACGGTTTGGTTTAAGGAGAACTTTATTTTTCTAACAATTTTTCTTCAAATTTTGTAATCTAACAATCCTAAAATATTTCTAAGGGAAGAAAACATAGACTCGAGAAGTGGCTTTGTGAGGATGTTAGCCACTTCATTCTTGTTCCCTTCATGTGATGTGTTCGTCAGCAGCCGATTGTCCGGATGCAATGCTGTCTCTTCCAAGTTTTTGTCTTGATTTATCTGTATTCATAGACAATAGAGAATCTGGTCCCCATTTTTCTTTGGGTCCGCGGCTTATTACTCCCTTGGGAATCCATACTTTAATAAGTCGGATAACATTCCCGGTTATGGTTCTAATTATTTTTCCGGTGCTTGGCTTGACATCTTTTTGTTGTCCTAAGAGTGCCTTATTTTGTGGTGACTTTTGATTAATTCTATGTGGTCGTTGATCGGTTTGTTTACCTGTTGGCCGGTTGGCTTTCCTTCTCTCAGGATGAAGCCATTTTTCCGAGTCAGTTGGACTTACATATTTTATTTCTTTTTCTGGTTTTAGACCACGTTCTTCCTCATTTTCGGTTGATGAACTCTTGACAAATCTTATGAAAGGAAGATTGTTTTTTGTGAGTTTCATCCCGTTGGAATGCTTGTGAGTGGCGAATTTGTTATAACCAATACCAAATTAACATTTGGGATGTCTTTAGTAATTAGACATCTGGCTTACCGCTTCACTAGATCTCTTCCAAGAAGCCGTGACATATTTAATTCTCTCATTTTCTTCGGTTAACGATTGGACTGTCTCTTGGAGCTTCTCATTCTCTAAGGACAGTCCAACCGGTTCGTAAGTCTCGGTTCCGCTTGGCTCACCAGCGGTACCACTTGACTTTCCGGTTTCATATTTTGTCCGGGTCGGTATTAAAACAGATAATTTTTTGAACTCATCGACCATGTCGTTGAGTGCAATAACTAAGTTTTCTTTAGTAAATTCTTCAGAAGATAAATCAAATAACTCAGATTCTTTCTCAGCCGCGAAGCATGTATCAGCTTTATCATCACTGTCGCTGGATGATGAGTCGTCTGAATCGCTATTGGCCCATTTGCTATTGATTTCAGTAGCTATCAGAGCCTTCTGCTCTTTCCAGTTCTCCTTTATTTGGTCGCGTCCCTCACACAGTTGGATCAACTTCTCCCAAATTTCTTTAGCAAAGGAGCACAACTTGATCTTACTAAATATGTTTCTGTCCAACGACTTGAACAAAATGTTTTTGGCAACATTATCCAGGTTATTCATCTTCTTATCTTCCGTCGTCCATTTGTATATTGGCTTATCAATCTTTATCGGACCATCGATAATAACATACCACATGTCGTCGTCTTGTGAGACCAAATGCACTTCCATCCGTATCTTCCAATCAACATATTCTTCGATGCAGAACATGGGGGGATCGTTGATGAAAGACATGATGATATTTGGTTGCTTGAGTGTTAAGAACCTCGCTCTGATAACACTTGTTAGGATCGGGGACGCCCTTGGGGGACCGGGGTATTTCCGATTTTTGGAAGGGAGGCTGCTTACAACACGCAACACAATTTGGTGATAGTCCGGTTAGAGACTAAAACCGCTCTCAACACTACATAGATTGTCACAGACTCTTGAACCCAGTTCAATTGCGGAAATGTCCGTTTCAATCTGAAGCAACGAATACGATTCGGTTTGGAGAGTATTTAGGAGGAGTCGGTTAGAGAGGATGGATAGACCGGTTTGGTTAAGATTATGTTCCAGTTTCGTTTCAAGTGAGTGATAGTTCGGTTTTTGAGTTGGTAAGCAGGAAAATAAAGAAATGACACGAGACAAGATTTTTTATGGATGTTCGGAGAAACCCTCATACGTCACCCCTTCTTCTCAGATTATGAGAAGGATCTCCACTAACTTTAATGTTACAACACTCACAAAATGCCGAACGAGCCTTAATCGCTACTCATCGGTTACACCACTCACTATGATGTAATACAATAACTCAATATAACAACAATGCTTTCAATAAATGAAACCACTATTTAGATTTCTTTCTCTCTCTTGCTTGTTTCAGAACTGTTGAATGTCAATTTGATGCTTGGCAAAATTTCTTCTTTGGCTTCTATTTATATGAAAAATATGACAACGGTCATATTTTCTCTCTCTAGGAGATTGACCGCTGGAAACCGGTAATGATCGAGAGGCTTGCACGCCTTCCCTCTTGGACATATCAATTTGGACACATGGCAGACATGCGCTTAGCCGGTTTGCATTTTGGACACATGGCAGATATGCACTTAGCCGGTTTGCATTTTTGACACATGGCAGACATGCACTTAGCCGGCCGCCTGTTTCAGAGATTTGCTAGAGATCTTGGATAAGCCTGCCTGACAGCTACTTGGAGGTTGCTTCTGGATTTAGACAAGCATGCCTGACAGCGACCTGTTGCCTGCAGTTTATTTAATAACCGGAACATTTATTACCGGAACTTCAAACCGAACGATATATATATATATATATATATATATATATTTCCAACTGAATGCTCAGTTTCCCTGAAATAGCAAAACTTTAAATATTATTTGCAGCCAATGCGATTTAATCCCTGGTCACCTGTGAGACAGGCAGAGGTGTTTACCACTACGCTACAACATCTTCTTGTTATATTTAAACCAATTAATATACTTGATATAACTTAGCGGTTTAACATATATATTTGAACTTAGTTTTATCTATTTATTAAACTTTTCATAAGTTATAACAATTATTTTCTAACAATTTCTCCCTTTTTGATTATTTAGACTAAATATTCAAAACTTGTAATTGTTGGCCGGTTTTTAAAAAGCTTATATTTGTTTGGCCAGTTTAAAAGAGCTTATATTTGTTTGGCCAGTTTTAAAGAGCGTATATACTTGTTTAGCCGGTTTAAAGAGCTTATATTTGTTTGGTCGGTTTAAAGATCTTTTATTTGTTTGGCCGGTTTTAAAGAGCTTATATTTGTTTGGCCAGTTTAAAGAACTTATATTTGTTTGGCCGGTTTTGGAAAAACGGTTTGGTTTAAGGAGAACTTTATTTTTCTAACAATTTTTCTTCAAATTTTGTAATCTAACAATCCTAAAATATTTCTAAGGGAAGAAAACTTAAACTTGAGAAGTTACTTTGTGAGGATGTTAGCCACTTCATGTTTGTTCCCTTCATGTGATGTGTTCGTCAACAGCCGGCCCGAATGCAATGTTGTCTCTTCCAAGCTTTTGTCTTGATTTACCTACATTCATAGACAATAGAAAATCTGGTCCCCATTTTTCTTTGGGTCTGTGGCTTATTAACCCCTTGGGAATCCATACTTTGATTATTTTGATGGATTTTTTGTTGTGTGTATGTATTGTATATCTACCTGCTGATGATTTAACTTTAAAGGATGATTTTCGGTAAACATTTCTTGACTTTTGTCTAGTTTTTCCTTGCCATACAAACTGGCTGACCTTCTCTCAGGTTTCAGCCAGCTTGAAGTTGGCTTCTCATAAATTATCTCATCCTTTGAAGTTAAATCATTACAGCTTGTAATTTCTTCCTTGAGCTTCTCATTCACAGATGAGATCTCACTTATTGAAACATCAACCTCTTTGATTTGAGATGAACATCTTGAACTATCATACTTACTTTTTGAAATATTTTGATTAAGAGATTCTGACAGTTTTCTATACTTAATGACCATGTCATTGAGTCCAGCAATAAGATCACCTCGGGTAAAATCATCAAAGGAGAGATCAAATACCTCAGATTCTTTCTTAGCCGTGAAGCAGATTTCAACTTTATCATCACTGTCGCTGGATGATGAGTCGTCCGAATCACTATCGGCCAATTTTCCCTTACTTTCAGCAGCCATTAGAGCCTTATGCTCTTTCTGGTTCTCCTTTGTTTGATCACTACCTTCAAACAGTTGGATCAACTTTTCCCACACTTCTTTTCCCGTTTCGCATTCCATGACTTTCTCGAAAGTGTTGTTGTCCAAAGATTTGAAAATATGTCTCATGCAATGGTTGTCTAGGTTTCTTATACTCCTATCTTCAGTCGTACATGCTTCTTTCTCCTTTTCAATCTTTATCGGACCTTACTTTAGGATGGTGCTCATTTCATCATCCAACGTGATCAAATGTAAATACATCCGAACCTTCCAGCCGCTAAATGCCTCAATGTTTAGCATAAGTGGCATATCGTTGTGGATCATGCTTCCCATCTTCTTCAGTTGCTTGAGTGTTCCGGTTCGAAGAAAACTCTCCTACGTCACCCCTTCTTCCAACAACCGGAAGGATTTCACAATATACTTCTTAAAAAAAATATAGTTTACTGAATAGCTAATACTCTGTTGAACAGAACAAACTATGTTCAAATTACAATATGATCAATAATATCTCTCAGCTGGACAGTGTTTTTGATTCTCTCTTGAACTTGAAAAATGATGTACAATCAATAAGTGCAAGAGTAATGAGTAAGAAGAATTCAATTCGATAACTGGTAAGCAAGCGGTTCGTTCGTTGTCCTTGAGCATCTATAAGTAGTAGAAGGACACCAACCGTCGAATCTTCTACATGAACACGTGGCAAGCGCCCATATGATGGCCGCCCAATGGACAAGAGTACAACAAACTCTATGCTCATAGAATGTGGTCATATTGAACGGTAGTGCGCCGAATATCCTTTTAGAACTGTCCAGTACTGAACAAGTAGTGGGAAGAATATTTGTGTGCGTGGCGTTTATTAATTTGTTGCAAATAGCTAGCGTACTAGACTATAAGAATGAGTGGAGCAGGAGTATCGTACAACTAGTTGATCGTGAGTAGACGTATGCTAACTTCAAACGGCTGCTGAAGCGAAGCATTAGAGAAGCTCCATTAGACTATCAATTCTAAGGGAGTTAGATGTCAACATCTAACAACGAGTTCCATTAGACCACGAAGTCTAATGGAGTTAGACTGCAACGACTAACTTCGCATCCCATTAGACTACCACGTCTAAAGGAGTTAGACTGCAGCGTCTAACTACATACACTTCAAACAAATCTGAAGGAGTTAGATGTCAACGTCTAACTACGTATCTTTTAGTCTAGCACGTCTAACTACGTATCTGTTAGAATTGCACGTCTAACTACGTATTTGTTAGTCTTACACGTATAACTACGTATCAGTTAGACTTGCACGTCTAACTATGTATCTATTTGACTTGTACGTCTAACTATGTATCTGTTAGACTTACACGTCTAACTACATATCTGTTAGACTTTCACGTCTAACTACGTATCTTTTAGACTTGCACGTCTAACTATGTATCTATTTGACTTGTACGTCTAACTCTATATCTGTTAGACTTACACGTCTAACTACATATCTGTTAGACTTACACGTCTAACTATGTATCTGTTAGACTTACAGGTCTATCTACGTATCTATTAGACTTATACGTCTAACTACGTATCTGTTAGACTTGCACGTCTAACTACGTATCTGTTAGACTTGCACGTCTAACTACGTATCTGTTAGACTTGCACGTCTAACTACGTTTCTGTTAGACTTGCACGTCTAACTATGTATCTGTTAGACTTGCACGTCTAACTACGTATCTGTTAAACTTGCACATCTAACTACGTATCTGTTAGACTTGCACGTCTAACTATGAATCACGTCTAATGAGCCTACCTAGACCACGTCTAAGTTAGCCAAGTGTGATGCACCTGCACAGAAATAATTAGACGGCTTAGCTTTATTCATAACTAAACATCATCAAAACTTAATTGTTTAATATTTAACATTTTTCTGTTAATTAACTCTTTACTTAGTTTTTCAAACAATTTCTTCTAAGTTAATTAACTCTTCACTTATTTTTTCCCAACAAACTCAATGAATGATTCAGTAAGATTATCGTTGATCTCTTCGCTTCGGGAGAGACATAAAGCGACATAGATATTGCAATCAAAGTTATGCTTGCTCTACCTAGAAAATGTGATATAAAAACGATGGCCATGAGGGAATCCAAAGACCTCAACAAGATGGAACTTCATGATCTGTTCGCGAATCTGAAGGCCTACGAGTTTGAGATAAACTCTAAAAATGAAGAGGAGACATCCACATCATCCATCTTTACCAAGGCGTTGGTGGTTGCTGAGGAGCCACATGTCGTCAATGTTGTGAAGACTATTGCTGAGCAGATTAGCAACAATGCCATGGCTCTTTTCGTGAAGAAATTCGGCAAATTTATGAAGAATACCAATTCTAACTCAAGCTCTTCAAATAATAATAACAATAAGAGTGATTACAAGGATAACTTGAAGTGTTTAAACTATGATAAACTAGGACACTTCAAGGTTGAATGCAGAAAGCCGAAACGGGATGACAAAAGGAAGGATGACAATAAGAAGGATAGGGAGCAGAAGGCTCTTATGGCTAATGAAAGCAAAGGTAAGTGGGCCGAAAGCGATCCAGATGACTCATCATCAAGCGAAAATGATGATGATGTCGTCACATGCTTCATGGCAGAGGATGAATCTGGGGTATTTGATTTTTCCTCAGAAGAATTCACTAGAGATGATTTAACTGTTGCACTCAATGACATGGTCATTGAGTACAAGAAGTTGTCAGACTCTTTTAATGAGATAAATCTGAAAAATAAAACTGATAACACTCCTTCATCTCAAGTATCTAAACCAAAAGATTGAAAACAAAATAGTTGATCTCTCATCTGAGAATGAGAAGCTCAAGAAAAAGTTTCAAACTCTTTCGTGTGGAAACCAACGTTTAACTTACGTAGTCAGTTCCTAAACGAAATATGGGAATGTAGTTAGACAATAGATAAGTCTGCTGAGGCTATCCGGATGTAAATACGGTTTAGGATTTGACTATGGAAACCCAGATAAAACCAAAAAAAAATTGAACCCGGTGAAAGACAAACTTAAGACTATAAGCTTTATCAGGGGTAGTTTAACAGAAAAAAGAACTGATCCAAGCTGTGAAGATCTAACTTTAAATGATGAGGTTAAATACATGAAGCCAACTGAAATCTTGCTGAAGCCCGGGAAGAAGGAAGTTAAAAAGTTTGGCAAACCAAAACTTCACAAAAAGTCAAGAAGTTTTCAACAAAAACCATCATCTAAAGTTAACAAATAGCTACTGGAAGGAAGATGTCTATAAAGCCTAAATCATACGCATTATTGACCATACAAAATGAGAAATCCATCAAAATAACCCAAATATGGATTCCCAGGGGACTGATCAATCGTGGACCCAATTGAATGTTGGTACCAAAAGCTGTTAATATGTATATTTATAGGCACATCAGGTCAGCCGCTTGGAGGAGTCTATCTAGTATCTAGACAACGGCTACTACAGACACATGACGGGTGACAGATGTCTACTGACTTAAATAACCAAGTGCACTGGTCATAAGATCAACTTTGATAACAACAACAAGGGTAAGACTGTGGGTAAGGGTAAAATTATCCATGGTAACCTAACCATCAATAACTTGCTACTTGTTGAAAATTGTGTTATAACTAGATCAGTATAAGCCAGTTGTGTGACAATGGCTATTCTGTTGATTTTCCAACACATGTCTGTCTGGTTAAGGATCAGCAGGGTAACACCCTACTGACCGGAAGTAGAGTAAGAAACTCTTATAAATGAACTGTAAAAATAAGATATCTAATCATGTATGCATGATAAACAAAAATGAACAAAATTGGCTATGGAATAAGATATTAAATAATCTTAATTCTAAAACCATTAACAACATTTGTTTGAAAGATTTAGTTTCTAGAATGTCAAAATTGAAGTTTTCAAAAGACAAGGTCTGTCTTGCTTGCTAGTTGGGCAAACAGGTTATATCCAGTTTTAAAAAAAAAGGAATTCTCAATCCGATCGTTGTATAAAATTATTGTACATTGATCTCTTTGGTCCAATTCCAGTAATCAGTTTCGGGGGAATGAAATACGCTTTTGTCATGATTAATGATTTTTCAAGATTTACTTAGGTTACTTTCTACCATCTAAGGATCAAACTGTTGAGAATTTGATTAAGATCCTTAGAATACTTCAAAATGAAAAATCTTTAAGTATTATAAAAATCAGAAATGGGGAACTGAGTTCACCAACAGATACCTAGTATTAGACACGAGTTGTCTAGTGCTAGAACTCCACAGCAAAATGGTGTTGCTGAGAGGAGAATTAGAACACTAGAGGAAGTAGTGAGATCTATGCAGCTGACTTAGGTGTTTCTCAAAAACTATGGACAAGAGCTATAAACACAGTTTCTTATACACGAAATCAATCAATGATTAATAAACGTTTTAATAAAACACCTTACGAATTTTTTTATGGAAGAACTCCTAAAGTTTCATATTTTAGCATTTTTGGATGTAAGTGTTTTATTCATAACAATGAGAAAAATATTTGACTGATTTTGATGCTAAGGCAGATGTTGGAATCATGTTAGGCTATTCTTCAGTTAGTAAAGCTTATAGAGTGTTTAATAAATGAACTCTAACTGTTGAAGAATCTAATCATATTGTTTGTGATGAGTCTATTGAAAAAGTTGATACTCTCCAATCTGATAGTGATGATGAAGTTCTGGTCAAAAAGATTAACACATTTGATCAGACGTTTAATCCGGTTGATATTCAACGAGACGACCAGACAATAAGTCAGCAGGCGGCTGATAGTCTGGACATCGCAGGGCCATCAGATTAGTCGTCTAATTCTTTAGGACCAAACTTCAAATAGAACAGAAATCATCCACCCAAATTAATATTTGGTAATCATAATGCTCCTCTTAGGACCAGACACCAATTATTGGATGAAATTGCAAACTCCGCATTTATCTCTCAAATTGAGCCTAAGAAAATTGACGAAGCACTGCTTGATCCATATTGGATCAATCCATGCAAGAGGAGTTGAATAAATTTGAAAGAAATAAAGTGTGACATTTAACTCCACGATCGAACGACTGATCAATCGGTTATTGGAACTAGATGAATTTTTTGAAACAAGCTTAGCGAAGATGACTTGGTTGTGAAAAACAAAGCCCGATTGGTAGCTTAACGTTATTTACAGGAGGAAGGAATTGACTTATAGCAGTAATTTTCCCCTATCACTAGACTTGAAGGTATTCGAATCTTCCTAGCTTATGCATCTTTTAAAAATTTTAAAGTTTATCAAATGGATTTGAAAAGTTCTTTTATAAATGGAATTCTAAATGAGGATGTGTATGTTGAACAACCACCTGGTCTAATCATGTTTTTAAGCTTGATAAAGCTTTAAATGGTCTTAAGAAATCTCTTAGATCTTAGTATGACACTTTAACTAAATTTTGTTTGATCATGATTTTATCATTGACACTGTAGATAAAACATTATTTAGATTTGTTAAAGATTCTCATAAATTGCTTGTTTAAATTTATGTTGATGATATCAATTTGGGGTCAACTAATCCCAAACTATGTGAGAAATTTTTTAAGTTGATGCATGATAAGTTTGAAAAGAGTATGATGGGGGAATTAATGTTCTTCCTTAGTCTTCAAGTTCGTCAACTTGAAGATAGAATATTCATCAATCAATCTAAGTATACAAGAAAACTGCAAAAGAAGTTCGGAATGGAAAGTTGTTCAGCTGCCTCAACTCCAATGAACTCATCCAACAAGCTTGACAAGGATGTAGATGGCCAAAGTGTCGATATTACTACATATAGAGGAATCATCGGTTCCTTGCTCTACCTAACAATCAGCCGACCAAACATCCTGTTTGCTATCGACGTTTGTGGAAGATTTCAGGCTAACCTTAAACAATCCCACTATATTGCTTCTAAGAGTATCTTGAAGTATTTAAAGGGAAATCAAAATGTGGGACTGTGATATCCAAATGATTCCAGTTTCAATTTAATTAGCTATTCTGAAGCAGATTATGCAGGTTGCATGATCGATCAGAAGAGCACTAGTGGGACTTGTTAGTTCCTTTGTGATCGTCTGATCTCTTGGTTCAGGAAGAAGCAGATGGTTGTCACCACGTCTACATCAGAGGCTGAGTACCTTGTTGCAGGAAGCTTCTGCTCTCAGCTCTTGTGGATTCAACAACAATAGAGGGATTATGACATCCAGGTAGACGAGTTTCCAATCTCCGGTGACAACACCAGTGCAATTGCCATAATAAATAACCCGGTGCTGCATTCCAGAACCAAGCATATCAATATCTGACACCACTTCATCCCGGAGCATGTCAATTAGAAGCATATTCGACTGGAATATGTTCCAACAGATCAGCAAGTGGCAGACATGTTCACGAAGCCACTCTCCGAGACTAAGTTTTCTTACTTTAGAAATGTTTTGGGTCTTTTAGACCAAAATAAATTTAATTAAGTATGCACAAATTGAGGGGGAAATTGGTTGTTAAGCTGTCTGGACAGACTTATTAAAACGGATGTCTCAAATCCGTCTGATAAGATAAGTCGTCCGAAGAGAAAGTATTTCAGACGAGTTGTGCTTAAGCAGCTTGCAAATTAGGCGTGTGAGGCAGACGTCTACTGACACATCTATAGACATGCGTAAGCAAACTCCGTTCAAATAGACGTTCTACCAAGCTTAAATGCAAGGTATGCGGAAAAACCAAATACACGTACGGACACGAGCGCTATTCAGACACCTCATCTTCAGACGGGTGGAACAGTTGTCCTACTTTTATGTGTTGTTTTACTTTCCCGTTCAGAAAATAAACAGTTATATTTCGAAATATTTGGATGAGAAAAGATAATATCTTTTAAATATCTCCAAATATCGAATAACATGAAGACACGTGTCTATCAATGTTAATAATATGACTAATATATCTGACTCTTCATTAATGCACGTCTTTTAATTAATGATGATTTTTATGATGGTTTAAATGACGTCCTCTAATAATGATTTATTTGAGAAACTGTTTTAAAATAATGACGACTTATTTTTAATGATGATTTTTAAGACACGCGTCTTTTCAATTCTATTTAAGGGTGCATCGCACGCTAAAAATATGTTAAAGCTATCTTTGAGATTTTCTAAGAACCCCAGAATCTATTGCGCTCTGCCTTCTCTTTAGAAAACCTCATCGTCTCCTTCTCTTCAAACCTTAAAGATGTCTAATAAAACTATTCCATTTTCTCAAAACATCATGCATGTAGATTTTGAATCATTTTATGAGTATGAACTGCCAGAGATCGTCGCTATGTTCAAATCCCTGGAGACCTCTGTTCTTAGAAGGTTCCTTGGCGGTCCTTTCATTCTACTTGACAAGGATGTCCGTGAGTTCTTCGGTTCCGGAAAGATTGTTGATGATTTTATTAAGGCGATTGTAAAGGGCGTCAAAATATCCATCTTCAAATCCTCTTTTGTTATGTTCTCTGGGCTTCCATCGGAAGGTCACACGTTTGATATTGTGATTCCTACCGAAATAATTTCTGAGATACAAACCCTATTTTCGGATATCGGTGGTCTGGTGAATATCAACGGGAAGAAGAAGTTCTTCAAGTATCCTTTCTACATCCTGAACGACATTGTGGAGAAATCGATTCAAGGGAGAGTAGGGTCTTTCGACTCCTACACCAAGATCATTTCTATATATGGTGGCAATAACAAGAGGAATGTCGGTCAACTAGGCGTCCGTTCTCTTCTCTACTCTCTATCAAATGGTTTCTCCATTCAACAAGTAGAGTGTGGGATTTTCAGTCCAACTCATCTGGCTCTTGGAGCATCTACTAGTTCATGTGGGCAAGGGTGCGCTTGTTGACCCTTGAAGAATAATGATGAGTACCACTATAAAGGGCTTCATGGTGCGTATGAAACTTGTCAAGGAATCAAAGTCTATATCCTCTATTTAACAGACAAGTGGTCAGTCAACCACTCGGTCCAAGCATCCTACGATCACCAGTCGAAGGACACCTATAAAGAGGATGAAGACTTCAGATGTGTAATCTCCCACTAACTCTTCTACTCGGAAGAGGGCGAATATTGGAGAATCTGGCGAAGTTGACTCCATTCTGAAAAGGGAAAGAACTGAGGAAACCCCTATTATTGTTGTTCCTCTATTCTTATCCTCTACATCTCCATTGGATGATGTTTCATCTAATAAACTCCAAGAACTGGCTGAGGTGTTTACTATTATTGTTGATTAGATGGTGTCTGATATTGCTGCTGATCAGACGAAGGAGTCCGTTCCAGCTGCTGGTCAGACGGAGGTCTTTCCTTCTGATTAGACGAAGACGTTTATAATTGTTCAGACGTCCTTCGAGGGAAACCACACTACTTCCTTGGTCGAAGAGCCATTTATTAAAGTTCTCGTTGTGGGACTTGCTGCTACACCAACTGCTGAGCCAGTTGATCAACTTGTTGAGAAGATTTAGGGGAAGACACGATTATCTTCTACGCTGAATGAAATATTGGCTTATATATTTCGAATTTAACCTCAAAACCTCATATATGATTATATCTCATTTTCAACATGGCATACTCTTAGGGAGAAGTTGTCGCTTCTCCTATCAAATCGTTTCTGTCAAAATACCGGTCATTTTCAAAAATATTCTCAAGTATGCGTTTTAAAATTTGACCCGTTACTTTTTAATTGGTTAGTTTTCTTTGCACCTTACCAAGATATTCTTCTGAAAAAGTAATTCCATTTTTAATGACAAGTCTCCTTTTCCAAGTCTCAAAAATAACATTCTCGGGAAATATGACAAGATGTTTCATAACGGATAGATTCCCCACTTAATGAGAATCTTAAATGCTTTTTGAAATTGATCTCCTATTTAAAGAGAAAACCTCCTCCATTCAAGCCACAACATTCCTTCTTCGATTATCTTTCTAAAATTATATCTTTGTCTTCCCTCTTCATATCTTTAACATGAATTAGTCAGCCTTTTGAACATATCTTGTCATCAAATTTGATTCAGTTATATCATCTCGTTACAACGAAACAATGGAAATCGTATTCGAATTCCTTGAAAACTCTAGTTTAAGAAAATTCCTAGATGATCTGAAACTATCTTAGAAAGGGATGTCACCGATTTCTTTACCTACGCCGTCGTAATGGGTGGAGAAATCGTATCTATCATAAGCGGAGGTCCCATCCAGCTCAATGAAGAATCTTTCTCTCAGTTCTTCGATCTTCCATTCAAAGGATTTTCTGATTTCCCCTCACTTCTCACAAATGCAAACGAAGAATTTTCATTCTTTTTCTCCAACTCCCTGCGTCCGGTCAACAACCATGATCTTAAATCCAACCTGAGCCCGCACATTTAACTCCTTCATGATATCATCGGTAGATCTATCTTTTGTTAAATCCCAAATCAGTTCTACACAAAAAAAAGTCTATGACATGATGTTTTCCATTGTCTCCCACACCTTAATCAACTGGTCTTCAATCATCTTTAAAAACTTGAAGATGATAATCATGTCTCCTCGAAGAAAGATCGGCTACGCTCCTCAGCTTAGCTGACTCTTTCAGGCTCGTTTTAATCTCGGTCCGGGATCCCTTGTGAGCCCGGCCAACATGCTAACCAGGGAATCGGTGGAAAGCTAGATTTAGAGGGCAGATGCTAGGAATTAACTTTATTTTGTACATGTTTTTGATGAACAACCGGTTGCTTTGTTTCTCTACCGGTTGTTGCACTTTTCAATTATGACCGCTGTGTGTTTCTAATGTTTAATTTAAATGTCTTTCTTTAAAAGCCTATAGCTCATTTAATTCGGTCTCTTTTCTAATTCTGTTCTATTTTAAATCGCTACAAAATTACCACGCATTAATGTACCGATTTTTATTACCTTATCGCCTAAACTTACCGCTGAAATTTACCGCCTAAAATTACCGCCAAAAAGTTACCGCCTAGATTTTGGAGGGAAACTTTTAGCGCCCTTTCAAGGTGGTCGTACGATGAGTGTGACTGTCTAGTGACTCAACCGTCACACTCACCATATATAAAGGCATTTGCATATTATCTTTAAACACAACTTATCACTTTCTTGAAATTTCTCTTCCTTTGCATTCTCTCTCTACCAAAACTTATTAGTTTTCCAGATTTCATCATGGGACGAGATAATGCGACGTTTGTTCACATCGTTCAGGTTGACTTCAAAGATATCAAGAACAATGGATCGATCGATGTTCAAAAGGTTATGGAATCTGTCAAGGAATTGGGTTGGAACATTTTCTTGATGGTCCGTTCATAGTTTATCAGAGTGCGGTTAAGGAGTTTTTCAAGAACGCCAAAATCAAGAAGATGGTTATTCATACGGAGGTGGGCGGCGAAAAGATTGAGTTATCTGAACATGTTTTCGCCGAAGCCCTTCATCTTCCAACTGAGGGACGAGATTTCTCAACCGATCTATCAGAAGACGCAACCTTAAGTATCCAAATGATGGTTTCTAACACCAGTGAACCGGTGCAACTCAACGGGAAGAAAATCTTCCTGCGGTTCGAATTTCGGCTTCTCTGCGATATCGTTTCTAAGACACTTCAGGCCAGGGGAGGTAATTTCGACAGCATCACCCGGTCGAAATTCGAGATGATGGCCGACATTTTATTAAGTGACCGAATCAAATGGGCGGGTACTCTTTTCGAAAGTCTGCGCGTGATGGTGTCTCCTAAGATCAACCGGTGCTTGGGTTACGCCATGCAGATCGGCAAGATTATGCTCCATCTCAATATTCCTACCGGGCCAGGTATCCTTCTCTCTAACAACAAGATCTTAAATTCGGAAAATATAGAGAAAAGTTGTGTTAGAGCCGCCAAGGGTAAAGAACCCAAAGTGAAGGAACCTAAGGAAAAGAAACAACCGAATGTGAAAGAAACAAAAGGGAAGATTAAAAAGGGTAAAAGAAGGGTTGTTGAAGAAACTGAAACCGACAGAGTGGAAACTAAAACCGCTCCCTTACCAACCGCTTCCATACCCACCGTTCCTAAAAACCGCGTGGCCACTCCAATAAAAATTCAGACTCGTGCCGAGTCTACGGCTAGTGCGGCAAGCCGCTCTAAATCAAAGGGAACTCCTCTACCAGAACAATCCATTCACAATGAGCTAAATATTCCTACTTCATCTTATATTCCTGCGATTAAGAACACTACAGCCATGCCGGTTCAACCGACAGTATCAAATGTAATTAATAACGTCGTGGATGGAGTCAATGAGATGGAAGAAACCGATGTGACTGGTAATGTTGATACAACCGGTCAGAATGCTGAAACTGACCGGGCAGATTCTGAAGATGCTCGGTAAACCGACCTTGAGAAAGAAAAAGTCAAGGAGCCGACAAAATCAAATGAAGATCAGGAGATGAATCAAACTAAAACCGGAGTCAATCCAGGTCCTCGTGAGGAGGAAGTAATTATTGAAGATTCAGTTGAAACATTGGGACCCCAAGATAAAGAGCAAGAGGCCGAAAATATTGTGAATGAATTCTTAAGGAGGTTGATGAAAGGTCACTACACACCTCCAACATGTTTTATGTATGGGAAAATACAAGAATGGAAATCAGTCTAAAAAATGCTCTTCCTGAAGTACCGGAGGAGAAGAAATGGTCGGAGCTCCTAGAGTTGGAAGAGGTAGCTTTTGTTTTGGCAAATACAACCTCCGTCCACAAAGAATTATCAAGTTATCACGTCGTAGAAGCCAACTCAAGACGGAATGAACTACTACCGATTATTGCGAAGAGGGAAGAGGATATCAAATCAGATGAAGATGTCACCGGAGTGAACGGTCTTGTCCTCTCCATGCTGAAAAATATAATGAAAAATCTGGAGGCAATGGTTTACAAGAATGAAGAAACACCGGCTGACGAAGAAGATGATACTCAGCAAACAGAAAACCAAGTCGTGAAATCACATTTTGAGGCTGGTCAATCTTCAAAACCACCACAGTTTCCATCGGTACAAGAAATATTTGAAACCGGGGACCAGTGGCATGGGTTAGAAAACGAGCACTCCTCCGATAACCCGAACTCTCCTCTCAACAATCCAGTAAATGAAGAGGGACAAGAAAAGGAAATCGCCAATCCCTCTAAATCGGTCAAGACTCCATCGGGTAAGTTCTCTAACCGAAATAAATCAAAAGAAACTAGCATTGATAAACCGATAGTTATGGAGAAGTCTCTAATTCTAGTCCGTCGGTTCTCTAATTCCAATTTCCGAAGACCGATTGAACACATTGATTGAAGAAATGATCACGAAGTCCATGGCCCCGTGGCAAGAATCCATGGAGAATTAGATCAGTGAAATTCAGAAAGAACAGGCCTCCTCATCTCAATCCCATGATAATAATTTGGCGCAAGTCAAAGTGGTGATCGATCAAACTCTATCATCGGTTCAAGCTATTTCCATACAGCTTCATGAGATGGTGAAGAATCAAAGCATTGTTGACGCTGAAAAACTAAGATTGAATGAAGAAAATGCCAAGGATAAGGTAGCCGAAGAAGAAAATGAAAGAGCGGCTCAAATCTTTCAAGAGCAATTTAATAAAGAAAAGGAGGTATCCCCTCTGATTGCTAAAAAGACGAGGGCGGTGTCTAAAAGAAAAAGAGATCAGGAGTCGACATCAATGAACACCGGACTGAAAACTACCAAACTAGTGAACACCGATCCTAACTCTGAACTTCCGACCGATGAAGAAGATGATAATGATGAACAACCATTAAACCGCAAACAAAAAGCAAAGCCTCAACCTATCGAGGCATCCCGATTCGAAGTGTTCCACCTACTTCCCAATTAGATTGGTGTATGCATAGAGGAGAAAGTTCGGTGGGAAATTCTGTTAGAAGCCAAAGAAATCATGGGTTCAGTATACCTGTTCAAACAAGAAGGGGTCACTAGTCAGGCGGAGCAGCTACCTCAAACAAGAATAAGTACAACATAGTTTTAATGATGTGGTCTGAACAAAACTAAGTGGTAAAAAATGTCTTTGCGCAGGTACAACTCAAAAGATGTATGTCAACACATGTGGTCTGAAGCAAGCGCAAGTAGAAGAATTCAAATTACATCAGACGTGGTCTAAAGTAATGTGTGAGTAGACGTCCTCTAGTTACATCAGACGTGGTCTGAAGTAATGTGCGAGAAGAAATTGTCTAATTACATCAGACGTGGTCTGATGTAATGCGCGAGCAAACGTCATATAATTACATCAAACGTGGTCTAAAGTAATGTGCGAGCAGACATCGTCTAATTTTATCAGACGTGGTCTAAAGTAATGGGCGAGCAGACATCGTCTAATTTGATAGGATCGGTGTAATAAATAAATATGGGGGTCTGGCTATTGATGACGGCTTCGGAAAAATGGTTTGATAGAAATCCTATTAAAGATTTAAATCACTTTTTATTCTTCACAAACCTTCCAAACTCTTGAACGATTCAAGTGCAGAAACGTTTGCTGAGGTTTAAAGTAAAGAACGAAACAATGATAAGATGATAGAATGTAAATGACACACAGTTTGTTTATAGATGTTCGGAGCAAAACTCTCCTACGTCACCCATTTTTCCAACCACCGGAAGGATTCACTATACGTTTCTTAGAATCAAATACAGTTGCACGATTAGCTCACTGTTGAACAGAACAGACTCTATTCAACTTACAATATATCGAATAATATCACTCATCTAGACAATACTTTGATTCTAATCACTATCTTGATGTACAAACAATACGTCTAACTTTCATCTCTGTTAGACGGCACATCTAACTACGATTTCCTTCAGACTAATCTGAAGGAGTTAGACTACATGTCTAACTTTCATCTCTGTTAGACTGCACGTCTAACTACGTCTGTTAGACTGCACGTCTAACTACGTATCCGTTAGACTGCACGTCTAACTATGTCTGTTATAGTGCACGTCTAACTACGTCTGTTAGATTGCACGTCTAACTACATATCTATTAGATTGCATGTCTAAGTACGTATCTGTTAGACTGCACATCTAACTACGTATCCGTTAAACTGCACGTCTAACTACGTCTGTTAGACTGCATATCTAACTACGTCTCTATTAGATTGCACGCCTAACTACGTCTGTTAGACTACACGTCTAACTACGTATCCATTAGACTGCACGTTTAACTACGTCTGTTAGACTGCATGTTTAACTACAACTATTAGACTGCACGTCTAACTACGTCGGTTAGACTGCACGTCTAACTACGTATCCGTTAGATTGCACGTCTAACTAAGGTTCCCTTCAGACTAATCTGAAGGAGTTAGAATGCATGTCTAACTTTCATCTCTGTTAGATTGCTCATCTAACTACATCTTTTAGACTACACGTCTAACTACGTATCCGTTAGACTGCACGTCTAACTACATATCCATTAGACTGCACGTCTAACTATGTCTGTTATAGTCCACGTCTAACTACGTCTGTTGGATTGCACGTCTACTTACGTATCTATTAGATTGCATGTCTAAGTACGTATCTGTTAGACTGCACATCTAACTACGTATCTGTTAGACTGCACGTCTAACTACGTCTGTTAGACTGCATATCTAACTACGTCTCTGTTAGATTGCACGTCTAACTACGTCTGTTAGACTACACGTCTAACTACGTATCCATTAGACTGCACATTTAACTACATCTGTTAGACTACATGTTTAACTACATCTGTTAGACTGCACGTCTAACTACGTCTGTTAGACTACACGTCTAACTACGTATCCGTTAGACTGCACGTCTAACTAAGGTTCCCTTCAGACTAATCTGAAGGAGTTAGACTGCATGTCTAACTTTCATATTTGTTAGATTGCACGTCTAAATACATCTGTTAGACTGCACGTCTAACTACATCTGTTAGATTGCACGTCTAACTACGTATCCGTTAGACTGCACGTCTAACTACGTCTGTTAGACTCCACGTCTAACTAAATGCATCTAATGGCCAATCAGTCTAATGAACCTCATTCAAACTTAGTCTATTATAACTTGTTTTCGATACACCTGCACCAAAAACGATTAGACGGATTTGATTATGTTTTATACCAACACATCATCAAAATTCCATTAGTCAAAACACTTTGACCCTTAGGCAAAATAATTTGACCCAACAATTTCCCCCTTTTTGATGATGATGTTAAATCTTTGCATAGATAACAAAATGAACATCCATCATATAAAAGAAAGAGTTAAACTTGTTCACCAATCTTACAGAAACACTTTCCAAAAACCAATATTTATAAACCAAATTTAAAGAACCAACTTCATAAACTAACAGAAGATAGTTTAAGAGAAAAGAGATTATTGTTCTTCCCTTTTCACGAGTGGGTCGATTGGGTAGCGAGATCCTTCATAGTTAAGTTCTTCACCAGTCAGAAGGTTGTGAAAAGGAGGAAGAGAACGGCCACCACAACCACTTCCACCACTTCGGCCACCACGATTGCCTCCAATGCTTCTACCACCACGATCACCGCTGCGACCACCGACACTTTTGATTGGCCTATCGTTATCATCACCAATTGGCTTTCGCTTTGATCTTGTCCCAGTTGAAACACCACCACCTCTTCTTCCGCTATTGTCCTCTCCTTGAGTAATGAGATTCTTCTCTTTCTCGGCAACAACCTTAGCATCTTCTTCTGCCTGAATCTTCCTTGCAAAGGAATCAGCCTGTTCTAACCTCTCAGAATCAGCTCTGCTCATGTTACCTTGAATCTCATCCATCTGATCTCGAATCAAGTTAATTCCATCCATAACTTCATTATGCAGATCAACGACATTTTCTCTTTCGCAGTCGAGCAACTCGGTTTGCCATTTGAAGAAGTTCTTTTCAAATTTGGTGTATGATTTGTTGACGATATGAATCTCGTACGTGTTCTTCTTTAGGGTCGGCTCCATCTCATTATGGGTTTTAAGAAGATCGGAAAATTCATAATTGTTTGATGTCTGAGTCTTCATAATCTTAATCATATTTGATTGCATTTCATCCATATTCCTCAGAATTGTTCCCATCAATGCAGTCATCGACTTCATAAGATTTGTATCATCAGCAACAGATTATCCTTCATTAGATGAAATCTCTCAAGAATTTGCTAGAGCGGTCTGAATGGGACTTAGAGCGGTCTCGAACTTGCATGGACTACTCGGGTCCATCCTTCTCTGAATCACTTTCAGACTTTTCTTCTTCTTCATCTTCCAAAATCTCTTCACATACCGTGTGAATCTTATCAGACACATCTCCTGAATGATTAGAGAGGTTGACAATATCATCATGAACATTCGCAGCATTGATATTAGGAAATGGTCGAAGCTTGGGAGATCCTGGAATAAAACATTGAGACAACGGAAGCTCTTCTTAAGATTCATCATTTTTGGCTTGTTCCCCCTCAAATGAGGAACTCTTCTCTGATTCCTTATCTTTTGAGGGTTCCCCCTCAGATCTAGCAACAACAGGCTGTCTAACTCCAGCCTCCTTCTCTGGAGATTCCTCTGCTTCGAGAACAGGGGACTCCAACACTTCCCCTTCCTGATTAACCATAGATTGAACGGGTTCCTAAACAACTTCTTCTTCTTCGATAGTCGGGTTGGTTTGAACGGGTTCCATAGTTTGCACAATTCTGGGTTGATCCATTAGACGTTTTTCCTCAGCTAAAAAACTTCTCAATTCTATAAGAAGAGCAACAGCTTGCTCATCTTCATCAACCCCACGATCATCGGTCAGATCCATAAGTTCACCTTCATCTGAGGAACTTCCAAATGAACTATCCCTTGAGCTATTTACTCCATGAACGTACCTAGTAACTATAGAGATGTAATCCTCCATAATCTCGTCCAATCTTTTAAGGGCTTTTTCCTTTGCCTTAGCACTCTTCTCAAGAGGGTTGAAATTGGCTCTTCTGGCTTGAAGAATCGGAAAGAGGTGTCTTCCTCTCAAATTTGTTTCAACTAGCTCTTTTCTCTTAAGAGCTTCATAAATCTCCGATGTCTTGGCCCATTTCAAGACTCTCTTTTCATTACTTACTAGCTTCAACCATTGACTACTTATGCTTTTGCCCTTGATGACCTCATCATACTTGATAGACATTCTGTTCAAGACCCAAGTGTCAAAGATCTCGATCTTTTCAGTAGAAATTATGTTGGCCTGATCCATCATGAGGTTGACAATGCAGGTTGCTTCAGAAACATCCTTATTAGGATCGGTTGCAACATCCTTCCCTTTTCAAATAACCTCAACAGGCTTTGGAGTGGGCCTTGGATCCCCAATTGTGATTCCAGCAGCTTGTCTTGTGGAACGCATAACTTCGTGATCAGAAAGGGGTTTGGCAAAGAGTTCCGGCATGGGTTCTACTAGAACAAGCTTTCTAGTCACTACCGACTCTGTTGGGACAGGATTGGGAACATGAGGCTTTTCGACTGCAATAGAAAGAGCCTTTTCAGATACATCACCAACAACAAGGGTAATAACTACACCTTGCTCTAGTTCAAGAGACACTGTAGCATCAGCAGCTACAAGATCGGGTTGAAGGATAGGAGACGGAACCCTGTCAAGATTTTCAGTGTTTGGACCAACTGGCTCAACATTTGGCCCGACAGCAGATTCCTCAATAGGAATAAAAACAGACTTGTCTTGTTCCAACACAGGAACATTAAATTTAGGCACTTAGGCCTGAGATTGGGGAGGGGTTACCTTCGATGATGCTTTCACAGATTTAGACGTCCTGGGCGCCTTTGATTTATCTCCTCTTGAAATAGAGGACCTGGAGGGCTTTCTTAACCAACTCACAACTGGAGATAGGGGAGACATGAGAATGGCGATAAGTTCGACCGGACCTTGCCTGACTTTGGAATCGACTATTCTAGAGTCCTTCTTCAAAGAACTCTTAAGACTGGTAGAACTAGCCTCTGATTTGTTGACGGTTTTTGATCTTTTGGCTCTTGTAGACAAGATAGAAGACGTTGGATGTCTGGAACGAGTTACAGACCTTCCTCCTGTTTGTTGGCTTGATGCTCCCAAGAGCGATTCTTTGTTATTCTTCATTCGGACGAGGGTGTTGGCAACAGTGAAGACAGTGAACACCCGGGTAGAGTTGATCGCCTTAGAATCCGCCATCATTCAACAAAATAAACTGGGGTTTAAGAGCCTTCTTATTCCCGTTTAGTCGAATCTCTGAGCCATCGGCGGAGAAAACCGTCTTCATTTCTATTATGACTTCTGATGGAAGATTCAAGTTGAAAGTGTGCCCATTCGACGGAAGTTCGAAGAACTCTGCATAAGAAGCTTCGTTGAAAAAAACTTCTTTATCATTCACGGTTGCAATAATGGAATCGTCGACCATCGTCGCCGATTTGAAGAACTCCCTGACTTTTTTTCGTGGAATATGAGCGGCCCACCAAGGTATTTCCGGAGACCGAAATATTCAAGGGTTCTGAACATCTCGACCACATCTTGCTGATCGAACTTGTAGACGGAGGGAAAATCAACTTGCAGAGTACAATGACCAAGTGTGATTCTCTTGTTTCTTATCTTTGAAAGAATACGAACAGACACAAGATAAACAAGAGTTTCTTAGAGAGAAAATCGAAGAAATCTAGGGTTCTTGAGAGATTTGAGAGAGAAAAATCGTTTTTCAATCTCATGCAGAATGTCCTTATATAGACTCCCAAGAGTCGCATAGTATAACCGTCATATTTCTTAGGGTATGGCCCATCAATTAATATTCTACGTCCTTTCCAAGCAGTCATCATTATTTTGAGGGTATATTAGTCTTTTTCTCTTAAGTTGAAAGACACGTGTCTTCATGTTATTCGGAGATGACTATGTTTTTGTTTGAGCAGAAAAATTAGATATCACCTCACGTGGGACAACTGTCCTTGATCAGTTTAATACACACGTAGTTAGACGTTTTTTCTTACTTACACCAACCTATGAAATCTAAACGTCTATTAGACGCATGGGTCTATTAGACGCATGTGTCTATTAGACACAAGCGTTTAATCACGTGTCTTATAAACATCTAACGTCGATTAGACGTCGACGTTTAATTACGCATGAACAACACGTATTGGACATGTGTTTGGTTAGACGTGAGCATCCACTTGCTCTTGTCGTAAAAACGTCTAACGTCTATTAGACGTATACGTCTAACCGCGCAGGTTATTAACCAAGACACATAGACTTAGATGCATAGAGTGTGAGCAAAAATACATCTAAGTACATTCTTTTTCTCTTAGACGACCTCGTCTAATAGACCGATTAAGGCCTTTTGTCTGAGTGGATCTTTATTTCCAAGATAAATTTTCCCTCTCATTTTCTGCATGTACAAAATGAATAAACAAATGTTGTGAGGTCTTTGGGATCAAAAATATTTTTAAAACATAAAAACACTTTGTACTCTAGAATGGCAAAGGCCATTGTTGATCTCCTAAAATGTATACTCATAAGAGTTTGCTCCATGCTTCCTTCCTGCAGCTCTCCTGCATCACCTACACAAGAAACTATTTACAAACTTTGGTACCCACATTCAATTAGGTCCTTGATCATTTAGTCCATTAGGAATCCATATTTGAGATATTCTAATTGATTTCCCATTTTGTGTTGTGATTAATGCGTATGATTTTGACTTAGCAGACGCCTTCCTGCTAGACACTGATCCCTTAACTTTTGAAAATAATTTTCTTTTAAAACTCCTTGACTTTGAGTTAGGTTTTAGATTGTCAGACTTGATGGCTGCTTCTAACTTACTTTTTAGCCAGCTAACAGTCGGCGGAACATAAGTTATTTCATTCTTCAAATCTTCCTCTTTATGAATGGGATCAGATTCAATATCAGTTAAACTCCCTTTAACAAAGCTTATTGGCTTAAGCTTGTTGGTTGCTGAGTTTGACTTTTTACGGACGGTTTAGGTCATTGCCATCAAATCCTAAACCGAATCTAGATCCAGCAGGTTTTAACAGACTGATATGATATTTGACAGGTTCTCTAGACTTTGTCCAAGCACTAACAATATAGTTTAACCTTTTGTTTTTAGAAGAGAGTGTTTGGATCTGTTCCTTGAGCATCTCATTCTCGGATGAGATCTCTACTACTTTCTTTTCAAAAACATTTGATTCTTGAGTTTGAGATAAAACCGGTTGAGACACCTTGGGTGAAGATTTTGTTTCATTTAAGGATTCTACTAGCTTTCTGTACTCTATGACTATGTCATCTAGTATACTACCAGTTGTTCCCTTGAAAACTTTTCAGAAGAGAAATTAAATACCTCAGTTTCCTGAGTTTCTTCTTCTTCTCTTTCCATGAAGCGAGCCACCTTGTCTTCATCACTGTCACTGGATGAGAAGTAAAAATCACGGTGGTTTCGTCTGTTCTTCCCATCCCCTTCCATAAGAGCCTTTAGCTCCTTTTCATTGTCATTTTTCTTCTCTTCACGCTTCGGCTTCCGACATTCCGATTGGTAATGACCTAAAATTCCACAGTTATAACACTTAAAATTAGCTTTGGATTTCTTATTATCATTAGAATTTGAAGAGCTTGAGTTAGAGTTTCTCTTCTTCATAAAGTCACTAAACTTCTTCACGAAGAGAGACATAGCATCTTTGCTAAGCTGCTGAGCTGTTGTCTGCATGTCAGGAGTGGCAGGAGGCTCTTCAGAAGTCACCAACGCTTTGGAAATGATAATGGATGTGGATTGATCTTCTTCAATCTTAGAGTTCAACTCGAACTCGTCGGCCTTGAGATCAACGAACAAATCGAAGAGCGAGATCTTGTTGAGGTCTGTGGATTCCCTTAGAGCCATCGTCTTTATGTCTCATTCCCTTGGAAGAGCACGCATGACCTTGATAGCAAGATCCTTGTTGCTATAAGTCTTGCCAAGAATAGATAGAGTGGAGACAATTTGGCTGAACCTTGTGTCGAACTCATTCATTGTTTCACCGGGACGCATTTTGAAACTGTCAAACTGTTGAGTGGAAACCATAATCTTGTTTTCCTTGATTTGCTCATTGCCCTCACATAGTTGAGTGAGTCTGTCCCAGATCTCCTTAGCAGTATCACACTCGATGATATAGTTGAACATGTTGTCATCAAGAGATCTGTACAGAACATCTAAAGCCATGTTGTTGAGATTGTTCTTTCTCTTGTCTTCACTGGTCCATTCGGATTTCTCCTTATCGATCTTGATAGGACCATCTGTGATTACACTCCACATGTCTTCATCAAGAGAAGAGAGATGAGCACAAACTCTCTTTTTCTACACGATATAGTTTTCTCTAGAGAAAGTGGAGATTTCAGTAGCACTGACATCTTTGGTTATGGTCGACATTCTTAATGAAAGCATGAGAATAGAAATAGAGCTCTAATACCAATTGATAAGATCGGCGTAATTAATAGAGATGGGGTCTGGATATTGATGACAACTTAGGAAAAACGGTTTAATAGAAATACTGTTAAGAATTTAAATCACTTTCTATTCTTCACAAATCCTTGCAAACTTTTGAACGATTCAAGTGTAGAAACGTTTTCTTAGGTTTGAAGCTAAAATCCAAATAATGAGAAGATGACAGAATGTAAATGACACAGCAGTTTGTTTATAGATGTTCGGAGAAAAACTCTCATACGTCACCCCTTCTTCCAACCACCGGAAGGATTCACTAATAGCTCACTGTTGAACAGAACAGACTCTGTTAAACTTAAAATATATTGAATAATATCACTCAGCTAGACAATACATTAATTTTAATCTCTCTCTAGATGTACACACAGTAAATCAAGAAAGCAATTTGTTCGTGTTCAGTAATTGTTAGAATGATATCTCTCTATAATTCTAGCAGCTCTTCCGTTGTCCTTGAAGATCTTTAAATAGAGAGCAGGTACCAACGTTCGAATCATCTATAATGACACGTGGCTAACTTCCATTGGAACACATCCATAGTACATTGCAGACTCTAAGCACCAGGATCGTGGCCGTACCAATCTAGTAGTGCACCAAATATTCTTCTAGGATATTCCTACAAGAAACAAGTAGTGGGAAGAATATTTGCTTACGTGGAATTAATCAATTGGTTGCAACTGGTTGTCGTACTGATCTGCACTTGAAAGTGGAGCAGGAGTAACATACAGCTAGTTGATCATGGGTAGACGGATGCTATCTTCAAGCAACTACTTAAGCATGGCATTAGACGTTTTTCACTTAGACTGACAAGTCTAATGAAATTAGACGTCCACGTCTAATAGCCGGATCCATTAGACCACCTAGTCTAATGGGATTAGACGATACGTCTAATTATACAACCCTTCAGACTAATCTGAAGGAGTTAGGCTACACGTCTAACTTTATTCTCTATTAGACGGCACGTTTAACTACGGTTCCCTTCAGACTAATCTGAAGGAGTTAGACTACATGTCTAACTTTCATCTCTGTTAGATTGCACGTCTAACTACGTCTGTTAGACTGCACGTGTAACTACGTATCCGTTAAATTGCACGTCTAACTACGTCTGTTAGACTGCCCGTCTAGCTATGTATCTGTTAGATTACAAGTCTAACTACGTATCCGTTAGACTATACGTCTAATTACGTATCCATTAGACTGCACGTTTAACTATGTCTGTTAGACTACACGTCTAACTACGTCTCTGTTAGACTTCACGTCTAACTACGTCCGTTAGACTGCACGTCTAACTATATATCTGTTAGACTGCACATCTGACTACGTCTGTTAGACTGCACGTCTAACTACATATCTGTTAGACTGCACGTCTAACTACGGTTCCCTTCAGACTAATTTGAAGGAGTTAGACTGCACATCTAACTTTCATCTCTATTAGACTGCACGTCTAACAACGTCTGTTAAATTGTACGTCTAACTACGTATCCGTTAGACTGCACGTCTAACTACGTCTGTTAGACTACACGTCTAACTATGTCTGTTAGACTACACGTCTTACTCAATGCATCTAATGGCCAATCAGTTTAATGAACCTCATTCAGACTTATTCTAATATAACATGTTTTCGATACACCTACACTAAAATGATTAGATGGCTTAGATTAAGTTTTATACCAACACATCATCAAAATTCCATTAGTCAAAACACTTTGACCCTTAGTCAAAATAATTTGACCCAACATAATTACATCAGACGTGGTCAGAAGTAATGCATGAGCAAACGTCGTCTAATTACATTAGACGTGGTCTAAAGTAATGCGCGAGCAGACGTTGTCTAATTACATCAAACATGGTCTGAAATAATGCACGAGCATACGTCATCAAATTATATCAAACATCAGACGTGGTATGAAGTAATGCGCGAGCAAATGTCGTCTAATTAAATCAGACATCGTCTAAGTAATGCGTGAGAAAACATTGTCTTATTACATCAGACGTGGTCTGAAGTAATGTGCAAGCACACATTGTCTGAAGAAGCTTCTGATGCCTTGCTTCAGCAGTTGTCTGAATAAGCGCTCGAATATCCACTCAGCTCATCAACAATGTTCATTATCAACAGTCTGACAAGTCAGTTCAAACAATAAATGAACAATTTCCACGTACGTCATTATTCAAATTACTTGTGTTTTACTAGATAGTACAACACGATCTTAGAGAATATTTCGTGCACTATCAATCAATTACGGACACGATCAAATGCATACACTCTATTGTACTATCTCGTATTATTGGTGTTCTTCCAACTAATAGTGGACACGTGTCCAAAAGGAAGATTAGACCATTGGTGTGTTTTCAAGTATAAATAGCAATTAAAGGACAATGAAAAATCTCTCGGTCACTTACTCTCTCGTACTCGCTCTTGCTTAATCATACTCTTTGACTTTAAAGCTCAAACGCCAATTCTTCACTATGTGATTATCCTGTAATTTATCTACTGTTTCTTTCTGTGTGAAATTTTAGAGTTGTAAGTTAAATAGAGTTTCTTCTGTTCAATAGAGAGTTAGTTAAAAGTTCAGAAGCAGGCCATTGTTAAGTCTTGTGTTTTCTGACTGGGTTTGTGTTCCTGTTGTATAAATCAAAGTCTTCTAGTGAATATCCTTCTAGAAACATAAGAAAGGGTGACGTATTAGTTTTATCTCTGAATATCCATAAAACTCCGTGTGTTATTTCCCTTTTGTCTCTTGCATTTACTCTTCCAGAAAATTTAAATCTAGCAATCAATTCCGCACTTGAATTCGTTCAAGAGCTTGCGACGATTTGTAAAGAATAGAAACAGATCTTAATCCCTCATAGGATTAACATCGAATCGAAAGTTAAAAGTTATTAACTATAATCTGAACCCCTCTCTATAGTTGACACGGATCCTCATAAAATGCTAGTACTTGTTGCAGAGAATAACTAGGTAGAAAATACCTAAAGAATATTAGTTATTTTTAAAGGAATTAGGGTTTCTAAATAAACACCAACCAAGCCCTTGTTGAAATGTGTTGTGGAAATATCCCAAAAATATATATAAATACATTTCAAAATTTTCGGGATTTTCAGCGGAATCATAGAAAAACTATTTATCGCAAATTACAAATTCTTTTTGTAATTTTAAAATTGGAACAAAACAAGCCTTAGGACCGTATTCCTAAGGCTTGGGTCCAATTTTATCGATCGGAGACTAGAGACCCTCAGTCCTTAGTTGATCTTAACGGTCTAAGTGTAAAAACCTATCGGTCGTAGACTGGTCTGGAGCTAGGTTTCTCGGTTGAGGTGTATAAACATCTCGGTTCAGGGCTCGCTCTAGGCTAAGTTCCTTGGCTCTTGGTCTTAGGAGTCTCGGTCCTGGGTCTGGTATTTTCGGTCCCGCGTTTGGGATTCTTAGTCCTAGGTTTGGATTTTTTGGTCGTAGGTCTTTTGAGTCTCAATCCTAGGTCAGACCTCTCGGTCCTAAGTATGAACTTTGTTGGGTCAAATTATTTTGACAAACGGTATTTTGATGATGAACTTGTGTTAAACTTAAATAAGAATGAAACTAATTCGTCTAAATTGTTTTTGTGTAGGTGCATCCAAACATGCTAAGTTAGACTTAGTTTGAATTAGGCTTATTAGACGTATTGGTTGTTAGACGCACTTCTAGGTAGACGTGTAGTCTAACAGATACATAGTTAGACGTGCGGTCTAACAGATACTTAGTTAGACGTGTAGTTTAATAGATACGTAGTTAGACGTGCAGTCTAAAAGATATGTAGCTAGACGTGCAGTCTAACAGATACCTAGTTATACGTGCAGTCTAACAGATACGTAGTTAGACGTGCACTCTAACAGATATGTAGTTAGACATGCAGTCTAACAGATACGTAGATAGACGTGCAGTCTAAGAGATACGTAGTTAGACGTGTAGTCTAATAGATACGTAGTTAGACGTGTAGTCTAACAGATACTTAGTTAGACGTGTAGTCTAACAAATACATAATTAGACGTGCAGTCTAACAGATATGTAGTTAGACGTGTAGTCTAATAGATACGTAATTAGACGTGAAGTCTAACAGATACGTAGTTAGACGTACAGTTTAACAGTTGAAAGTTAGATGTAGGGCATCTGACTCCTTCAGACTAGTCTGAACTGACCCGTAGTTAGACGTGTAGTCTAACAGATACGTAGTTAGACGTGCAATCTAATAGATACATAGTTAGACGTGTAGTCTAACAGATACGTAGTTAGACGTACAGTCTAACAGATACGTAGTTAGACGTGCAGTCTAACGGTTGAAAGTTAGAAGTAGGGCGTCTAACTTCTTCAGACTAGTCTGAAGTGACCCGTAGTTAGACGTGCAGTCTAATAGATACGTAGTTAGACGTGTAGTCTAACAGATACGTAGTTAGATATGTAGTCTAACAGATACGTAGTTAGACGTGTAGTCTAACAGATACATAGTTAGACGTCCAATCTAACAGTTGAATGTTAGACGTAGGGCGTCTAACTCCTTCAGACTAGTATAAAGTGACCCGTAGTTAGACGTGTAGTCTAATAGATACGTAGTTAGACGTGCAGTCTAACAGATACGTAGTGATATGTGCAGTCTATCAGATACGTAGTTAGACGTGAAGTCTAACAGATACGTAGTTAGACGTGCAGTCTAACTAATACATAGTTAGACATGCAGTCTAAGTATTGAAAGTTAGACGTAGGGCGTCTAACTCCTTCAGACTAGTGTAAAGTGACATGTAGTTAGACGTGTCGTCTAACTTCATTAGACTTGGTGGTCTATTGGATCTCGCTATTAAACTTAGGCGTCTAACTTCCTTAGACATTGCAGTCTAACGAAGCACATTTAATGCCTTGCTTCCGCAGTTGCTTGAAGTTAGCAACCGTCTACCCACGATCAACTAGTTGTACGCTACTCATGCTCCACTCATCCGTGCATATCAGTACAATAGCCAGTTGCATCTAATGAATGAATGCCACGTAAGTAAATATTCTTTCCACTACTTGTTCCTTGCAGGACAATTCTAGAAGAATATTCGGCGCACTACCAGATTGGTACGGCCACGATATTTGTGCACAGAGTCTGTTGTACTCGTGTACTATGGAGGCTTTCCAATGGGTGATTGCCACATTTCAATACATAAGATTCGACTTTTGGTACCCTTCTTCTATTTAAAGATCTTCAAGGACAACGGATGAGCGGCTGCACTTACAATCGATCTTACGAATTGCTTACTTGCTTTCTGAGTTTGTACTTCAAGAGAGAGATAAAATCAAAACATTGTCTAGCTGAGTGATATTCTTAAACATTCTGTAAGTTGGACAGAGTCTGTTCTATTCAACAGTTAGCTAGCACTGAAACTGTATTTGATTCAAAGAAAAGTATAGTGAATCCTTCCGGTGGTTGGAAGAAGGGGTGACGTAGGAGATTTTGCTCTAAACATCCATAAACAACTTGTTGTGACTTTTATATTTTGTCTTCTTCTCTTTTATTGGCTCTTAGCTTCAAATTTGAGCAAACGTTTCCACACTTGAATCGTTTCAAGAGTTTGCAAGGGTTTGTGAAGAATAGAAAGTGATATAAATCCCTAACATATTTTTTATCAAATCGTTTTACAAGAAGTTGTCATCAATAGTTAGACCCCCATCTCTATTGGTACCACCGATCCTTTCAAACTTTATGGGTCCTAGGTCGGATTCATCGATCTTAGTTCAATATCATCGGTCCTAGGTCTCGTTTTTTATATCTTTTTATCGGTCATTGGTCTCGGTCTGGACCAAAATAATAACACTGACTCTTCGTTTTGACAAATTCAAGAAATTAAAATTTTCATTTTATTTTGAAAATTTTGATTTTGATCAAACATGATCGGGGTGGATCAAACATGATCAAATAGTTTCCCAACATCATTACAATCATATTGGGAAGCTTTCTAAACTGTGATTTAATCAAATTAACCCAAGAACTCCAAACTTGTTTTTTTTAATTCAAATTTGGGTTTTTTATTTAGATCAATTGATCGGTTCTATCCTATCTAGAAAGTTTATAAATCATCTATGGATGAATTCTCAACCATAAAACACTATAAACACCAAGCATACAAGCTTATGCAATTTGAAATATAAAAGATTTTAAATTCTATCTGTAAATATGAATTGGAGGTTGATTTGAACCTTACCAATGATTGGAGAACACTCCTTGATCCTTAAGAAAGCTTTCTAGATGTACAGATCCGAGCTTAAAGGCCTTAAATATAAAATTAGAAAAATCCAAAGCTTTAAAGCTTTAATGGCGGATTTCAATTTGTTTTTTGTTGGTAGATTGCCTTCGAATGAGTTGAGGAGGGTATTTATACTCATCCTAGGACGGTTGGGAAAGTCTACTGGCCTGAATCAGCATAAAGTCATTAATGACTTTAGACTGTTCTTGTCTGGAGGTCACCGGAGTAGGGTGATTCATCCCTGTTTTTGTAGGGGAGAATGATCATCATCGTAGGATTATCATTATGGATTTTGACTTAGTCAAAATGATCAACCACTGGATGAGTTCCAAAAACTAAAAATCATCATGGGTTGTTCATACTTATCCTCGCGGCGTCGCGATGAAGACGAAGATCAAATCCAAAAATGACGGTGTATTGTCTGTTTTTAGCATTCCATTAGTGCTTGAGCGGTCCGTTAGCGTTCAAGCTAACAGTCATTTGGCGATCAGCTACCTCGCGTGCGCGCGCTTCCTCCACTACATAAGTTTGGGTGGACCGCTCCTGGGCGTTGGTGAAAATACAATGCTGATCCAACGCACGCGGTTACGGCTGTAACTTCTTCTTTCGGTTTCAGCTATACCCGATTATGAATTAATTTTTTTTATTAAAACCTTAAAGGTTTATTTAAAATTGATTTTTCTTTCACCCTTTTGGCTTTAATTTTGATATTTTCAAATACACAAAATATTAGAATAATATGACAAATATTTTACCAATTTATTTTATTTTATTTTAAAAACATTGTTAAAATACTTTTTCGAGAAGGTTTCATTGTAAATGTCAGGTAACAATGAAAAACCAACAAATATTGTTTTGTTGCAACCCTACGACATAGAAGGAATATGGAAGGAGGTATAAAAATATTTTAAATTTAAAACAAATTAGTCGGCCCGGTTTACGAATCTAATCTAACTATCAACAAATTCTTAAAATTTTAGGCGGAATGGGAATTGTAATTCTTTCTAGTTCTCGAGGTATAATGACAGACCGAGAGGCTCACTTACTAAGAATTTGCTGAGAAATTTTGTGTTATACAAATTTTGTGTTATATATGGTAATCCTTCTAATATCCGAATTAGATCTGAAACTTTTTATTTGTGAAAAATACAAAAAAAAGGAGTGGATTGTCTAATCTTGTTCCTCCTCCATTAGTTAATACTTCAAGGGAGTTTTATCTGGAATGAAAGAGAAAAATGGATTCATGAACGTTTAATCACTGAATATTTTCCCAATGGTATGTTCCGAGTCTATAAGATAATGAAGATCTAATTCTAGGTTATATTTCAGGAAAGATCCGACGTAGTTTAATCCGAAAACTACCAGGAGATAGAGTCAAAATTGAAGTGAGTCATTATGAATCAACTTGAGGACGTATAATTTATCGTTTACAAGTTGGATGTCTAATTGTCTAGGCGGTAATGATAGAATCTTGTACCTGAACCGGTGGCTCACTTTTTCTAAGTAATGGAGATGAGGAACGAAGCACGCCACTGAAAAACTCTACTAAGATAAATATGGCCTATAAAGAAGGTAAAAGAGGTAGGATGGGCAGTTGGTCAGATCTAGTATGGATCATACATGGACGGTAGTTGGAGTCGGCGGCGCTCCTAGGGTTCCCTCGTTTGGGATCCCTAAGGAAGATGATCAAATTAGCCCTTGCGAACAACTTGATGTACTATCTCCCTTCAATCCTTTGAAAGAAATGCGGTAAAATGATGGAAAATCCATGACCAACCCCATCATCTCCACCCCTTTGTATACTTTTAGGATTAATATAAATAATGTTTTTAGATGAAATGGATACAACAAATAATCAAAACTATTTATTTTTGTCCTTTAATTTTTCTAAAATTATTTTGAGATATTATGGGTACAACATTTATCCCAAATAGTTTTATTTTTTATTTTGGCCTTAATTCTTAATTTCAATTAATTAGCACAATAATTAATTATTTTAAATAGGTTTTGTCCATGTGATTAATTATTTTTACTTTATTTATTTTAAAAATAAATCAAAATAAATATTTTAATATTATAAATTGGAGTGTACATTTTTAGTACTTATAGAGGTGTATCTGATAAATTCAAACACTTTGTTATTGTCTAACAATTAGACAAAATGAAAATGAACAATAGTATTGTATTTTATATCTCAACCAACACGGTCTTAATTGACTTCATTCTTTTACTTGAGGTCTTATATCTTTGCACTTGACCTCTACTTGAGTTGAAACCTCGCCTTTGTTGATGACATGGTTCCGAGTTTGGGCATTCATCTTTTTGAGCTCCCTCTTAAACATCAGCAGTTTAAGCTTATATTTGAGATCGAGGTAAATCTGTTTGCAAAGCGCCTTACTCGTATCCCACTAGCTATATCAGCTCTTCAAGAGACATCCGTTGAGGATAAACATCTTTTTTCGTATCCCTACATATTTCTTGCACTCCCTCATCAGTTTTCTTGGAATGAGAATTGTTTAAGGGTTTAACTCATTTAACTTCCAAAAATTCCCATAGTATCGATACAAGGGTTTGATTATTTTGAATAGATTTGCAATCTCATGTTTCAATTGATTTGAACTCTATGGGGATGTATTTTGTCCCAGCTCAAGAGTTGGCTTGCTAGGGATTTTATTTTAATTGGGACCAAGCTCGTGACAAGATGCCTACGTATTCTCATAGAGAAATTAGGTCTAAACGTAGTTCCAAAATTGTATCATGGATAAATCGTGATTTGTATTTTATTATGGATGGTTTCTTATGTTTCTACTAGAATGGACATTGACATAAGTTGGGGAAATTTCTTGAGTGTCTGTTGAAGTGGCAATTGACTTAAGCTGTGAAAATTTCTTAATTGTATGTTGGAGTGACAATTGACTTAAGGATAGGGAAATTTCTTAAGTGTCTGCCAGAATGACAATTGACTTAAGTTAGGGATGTTTCTTAAGTGTCTACAAGAATGGCAATTGACTTAAACTATGGAATTTTTTTGAAGTGTCTTCTTGAATAGAAATTGACTTAAGGTGTGGAGTTTTCTTAAGTGTCTACTAGAGTGGCAATTGACTTAAGGTTGAGGAAATTTCTTAAGTGTCTTCTAGAGTGACAATTGCCTTAAGTTTTGGATGTGATGATTTATTTTTCTTCTTTTTAAAAATGCACCCAGAGTTGACATAAGGGTTTGGTTAGTTTTGATTTATTAGGACCGAACTCATGACAAGCTTCCTACGTATTCTAATAAAAAAAAATCATGTCTGAACATAGTTCCGAAATTGTATCACGGATAGATCGAGATTCCGCATTTCGTTTTGTCTGAGGTTATAAAATCAGAAATTATTACTTCCTTATGAAAAGAATTGTTCAAAATGTTAGAAAAATCATTGTTATCAAGAATTAAAAAAAAAAACTGAAAAAAAAGAATCATTCGTCTCAAATCGTTATTAATCGATTTTAGCGTGGTCCTGACGCCTCTTCGTCTAATCATGCACTAACAGTAGTTTGACTTCAAGTTATGGAACCGGGATGACCTTACCATCAATAAGATAATGGATTTTGCGCTTCAAAGCAAAGCACATATTTGTGGAATGCCCGATAGACTGATGGTATTTACACCATTGTTTTATGAACTTTCCCATTACTTCTTTCCCGAGTTCCTTAAGATCTTCGACAATGGAAACCCTAAGTTGTCAAATTTTCTACGAGGTGGAGCAGTAGTGACACTCCTTGATTGTGATGATTGTTGATTCTGTTTTGACGATATGGGTTATCATGATGAGAATCACGTCCTTGGGTCTGACGTGCTCGTTTGGTTCATATTTTGAATAGACCTTTATGTAGCTTTCCAACCATCCATGAACTCCATGCATTCTATTTATATTTCTTGTCGTAAGCTTTTCAGTCTAGGGGGTTCAATTGTCGCATAAACCCTATTGTGCATTAGACGATCATCCTTATATAACTAGTTATGTGAAGAAAATATGTGAGTATCAAAGAAATTAAATTAATTTTCATTTGTATGTGGATAAACACAAAACTCACAATCGTAAACATGCACCCCTCAATCTTTCGTTACAATATCGCTCATGTATCTTCATAAAGAAGATTTCCATTTTAAGCATAAAGAAATCTAGTCTAAGTCTTCAAATCTTCAAGCCTTTTCATCTTTCTTAATCATCTTGGCATCTCACGCATCTCTCTAGATCATATTTGCCTCTCACGCGTTTCTCCTAATTGTCTTTGCGTTTCACGCGTCTCTCTTGATTTGAGTTGTAAAGACACCAAGACAAAAAGTAATTATATTAGACTCTTTTTTAGTTCGTTTTTTCCTCGATGTTAAATTTTCTCGATTTCTAGGATATTGACTATAATTCTCTAGAATTTTCCAAGTGGAATATGTCTTGTTTTAGAGATTTTTAAATTTTTAATCTTCTAAGACCTTTTTTAAACTACAGTCTTATAATCTTTAACCTAAAATTTCTAAATTCATGTATATTTCCCTTTTAAAATAGACATCAAGAGCACCAAGAAAAGATCTACATGCAAGCACACGTAAATATAAACACATAAGTTTGAAAGCTTCGTGACGTGACTTTGTTGCTCGACAAGACGAGACAAGGCAACATATAGACAGAAATGAATTTTTGCTTTTTTGTTCTAAAGTTAAAAGTGGCTTAAGAGAGATTTGTTCCACCAACAAGGATACTATCCCAAAGGGGATCTCTTAATGTAAGAGAAACTCACAATTGGACGTACCCCTCATCTCTATTTTAAAATCTCTAATTTTCAATAGTATGAGATATTTGAAAAGAAGATAGGGTTAATCCGGGTTTTTCCAAGAGTTTTTCTCAAATCGCAAATCACACAAAAAGCCATCAAGTCATGGGTTGAATGTGTCATCTGTTGGGTCAAATTATTTTAACCATATGTTGAAACAGTTTTACTATTGGATTTTGATGATGAAATGATGAAAGGATTATATATACGTCTAATTGTTTTTGATGCAGGTGTATTACAGAACAATTTGATTAGACTTAGTTCTAATGAGGTTAATTAGACCTTTTTGGCATTAGATGCACAAAGTTAGACGTGCAGTCTAACTAGCGAAGTTAGACGAGTAGTCTAACTAAGCGGAGTTAGACGTGCAGTCTAACTTGAGGAATTAGACGTGCAGTCTAATGGATCCGGAATTAGACGTACAGTCTAACTCAGCGGAGTTAGACGTGCAGTCTAATGGATTTTGGAATAAGACGTGCAATCTAACTCGTGGAGATAGACGTACAATCTAATATATTCGGAATTAGACGTGTAGTTTAACTCAGCGGAGTTAGACGTGTAGTCTAATATATTCGGAATTAGACGTGTAGTCTAAATCAGCGGAGTTAGACGTGCAGTCTAATGGATTTCGGAATTAGACGTGCAGTTTAACTCAGCGGAGTTAGACGTGCAATCTAATAGAAATAGAAAGTTAGACGTATAGTCTAACTCCTTCAGATTAGTCTGAAGTGGAATGGAATTAGACATGCAGTCTAACTCGTGGAGTTAGACGTGCAGTCTAATAGAAAGAGAAAGTTAGACGTGCAATATAACTGGTGAAAGTTAGACGTGCAGTCTAACTCCTTCAGATTAGTCTGAAGTGATTGTAATTAGACGTAAGTCTAATCCCTTTAGACCAGATGGTCTAATGGATTCAGTTATTAGACGGGGACGTTTGATTTCATTAGACGAGGTCGTCTAATTGAAATACGTCTAATGCTTTTCTTAAGCAGTTGCTTGAAGCTAGCACCCGCCTACCCACGTGCTACAGTTGTACGCTACTCTTGCTCCACTTTCTAATGAAGATCAGTACGACATCCTGATGCAATCAATCAATAAATGACACGTAAGCGAATATCCTTCCCACTACTTGTTTTGCAGAGAGAGAAATCAGTCGATCATCTTGCTTATTGAAATTACTGAGAAATCAAGCTTTTGAATATTCATACTGTGAGCTGCTTTCCTAAGTATATTGTGTGTTAATCAAAAGAGAGTTAGAATCAAAGTATCCTTTAGCTGAGTGATATTCTTCATCTTGTAAGTTGAACAGAGCGTATTCTATTCAATAGTGAGCTAAGTGTGTGCAAACTGTATTTGATTTGAATCATATTATAGTGAATCCTTCCGGTGGCTATGAGAGTTTGTTCCGAACATCCATAAACAAATTGATGTGTTGTTCTTTTCTGTCATCTTCTCATTTTTATCTTAAGCTTCAAACCTAGGTAAACATTCCGCACTTGATTCTGTTTTCAAGTGTTTACAAGGGTTTGTGTAGAATAGAAAGTGAATCAAATCTCTATCAAGATTTCTTTCAAACCATTTTTCATAAGCCTTCATCAATTGCCAGACCCCGTCTATATTGATTAAGCCAATCCTATCAATTGGTATCAGAGCTCTGTTTCTATTCTCAAGCTCAAAGATCCTGAAACATGTCTATCATCAATGATATCCCTATTTTGTCAAGAGACAATTGTGAATATTGGATGATGAGAATGCAAGCTCACTTGGATGCCCTTGATTGTGATATGTGGAGTGTCATTATTGATGGCCCCATAGAGATTTCAAAACCAAGAAGTGAGTGGACTTCTGAAGACAAGATGACCAACAACCTGGATAATGTTGCTAGGAACATTCTGTATCAGTAGATCAACATGAATGTTTTCTATGAAATCAAGACATGTTCCTCTGCTAAAGAGATTTGGGATAAGCTTACTCAGATCTATGGTAGAAACGTTCAAGCAAAGAAGGATCAGAAAGTTTTTATGTGTGTTGAAAACAAATCCAAATGGGCTGATAGCGACTTAGAGGAGTCCCCAACTGAAAAAGAGACTGAAGTTGTTACCTGTTTGATGGCAGATGACCAATCCAAGGTAAACGACATCTTTACCCCAGAATTTACAAATGAATAGTTAACTAATGCACTCAATGAAATTTCCATTGAGTACAAAAAGTTAAATGACACTTTTTACGAAATGAAAGTAAAATATGAATCAACCGTTCTTTCTTCTAACAAAAAATCTGAATCAAATATTTTTGACGAAAACATAGCAGAGATCTCATCTGAGAATGAGATGCTCAAAGAACAAATTCAAATTCTTTCATCTGAAAACAAGAGGTTAAACTATGTTGTCAGTGCATGGATAAGGTCCGGAGATGTTGTCAACCATCAGATCAGTATGTTAAAACCTGTTGGATCTAGATCCGTTCTAGGATTTGACAGTGATGACCCTAACCTGTCTTGTAAAACGTCAAACTTAGCAAATGACAAGCTTAAGCCAATAAGCTTCGTTAAGGGAAGTTTGACTAACAGTGAATCCGATCCTATTCACGAAGAAGTAGCTTTTAAAAATGAAATTATTTATGTTCCGCCGACTGTTAGTTGGCTGAAGAACAAATTAGAAGCAGCTAGCAAGTCTGGGAATCTAAAACCTGACTCAAAGTCAAGGAGTTTTAAAAGAAAGTATTTTGTAAAAGCTAAGGGATTAGTGGCTAGCAGAAAGTCGTCTGCTAAGTCAAAATCATACGCATTAATCACAGCACAAAATGGGAAATCCATCAGAATAACTCAAATATGGATTCTTAAGGGACTGATTGACCGAGGACCCAATTGAAAGTGGGTACCAAAAGATTGTAAATATTGTTTTGGGTAGGTACAAATAAACGATGGGCTGGAGGAATCTGTATGGTATCTTGATAGCGGATGTTTCAAGCATATGACAGGAAACAGAAGGCTTCTTACAGATATATCAGAGTGCTTTGGACCTAAGATTACCTTTGGTGACAACAAGAAGGATAAGACCATGGGTAAGGGTAAAATTATCCATGGTAACTTAACTATTAATGACGTGCTACTTGTAGACAATTTGTGCTATAACTTGATTAGTATCAGTCAACTATGTGATAATGGTTTGTCAGTTGATTTTAAAACTCATGCATGTCTAGTTAAGGACCAAGATGGAAATACTTTGTTAACTGGTAGTAGAGTAGGAAACTCATATAAAATAAATTGGCAAAACAATCTTCTGATCCTATGTGCATGATTGCCAAGAATGACCAGAAATGGTTATGGCATAAACGATTGAACCATTTAAATTTCAAAACCATCAACAACATTTGTTTAAACAATTTAGTTATTGGTTTTCCCAAACTTCAGTTTTCAAAGGACAAGATTTGCACTGCTTTCCATTTAGGTAAACAAGGCAGATCATCGTTCAAAAGTAAAGAGAAATCACAATCCAGCCGTTTCCTAGAACTCTTACATATGGACCTGTT
Organism: Impatiens glandulifera; assembly: GCF_907164915.1. Classification (NCBI taxonomy): domain Eukaryota; kingdom Viridiplantae; phylum Streptophyta; class Magnoliopsida; order Ericales; family Balsaminaceae; genus Impatiens; species Impatiens glandulifera. The sequence continues at coordinate 13,853,296 of NC_061868.1, forward strand.
TGGTCCAATTCCTGTAAAAAGTTTAGGAAGAATGAGATTTTCTCTAATTATTATTAATGATTTTTCTCGATTTACATGGGTTGCATTTTTTCCATCAAAGGATAAAACTGCTGAAACTTGATTAGAATATTTAAAGGAATTCAGAATCTAAAATCTTTAAATATTGCATGCATTAGAAATGATCAGGTAACTGAGTTCACTAATAGATACCTAACATCTTATCTCGAGGAGACTAGAATTAGGCACGAGTTGTCTAGTGCCAGAACTCCGCAGCAAAACGGCATTGCTGAGAGAAGAGTGAGAACTCTGAAGGAAGCAGCGAGATCTATGCTAGTTGAATCAGAAGTGCCTCAGAGGCTCTGGGCGGAAGCCATTAGCACTACTTGCTACACACAAAATCGGTTAATAATTAACAAACGTTTTGATAAAACTCCCTATGAACTGTATTATGGGAGAATTCCCACAGTTTTTTATTTTAAGATATTTGGGTGTAAATGTTTTATTCATAACAATGGAAAGGTTTATCTGATCGCTTTTGATGCTAAAGCAGATGAGGGATTCATGTTGGGATATTCTTCAGTAAGTAAGGCTTACAGAGTATACAATAAAAGAACACAAACAGTTGAGGAATCCATCCATGTAGTATTTGATGTGTCTGTTGAAAGCAAATCCATTGAACCCATTGATCTTGCTGACAGACTAAAAGCGACAAGTCTTGAGTCTGTGAGTGAAGAAGAAGAAACTCTGGACAAGAGGATTGTCTTGTCTAATCCAGTGGCTGATCCGGTTGAGGCTTAACCAGACGTACAAACTTCTGTTCAACAAGATGTTGAGAGTTTAGACGTCGCGGATTCACCAGCTCAGATGACCAACCCCCTTGGATCCAACTTCAGATGGAACAGAAATCATCCACCAGAATTGATCATCGGAAATTCCTTCTCTCCTCGAAGGACAAGACGTCAATGGATGGATGAAATGGTCAATTCTGCATTTATTTCTCAGATTGAACCCAAGAAAATTGGTGAAGCTGTAGTTGATCCAGATTGGATCAATGTTATGTAGGAGGAGCTAAACCAATTTGTGAGAAATAAAGTGTGGCATCTTACCCCTGACCAACTGATAAATCAGTTATAGGAACAAGATGGGTATTTAGAAAAAAACTTAGTGAAGATGGTTTAGTCATCGGAAATAAAGCTCGTTTAGTTGCTCAAGGATATAGACATGAGGAAGGTATCGATTTTGATGAGTCTTTTGCACCTGTAGCAAGACTTGAGGCAATCAGAATATTCCTTGCATATGCATCATCTAAGAACTTTAAGGTTTTTCAAATGGTGTGAAAAGTGCATTCTTAAATGGGAAATTGAGTGAGGAAGTTTATGTTGATCAACCCCCTGGATTTGTAGATCATGTGTTACCTAATCTTGTTTATAAGTTTGACAAAGCATTGTATGGTCTGAAACAAGCTCCTAAAGCTTGGTATGACACCTTAACTGAATTTTTGTTTGATCATGATTTTGTTATTGAAACTGTGGATAAAGACTTGTTTAGATTCACTAAAGACTCTCACATTCTACTTGTTCAAATATATGTTGATAACATCATTTTTGGTTCAGCTAACCCCAAATTGTGCGAGAAGTTTTCTAAGCTGATGCAGGACAGATTTGAAATGAGCATGATGGGAGAATTGACATTCTTCATTGGACTTCAAGTCCGTCAATTAAAAAATGGGACCCTCATCAATTAGGCCAAATACACCAAGGAACTGCTAAAGAAGTTTGGTATGGAGAACTGCTCTGATGCAGCTACTCCAATGAGCTCTTCTTGTAAACTGGATAAAGATGAAGGTGACCAAAGTGTCGATGTCACAGCATATAAAGGACTCATTGGATCCTTGCTGTATGTAACTGTTAGTAGGCCAGATATTCAATTTGCAGTTGGAGTCTATAGTAGATTTCAGGTTAATCCTAAACTTTCTCATTTTACTGCTGCTAAACGTATTCTTAAATACTTAAAGGGAACTCAAAATGTGGGACTGTGGTATCCGAAGGATTCCAGTTTCAATTTGACTAGTTTCTCAGATGTAGATTATGCAGGGTGCAAAATTGATAGAAAAAGAACAATTGGAACTTGCCAGTTTCTTGGAGATCGTCTGATCTCATGATTCAGCAAGAAGAAGATGTCAGTAGCCACGTCTATAGCAGAATCAGAGTACCTTGCAGCTGGTAGTTGTTGCTCTCAGCTCTTCTGGATTCAACAATAGCTCAGGGACTATGGGATTGAGGCTGAAGAATCTCCAATTTTCTGCGACAACACTAGTGCCATCGGAATCACCTACAATCCAGCTCTGCATTCTCGGACAAAGCATATTGAAATCAGGCATCATTTTATCCGAGAACACGTCAATCAGAAGCAGATTCGTCTTGAATATGTTCCCACAGATCAACAAACGGTAGATATCTTCACAAAGCCTCTACTTGAATCTAAGTTACTTTAGAAATATTTTAGGTCTTGTTGATCTTGATTGATGTGATTACGTGCATAAATTGAGGGGAACATATTGTTCAAAACATAACTGAGCAGACATGAAAAACAGAGGTGTTAATACGTCCAAAGGATTAAGGGTTTGAGAAACACAACTAATTAGACGTACGTCTACTCTAGTAGTTTAATTTTTCTTTGGAATATCTGTCTTGATTTTTTAATGTGCATGGTTAGACGCATGCGTCTAATAGACGTTAGACGTTCTTACGTCATGAGCAAAAGGATGCTCACGTCTAACTAGACACGCGTGTTGCACATGGTATAATTAGACATATACGTCTAATAGACGGATTTCTAAATAGAAGTTGGAAATGTGGAAAGGAGAATAAACGTCTAACTACTTGTGTAATTGGATCCTTCATCTTCTGGCTATTTGGACAGCTGTCTTTTGATTAATTGTCTGCTCATGTACCTATTCCCGCCAAAAATCAAATCAGTCATTCCTCAAAAGGATTGAAAACACGTGTCTCTCAATACATGAAAAATGACTAATATTTCTGATAACTTAAGTTTGTACGTTTAATATTAACTGTGCATTTTCATGATTAAATGTTGCGTTCCTTGGGAACAGACCTCTGAATTTTTGACAGTAGATATTATCATTGCATATTAACTACACTATAGGTTTTAATATTTAATGAGGTTGAGTATTTCATAATCTGTGTCTCTCTCTAGAATTTGAATCGCCTAATTCTTGTTCACCTAGTCTAAATGTCTTCCTTCTCACCGAAATCTATTCAAGTGGACTTCAAATCAGTTTCCACGTTGAAATCTCCTGGTATGCATAAGATGTTTAAATCTTTGAAAGCCTTCGGGCTGAGAAAATTCCTCACCCCTCATCATCTATATCACGAACAGTTGGTTCGTGAATTTTTCGAAACAGTCGGTTTCTATCAGGATAAGATCGTTGCTGGGATTGTTATGGGTCAGATGATCTGTATCACCGAAGAATCATTCGGTATGTTTTTTCAACTTCCCAATATAGGTATTCATGAGTTTCCTCGCTCCCCTCCAGAAATCATGTTTACAATGGTGAAAGTCTTCTCTAATTCTCCCCAAATGGACATTCACGGGAAGAAAAACCTCCTGAAAGATGAGTTTGCTCTTCTAAGCAAAATCATCTCTAAATCTCTTATCGCCAAAGAATCTTCCTACAATTATTGTACTAAGGTTTTCGAGATAATGGTGGCTATCACAAGGGGTGTGCCCGTCAACTGGACAAGCTTCCTCTTCGGAAACCTTGTCAGAATGGTCGTTGCTCAGAAAACTATCTTCGGATTTGACGGTCCTCTTGGCGCTTTCTTGTGCTTCCTTCTAGATGAACCCGGTAAAAGCTTTCACCTTCCTTCCAAAATTTTGAACAACCAGAAGGTTGTTGAATATATTCTTAGGGTGAAGAGGCTTAAGTACAAGAAAAGGAAAAGAGATGTTTCCAACCCTCCTCTAACCGCAGTCTTAGAGACTTCCTAGGTTTAGATGATTAGGAAGAGGAAGATTCTCATTTCAAGAAAGATGATTAGGAAGAGGAAGAAGAAGATTATAATAGAATTTATTCTCATTTTAGATGAAGTTTTTGAAAATTTTTTGATGATGTTTTGTTGTGAACTTATCTCTGTTATTTTTGGAACGATGTTTTGTGTGTGTCTTCTGAAAATACTCATATTTGTGTGTTTATGAATTTTATATTCTGAATGTTGTGTATATTTGCATGTAAACAAGGGTTTGTTTACATTTATATGATGAATGCTTAATTTGTTATCTATGCAGGATTTTTATATCATCATCAAAAAGGGGGAAATTGTTGGGTCAAATTATTTTAACCATATATTGAAATAGTTTGACTATTGGAATTTTGATGATGAAATGATGAATGGATTATATATACGTCTAATTGTTTTTGATGCAGGTGTATTGAAGAATAATTTGATTAGACTTTGTTCTAATGAGGTTCATTAGACATATTTGGCATTAGATGCACAAAGTTAGATGTGCAGTCTAACTAGCGAAGTTAGACGTGTAGTCTAACTAAGCGGAGTTAGACGTGCAGTCTAACTAGAGGAATTAGACGTGCAGTTTAATAGATACGAAATTAGACGTGCAGTCTAACTCAGCGGATTTAGACGTGCAGTCTAATGGATTTCAGAATTAGACATGCAGTCTAACTCATGGAGTTAGACGTACAGTCTAATATATTCCGAATTAGACGTGCAGTCTAACTCAGCGGAGTTAGACGTGCAGTCTAATATATTCGTAATTAGACGTGTAGTCTAACTCAGTGGAGTTAGACGTGCAGTACAATGGATTTTGAAATTAAACGTGCAGTCTAACTCAGCGGAGTTAGACGTGTAGTATAATAGAAAGAGAAAATTAGACGTATAGTCTAACTCCTTCAGATTAGTCTGAAGTGGAACGGAATTAGACGTGCAGTCTAACTCGTGGAGTTAGACGTGGAGTCTAATAGAAAGAGAAAGTTAGACGTGCAGTCTAACTGGTGAAAATTAGACGTGCAGTCTAACTCCTTTAGATTAGTCTGAAGTAATTGTAATTAGACGTAAGTTTAATCTCTTTAGACCAGGTGGTCTAATGGATTCAGTTATTAGACGGGGACGTTTGATTTCATTAGACGAGGTCGTCTAATTAAAATATGTCTAATGCTTTGTTTAAGCAGTTGCTTGAAGCTAGCACCCGCCTACCCACGTGCTACAAGTGTACGCTACTCTTACTCCACTTTCTAGTGAAGATCAGTACGATAGCCCGATGCAATCAATCAACAAATGACACGTAAGCAAATATCCTTCCCACTACTTGTTTTGTAGGTAAATCTCTGAAGAATATTCGGCGCACTACTCGTTTTGTACGGCCACGATCCTTGTATTCAGAGTCTGCTATTTACAATGGAGGCGTTCCAATGGAAGAGTGCCACATATCATTATGAATATTCGACCATTGGTACCTGCTCATATTTAAAGATTCAAAAGGACAACGGAAGAACAGTGAGAACTAAGAGAGCAAACAAGCCGGAATTTACAGAGAGAGAAATCAGTCGATCATCTTGCTTACTGAAATTACTGAGAAATCAAGCTTTCGAATATTCATACTGTGAGCTGGTTTCCTGATTGTACTGTGTGTTAATCAAGAGAGAGTTAGAATCAAAGCATCCTTTAGCTGAGTGATATTCTTCATCTTGTAAGTTGAACAGAGCGTGTTCTGTTCAACAGTGAGCTAAGTGTGTGCAAACTGTATTTGATTCGAATCATATTATAGTGAATCTTTTCGGTGGTTGGAAGAAGGGGTGACGTAGGAGAGTTTGCTCCGAACATCCATAAATAAATTTGATAGAAAAATTAAGTAAGTTAATTTTCTCAAAACCGGCCATACATTACAAGTTTTGAATATTTATTCTAAATAATCAAAAAGGGAGAAATTGATAGAAAAATTAAGTAAGTTAATTTTTGGAACCGGCCAGACAAACTAAACAGTTGTTAATTTTCATGTGCAGATACAAATTAAAGCCGTATGAACTGGTTGGCGTATCAGAGGAACCGGTTGCTACTATACTTCAAAGAAATCAGCTTCAAGTGATCAAGTTAAAGATCAGAGGAACCGGTTTCACTTTCTCAAGCGACCGGTTAGCCAAGACATAAATTTACATTCCAACCGGATCATACTGCACAAGACACAGAAACCGGAAGGATCAGAACAAAAGCCGAAAGATTCAAATTACAAGAGTGACGTACCATGACGGAAGAAACGTGTCTTGAAAGAATAAAAGAAGATCAGATCCGATCAGAAGCATGCGAGGAAAGCAATGATGCTTTATTGATCCGATGCTGACAACCGGTAGTGGATGTTCAACACGTGTCTCAATCTAAAAAACCGGCTATGTCATCCTTTGCTCAGAGTCACCTGCATGAATGCCAGGTGTTGAGGAAAATGAAGCGTGCAAGCAACCTTTCTGCGTCAGGCGTGATGATGATCGACCAATCCGCAAGAGAGAGAAGAAAGTAATCGTTGGCTACTTTCAGCTATAAAAGGAAGACGGATTGTCTTCATTAAATGCAAGTGACGAATTACGAAAAACAAATCATCAAAGCATTAAATTCTAGAGAGATAAAGTCCTATATATTCCAAAACCGGTGTGTCTAAAACCGGAAGTTTTTTGTGTGTGTGTTTGTGTTTATTGTATTACATCAAAGAGTGAGTTTGGTGTAACCGGCGAGTAGCGAAGTTGGGCTCGACCGGAAGTGTTGTTGTAACTCTAAAGAGTTAGTGGAGATCCTTCTCATAACCTGAGAAGAAGGGGTGACGTAGGAGGGTTTGCTCCGAACATCCATAAACAAATCTCTTGTCTCGTGTTCTTTCCTTGCTTTCATTTCTTGTTTACTTAACCTTAACCTCAAAACCAATCATACTCCTAAAACCGGTCACTCATATCCATAAAACTTACTCCTTCTAAAACATCATCTAAAAGTCGCATTCGTTGCTTCAACCTGAAACAGACATTTCCGCCCTTGAACCCGGTTCAAGAGTCTGTGACAGTTTGTGCAGTGCTGAGAACGGTTTTAGTCTTTAACTGGACTATCACCAAAGAGTTGTGTGTGTTGTAAGCGGCCACCCTTCCTGAAACCGGAAACCCCCCGGTCCTCCAAGGGCGTCCCCGATCCTAACAAGTGGTATCAGAGCGAGGTTCTTAGCACTCAAGCAACCGAAGAAGATGGGAAGCATGACCCACAGCGACAAGCCGCCAATGCTAAACAGCGAAGCGTTTAGCAGTTGGAAGAAACAGATGTATCTACATCTGATTACGTTAGATGATGAGATGAGCCGAGTCCTGAAAGAGGGACCGATCAAGATCAACAAGGAGGAAAACCTATGGACGAGTGAAGATCGGAGAAGAAGTAACCTGGACAACCATTGCATGAGGCACATCTATAAGGCTATAGATAATAACACTTTGAACAAAATATCAGAGTGTGAAAATGCAAAGGAAGCCTGGGAAACGATTATTCAGATCCACGAGGGAAACGAAAGAACCAAGGAGAACAAAATCTTGGTGGCTACGCAGAAGTATGAAAATATACGGATGAAACCGGGGGAAAACATGAAGGAATTCAGCAACCGGTTCACTAGCGTAGTAAACGAGCTTCAAACACTCGGAAAGAAGTATGACAACCGAGAAGTTATCATCAAAGCTTTAAGATCATTGCCAAGCACATGGGATATCAAGACCATGGTGATGAGGGAGTCAAGCACCCTTGGGCAGATGAAGTTGCATGATGTGTTCGAAGACTTGAAAGCCTACGAGTTCGAAATCAAGTCTCGGATCGAAGATGAAGCATCCACATCAACCGCAACTAGAGCTTTGGTTACATCGGTGGAACCTGCGGTCCAAGTATCAACCGCACCGGCTCCAGTCAAAAACACCGATCAAATTACCGACGATGTGATGGCGATGCTAGCTCAGAAATTCGGGAAATTCATGAAGAAGAGCCAGCCACCATCTAATAATGATTTTAATTATAACTATGTAGATAAATCAAACAAGAGATGTTATAACTGTGATGGTTTTGGACATTTCAGGTCAGAGTGTAGAAAACCAAGAAGAGATGATAGAAAACCGGAAGGAAACTATCAAGGAAACAATTATCAAGGGAATAACTATCAAGGCAACCGGTATCAGGGAAACAACTACCAAGGGAACAACTACCGGGGAAACAACAACAACCAACGAAACGACTACCGGAGAAATGATGATCAACATGCTGATGAAGGAAAGGAGATCCAAAAAGCTCTCATTGCATCCGACGGTGGAAGCGAGTGGGCATACTCCGATAATGAAGATAGTGAAGAGAAAGTAACCTGCTTCATGGCAAACGACGAAGAGGTATTCGATTTCTTTTCTGATGAATTTACTAAAGAAGATCTGGTTTCGGCTCTCAACCAAATGGTTGCTGAGTTCAGAAACATATCTGCGTACATACCAACTCCAATAGAGCCTAAAACCGAACGAACAAATAATGAATATGATAACGACCATAAAATCGAAACGTATGAACCGGATGAACTATTTTCAGATAATGAGAAGACAGTTCAACCGGTAACCGAAACCGACGAACGAGCAATGTACGTCACTGCTGCGTGGGAGAGATCACGTCAAGCAGTGAAACAAATGTGTAACTACAAAAGACATCCGAAGTGTAGATATGGTATCGGTTATGAACCAAATAAACAAAATGAAACAAAACAACCTAACGGGATGAAACTCACGAAAAATAATCTTCCATTTATAAAATTTGTTAAAAGTTCACAAACCGAAAATGACCTAAAACCGGAAGAAACGCTTAAATATGTAAGTCCTAACGAATCTGAAAATTGGCTTCATCCTGAGAGAAGGAAAGTCAACCGGAAACCAAGTAAAACAAATAAAACTCGACATCAAAGAAGCCCATCACCACATAAGGCATTCTTGAGCAACAGCCAAGAAGTTAAGCCAAATATTATCAAAACAATAACCGGGAAAGTGATCCGACTCATTCAAGTCTGGATCCCAAAGGGACTAATCAACAATGGACCCAACTGAATGTGGGTACCAAAAAGGTGTAAATAATTGTTTGTTGCAGGTTAGGAGGAGCAACCGGTTAAAGAATTCTGAATGGTACTTGGACAGTGGATGCTCAAGGCATATGACCGGAAACAAAGAACTACTGACCGACATCAAGTACGAAACCGGAGCAGTCATCACATTCGGGGATAACTCAAAAGGTAAAACCGTGGGCAAGGGTAAGATTGTCCATGGTGACTTATCCATAAGTAATGTACTATTGGTAGAAAAACTAAGCTTTAATCTGTTAAGCATAAGCCAAATGTGTGATGTGGGCTACAAAGTTGAATTTCATAAAAACTCATGCTTGGTCAAAAATCAAGATAATGACACTTTGCTAACCGGTAACCGGATAGGAAACATTTACAAAGTAAATTGGAAAACTGATTTCGAAAAACCTGTGTGTATGATAGCCGGAAATGATCCAAACTGGCTTTGGCATAAACGGTTAAATCACTTGAATTTCAAAACGATTAATTCTATTTGTTCCAAGGAACTAGTTCACGGTTTTCCAAACGTTAAGTTTTCAAAAGATAAAGTATGTGCTGCATGTCAAATGGGGAAACAAGTGAAATCATCTTTCAAAAGTAAAGGAAATTATCAATCTGAAAGATGTTTAGAACTCCTGCACATGGATCTGTTTGGTCCGGTTAAAGTAACTAGTTTAGGAGGCATGCATTATACTATGGTAGTTATTGATGATTACTCTAAATTTACTTGGGTTACTTTTCTAGCTTCTAAGAATCAAGCAACTCCAAACTTGATTAAACTAATTTTGAGAATACAAAATGAAAAATCTATTCGAGTGAACAAGATCAGAAGTGATAGAGGAACTGAGTTTATAAACAGTAATTTAACAACTTTTCTTGATGATTCCGGTATTAGGCACGAGTTGTCTAGTTCCAGAACTCCTCAACAGAACGGCCTGGCTGAGAGAAGAAACCGAACTCTCAAGGAAGCCGCAAGGTCAATGATAGCCGGTTCGGGTATCGCTCAAAAGTTTTGGGCTGAAGCTATCAATACCGCTTGCTATACACAAAATCGATCTTTAGTAACTAAACGGTTTTTGAAAACTCCTTTTGAAATTTACTTTGATCAAATTCCAAGTGTACGGTATTTTCGAATTTTTGGTAGTAAATGTTTTGTTCACAATAACGGCAAGAATTACTTGACCGCTTTTGATGCTAAATCCGATGAGGGAATAATGTTGGGATATTCAGCTGTGAGTAAAGCCTACAGAGTATACAATACTAGGACTTTAACAGTTGAAGAAACCGCACACGTTGTTTTCGATGAATCGGTTGAACGAAACACTGCATTACCCTTCGACCTTCACAACAGAATAGAAAATTTCAATATTTACTCTGATGATGAAGACGAGGTTCCTGTTTTTAGACGCTTCGTCAAAGACCAAGCGGTTGATGCTGAAATTCAGCCTGATCAAGCTGCCTTACCGCAGAAAGTTGACGCTTCAGTTTCTACTGAAGAAATTGGTCGGTCTAACTCTGTTCAGCCTACCGATCAGTCTAACCTTGATCAGCCAACCGAAAGCTTGGTAGACACGTCTCGGATTAACCTCAGAAGGAACAAAAATCATCCTCTTGAACTAGTAATAGGTAACATATCCTCACCCGTCCGAACTAGGCAACAAAATTTGGATCACTATGGAAACTCTGCTTTCATATCACAAATTGAGCCGAAAAAGGTGGATGAAGCGTTGTCAGATCCAGATTGGATCTTGGCAATGCAAGAGGAATTAAACGAGTTTGAGAGAAATAAAGTCTGGTACCTAGTCCCTAGACCGAAAAACAAACCGGTTATAGGAACACGATGGTATTCAGAAATAAACTCAATGAAGACGTTTTAGTTACGAGGAACAAAGCCCGGTTAGTGGCTCAAGGCTATAAACAGGAAGAAGGCGTTGATTTTGAAGAATCATTTGCCCCTGTAGCTAGACTTGAGGCAATCAGAATATTTTTAGCATACGCAGCTTTCAAAAATTTCAAAGTTTATCAAATGGATGTTAAGAGCGCTTTTCTAAACGGTAAGGTAAATGAAGAGGTGTATGTTAATCAACCTCTAGGTTTTAAAAATCCAGAACATGAAAATCACGTTTACCGGCTGAATAAAGCCCTTTACGGTCTGAAACAAGCTCCAAGAGCTTGGTATGATACTTTAACACAATTTCTATTTAATCACAAATTTACAATAGGTTCGGTAGACAAAACACTTTTCAAATTTGAAAGAAAAGAACAAATTCTACTTGTTCAAATTTATGTTGATGATATCATATTCGGTCAACCGATCCAAAATTATGTGACAAATTTTCGAAAATGATGACTGATAAATTTCAAATGAGTATGATGGGGGAAATGAGCTTCTTTCTAGGACTTCAGGTTAAGCAGATGGAAGCCGGAATCTTCATAAGCCAACCGAAGTATACAGCCGAACTATTGAAGAAATTTGGGATGGATACATGTGATGAAGCGGCTACGCCAATGAGTCCTTCCGTAAAGCTGGATAAAGATGATGATGGTCAAGCCGTTGACATCACAGCATATCGAGGAATGATCGGATCATTGCTATATTTAACAGTCAGTCGACCTGATATCTTGTTTGCGGTTAGAGTGTGCGGAAGGTTCCAAGCAAATCCAAAGCAATCTCATTATACGGCGGCCAAAAGAATCCTAAAATATCTGAAGGGAACTCAAGAAGTGGGACTCTGGTACCCAAAGGACTCGAGCTTCAACCTTATAAGCTACTCAGATGCCGATTACGCGGGGTGCAAAATCGACAGAAAGAGTACAAGTGGAACCTGTCAGTTTCTGGGTGACCGGTTAGTCACTTGGAGCAGCAAGAAACAAACGTCCGTTGCAACGTCAACCGCAGGGGCGGAGTACTTAGCGGCTGGAAGCTGCTGTGCAAAACTTCTCTGGATCCAACAACAACTAAGGGATTTCGGAATAGAAGCCAAGGAGTCTCCAATCTTTTGTGACAACACCAGCGCCATAGCAATTACATACGATCCGGTGTTGCACTCAAGAACAAAGCATATCGATATCCGACACCACTTCATCCGGGAGCATGTTCAGGAGAAACACATCCGGCTGGAGTATGTCTCGACCGAACAACAAGTAACGGATATCTTCACTAAACTGCTACAGGAAGCTAAGTTTTCTCACTTTCGAAATATCTTGGGACTTACTAATGTTAATCAATTAATTTAATGCATGCTTGTATATAAAACCGGGATATGTGTTCAGGGAGAAGCTATCGCTTCTCAAACCATATTCAAATAGGCCATTAATAAATCAAATATGCTAACCGGGAGGAAGTCTCCGGTTATGCCCGATCACTTCATAATTTCAAATCAAATGTATGTTTACTATACGGTTGAAATAACCGGGCTGAAGTGGATAAAACAAATCCAAAGTTGAAACAATTGTTGACATTAATCAACTTTTCTTCACAAACGGAAATATCCTACTAAAACCGGTCATGGAAAACCGCTTAGTACATATGCACTCTGGTCTGATGGAATGAACTTTTCCGGTTAACCTGAGATGACTAACCAAGTTTTCATGCATATTTTGAAAAATGAAGCTTGTAATTAATAAAGACAAGTCTACCACAATCGAGATGACGACATGTGTCCATCATCAAGAGAGGGAGACTCACATCTTGTCAATAGATATTTTTCATCATTGCTATCTTAGTAATAATTAGATTTACCTTGGAAATAACCATTAGTTACTTCAACAAGTTAAAGTCTATTAATTAGCTGATGACATCATCAGGCATGCTTAACCTCATTAAAGACCAGCCGAATCCCCGGGCTATATAAACTCAATACAATCCTTCTCAAAATCTCACAAGTTCACTATTCACAAGTATCATTTTTGAGATAAATCCTCTCTCTCAAAAACATGAATACCAACTCCTTAGCAAAGAAAATTCTATTGGCAGATTTTAACTCAATCTACCAATATGAGGATCACGAAGTAAGAGAAATGTTCTTAGCCATAGAAAGAAGTGGGCTAAGAAGCTTTCTTGAGAACAGGTTCATCCTCGACTACCTTGTAGTCGAAGAACTCTTCCAAACCGCGAAAGAAGTGCATCGAGATATACTCGTTGCACAAGTCTACGGTCAGAAATTCCTATTCAGCGAGACGGATTTCGCTGTATATTGCGGTTTACCCAATGAAGGGGTAACCGATCTTACATACTCCCCGGTGACAATGGAAGAGATGTGTCGCCGGTTCTCAGGATCAGACATCCCGGTTAAACCCTGGGGTGCTAAGAGTCAACTTTCTCACAAGTACCAGCTTCTCTGCGAGATTCTGGGAAAATCTGTCTTGTGCAGAGAGAAGAGTTACTACTACACTCAAAGGGTCTTCGAGATGATGATCGCCGTAACGGTTGGGACACCGGTTAACTGGTCCTGGATCATCTTCAGTAATCTGAAGAAGATGCTTCTTTCCAACAAAACCGGCTACGCTCCCCAGCTGAGCGGTTTCTGTGCAAGTCTGGATATCCACTCTGGACCCTTCGTCACTCTTCATCCAAGGCATGTGCTCACCAAGGAAAGGGTACAAGAGATGATCGACCGGTGGGAAGCTGTCAATGCCAGAAGAATTCAAGCGGTTGAGGCATCAAATGCTCAAGCGGTTGAGTCATCAAATGTCTAACCTGATCCTTCTTCTTTCTTTTATCTCTTTTCTTACAAAACCGGTAATCTTGTTGTTCTACCGGTTTTGCACATCAATCAATGAATCAGAATTCCTTTCTTTTTCAAGATAAAATTTCAAAAACTTAAATGATCAAATAATTAATGTGCCGTATTTAGATCAAAATCAAATATCTTGGAAACAGAAATCCTTTGAACATGCTTGACTTGATTTGACAAGACATGCCTTTATTCCCTTGGAAAATCACAAAAACATTAATGACCAGTCATAAACGGCTAGATTTTTCAAATCCTATCATTAAATGCCTTCAACCATTCCAATCTATAAAAGGGGACTCAACCTTCATTCTCAAATCACGCTTCCAGCATTTCTTCTCTCTAGAACTTGAAAGCTCAAAAATCCTTCCAAAGCCTTCTTAAGATCTCCACATAATGTCTGCCGAGCTAAGAAATACTCTTATTATTGATTTTGAGGATATCAAAGATAGCTCATATTATGACTGCATCTTTCAGCACATCATAGAATCTGGCCTGCAAGGCTTTCTCAAGGGTTCGGACACCATCCTCGTGGAGGAGGTGTGTGAATTCTACAACAATGGTCACATCTTGGATGATGGCAGCATCCGCACCATCATCGACGGTCAATTTCTCCAGTTCACTGAGGAGGAATTCGCCACCTTCTTTCACCTTCCGACCGAAGGTTTCTCTGATTTTCCGACGCCGTATTTACCGGCTAAGGAAACCTTCTTCAAGATCTTCTCTTCCTCCTACACTCCTATCAAGGATTTTGGGAAGAAAGAAGATATCGCTCCTCACTACAAGCTCTTTCACGATCTGGTCCAAAGGTCTATCATAGGCCGAATGCCCAACCAGAACTACAGCCGGGAGGCATTCGACATTATGATAGCCATCATCCGCAACTCCGCCATCAACTGGGCATCCTATCTCTACAACAAGCTGAAGCAGTTTATGACCAGTAAAAGAGGAAAGATCAACTACGCTCCTCAAATCACCCGGTTTCTGATGTCCAAGCGTCGCAACCTTGGAACCGGTGTTCCGGTTGGACCATCCAACACCATCACAATAGACATGATTTATAGATTCACGTCAAGAATTAAGGAACGGTTTCCTCAAAATACCATGGAGAAGTGGTATGAAAGGAGGATGGAAGGAGGGTGGTTCACAGAATAACTTTCTTTCCTTTTCCTTTTCCGGTTTTTGGTCATTTTGCTGTACGACCAGAACCGCCCCAATGTTAACCTTTTTCTTATATATTAATGAAATGTTTTAATCCTCAAAAAGTCTCCGGTCTTCATTCATAGTACTCCTTTCGGATTTCTAAAACTCATACAAAAATGTTAAAGTTAACCTAAAATTTCCGGTTAACAAAATTTCAAGTGAAACCGGAACTTCGAGCAAAAGTGAAAATTTGAAAAATCTTAACCGCCCACAGTTTTACCCCCCAAAGTTTACCACCCATTGAAATCCCGCTTTTACCGCCGAAAGTTACGGTAGTAACTTTTGGAGGGAAAGTTGGCGCCAAAAGCATCAAATTGACGGTTCATCTTCCAACCGTTCGAAACCGCCATCTATATAAGTTCAAATCAGCCCATTCGACACATGTGCTTTCTCTCTCTAAAGATTTCCATAACTTCAAAGGCTTTCCTCTCTCCAATCATCATCGTTCTTCATCTTCTACCTTCAAAACTATCATGGATCTAGGCAAAGCTCCATTTCAATGGATGTTACAAGTAGATTTCGCAGATATTGACGAGCATGTTGACGACAAGAACAAGACTGTTCTTCAACTTCTGAGGGAATCTGGGTTGGAAAAATTCCTTTCTGGTCCGTTCATAATCCATCCGGCGGCGGTGACGGAATTTTTGGCGACGGCGACGCTGTCGAAGAGGAAGATCTCGGCGACTGTCAACGGGAAGGCCGTTCTCATTACCGAAGAGATTTTTGCGGAAGCTCTTGGTCTGCCCAACACAGGCTCGGACCTAAAGATTGACTTAACCGAGGCAGAATCAAATGCTGCCCGGTTGGTGGTATCTTTCTTAGGTCAGGATCTGGTGATGCACTCCAGCCGGAAGATCAAGCTCAAACCGGAATACAGATGGTTAGTGACCGTCATCGCCAAATCAATCCAAGGAAGGGGAGGTAATTTCGACAACCTCACGAAATTTAAATTTAGAATGTTGTTGGCTATTGTCCGCGGCGACAAGGTGGACTGGGGGTACGTCATCTATGAAGAATTCTGTCAAATGGTAATAAAGAAAGATGGCCGGGTGCAGGCCTATGCTGTGCAAATCGTCAAAATCCTTGAGTTCCTCAAAGTGGAACTAGGTGAAGGCATACCACTTCCGATCTCTAACATTCTTGACTCAGAGTCAGTGATCGAAAAACCGGAGAAGATGATCAAACCTAAATCCTCAAAGACAAAATCATCCAAGGGAGCAAGTTCCTCGGCTCCGGTTGAAGAAGAAACCAGACAGAAGAAACTGTCAAGAAAAGCGGTTGAAGCAGAAGTCCCACCAGAACCGAAGAGGAGGAAGAAGGTATCTGCGAAGAAATGCTCAAAGAAACCGGCGGACTCCGAGAAAAACCCACCGGAAAGAACAGCAGATGTTTTTCAGCCCATCCCAATCAACACCGTCATTCCAGTTCCTGTCCCATCCCATTCTCCAAAGCAAACCGAATCTTCGGGGAGCAAGGAGAACAAGTCAATTTCCAAGGAGGAAGCAGAGGTAAATGTTCACTCTGAAACCTCCAAGTCACCCAGTAAACGAGCTGAAGAGGTTACAGCCACTGTGGGCTTAAATACCTCTGAAGCAATTCAGAATGTGGTCCAAGAGATCACAAGAGAAACCGAAGAGGACGATGTTTCAAGTCATCGAAAGGCAGTAGAACAGGTTGAGATACCTGATCAGAATGAAGCACAACCGGTCGATGAGACGACCAATTCAACAGAGATTTTACCTCCGGCTCAGGAGGGAAATTATGAAGAACAGGAACCTTCCGGCTCCGCAGGAGGGAAGACAGTCTCAGAAATCCAACCAGCCTCAACACCTGAAGGTTCCACTCAGGTAAACAAAGGCAAAGGCATTCTCATTGAAGAAACAACAGAAACCGGAACGGGCACGCTGCAAATCGACCCTCAACTAACCGGAGACGAGGCCCTCTACATCGCAGAGCAAGAAAATGAAATCTTCGAGGAACTTATTCAAGACATGAACAAAGGTGCAAGTGATGCGTTAGCTCCATACATCTTGTGGGTAAAGCTCCGATGCGAAACCAAGTTATCCGACATGGTTCCAGGTTTAAGTGGCAACAAACAGTGGGACAGGCTCATCAAACTGGAAGAAAAGGCACTTCAGCTAGCTAACACCAACCTAATTCAATCGGCGTTTAGCAAAGCTCCAGTAATCCTTGAAAATGCTCGGTTACAGGCAGTTGAGAATGCCTTTCAAGAAACCCAAGGATCGACGCTAAACCCGATTGAAATGAAGATGGCTGAACGGTTTCTTGCGGTACGAGAACAGCTTGTGCGAAATCTTGATCGTCTTGACAAGCAGTGGAGGAAAGGTTGCCAACGCCAACTCAACAATGCCGAATCATATCAAAGCAAACCATTCTTTATGAGTGGTGAGACATCCGGAACCTCTGAAAATTTGGAACATGAAACCTCTCAACCGGTCAAAGCTCCGGAAATTGATCAGATTAAGCAAGCGATGGCTGAAACAGTTGAATCATGCCTTGGAAACTTTAAAACTGTAACCGACGAACGAATCGCAACGGCTGAAGACAACCTGTCACACTCTATACAAACCATGATGGACACAGCTATGCAGACCTCTGTTAAAACCATGATTGCCGAGTCCGTCAAAACCGCAACCGCTCCACTATTGGACATGCTGCAAGCAATGGCCATTCAAATCGGGGAAATGTCCAAGGTTCAAGTCAGCACAACCCAAACACAAATCAAAAAGGATGCTGAAACCGCAAAGAAATTGCAAGAGGAAGAGATAGAAAGAGAACGGTTACAGAAGGAGATTGAAGACAAAGACTATGTGCTTGCCTAACAATGCAACGAGGAAGAGCAGGCCAACATCCAGGAACTTCCACTGGCTCAACCGTCCCACTCCATGGATACAAGGAACAAGAAGAAACGAAGTGCAGTTAAGAAAGTGATCAAACGGGCAGAACAGAAAACAGCTTTACCGGTCGTGATAAATGCGCAACCGCTTGACGAAGAGGAAGAAGAAGACCCGGAGGAACTCAACCAACGAAAGAGAAGGACAACCGGAGAATCCACCGCAACTCCAAGCTTCTGACCTTCGAATGCTCCACCACCTCCACCACCAAAACCAGTTTGTGTCAACTTTAGTTTCAAGAATAAGGGCACCGGTCACTCAAGTGTATGGGCCGGTGTGCTGATTGATGCCGAAAGACGAGATAGAGAATACAAGGCAAGGCAAGAAGAAGAAAGAAGACGGTTGGAGAAGGAGCTGGAAAAGGAGCCACACAAGGGGGGATCATCCAAGCCCTAAATCTCTTTCTCTGTTTACTTCGAACAATTATGTTTTATTATGTTTCAGAACTTGGTTACTTTGCTCTTTCTAATAGGTTCTAACATATTTCTTTCAAAACAATCAAACTCATGTTTTTGAAACATATTTCTTTCAAAACAATCAAACTCATGTTTTCAAAACCGGCCATACATTACAAGTTTTGAATATTTATTCTAAATAATCAAAAAGGGAGAAATTGATAGAAAAATTAAGTAAGTTAATTTTCTCAAAACCGGCCATACATTACAAGTTTTGAATATTTATTCTAAATAATCAAAAAGGGAGAAATTGATAGAAAAATTAAGTAAGTTAATTTTTGGAACCGGCCAGACAAACTAAACAGTTGTTAATTTTCATGTGCAGATACAGATCAAAGCCGTATGAACCGGTTAGCGTATTAGAGGAACCGATTGCTACTATACTTCAAAGAAACCAGCTTCAAGTGATCAAGTTAAAGATCAGAGGAACCGGTTTCACTTTCTCAAGCGACCGGTTAGCCAAGACATAAATTTACATTCCAACCGGATCATACTGCACAAGACACAGAAACCGGAAGGTTCAGAACAAAAGCCGAAAGATTCAAATTACAAGAGTGACGTACCATGACGGAAGAAACGTGTCTTGAAAGAATAAAAGAAGATCAGATCCGATCAGAAGCATGCGAGGAAAGCAATGATGCTTTATTGATCCGATGCTGACAACCGGTAGTGGATGTTCAACACGTGTCTCAATCTAAAAAACCGGCTATGTCATCCTTTGCTCAGAGTCACCTGCATGAATGCCAGGTGTTGAGGAAAATGAAGCGTGCAAGCAACCTTTCTGCATCAGGCGTGATGATGATCGACCAATCCGCAAGAGAGAGAAGAAAGTAACCGTTGGCTACTTTCAGCTATAAAAGGAAGACGGATCGTCTTCATTAAATGCAAGTGACGAATTACGAAAAACAAATCATCAAAGCATTAAATTCTAGAGAGATAAAGTCCTATATTCCAAAACCGGTGTGTCTAAAACCGGAAGCTTTTTGTGTGTGTGTTTGTGTTTATTGTATTACATCAAAGAGTGAGTTTGGTGTAACCGGCGAGTAGCGAAGTTGGGCTCGACCGGAAGTGTTGTTGTAACTCTAAAGAGTTAGTGGAGATCCTTCTCATAACCTGAGAAGAAGGGGTGACGTAGGAGGGTTTGCTCCGAACATCCATAAACAAATCTCTTGTCTCGTGTTCTTTCCTTGCTTTCATTTCTTGTTTACTTAACCTTAACCTCAAAACCAATCATACTCCTAAAACCGGTCACTCATATCCATAAAACCTACTCCTTCTAAAACATCATCTAAAAGTCGCATTCGTTGCTTCAACCTGAAACAGACATTTCCGCCCTTGAACCCGGTTCAAGAGTCTGTGACAGTTTGTGCAGTGCTGAGAACGGTTTTAGTCTTTAACCGGACTATCACCAAAGAGTTGTGTGTGTTGTAAGCGGCCACCCTTCCTGAAACCGGAAACACCCCGGTCCTCCAAGGGCGTCCCCGATCCTAACAAAATTGTTGTGTTGTTCTTTTCTGTCATCTTCTCATTTTTCATCTTAAGCTTCAAACCTAGGTAAACATTACGCACTTGATTCTGTTTACAAGGGTTTGCGTAGAATAGAAAGTGCATCAAATCCCTAACAAGATTTCTTTCAAACTGTTTTTCATAAGCTTTCATCAATCGCCAGACCCCCGTCTCAATTGATTAAGTTGATCCTATCATCATCCATAATTACTACCCTAGCACATAAAATATATATATGTGTGTGTGTGTGTGCGTGTGTGTGTAAGCTTCATCTAACAATGTATACTTACACACCTCCACGTTGGAGCTCCATGTCTCATACAAATATTCAAGTAATGTTATCATGGAGTATGAATTAAAGCATAAAAAAATTCAAGTAACGTCGAATATCCCTAGAAGAGTCGCAAGAAAATTGTGATCGATTTTAAAAACATTAAAATCGACGAGTTTGACAAAAATATGGGACACTCTTTAAAAAAAATTATTTTTAAAATGTGAGGGAATTGATTTTAAGATTTAAAAATTTTAAGTTTATAAAACTAGGATTTATAGACAACTCCATAACTTACAATCCCGTCGAATCTAGAAGAGATTGGAAGTTTTTTAATGGGAAATATGTCAAAGGACCTAAAAAAATTCAATATTAATTAACCTCACCGCTATAAATAATCTATTTTCAACTAGTTCTTCAATGTCTGAAAGAAAATTGAAGTAGAATTTATCAAGGTAGTGGAATATCCTACTTGGATAGCTAACGTGGTTCCCATCCTGAAAAAAGACGGGAAGATACATGTGTATTTAGTTTATCAGGATCTTAATAATTCTATCCCTAAAGATCATTTCTCGCTACCACACATCGACGTATTGGTCGACAATGATGCTGGTCATGAACTGTTATTATTCATGGGCGGATTTTCAGGAAACAACAAAATCCTAATGGCCCTGCAAGACAAGGAAATGACCATATTTATAATAGAGGTAAGAACCTTCTGTTATAGGGTCATGCCTTTCGGTCTTAAGAATGCAGGAGCTACCTATGTAAGGGAGGACACCATGATCCTTCATGACGTGATCCACAAGAAAAAGTGGAAGTATATGTCGAGGACATGATTGTCAAATAAAAGGATTAGGAAGGACATGTCCTAAACCTCGAGAAATTCCTATACGAATTAGAAAATATTAGTTGCGACTCAACCTGAAGAATGTACCTTTGGAGTCAAAGTTGGAAAAATGATTGGCTTCTTAATCACACAGAGGTGCATTAAAGTCGATCACTCTAAGATAGAAACAATCACGGCAATGTCGGTTCCTCAAAACTAAAACGAGGTTCACGGAATTTTTTGTAAAATTGAATACATTAGCCGATTCATCAATAAGCTTACAATTAAGGATAGCAATTGTAAACCGCCCCGCGAAAACCAATTTAAATTGCCCCGTTTGGGACGGTTTTTCCCTGAAACCGAACGGGGATGGGACGGGGATGGGACGGGGATGGTATTTGTGTTCCCCGCCCCGATCTCACCCTGATTATGCCTCGACCACTATAAATATAATTAAATATATTAAACCATCAATATTTTATTTATTCATTATATTTTATTATAGTAGTAAGTTTATTTCTTTATAATAGTATAAAATTTCAATATATTACAATATATTATATTAAAAATTCGTTTATATAATTTGATTGTTAAATTTTTTATTTTTATTTTTCATATTTTATTAACGGTTCCCTATGGTGATTCTTTGAAACCGAATAGGGCGGAGATGGTATTAAAACAATTCCCGAAATAAAAATGAGGTGGGGATGGTAAATGCATTCCTCACCCTAAACGCCCCATTGCCATCCCTACTTACAATGCCATGCGATCCTCTATTTAAGCTATTGAAGAAATATCAAAAGTTTGTATGGGATAAAAACTATCAACAAGCATTTGACAGAATCATTGATTATTTAAAATCCCTTTTTATACTCATGTCGCCCAAATTCGACATTCCTCTCATTATATACCTTATTGTATTAGATGGCTCAAGAAAACGAGGAAAAACTTGAAACAGTTGTATACTACATCAGTAAGAGGATCACTGGGTGTGAACTTAATTACACTCCAGCTGAGAAAATATTTGGGCCTTAGAATTGGTCACCAAAAGGTTGAGGCACTACATGCAAGCCCACCCCCATCAAGTTGGTATCAAGACTGGACCCGATCCACTTCTTGTTCCAACGAACCCTACTATCACCAAGGCTAGCCAAATGGATGATGATGTTATCCGAATACGACATAACCAATACGTTATACATAATTGTGAACTTCCTTGATGACATACCAATCATTGTTGAGTTAGAAGATGAACTTGAATTTCCCGACAAGGGAATTATGAGTATAACATCAGACACATGGAAATTGATGTTTGACGGAGCTTCCGGAAAGTAGGGTTACGGAATTGGGTTTTTATTAGTTGACCCGAAAGGGACGTACAACCTAATATCTATAAAACTCCAATATCCTATCACCAATAACGAGGCCGAATACGAGGCATACCTCCCGGGTCTCAAATTAGCATATAAAAAGGGGCAACTAAGTTAGAAGTCATTGGTGACTCTAACTTCGTTATATCCCAACTCAATGGTACGTGGCAAGTGAAAGAGGAAAACTTGAAACCTTACCACGCCCACTTGACCAAACTCATGAAAAAATTTGATCAAATATCATTTGTTCACGCTCCAAGAAGCCAAAATCGCTTCGCGGATGCCTTGGCTACTTTGGCAGACATGACTCAAATTCTTGACGGAATTAAAGTCAAACCGTTAAATATCCAATAAAAGCAACGACATGCTTTTAAAAAGGAAGTAATAACTTCTTGTGAGAACGTTGTTAAACCCTTGAATGATACTCTCTAGAAATATATTGGGTACGGAGAATAACCTTCCCACTTCCGAGCCAAGGAACGACGGACGTTACGCTAATATTCCACCAACTATGCTTGATCGTCAATAGGCTTTACCGTCGATCATTCGACGGTCTACATAGATAGTCTGGAATTCAAGAGGATCATGGAAGAATTACATGTAGGGACATACAGTCCACAGATGAATGGAATGGCTTTAGCCAAAAAAATACTTTATTTAGGATACTATTTTCAAAACCTTGAACAAGAATGTATGAGTTATGTAAGGAGTTGTCAGCAATGCCAAATTTATGCTAAACTGAAGTATACACCAGCTTCGCTCCTCTACAACATGACATCCCCTTAGCCTTTTCTACATGGGTCATTGATGTCGTCGGGAAAATCTATCCACATGCGTCAAATGAACATGAGTTCATACTCGTCGCCATTAACTACTTTACCAAATGGTTTGAAGCATCCTCCTACATGGTCTTGAAATCATCTCAAGTGGCAAAGTTCATCCGAACTAGCATCATTGCTATATATGGAATTCCTCATGTCCTAGTTTCAGACAACGGTCGACAATTCCAAGGAAAAGTATTGCAATTGCTCGACAAGTTCAAGATCAAGCGTCATAAGTCATCGCCCTATAGACCCCAACCCAATGGTGCGGTCGAAGCGACAAACAAAAACCTAATTAGGATCATCAAGAAGATGATCAGCACGTATAAGGACTAGCATGAGAATCTACCATATGCCATATGGGGATACTGTACAACCACTCGAACCTCGATGGATGAAACTCTCTACTACTTCGTTTACGGTATGGACGTCGTGCAACCAATCAAAATTGAGATTTTAACCCTAAGAATACTCTTAGAGAGCCACGTTATATAAGAAGACTGGCTCAAATATCGATATGGCCAACTAATATTAATTGTTAGATAAATTAGATAGTAAATTAATAAGTAATTAACTATCTAAAGAACTTAATTAAATTCAACCTTTAGTGCAGGAAAAGTTGGGAGCGATTACATCTTCAAGATTGGTCGGTCGAACCGATACCATAAAAGAGGCACAAACTGGGACTCTCAAAGTTAATCCATTTTATAAGTCACAGCAGAAGACCAGTTCGGCTCAACTTTAGGATCGGTGAACTTTTTTTTGAAGATCGGTTTCCTATCCTCGGCGGTAGAATTAGTCAACCGGTCAAAGTAGCAAATCGATATGTTGTCCGGTCGACTCAAAATATTAGTTCAATCATAAATGACCGTACAATTCTAACGGGAAGATTAATCAAGATAAAATCAAAGATATAGAACTGCTGCAAGTTTCCATTTTGATGCAATAGGTTCTCTTTGGGAATAGGCAGAAGGAGTCTTTCAAATATGCAGACTGTGCTATTTCCTATTTGATACAAGTCTATTGATAGATCGTAGGCAACAGAAGATTGTCAAGTGTGTAGATATATCTATTCTGGTATAAGTCTAAAATCAACCTCCAAGTAGCAGAGATCTGTCCAACGGACTAGCTGATAAACTCAAGTGAAGACAAAACTGGTCGGCTGTATTTCTTCTTGGGAAGCATCAACCGCATTTAATGCATTGCAGCTCATTTTGACCAACCAATCAAATTCAAGGATTACCTTGCAGGTATTCGTTGAAAGAGAAATATGACCGTTGTCATATTTCCACTATAAAAGGAGAAGGTGAAGATCAAAAGATATAGTTACAAAAATAGTTATGGAATCACAAGTTTGATCAGTTGCAAGAGTTGAAATCACGAAGTTACAAAAACTTATCAAGTCTACTGTTCTTACAATCTGTTCAAGAGTATCAAAGTGTATAATTATTTCATTGATTCTGTGTGAGTAGTTAGATTCTGTAAGTTGACAGAAGTTTTCTGTTCAATAGAGTACTTTTATTGAGAGGTCAAGAACGAGCAGTAAATCAGTCTCGGGTCGCAAAAATCAGGTCATACTTCACTGCCAAAGAAATCTAGGAGGAGCTGAATCAACTTTTTGAGAGGTCATCTAGCGACAGCTAATCATGTGAAAGTGATGAAGGAGCGGTCAACCGTTTCATGGCAGGTAACATTGAGGTATGTGATTTCAAATCTGACAGTATATGATCTTTCTTTTAAAACAATGAAAATGATGTCTTGAAAAATAAATTAAGTTAGATCTCATCTGAGAATAAGAAGCTCAAGGAAGAAATTACAAGCTGCAATGATTTAACTTTAAATGATGAAATGATTTATTTAAAGCCAACTTCAATATGGATGAAACCTGAGAGAAGGACATCTAGTTTGAATGACAAAGAAAAACTTGACCGAAAGTCAAAAGATATTTACCGAAAATCATCCTTTAAAGAATCATCAGCAGGTAGATACACTATACACACACACAATGGGAAGTCCATTAAAATAATCAAAGTATAGATTCTCGAAGGACTACACGAACCCAAAGAAAAATGGGGACCAGATTCTCTATTGTATATGAATTCAGGTAAATCAAGACAGAAGCTTGAAAGAAATAGCATTGCATCCGGACAGCCGGTTGTTGATAGACACAGCATATGAAGGGAACAAAAATGAAGTTACTAACATCCTCACGAATCCACTTCTCGAATCTATGTTTTCTTCCTTTAGAAATATTTTAGGATTGTTAGATTACAATAAATCCTAAACTAATTCAATTATAAAACAGACTGGTTTTGAATATTTATTCTAAATAATCAAAAAAGGAGAAATTGATAAGTAAAAATAGTTAATTAAGTAGTAGTGTTAATTAACTATTTAAATATGCTAATTAACTTAAGCAGCCAACAATTACAAGTTTTGAATATTTAAAGTAAATAATCAAAAAGAGAAATTGTTAGAATTTATGAAAAGTTTAATGAATAGATAAAACTATGTTCAAATAAATATATAAGTTAAACTGTTAAGTCATATCAAGTATATTAATTTTTTTAAAGATAACATCAAGTTGTTGTAGTGCAGTGGTGAGTACTACTACCTGTCACACAGGTGACCAGGTATATAATCTCACCGGCTGCAAATAATATTTAAAGTTTTGTTATTTCAGGAAAGCTAAGAAAAATACTTAAATTTCTATTTAGGCGAGATCGGTAAAACTGGTAGGCAAGATCGACTCGGCATTGGATATCGGTTCGGTAGTTTGACCGGTAGTCCGACTTCGGGTCTATGAAAGATGGTGCAACCGGTTTGTAGTGGAGATCGGTCAACCGGCACTTAATGCTCCTGAAATCAAGATCGTTTAACCGACATTTAATGCTCTTATAGTGGAGATCGGTCAACTGATATTTAATGAAGTATGGCCGGTTATTAATTGCCTTCAGTATTAAATGAACTCCGGTTATTTAATTGTCTTCAGTAAATAAATGAGCTTCGGTCAATTAATTGCCTTCAGTAAATAAATGAGCACCGGTCAATTAATTTCCTTCAGTAATAAATGAGCTCCGGTCAATTAATTGTCTTCAGTATTAAATGAGCTCCGGTCATTTAATTGCCTTCAGCTCTAGTTAATAAATGCCTTCAGCATTCTCAGCTCCAAATTAAGATTTCATTATGAGTAGTCTGGCAAAGCTGCTTTTATATGTCCAGACTATTTCATTTCTATTTTGGTATAAGTCTAATGAAACCCTTCTTGGAAGAAGAGGTCTGCTGAAGAAAGTCAGATTGCCATTTTGGTATAAGTCAACTTGGAGCAGGTATTTATCACCTTTCTACAGATAACCAAATCGATAGAAGACAAATATATCCTACTGATCTGCTTCTTGGGAAGTATCAAACCCATTAAATGTCCTATTGTACCTCCCTAATCAACCAATCAGAATCAAGGAACAAAGGGATACCATGCAGGTATCCGTTGAGGATGTGAAATATGACCTATGTCATATTTCCTACTTAAGGAGATCAAAACACAAGCAGAAGCAATGACACAACACATACAAGAAGTGAACAGAAGCAAGTGAACAAAAAAACAGACAACCAATTCTCTCTGTTCATACATTGTGTAAATCGGTTCAAAGTGTGTTAGATCTTTCACGTCTATTACAAATCCATCTATTCTGTGTGTGTAGTGAGATTTTGTAAAGTTGACAGAAGATATCTATTCAACAGAGTGTTAGTTGAGAGGTCAAGAACGAGCAGTAAATCAGTCTCGGGTCTTAGACGTAAGCGTTGTAAGCTGTTTGAATATTCCTAGTGAATATCCTTCTCAAGGTTTGAAAAGAAGGGGTGACGTGGGAGTTTTATCTCCGAACATCCATAAAATTCTTGTGTCTTGTGTTCTTTCTTCATTCCGATCATTTCTATCATCCGAACCAATTTCTCTCTATTCCAACCGATCCACTTTTATTCCATTCATCCTTATTATCCAATCCATGTGTGTTTCTTCAAGTTGAAACAAACTACTTCCGCACTTGAACTCGCTTCAAGAGTTTGTGACATGTTTGTGTAGTGTTGAGACCGGTATTAATCTCTAACTGGATTAGTACCAACCGTTGTGAGTGTGTAAGCGTTCTCCTTTAGTCGGACCCCGATCCTCTATCGGCGATCCCGATCCTAACATTAATAGAGGATAAGAGGTTAAAGGATCTATGTAAAACTCAAGCCTACTAAAAACGCATGTCATACACTTTCAATAGGAAGGTAAAAGATAGAAACCTTAAAAAATGTGTTATAGTTCTCAAACAAACCCGGGAACTCCTAGACCCAAGGGGAAAGTTTCTACCCCAATGGAAAGGACTCTTCCTAGTTATGAAAATCATCTCTATAGGAGTTGTCCGCCTATCTAATCTACGTGTAGAACGGTTTAAAGCTCGACCTTGAAAGAAGCTTATTTCAACAGAATCCAATCTCAAGTTTTGTATAACTTGCAACACGGACAGAGGACTCATGTCCTAACTACGGAGACCTAATTATTCTTAATGCAGAAAAATAAAGGAGAGAAGATACGTAGGAAACCTACATGTTTGCGGGCCCGGTCTCACATAAATAAATAAAATTCCCCAATCTCTTTCTCAAGAGAAAGAGAAAATCTTTTGAGAAAGGAAAAAAACTTTGATTTCATCCTAGAGTCGATGTGTAGGATTTAAGGAAACAAGTAGGGGAAAAGCTAAGAACATCGCTTCCATTTGAGTGACCCCTATTCAAGAGATATCGGTCATAAGCTTTATTCCTTTATAAACGATTATCCTACGAGTAACACTCCATCTAAGGTTTTTGAAGAATAAGAACTAGAATAAACCCCATAAAAGCAAAGCCCAAATCCCCAAATTGAGAAAGGACACCTCGTCAT
The DNA here is from genome assembly GCF_907164915.1 of Impatiens glandulifera. Taxonomy (NCBI): domain Eukaryota; kingdom Viridiplantae; phylum Streptophyta; class Magnoliopsida; order Ericales; family Balsaminaceae; genus Impatiens; species Impatiens glandulifera. The sequence goes on from NC_061868.1 coordinate 13,881,452, forward strand.
TAGTTTTGTAAAAGAATGGAGGTTTGAAACACGATGCTTTGGGAAGAAAAAACCCAAAAAAAATGAAAATGCCAAAATGAGAACAATAATAAACCCCTAAAATATCTAAAACAAATTGAAACATGTTTCTATGTTGGTTGAGATATTGAAAACACCATCCATGCTCACTTAGACTCTAGTCATGATTGTCATGGGCCACAGCAAAAACAGAATGTACTGATTCTACCAGATACACCCCGGAAACAAAAAAAAATGAAAACGACTCAAGTGGCTAAGGTATTGAAATCTCAATCCTTTTCCTAGTTAGACTCTAGTCTTGATTACTACGGTAATGGCAAGGATGTACCACTTGTACTAGATATACCCCGGAAAAAAGTATTTAACGAATTATGAGTTCAATAAATCATGATTAGCAGAAAGACGGATATTCGAGTCAATAAAAGAAAAAAAAGAGAAAAATGACAAAAGAAAACCCAAAGCAGAAATTTGATAAAAACCTCTCTAAAAAATTGTGTTTCTGTGATGATTGGACTTTCAAGAAAAATGTATCAAGGTCGGGCAACCAAAAATAAGTTGCACTCTTTTAATAAAACATCAATGTTTTGACCATCTTTTTCAAGGATTATGATTATGGATAATCGTTTGTACACGAGATCAAATTTATAACTGATATATCGAAAGTTGGGGAAAAAGAAATCTTATTCCTTGTTGAATGAAAAATCATCACAAAGGTTGGGAAAGATGTTTAAAGCCTAGCTCCGAATACGTTTCGAATCCAAAAACATCATGATATATTTAGAAGGATTAAAGTTCATTCCAATTTCGAAAAAAGAGAAGAGATAAATAGGGATAGGAACTGGGGGAAGAAAAAATATTCCTTTATCCATAAACATGAGTCATTTGTCCATAAATAAGACCTTAAAAATGTCGACTAGTTTTATAATTAGTTATGGATATCATTTTGGATAAAGAAAGGGAAACAAGGATTCTGTTAAAATATTCCCTTAAAAGGCATAGACCCAGACCGATATTACAAAAGAAAAATAAGCAACATCAATTCTCCTAAACCCTTTTTTATTGATAGGTACATGAGATCGTGCAAACACGATCCCATCGCTAAACAATAATTGTAGTTATGTATCTGTAACTCTATTTGTTAATAGGTATGTAAAATCTTTCTTGCACAATTCTATTTAAACCCTAGTTGTAGTTAGGTATCTTAAACTTTATATGTTGATAAGTACGTGAGATTGTTCTACACGATCCTGTTTCTAAACCCTAATTATAAATAAGTACATAAAAACCATATTTGTTGATAAGTGTGATAGATCATTTGTATACGATTCCACTAAAAACCTAATTATAGTTAGGTATCTTAAACCCTATCTATTGATAGGTGCTTAAAATCATTCATACACGAGCCCCTTTCTAAACCATAATTGTAGTTAAGTAACTAGAAATCCTATTTTTTGATAGTTGCGATAGATCGTTTGTATATGATTCCGCTAAAAATCCTAATTGTAGTTAGGTATCTTAAACCCTAAATGTTGATATGTGCGTGAGATCATTCGTACAAGAACCCGCTTCTAAACTTTAATTATAGTTAGGTACCTAGAAACCCTATATGTTGATAGGTGCGATAGATTATTTGTATACAATTCCACTAAAAAACTTAATTGTAGTTAGGTATCTTAAACCCTATTAGTTGATAGGTGCGTGAGATCGTTTATACATGATCCCATTTCTAAACCCTAAATGGTAATTATGTACCTAGAAACCCTATATGTTGATAAGTGCAAGAGATTCTTTGTACACAATTCCGCTAAAAACCCTATTTGTCGAAAGGTACGAGAGGTCAAACGTACATGATTCAGTGAAACCCTATTTGTCGATAGGTCGAAATATATGTATACAATTGCTTTAGAAACTCTATCCATTGATAGTTGCACTAATAGTTTGTATACGATTCTGTCTGAAAACTCTATTTGTCAATAGGTCGAGACATCATTTGTATATGATTCCGTCAGAAACCCTATTTGTCGATAGTACGAGAAATCGTTCGTAAATAATTCCGTTGTAAGCCTTGTTTATAAAAAAAGCATAGAGATCATTTGTAAGATGATTCGTTAATAATTTGTCTGTCGACGAAGACCTGAGTTTATACGTACATGATCTAGTGAAAATCCTATTTGTCAATAGGTCAAGACATTGTTTGTATGCAATTCCATTAGAAACCCTATTTGTCGATATGTGCGTTAATCGTTCATACACGATTCTATTTGAAGATCATCTCTATAGATAGGTCGAGATATTGTTTGTATACAATTCCATTAGAAACTCTATATGTCGATAGGTGCGCTAATTGTTCATACACGATTCCTTCTGAAAACCCTATTTATCGATAGGTCGAGACATTTTTGTATACAATTCCATTAGAAACCTTATTTGTCGATAGGTGAGTTCATAATTTGTACACGATTCTATTTGAAACTCCTATCTATTGATAAGTTTTGATATCATTTTTATATGATTCCATTAAAAATCCTATTTGTCGATAGGTACGAAAAATCGTTCGTACACAATTCTATTATAATCCTTGTTTGTTAACAAGCATAGAGATCATTTGTAAGATGATCCGTTAACAATCTTATCTATCGACAAGGACCTGAGATCATACATACGTTATCCTTTTAGAATCTCTATCTCTCAATAGGTCGATACATTGTTCGTACATAATTCTGTTAAAAACTTTATCTATTGATAGGTGCGATAATCGTTCGTACACGATTTTGTCTGAAAACCCTATCTATCGATAGATCAAGACATCTTTTATATACGATTCCGCTAAAACTCTATCTCTTGATAGATATCCCCTTTCGCAACATCACTACAAACAAATATCTCAAAACAAAAATCCTAGCATCGAATAGGTATCAAAACTCTATATATTGATATGTATCCGGTCAAAATCATATTCATCAATAAGTATATCTCCCCAATTTGAAAAAAATGTCAAGTCTTGTTTGTCAACAAGCATAGAAATTATTCGTACATGATCCTAACAAAATCATATCGCTCGATATGTATTCAAACAAAAACTCTATCTCTCGATAAGTATCAAAGCCTTATTTATCAACAACCACAACGATCCTTTGTACATGAGCATGACCAAACTCTATCTCCCGAATAGGTATCCAACCCTTATCGCACGAATAGGTATCAAAACCAAATCGCTTGAATAGGTATCCAAACCCTATAATCTAAATAAGTATCTTAAACCCTATCGCTCGAATAGGTATTCTGAACCCTATCTCTCGATAAGTATATCAAAATCCTCTTTCTTAATAGATATTCTCCTTCTAATTCACAACAACACCAAAAACCTATATATTGATAGTACCACGATCATTTATAAATGATCGTCTTTAATCTCACTTTTGAGTGACCTTCGTGTCAAATTCGTCATCTCCCGTGATAAACCTATATATGGATAGTACCCTTGATCATTAATATATGATCATTTGAATACATTACTTATTAGTAAGCCCCATAAATAAGCTTGTTCTCTCACTAAAATTTATTTGTTGATAGTCTCACGATCATACACATATGATCACTCTAAATGTTATTTGTTAGTAACCTACATGAAAGTTATTAAATCTTTCATGTTCCCTTACATATCCCATGACATTAACCATTAGCCATTTGTAGATGACTACTTTGATTAATCTATTGATATTCATGTTAGATAGGAATTAATGTTTCATACATATGGTTATCATTATCCTATGGATTTTACAGTTACTTTGTCGAGATCTGTAAAACAAGATCCTTGTTAGGATAATCATCAAAGAAAGATCCCCAAAGCAATGCTTTGGAGCACATCGACGAACTATTATGCACATCATCATCATGTCACTCCAATATCAGCATGCTACAGGTTCTATCTTTTTAACACCCTCATTATAAATTGGACAAGATAACTTAGTGTTAGATGTCATACTCGAATTAATATTTTTAAAACCAATTTACTGTATTCAAACTCGATTTGAGAGGGGCACTCTGTAAAAACTATAAATCTACACACCTATTTATAAAATTAAAATAATTATTTTGATTTATTTTTAAATAAATAAAATCAAAATAATTAACCTCAGGGTCAAAACCTAATTAAAAAAATTAATTGGACTAATTATTGTGATAATTAAAGCCTAATTAATTAAGGAAAATGGCCAAAATATAAAAAAAATTATTTGGGATAAATATTGTACTCATTTTATACTAAAATAATTTTAGAAAAATTTATGGGATTAAAATAAATAATTTAGGATGAAATGAGGTACCCATTTCATCCCCAAAATTATTAATTTAACCATAAAACAAAATAAATTGACAAAATATTTTTCATATTTATTTTAATATTTAGTGTATTTAAAAATATCAAAATTAAAGTCGCATCCCAGGTTATTCAGTTTTATGGTTCTTCATTATCTGCATATGGCCTTTTTTTCCTAAGGGCCCATTTGTATGGGCTTTTAGTTTAATATTTCTTTTTAGCGGACGAAAGAAAAATCAATTTCAAACAAAATCCTTAAGGTTTTAAAATGATAATTAAATTTATAATCAGATGTAGTTGAATTATAAAAATCCAGATACAGCCGAAACTAGAGCCTTTGGATGGACACTAAATTTTCATCCAACTCCCAAGAAGCGCCCGTGTAGCACGATGTAGCTGAAGGAACGCGCGTCCGTGGAGAATTCGATCAGCTAGCGCACATTAGCTGAAACGAAACGAAACGCACGAATCACAATAGAAGGTTGACGGAACGCTCCGCGTCTACGTCTGTACTCAAAACGACACTATTTGGAACCTCGATCATCTCCTTCGTCGCAATCGCTGGAATGATAAGAAAAAATCCATCTTTGATTTTTCAAAGATGGAACTTTCTCCACAGTCAACCATTTTGACTGATTCAGAAGTTAAAATGATCACCCTATCACGGTAATAATTTCCCCTACATAATTAGGCATAATCAAATCCTATTTCGGCAATTTAGATCAAGAACAGCCAAAACGCCAATAATTGCTTTTGGCTGATTCAATCCACTTGAAGAATCCAATGACTTGGGAAGGCTATAAATAGCCTCCCTCAACACTTCTGAAGAAAAAAAATAAGATCTCAAGCCTTAAATCATAATAAATCAAAAATCTTCCATTGAAGCTTAGAGCTTCAAATTTTTTGAAAATTTTGCATAAGGCTCTAAAGCTTGGATCCAAGTATTTCATAAGCTTCCATAATATCTAATGAGTGCTCTCCAATCCTTGGTAAGCTTTTAATCATCATTTATTTCATACTTCTAGTTTGAAATTCAAATTTTTATATTTCTGTTTTTATAAGATTGTATGTTGTCTGGTTCTTGAATTTGATGATTGGAAATCAATCTTATGATCGTTTATAAGCTTTTTATGAAAGTCATAACTGATCAATTCGTCTTAAAAAGAAAAACCCAAATTTTAAATTTTAAATTAAAAAACGAGTTTATTGTTCTTTGGCTATTCCTTGAGGATCACAGCCTAGAAAGTTTCCCAACATGATTGTAATCATGTTGGGAAACTATTTGAATTATGTTTGATCCATCCCGATCATGTTTGATCAAAATCAATTTTTTCAAATTAATTAAAATATTTGAGTTCTTGATTTGGTCCATACGAACAGTTAGTGTTCTTATTTTGGTATCAATCAAGTATATGAGGTATAAAGAAGTTATTGTCAACTTTAAAACCAAAAACCCGATTTTTTTTCTATAAACTATTTTAAACAAATTAATCATTATCAAGGTCAATTTATACATTGGGATGTTGTTATAAATAATCCTTGAAGCTTTGTGAAGCTATCCAGTCCATAGGATTAAAGAATCCAAGCTCCCATCAAAATTGAAAAACCTACAATTTTGGTGTTCTTGAGGACAGAGAGGTCCGATCAAGTACTAAGAGGTCCGACCGAAAAACATAACCTAGGACCGACAGGTCCGACAAAGGCTTGTTAGCCATGATCGACAGGTCCAACCGATGTTCTTCATCAAGGACCGAAAGATCTGACCGTTGTTCTTCATTTTTGACCGAGAGTCTGATCGATGATATTTACACCCAATTGAGAAGTCAAACCTAGGACCAAGAACTCTCGAACCTAGGATCGAAGGCTTCCATTTATGATCGAGAGGTCCAACCGAGAGGTCGAACCTAAGACCGAGGAATCTATACCTCGGTCTAGAATTCTCAAACCTAGGACCGATGAACTTATCTCAAGGCTAACCCAAGACTAGTGGTTTTTACACCCCGACCGATAATCTCAGCCAAGGACCTAGAGTCCTTAGCACCTCGATCAAGGATTATTATCCTAAACCGATGGGTTCGACCGAGGGTCCTAAACCCTGGTCGAATAAAACTAAACCAAAGACTAGGACATCGATCCTATGGTTTGTTTGGTTCCCATTTTCAAAATTCAAAAGTATTTTTGTAATTTTAGAACCTCAAACTATTTTCTAAAAATCCCAAAAATTTAGAAAATTCTTTCAAAATATATTTAGTATATTTCCACAAAAAGATTTTGACAAAAGCTCGTTTGGAAGTTATGCTTAAACCCTTATGCCTTTAAAAATAGATGTTCTTCAGGTATTTTCTCCCTAAGTCAACGTCATTAGCAACAGATACCAACATTTAAATAATTGTTTTTAATTTTCTTTAAATATCGCACAAACCAGCATTTAAATAATTGTTTTTAATTATTTTTAAATAACGCACAAAATTTATGCATGCTTAAGACTGGAAGAATAGTCGATAAAAATAAAACATTATACAACCAATTTTCAAAAGACAAATTTATAATTAGAGGATGAAGCACGAAAGCCATTTCCCAAGTATCATCAAACTACGAACTAAAAGAAATTATGGTCAATATGTTTGTATATGTATGCCATTTTTATTGATTTTCAAAAAATCATTTGGCGACTATATTTCAAAATAAATAATATTTTAAATTAATTATGTTTAATTAATTTAAACAATGGATCTCTAAAAAATAAATTTTAATTTGATTACTGAATCCCAGTTTATTTAAAATTAAACCCCAAATTAATTATTTTTAATTAATTTCAAAATCTGAAAAAAATTATTTTAAATCTTTTAAAAATAAGTTTTATTTTAAAATAAAATTCCTGACACGCAAATCGATGTTGAAATTTTTCAAAACTCGAGTTTTTTACGGAATTCAAAACAAATGATTTTTCCGAAGTTACAAAGTATAAAATACATATTCTAATAACTTTAAATGTGTAAATTTATATTTTTTTATTTAAATTTGTTTTTAATTTTTTGTTTTTTTAATTTTTTACTTTATTAAAATATTTATTTAAAATTCAATTTAACAATAAATTTTTAAAATAATATAAACATTTGTTTTGTTATACAATAATATTATAAATTAAAATAATAACTATTTATAAATTATTTAAAATTTGTTAAATTATACTACTAAATAAATTAATTATATTACATATTTATTATATTTTAGTAATTTATTTTTTATATATTTATACAACTAATTAATAGTTTTACAATATCAATACAAAAAAGGAAAATATATATATATATATATATATATATATATATATATATATATATATATATATATATATATATATATTGGGTTAAAAATATAAATTCTGTATTTTAATAATTAGTTTAAATGCATGTTTAAATTTTATTATAAATATTTTATTATATAAAAAATAATAATTTAATTATTATTTTTTTTAAAATAGTATAATATAAAATAAACTAAAAAGTAATTCATAAATATTATTATTTTAACTTATAATAATATTGTATCAATGAATGGAAAAATTATTGCTTAAAACGTTTATGTGTTAAATGATGATCTGAATAGAGGTATCATTAAGTCACTATGGGAACCTTTGTATGTGACAAATACTATTTTATTAGACTAAAATTTGGAAATGGATTAATGGATTGTTAAGAATCTATGTAATTGGCAGTTGTGTGGTTGGGAGGCTCTTGATTCTATAAGGGCATCGAGTGAAATTTGTGTGGCATGGAATTAAGATATGTATGATAAAATAGATGTTAATTTGGGTAGATACCCGTTAACGTTCAATTAAGAAATTAGGAGAATATTTTCTATTGGTAATTTATGCGGACTATGGACTTGTTCTATCACAATTTAAAACGGAAATCTTTAATGAAATCAAGAATGTGGTGAGTCTTTAGGACATACCAGTTGTTTTTGCGGGCGACATGAACAAAGTTAGATCCCCATCTAAAAGAAAATGGTCCAATAGGCTTAGTAGTTTAATGCACGAGTTTTTAGAGACAATTGAAGATCTTGAACTTATCGACTTACCTTTAGAAGGCGGTCAATTCACCTTAAGGAGAGGTAATGGCAATGGAGGTCAAGTTCATTCTCGTATCGATAGATTTCTAATTAGTGAATCTATTTTTCGAGGGGTTTATAATATATTTCAAAAGGTCTTTCCATGAAGTTATTTAGATCACCGGTCGATCTTGATGAAACGTTCAATGATGGAGAGAACATGTCGACTATTTAGATTAAAAGATAAATGGTTAATCAAGGAATACTTTATATTGCATGTGCAATTATGGTGGGTGAGTCAGACATCGGTTGGTTCTCCATCGAGTAAAATCTTTGTGAACTTAAAGAATCTACATAAGCTTCTCAAAAGTTGGTTCATGGGAGATCGTACTTTATTTTTTGATAAAAACAATAACTTGTGTAATGAAATTAATAGTATTGACGAGATTGAGGAGATTCGTGAACTTTTCACTGAGGAGGTTAGTTTTCGGATTCACATTATTAGTAAGTTGCTCGATATGTGTAAAGAGGGCAAAATTGGGGCACGTCAGTAAAGTAGAGCTACATGGTTAAAAGTTGAAAATAGAAACACCAAACATTTATATGAGATCTCTAACGCGCAAGCAAAAAAAATATTGTGATTAATTTGATCTCGGTCGAGGGGAAGTTCATGATAGTGAACTAGAAATTTCTAAGTATTATCAAATTTTATAAGAATTTGTTTAAGGATCCATTTAAGGTCAAACCTAAATTGAATTGTTTTATTTTGTATTCAATTAGTTTAGCGCAAAAAGATATGTTGAAGGCTCGATTATCATTGGAAGAGGTTGAGGCGGCCATTAAGGGATGCGGAAGTGATAAAGCATCGGGATGCGACGGTTTTACTTTGGATTTTTTTAAGAAGGCGTGGCATTTTTTTAAGACAGGAATTATGGAAGCAATTGATCATTTTATTGTTTTTCATCATTTAATAAGAATTAGAATTCTACTTTATATATCTTATTCATAAAGCTCTAAGGTCTATTGATGTGAAGAACGTTAGGCATATTAGTCTCGTTCCATCTTTATATAAGATTGTCGCAAAATATTTGGCCAGCATATTGAGAAAGGTATTAAAGACGGTCATATCTAGTAATCAGATGTCGTTCATCAAAGGTCGTCAAACATATGATGTCGTATTAATATATAATGTGTGCATTGACTCGGATAATTCAAGAGGTGACAAATGTGATTTTGTCAAGTTAGACATCAAAAGTTTATGATCATTTCAATTGAATGTTTTTGTTTGTTGTAATGGGCTGAATGGGAATGGGTGCGAAATGGATTTGGTGAATTAGATTTTGTCTCTCGACGGTTAAGTTTTATGTCATTATTAATGGTAGTTCTCATGAATTTTTTTGAGAGTTCTTGAGGTATTAGGAAGGGTGATTCACTCTCTCCTTTCTTGTTCATTATTGTTATTAAGTTCTCTAAAAAATGATAAAGTTCAAAGAAAACTCGGGACTCATCCGTGGAGTGAGTTATGGGTTAAGAATATATCATTTTTCTATATCGCATTATTTTTTGTTGATGACACGTTTTGAATGGTTCAAGCTATCTATAGGAATTTTAAACACTTTTGAGATATTTTATGGGTATTCAGTGCATATTTCGGTCTTCGAGTGACTCTTAATAAGTCAGACATCTTTTTCTCATATCCTATTTTGAATAGAAGAATGATAATGTTAACAATGTGTTGTGTTTCAGACTTGGTGATTTTCAATCAACATACATTGGTATGTCATTGGGTACTAAATTACGATTCAAGGTCTCTTGAAACCCTACTATCACTAAAATGGAATGTAAGGTCTCTTCGAGTGAATCTTAATAAGTAAAATAATCTCGAAAAGGGGTCGGTTAATCCTCATTAAGAGTGTGTTGTCATTTATGCCCGCATATATGATGTCTTTATTCATTCTTCTTAAGAGTATGGCCATAAAAATTGAGAAAATAATGTATAAATTTATGTGGAGATCTTCTAACTCATCGTTTTGTCATTTAGTTATTTGGAATAATATTAAATATTTTAAAAATCAAGGAGGATTGGATATTCGAGATCTTATTTCATTTAATAAGGTTTTACTATTAAAATGGCGTTGTAGATTTATCACTAAACGGAATAGTCTTTGGGCATCGATGATCAAATGTATGTATGGTTATGATTGGTCTGGTTGGTCCACAAAAATGTCTAATTATCCAGCGGGGTGTAGCATTTGGGAAAATTATTCTATGTGGAAAAGTTTTCGTGAGCAATTTGTTGAGAATGGATTTATAGTATTATAAATTTGGTATATTCATGTTACACAATCTTGGTATAAGGAAATAGTATATTCAATTAAAAAAAACTATTTTTTGTGTATAATCTTGATATTAGGAAACAAAACTATCACAAAAGGAAATTATATCTTTTGTTATGGAAATACAATTAGGGAATATGATAAGAATATTTTGGAAGCACTTTGAGAGTTTGAACAAGATATTGATATTGACCTAATTGAGGCTTATTTAAAAGTGTAATTAAGCACTTTAGAAAGCTAAGTCTTTGCCTTGAGAGTATCGTTTTCTTGTGAGTTGTGTAAGATTTCATTAAGAGAGAATCATTATAATACTCATATAACAATCTTGATAGTAAAGTTGAGAGACTTTTATGCTTCGAAAGTGGATGTACACATGTTTTGGCCAAACCACTATAAATATTGTGTTTGCATTCTTCAATTTCTTTTTTCGTTTTTCGTAATTGTTCGATGTTGTTATTATTTTTACTTTAAGGGATACTTCATCTCCTAGTACTTCAACACAAACTAGATTCATTGTGGGGGATAGTTCCTTGATCAGTTTTTGCGATGACATTTGATGTAGTATCAAAAGTCTATCTACGACATATTCTGAGCTTGCTTCCATTGCTATATATAAAAATGCATAGTTAAGAACATGTTTGATCATCGATCTAGTGGTTTCGCTAACCGAATTAGATATATAATGAGATTAATCATTATGGAGAGTTCGTCCCATAATAGAGTTTTACTTTTCATAGGACGCAAACAAGTGTCCATGTCTGAACAGGACATTATGCGTTGACAAGACAGGGATAATTTATATGTAGGCATTTCTACAAGTTGTTCGCTAAGATAAGTTCATATAATTTTTGTTAGGAGAAATTTTGGGAGTTTAAGATTTCATTCAAAATCTCGTTCTTTAGATGGAGTGTTGTTCACGGTGCAATTCTTACGAATAATATTTGCATGAAAAAATGTTTTATTATGGTTAGTCGCATGTGTCACAATAAGGTTGAATCGGCAACTCACTTATTTTTACATTGTCGAGGGATGACTAGTATCTAGAGTCTTTTATAGTGTATCACTAGGATTCATTGGGTGATGTCCAAGTCCTTAGGTAGTTGTTAAGAAATTTGAATTGATGCGACTAATATTACGGGCATAGATAATTGGGTTATCATCTCAATTATTTTTTAGTAGACTATCTGATTAGAAAAAAATCATCAAACTTTCACTAATCGAAGTCGTTCGATGCGTATCATTAATAATGTTATTATTATGATGTTTTTTTATATTCATTCAGAAAATCGATAGAGTCCGTTGGAAGTTAATTGTTCTTCTCGAAGACTTACAAGTTTGATAACCTAATAAATAACATCTTTTTATATTTTAATTTTTATTTTTATTTATTAAACGAATTTAATTATTTTTAATATACATTAACTTTTTTAAATAAAAAATATTATTGTATTTCAACAAGTTTATATAATTTAAATATTATTAAATTAAATAAAAATAAAATTATTAAAAATATATTTAACAAAATTACAAAATTGAAAAAATGAAAAAATTAAATAAATATATATATATTAAAATATATTTCAGAGTAGAATAGTATAAGAAGGAAGGAAAATCAGACATGGTTGAATTTGAAGAGCTAAAAATTATCCTACATAAGTTTGTGTATAAGTACAATCAAATCCCTATTATTTACAAAGGATATGAATTATGAAACTTACCCAATTCCTACTTGGAGTGATGAAGCAAAAGATGAAGACTTTCCAAATCTGTTAATCATTCAGCTTAACAAACCGGTATTTTTCTCCTGATCCGCTTGAAACCATAAGATAAACTACATTCTAACAATCATTTTGTATTTTTTATTTTTTTTTGGTAAACGAATTAATGTTGTTCAATTAAAAACCCAAAATAGGGAAAAATCAACATGAGTTCAAGTATCAAGATAGACAAACCCTAAACTTGATTTTTAACATCATAACAAACTAAGGAATGCAAGCAACAAGCCAAGGAATACAAGCAACAAGTAAATAACAATTAAAATAAGTTTTAACTCGCCTTAAACATATTCAAACTTGTGAGACCAATTCTGACATATTGGGAGACCATCCATGACCATTCAGTTTGGATTTGGCATCGACATTAATTGAATCATACACATTCAGTTTGGATTGGCCTTGAAAGTAATTGAATCAAACACATTCAGTTTGGCCTCGACAGTAGTTGAAGCAAACACCAGCAAAACATGAAAAGGGAGACTATAATTAATTGCAGATGAACAAAACATTTTGCTTATTTTGGATGATTTAACATTGTTCTGGTTTATTGTGTCCCTTCTAGATTTATGATACTGTTTCTCCTTTCTTTACAAGCATTGTCTAATATAACCTCTCATTTCTCAATCCAGCAAATCTTTGGTGGTTAGTATTAATTATTTTCTCAATCTCCCAAATTCTCATGAATTCAGTCAAAAGCGATCACAAGTAGTTATTCTCTACATATTTGTTTATGGTGAAAGTAAGCCAACTCATATAACAACAAAGGGGTTACATTCAATTCATATGGTGCATATGTCAAGACGGAACCTATAGGACAACCTCGACTTCACCTTGTTTTGCAAACGTTTCCTCAAGTTTCTATTTTTGTACCACGGCAAAAGGTTTTGATCATTCATAGTTGATTCCACAATTAGGATGGTAAAGTTAAAACAACAATTTCAGACAAAACAATTTCATTAAGGAAAGAATTCAACTGTCCTTGGTCTTATTCCTAAAAATGCTAGTAAAAATAGAAAACTTAAGACCAATTAGCTTTTGCAATGTCGTTTACAAGATCATATCAAAGTTGCTTATAACCATACTCACTAAGGCTATTCTCAAGATTATCTCAACACTGAATGGAGCTTTTGATAATGTTATGATGGCATGACAAAGTATGCATCATCAAAGTCACCGAAAGGTTCTAAGCATAACAACAAATATGAAAAGGATTTAGACTGTAATTACTGGAAGATGAACAAAACAACAAACAAATGTTTCTTTTGGATGATTTCTTTTTAAGAATAATTTGACAGACTTTCAATACTAACATTGTTCTGATTAATGATAACCTAAAACAATAATGAATTCTCTGGCAACTCACGTTTTATTCTCACCCAAGAATCCAGATATTTCAGAAATACCCATTTTGCCATGAAGAATATCTAGCAATTCGGGAACATCTTTCTCATATTTAGAAACAAACCTTTTGATAAACACCTCGTTTCTAGGGCACAATATAGACGAAATCGCAACTTCTCTCTCCAACAAACCCTTCCCCATAAGAACTTTCATGATCAAACACCTCGGCTTGACCCTTTTCTCCATACTCAAGAGGAGAACCGTAGGACGCTTAGCGATATCAATTGCCTTCACCCCAAATTCATTCACGAGAAATTCCATCTTCCTGCATATGTTTTCCTCCGACAAAGCCATGCAAAAAGGATTTCTCTTGAAAGCCATTTTCGAATCGTTTTCAGACCATCCATATTTTGAGTAAATTTTAACTTTAACTTCCAAAACCTTCTTGCTCAATTGAGATATCAACTGTAAGGCAATGCAAAACGTTGCCTTCAATGGATCGAATCCAATCTGAATAACCTCATCCACTTTCTCCTTAAAACTGTCATGGTTTCTCAAAAGGACAGCTGTATGATTCCTAATTAAACGAACCAATGGTGATTTAGGAACATCAAGTTTTCTCAGAAGTGCAACATTGGAAGACAAAGTCTGAACACTGTCTTTGTTATTGGCCCATGAGGCTTTCACAATAGCTCCAGCAGTTTCAAAATCGTCCAAACCAATCACAGTTTTCATGAACTTGTGAAAAGGAATAATCCGATTCTCAAGGCTCATTGTCAATACATTAGGACTAGATGACATGAAAGATGGGAGTTCAGCAATTGATACGCCTAATGAATAAAAGAAATTCAATTTGGGCAAAATGATATTTGAGGGACTACAACCGAAAACCTGTGGGCATGACTTAATAAGCTTGAGGATTTGTGTATCATTGAATTCATGGCTTTTAAGAAGTGCAATGACGGAATCCGGCTGGTCGGCTGATCGGAATTTTACCTTACTAGATATAGATAGAGCTTCTTTTGGAGACAAATTAAAATAGGATATGAGATAAGTCTCTGTAAATGACTGTATATCAGTGTAAATTTGCTTCGTTGAGAATGATGCTTCAAAAAGCTTAACCCTGATCTGCAAATGGCCTCTTTCGATTCCATTGCCATTTAGGCTTCGAATTGGTAGATTTTTTAATATCATCCACATTGAAGGAAAGGGTTTGAAGTTTAGGGCTTTGTTTCGTTTATAGGATGTTTAAAACCAGATTTGGCTCTCAAGAATCAAAATGTACCTGGTAAGCGCTTAAATTAGCAGACGGTGAAAAGGATTTAAACAAATGTGATGGGGAATCAACAGCCGCCGACGTCTCTGCTTCACTTATGATTCTTCTTCTTCTACCTGTTTCGCAGCTGACATTGAACAAAATGCAAGAAGAAAACGAAAATGAGTGAATGAATGTAAAAAGGAAACCCTACAATGTAGGAACCCTTTCATTTCGACCCGGTTCATTCTTATTTTATTTTCATAAAATTTAATAATATAATTTTAATTATTTATTATTATTTATAATTATTCAAAAATCAAACCAATTTCACATGCAAGAGTTGACATTTCTTTTTTAACTGGAAATTTACAAAATGATAGAAGAGAAGGTCTTAAATGCTCAGTTATCTAGTGCATAAATTAAATTACCACTTAAAAAAAAGTTTGACAAATTACTCCGTCGCGTAACGCCAAAAGGAGGATCGTCACGCAAAGGAATCCTAAATTTTTATTCACAATTTTTTTTCATTTCTTTAGTTTTCTTTCTCTCTCTACTCCGCGCTCTCTCTCGCGAAGGAATCTTAAACGAACGATCTCATCGGCAACCAACGAACACATCGAAGGACAAAACTCGTTTTAATATCATATGATTTATGTTCTTATTTTCATTATAGCTTTATTAAATATTTTTGTATTCATCTTCAATGTAGGTTGGATGCTCGATGATGATATTTGCAAATGCATACATATGAGGTTATTGTTATTGGTCATCTTGGTTGATGGTTGTTCATCTTATCGATGATGATATTTGCAGATGATGCTCTAATTCGGTTCCATTTCAGTGAAGATTTATATGATTTGGTCCCTTCTCGTTAAGGGTCGTCCCTTCTCGCGATGGGCCGTCCCTTCTCGCTACGCGTCGTCCCTTCTCACGAAAGAAAAGATTGTCTCGTGAAGGGCAAGATCGTCTCGCGATGGAAGTCAAAGAGGCATGCGTTTCTGCACGCGCTATATTCTATTTATAAGTATTACGCGATGAACATTTCATTACTTCACTATGTCACGACGACTCGACTCTCTTTAGCCTCTGCTTAACTTCATTGTTGTTTGCCTTGACGATTTTTACTACTCTTCTTCTCGTTCCTTCATCGTCATCATTAATCATGTTAGTTTTAGATTTTGGTTTAGGGTTTATGTTTAGTATTTCGCGATGGGCCTTCTCGCAATTGGCCTTCTCACGATGGTGTATTTGTTACTTGTTCTTACATTTTTGTTGTTGTTCCTTTTGTTAATGGCAGAAACCATCGTTCGTGAGTTTCCTGGTATGATTTCTAGGAAATGCGACCACAGCCTTTAGAAGATAGCTCACAAGTTCGATACAATAGATCTTATGGAGAGGGTTTTGAATACCCAATTCAAATATTTATTCACAGCCACGGGCTTGTTGTTCTCAGGAACAATAGTCCATTACATGCTGCTTAGGAATGTAAGCTCAAACTCGAAGTATATTATTTTCATGGTGAATGGGGAGGAACTTGTATTTGGTATGAAAGAGTATGTCTTGGTTACACGCCTTAACTTCGACAAATTTCTTGTGATGAACGAAGAAGAAGATGAATGCTGAGGTTGTCCACCTCTCTTGATTAAATATTTTAAAGGGAAAATGATTGTACGAATCAACAAGTTTGAGTCTTGTTTTATGGAATGCACTAATAAGGAATATGCATGGAAGATGGGGTTGGTATGCCTGTTTTTTCATTACCTATTTGCATTTGACCCAAGGAGGATTGTACATATCAAAATTCTCCACATGGTGGAAGACGTGGAAACTTTCCTCCGATTTCCATGGGGGGAGGTCTCATTTAGAGCCACCCTGAAGGGTCTTAACAAGAACATGAACATCTCAGTTCTATATATTTTTCCAAGATAGTGGCGAGAGGGATTAGTGATGCTTTTCCTTATAACGTTTATGGGTTCGCAATAGCATTTAATGTGTGGACATATGCGGTCATCAAAAGCTTTGTCCCTAAATTCTCTATAAGGAATTATCTTAATGAGCCTCTATGCCCAAGAATATTAGTTTTTATTCCAACAAGAAGAACGCCTTGCAGGAGATAAAGTATGTTCTTCAGACCACGTATCTGTCTAAGATGGAAGAGTACTCCATGGAGAAGATCTTATAAACTGGGGTGAACTTTAAACAAATAGACAATTCAATTGATGATTTGTTTGAGGGATATATAGATGGGGAGAAGAGAGTCATCCCTAAAGGTGAAGGTGAAGGTGAAGGTGAATGTGAAGATGAAGATGAAGAACCTAAATAACCTACTCTCAGACCTGCTAACAAGAAGAGAAAGGTTAAAGATTGAGATCAAGATGTAGGTACTACTTTCAAACCTACCAACAAGAAGAGAAAGCTTGATTATGATGTAGAATCTAGTCCCAAACCTGCCAATATTCTTAATTCCCCCACCGCGAGGTCAAATCCTGCATCACCTGCACCTGCATCATATTTTGTTGGATGTAAATGTGATGAGATGAAGGAGGATGTCAAAGAGCTAAAAACAGACATAATGGTCATCAAAGAAACACAACAAAATCACCATATGAGAAAGTTGGTTCTTAGTATGTCCAACCAGTTGGCCAGCCATGTGACCAAAAAGATGGCCATATTATTAGCCAAACTATATATATGGAGGAAAAGAAGAAGAGTAAGAGGAAGAAGGAGATGAAGGAGGGAGAGGAAGAAGGAGATGAAGGAGGGGGAGAAGGAGATGAGGGGGAGGAGAAGAAGGATGGGGTAGAGATTGAAATTTTATAAGGTAGATATTGAAATTTGAAACTGCACACAAGGCATTGGCAATGCTTGGGTATTTATCGGATACGAAAACGAGATCATCAACCAATTCAATTGCATCTCTTAGTTTTGGCATTAAATAAGTCTTGAAGTTATTATTCTCTGAATCAACAACGCCGAATGTAACAGAATATACTTTTGACATCATGCGAGGGTACAACTCCTAGTATACTTTTTTGAGTAAGTGGTAGTATACTTTCTTGAGTTGGATATGTAAGTAGTAGTATTTTATCTTAAATAAGTGGTGACTTCTCTACTACAGACACACACAGTGATGATACAATGCGACCTGAAATCAATCGTGATAAATATGTGCCAACATCCTTATCTTGATCAATAACAAGAGGGGGTGATTTGTCATACGCGGAACATCATACTTGACTTGAAGTACTAAATTATATGTAGATCTTTACAGGTTAAGTGTATCATATATAAAATCAACTAATTCGGTAAAAGTAGTATTTAGGGGTAAATCCAAAGTTTTGATCAAACTTGCATGAAAAGTCATTGTACCATCAGCAAATTTTCATTGTCCATTATACAAAATGAATACTCTAGTTGCAATTGAAAACATGAATGAATAAATAATACTATTATAATGAGGAGCCGTCACGAGACGATCCCATACAATTGAAGTCATGCAACTATTCATTAAAAATGGTGTCATCGCGAGACGATCGTGCTCTTCGCGAGACGATCTTGCCCTTCGCGAGACGATCGTGTCCTTTGTGAGATGATTGTGACCTTCGTGAGAGGATCATGCCCTTCACGAGAAGATCATGCCCTTCGTGAGACGATCGCGCTCGTCACGAGAAGGCCCATCGCGAGAAGATTCATGTGATTCGGTCCCTTCTCGCGAGATGATCGTTCACGTCGCGAGAAGGGACGGAATCACATGAATCTTCCCTAAAACGGAACCGAATTAGAGCATCATGCTCGAGGAAGAATAGTACTAGTTTCCACCATCGTGCTCGTGCTCAAGGTTGTGTCCGTCGAAGATCATTGTTCGTTGTGTCTGTCCGTCGAACATTGTCGCCATTTAGGTTTTCGTTTAGAGAGAAGGAAGAGAAGAGCGATAAGAGAGAGAAGGAGGATAAGAGAGAAATGAAAAAAAAAGGAGAAGGTATATTAAATAGTAAGGGTATTCTGGAATTTTCACAGTATTTCCCTTTGTGTGACGATCCTTTCCTTCGCGTTACGCAACGAGGGTAATTTCGTCAAAAAAAAATTAAGTGGTCACCCGCGCAATTTAATTTATACGCTGGTCACCAACGCATTTAAGGCTTTCTTTAGGGTCATTTCGTCAAATTTCTCTTTTTAATGACATCATTAATTAGTATTTTATTTTTAAGCTATTTTAGTCGTATGTATTATCATTTTATTTATTTCTACACAAATCGTCGCAAGCTCTTAAACGGTTTCAAGTGCGGAAATACTTGCTAGATTTGAAGCGGCAGATGCAAGACGAAAAGATGTAGAAAGGAAATAACACAAAAATTTTATGGATGTTCATAGATAAAACTCTTACGCCACCCTTCTTTTGTTTCCATAAGTATTCACTAGAAGACTTTGGTTTATACAACGTCTATATAAACCTAGTCAAAACTCAAGACTTAACAGTTTCCTGTTCTGAATTCCTAGCTATCACTCTGTTGAATAGACAACCTTCTGTTCAATTTACAACAATGCATATTCTCTCAACTTATATAGTGTATGCTTTTACAATTAGAGAGAAAATAAGAACTTAGAATTCGTTGACTATGTAACTCTATAACTGAGAGGGTCGTCGTTGTACTCTGAAGCTCTTTTATATTGAAGCGTAGTAACGGTCGACTTTAATTTTTGGATTGTGAAATGACTAGGAAAGATTTTTCGTACCGAGAATCCATATATTCGGGGATCTTTCGTACTAGAAATATAGGGGTCCGCCGTTCATAAATCTAGGGATTCGACGTTGTACTTTTGATGTCCTTTGATGTTAAGATGTAGGCAACGGTCGAATTTGATACGTAGATATGTGTCGACTTTTTGTTGGTTGTAAGCTTGGTGGCAGTTGTAATAAGCTAATTAGGAAGTCTTCTTATAACGAACTATGATGTTTGTTATGCTGATGAGTTATGCTGATGAGCTATGCTGATAAGCGAGCGCTCCTTCAGACGACTGTTGAGCAAGGCTGCTTCCAACACTTCTTCAGACGGCTACTGAGGAAAGGCTGTTGTCAGCACTTCTTCAGACGACTGTTGAGCAAGGCTGCTGCCAGCACTTCTTCAGACGACTGCTGAGGAAAGGTTGTTGTCAACACTTCTTCATACGGCTGCTGAAGAGATACGATTGCGCGCCTACTCGCGCTTCCTCAGTTCTGCTATTGAAGTGAGACGTCTCTTGAGTTGTACATGTGCGTTAAAACATTTGCACAACTTAGTTTTATTTCACTTATGAAAATATCGTCAAAACTATGTCGTATTGATTCAACTTAGTTTTATTGTTATAAGTTCATTTTAATCAATTAAAACATTTTTCTTATTTGAACTTAATTAATTATTTTTCTTTTAATTAATTCTTTTTAACTTATTTAACTTATTTTAACACTATCAATTATCAAATAATATAACATAGAAAAAAATTGTAGTTTAAATTGGGAATGATAATGAGTAACCGTATGCTTGATACATCTGAATACCCGATGATCGGGGTTCGAGTATTTTAAATCAGGTTCAAATCAGAAATAGAAAGTATGTGAAATTCAAACCTGAACCTTGATTTCTAACTATACTAATATTAAAAAAAATACTTATTTATTTCTTTTCGAAGTAATAATATGACATTTTTCATCCCCATCATTGCCCCTACTTTTCCTAATCATTTGTTTGGTTTTAGGTTTCATTATTGGTGATTGAACTATTACATTTGATTATGACTATTTGTGAATATTGACCTCCTTCCCTTGGATTAGTTTCGTTTTAGAGGAGCTTGCACTAATCTGATAAACTGAATTTTGTTTCAGTATCTTAGAAATTTCACATTTATCTACATATTCATTTGCTTCATTTTTTACTGATTTATTTTGGTTTACTTTCAAAGTTTCATCTTCACTATCCTTCACTGCATTCACTACAACAAAACACATCTTTGGCGACCTTTATATGCCAACGCATATTAAGCGTGGCTAAAAATTAAAAGAAAATAAACTTTTCCCAACCTTTATAAATACACCAACCTTTATTAAACCTTTATTAATTTTTTATATAAATACTTGTTGAGAACTTAATACTTTAACAATTGTAAATTTTAATATTTTTATGTTTTTCTTTTTAACTTTATAAATATTTTATTTCATTATTTTAATTTTTCAAATTAAATTTGATTTATAATTTTATTAACATTAAAAGTTAATTATTAAATTTTTATAGCATAAAATTGTTAAATTTTATTATTAATTCTTTTATAAACATTTGTGCTTTAATTAATTATTATTTAAATTTAATTAAATAAAAATGTAAAACATCATACAAATTAAATATTATATTAAAATTAGAAACCACTAGCCCAATTCCTCTTCTCTCTTAAAACCTAATCAAATCGACCTCCAGACTTCACCGCCAAACAATGGAGCAGTGGAAGCTTGGGCGAATTCACAGAGATAGAGATGAAAGACTCTAGGCGTCAGATCGTTGTGCTTCCTGTTGGTTTTCTCCTCGATCAATCTACATTTTCTTTCTAGTTCGTTACCTTTCTCAGATCCCCAATCTTCTCCTCTTTCTACAAACCATTTCAACTCAATAAGGAAAAAAGGATAACAAGAAAGGAAAAAGACGGGAACTCACCTACAAACACCGTACGCCGCGACTTCTGCAAGGTGATCACGGGGAAGAGGGAGAGGACGGAACCCTAATGGAAGGGATCGAACTCCTATAAATAAAGTTGAACCCTAAGACGAACGAATCAATTTCTGAGATCTAGAACACCGATCAAAATAATCTCCAACATCTCTCGATTCTAATTCGGAAGAAGAAGCAGAAACAACAGTAACTCCAGGTGAAAACTAACGCCTACTGTATTTTGTTTTTTACCGATCAATGTAACTCCTTGATTCATATATAGCTAGAGATTGGATCATAATTGTTCTGCAATTTTTGTTTGGGTAGCTGTGAAACAATTTCAATGTATTGACTTTATTTTGAAGTTTATGCAAATTTGCTGAAATATTCTGCAATATTATTGTTCTATTCCTGAAAGTTTCAATTAATTGCAATTACATAGTAGTATTTCTTAAAATGACAGGTTTTCTATGATTGTTTGTCCTGATTATTAATTTTAATGGAGTTTCTTAGTTTTTTTCAAGTTCTCTTGTTCTATATAAGATATATTTTCTAGATGCTAAGAACTGTATGCAATATAAGCTATGTTCTATCACTCATGTTAGCTCAACTGGTAAGAGTCTTGAACTAAGAGGAAGATTAGGTTTTAGGTTCAATGAGTTTGAGGTTTTAATAGAAGAAACTTGATTGAATGGGAGGTCATGGCGCTGGGATTAGGTCCTAACGTTGTGTGTATGCAAAACATGAGTGAAATAATAATAAAAATTATGTTCTTAAATGGCTTTCTAATTTTGCTGGTTGTTCCAGTCTTTAACCACAATATAATACAATTTACGGTCTATTATCTTCTAGGGTAAAATCTTGGTCTCAAAATTTTAAAAAATTATGCCCTTAAAAATGGCCTTTTAAGTTTACTGATTGTTGTTGTCTTTAACTATGTACTAATGCAACTTATGGTCTATTATCTTCATTCTTGTCTCTACTATATTGTTGTCAATTTTGTTTATTGCAAGTATTCTTTAAGTCCTCACCATTGGGTGTGGTTTATACTCAAAAGCGGGTTGAAATTGAACTGACATCTAACGATAATGATTTTGAAGCAATAAATAAGTGTATAGACCACATACATGGCCCTCCTGAATTAATTCTGATTTCCTCAAAGCATTTCTTCTTTTGGTAATTGAGATTTTGTTGGTCAGGTTTCTTCCCCCATTCTGCAAGACTGCAAAAGAGTGGAGCTTACAAGACCTTCAAACATCCCCAGACAGTTTATATCCACCCAAGCTCTAGTATAGCCCAGATATGAAGTGTTCTTTAGTTAGTGCCCAGTTGTCTCAATTATGAATTCTCTAGACAATGGTATATGTCTTCTTTTGTTACCTACCCACCTGTTTTCTTTCTGTATCTGGAGTCCTATATCTAAACCTTCATCACTACATTGCTCTATTTTGTAGATCTTCTGATGGAGCAGCTTATCTAGTCAATTAGGTACCATTATTTATGTCAACTAGGTACCAATGTGCATATGATTATTTCTCTTAAACAACAACACATATTATATTTCTTGAACTTTAGCATGCAACAATCTGTATTATTCTTGCAGGGATAAGGAAAACATAATGGACCACTTGTAATATTGAACCTGACATACAACATCTCTCTATTGATAGAAGAAAGCTTCCTAATAGTTTTGTTGTGAGACTCTTCAAGAGATCCCCATTATTGCTACAGAAACTGTCTTCGTCTGTTGATGCGACAAGTGAAATTGGTAGGAAAAATGTTGAACTCAGAAGTTACTATTCTGGTAGGCTTCATCTTCTTCTTCTTTTCATAGATGGTTGCTTTTCGCTATTCCTCCTCATAAGTCTTTTGTTTCTTATTTGAACTCACAGAAGAGGTTTCCTACATCCAACAAAAGCTCTCTTCTTCGATCTCTCGTTTTGTCTGCTTCTATTGCTGCTGCTAAATCCGGTCTTTATTTTTATTCAATCATTGACACAGACCCAACAAGTAAATACTTGTTAGTTGTTTCTAATCTTCACCTGTCTCACCATTCTATGATTTCGACTGTGACACTATTCTGCTCATTTAGGACCATCCTTATGGATTTCTGTTAATATCCCAAAGCATGATCATCCATCTTGGTGGCCATGGAGAACTTGGGGACCAATGTTTCTTCAGCCCTCTTTTAATTGCCTAGGTGGGTCTCTTCAATATGGTTATCATCTTTTACTAGCTTTTATTTATTTTTAAATTATTGTACTCATCTTGTGCCACCACCCCTTTTCATCTTCAATATGTATACATGGTTCTGTAATGGCAGGAAATGTGCCATTGTTTTTCTCTAGGTCTGGAGGAGATATTCCACCACCCGCAGATACGAGCAAAGAAGCTAAAGGTTGTAATGGGTGCTTCAGTAGAGATTCAATTGCCAATGTTGCTGCAATAACTGGTCCTACTGTAGTTAATTTGTCTGTCTCACAAGGTGTTTATAGTGAACCTGTAGAAAGAAGAAGTTGACATTTCAGTTTTTGGTGTTTGATCTTTCAAAGGGTTTCTCATTTTACAGATTTACACAGAGTTACCTTGGGAAAGAGTGTTGGTTCTGGCACCATAATGGATTTTGATGGTACTATATTGACGTGCGCTCATTTGGTTGTGAGTCACCATGGCTTGTCAACCAAAGTGGGGAAGGTCAGTCAGTTTTGTATGAGTCAGTGTAAAGATTATTAATTTTGTTTTGTATGAGCTGTAAGAGTAGTTTTTACAGGTTGATGTAACATTACCATCTTGGACATTTGAAGGATAATTGATCAACGCGGACTTGCAATAATATTGCAATAGTGAAGATTGACTCCAAAACCCTGCTTTCATCTGCAAAACTTGGCTCTTCAAGTAACCTTCGTCCTGGAGATTGGGTGCTTGCAATGGGGTGTCCTCTTTCCCTTCAGAATATTGTTATAGCTGGTATTATGAGGTATTCTTATTAAACTTAACCATTGTAGTTCACCATTTGGCTTGCTGGTACTCTTTTTGAAGATTTGTAAAAGCAACGACTTGGTTATTGGAGGAATGCGGAGGGAATACTCAAATACTGATTGTCCTCACTTTGATGTCCATCGATTATATATGATTTGATTACAGTTTTAAATACAGTTTTAAAGAGTTAAGAAACATGTGTTTGTGTTTGAACAGGGTAATTCAGTTGGACCTCTTGTGAGCATTGATGGTGAGGTTGTAGGTGTGAACATTATGAAAATAAGGGCTGCCAATGGATTGGATTGAGCTTTTCTTGGATTGGATTGAGCTTTTTGTACATTGAGTTGTGACAATTATTTATTTATTTGATTATGATATTATTTTATGAGAAAATTTATGTTTATTTTTGTTATTATTTAAATGTTTAATAATGAAAAGAAAGTGATTTTTAAATGTTTTTAATGATTATTTAATTAAAAAAATACAAATAAAAATAAAAAATAAAAATGGTTAAAAATTAAATGGGTTTTTGGCGACGCTTAAATTCATGTTATCGACGCTTAAATAAGCGTTGCTATAACTTGCGCCGACCCTGCTTACGGCGACGCAAAAATAAGGGTCGGTGATATTTTTGGCGACGCTTTTAAGGGTTGGCAGAAGTCTTTTTAAGGGTCGCCAGAGGTCTTTTTTGTTGTAGTGATTCTTATCACTTTCTTCCTCTAATTTTCCTTTACTTTCATTCCCCGGTTCTTCCCATTTTCCTTCTTCCGATTCTTCTTCTTTTTCATCCTCTAATTATTATTCTTCTTCTTTCTCAGATTTTCATCTTTCATTTCATTCGATTCTTCATTATTCTCATCCTCTACATCTCCATCTTTAGCTTCCTTATTATGATTTCCTAATTCTTCAATTTCAATTTTCTGATTTTGCTCATGAACTTTTAGCTTTTCATTTTGTTCTTCAATTGCTTTTGCACATTTATTATTGAGATGTTCAAAAGTATTGCAGAACGCGCATCTGTTTGACCTTCATTCATACGTAGTATTTATTTTGTGGGTTTGCCTCTTCTGTCAACTAATGTCATCATTACTGGTAACGTGCTTCTATGATGTACTTTAATGTTTATTCTAGAATATGTGATGTGTTCGTTTTCTTCTGTTATTGGGTTTATATACAATGGTTTTCCTAAGAGACTAGCGAAATGGTTAAATAATTATGTATTATACATATGAGCTGGAATGTTCCTTAATTTGAACCAAATTTGGGTTGTTCCTTTCGGTTTGCTGCGTAGGTTCATACATTCGGACTATTTTTCCATTTTTATATAGTTTGACCCAACATATGTGTCACAACTCTAGAATATTTTCCAAATTTGTTCCCTGTTTGAATTTCAAGAAATATAGACCATTAATATTTGTTGATACATTTTCTACTCTTTGATACATTTTCTACTTTCATATGCTCTCGTTGCTTTAGCAAAGGATCCTTCGTGACCGAGAAAAATACACCATTCATCATTATGTAGTTCCAAAACTACATTTTCATTCAAAATGGTAGGATAAAAATCAAATTCAGTGAAGTATTGTTATCATCACTAATTTAAACATATTAAAAAATGAAAAGTTATATCTATTAAAATTTGTACAAATAATAGTTAAATAAATATTCTTTTCATTAAGTGAATCATTATTCAAAATAGAATAAAATAAAACAAAACAAACAAGATCTATTATAAAAAAGAAAGATAATATTTTACATTAATTCAAATAAAAATAAAATTATATTCTTTAAGAACTTAAGATCTGATCCACTTATTCTTCCTAAAGAAATTTGTCTAATACAAGTTAGATGTAAAATCTTTATTTTTTTTTTCTCTGAATATTATTTCTGAAAATACTCTAAAATAAAATCGCTCTTGGGCAAGAAATTTTATCGTAATTAAGTTAAAAATCTTTTTTATTTAAAATGTCTTCTTAAAGATGATTTATGTTCTTTTATATCATTTTAGAATTATTTAAATAAAAACCGTAAATCTATTATTTTTTAAATTTTGGTTATTGGGCTGTCCATGGGTGGTCTGTACTTTGTCTATAAGTTTACTGGACGCCCCTTGATGGGCTCTGTCGGCTTAAAGAAGAGATAATTATTTTTAACTCATTTGAACATTATAGACTCAAAACAACTTATCAAATAAATTCTTGACAAATATAAAGAGAAAAATTTGTTGAACAAACACATCTTGGCCAACCCAACGTTTGTAGTAATTCTATATTTGACATGAATTCAAAGTTTCATTTTGTACACAACTTTTCAAGAATAAAATAATCCTTTTAACAAGAAAACCAATTTATGGACCTCAAATATTTCAGTGAGTTATGTTGATTTTTCATTTATAAAATTCATTTTTTGAGATTTATTTCTTTGTACTGTTTCCATAATTATTAAATTAGAAAAAAAAAATTATTTTAATTATTATATATATATGAAATAATTTTTCAGTCTCAAATAACAATTGGTCCAAAAACATATTGGCCGAAATATTAAATTAGTGCTTCTTATCGGGTGCCAATTGCAATTTGAGACCTTTTCTTTTGAATCTCATAATTTGAGACTTCTTATTAGAGGTTAATTGTAATTTGGAACCTCTTTTTTCGAATCTTACAATTTAAGGCTCCTCATTGGGGTCAATTACAATTTGGGACCTCTTTTTGCGAGCCTCGCAATTTGAGGCTCCGCATTGTCAGGTAGTACAAAAATAGGGTTTTGCCCTAACGGACATTGACGTCCGTCGAAAAAGTATTATGTAACCATGTTAGTATTATTTAGAAGTAAATGTCACTGTTAATTTTTTGATTATAAATGTCACGTAATACATTTTTGACGGACGTCTATGTCCTTAGGGCAAAACCCCATATTGTACAAACCTAACAATGTTAAGGCCTAAATTATGAGGTTCGAAAGAAGAGGTTCCAGATGGCAATTGGCCTCAATAAAGAGCCCCAAAATATGAGATTTAAAAGAAGATATCTCAAATTACAATTGACTCCAATAATGGGTCTCAAATTGTGAAGTTCAAAAGAAGAGGTCCCAAATTATAATGGTTCCCAATAAGGAGTCCTAATTTGTTATTTTGGAAAAAAAAAATATTATAAATAAGACACCATTATTATTTAAGCACCAAACTTGTATTGTTCTCATTAGATAAGACACGAACTTTAAATGGTATCATATAAGACTCAAACTATCATAATTTTAATTATTTGGGACAGTCCCAAAAAGAAACGGTTCGAAATCTTACCTTAAATAAATTAATGTACAAAAGTATCCATTATCTTTCTTTTTTAACTTTTCCACGTAAACAATGTTATATTGTATGTTTTATGTAAAATAAATATTAAATTCTCTTTTTATTTTATTTTTTAAATATTTTCT
Organism: Impatiens glandulifera; assembly: GCF_907164915.1. Taxonomy (NCBI): domain Eukaryota; kingdom Viridiplantae; phylum Streptophyta; class Magnoliopsida; order Ericales; family Balsaminaceae; genus Impatiens; species Impatiens glandulifera. Next base: position 13,909,636 of record NC_061868.1, read on the forward strand.
AACCTCGCATATTTTTTTGTCATTCAACAATTCTTTGACAATTTGAAATGCATAGATAGAAAAACAATATATATATATAATTTAAAATAAGCCCAAAGAGTATGTAAATGATTATTTTATTTAAAATTGTAGCAAATCAATTAAAAAACAAAAATATACATCAATAAGAAGACAAATTTAGTAAATTTGAGAAAAGTCTCCCATAACTATTTTTTATACTTGGAATCTATGTATAGCATAATAACAAGTTTAAGCATATTCTATAAAACGATTTAAATTTAAGATTTAAATAATAATTAAGCATTATTTTGTTCAAAACCGCACAAGTAATTTTAATCAAAAAAAATCTAGAATAAATAATTTAATAAGCTAAATATACCATTACATTCCAAAATCAAAAACAAATTTATTAAATTTACTTCTATAACTAATACTAAAATTGTGAACAAAAACATAAGTTCGATTCGAATTGGGTTATTTAAAAAATCTAAAGTGAAAAAAATAATTTGTTAATAATTTTAAAAAAATAATAATTACTTTTAATAAAAATACTTAAATGTTATTGATATATAAATAAAATATAAAATAATAATTTAAAATATAAAATATTTGAGTTAATGATTTAAGTGAGATAGAAAGTTCCTTAAATTGAATTTTTGACGAACTTTCTATACTAACATTGTTTTGATTAATGATAACCTAAAACAATAATGAATTCTCTGGCAACTCACACTTTTTATTCTCACCCAAGAATCTAGATATTTCAGAGATACCCATTTTGCCATGAAGAATATCTAGCAATTGGGGAACATCTTTCTCATATTTAGAAACAAACCTTTCGATAAACACCTCATTTCTAGGGCACAATATAGACGAAATCGCAACTTCTCTCTCCAACAAACCCTTTCCCATAAGAACTTTCATGATCAAACACCTCGGCTTGACCCTTTTCTCCATACTCAAGAGGAGAACCGTAGGGCACTTAGCGATATCAATCGCCTTCACCCCAAATTCATTCACGAGAAATTCCATCTTCCTGCATATGTTTTCCTCGGACAAAGCCATGCATAAAGGATTGCTCTTGAAAGCCATTTTCAAATCGTTTTCAGACCATCCATATTTTGAGTAAGTTTTAACTTTAACTTCCAAAACCTTCTTGCTGAATTGAGATATCAACTGTAAGGCAATGCAAAACGTTGCCTTCAATGAATCGAATCCAATCTGAATAACCTCATCCACTTTCTCCTTAAAACTGTCGTGGTTTCTCAAAAGGACAGCTGTATGATTCCTAATTAAACGAACCAATGGCGATTTAGGAACATCAAGTTTTCTCAGAAGTGCAACATTGGAAGACAAAGTCTGAACACTGTCTTTGTTATTGGCCCATGAGGCTTTCACAATAGCTCCAGCAGTTTCAAAATCGTCCAAACCAATCACAGTTTTCATGAACTTGTGAAAAGGAATAATCCGATTCTCAAGGCTCATTGTCAATACATTAGGACTAGATGACATGAAAGATGGGAGTTCAGCAATTGATACGCCTAATGAATAAAAGAAATTCAATTTGGGCAAAATGATATTTGAGGGACTACAACCGAAAACCTGTGGGCATGACTTAATAAGCTTGAGGATTTGTGTATCATTGAATTCATGGCTTTTAAGAAGTGCAATGACGGAATCCGGCTGGTCGGCTGATCGGAATTTTACCTTACGAGATATAGATAGAGCTTCTTTTGGAGACAAATTAAAATAGGATATGAGATAAGTCTCTGTAAATGACTGTATATCAGTGTAAATTTGCTTCGTTGAGAATGATGCTTCAAAAAGCTTAACCCTGATCTGCAAATGGCCTCTTTCGATTCCATTGCCATTTAGGCTTCGAATTGGTAGATTTTTTAATATCATCCACATTGAAGGAAAGGGTATGAAGTTTAGGGCTTTGTTTCGTTTATAGGATGTTTAAAACCAGATTTGGCTCTCAAGAATCAAAATGTACCTGGTAAGCGCTTAAATTAGCAGACGGTGAAAAGGATTTAAACAAATGTGATGCGGAATCAACAGCCGGCGACGTCTCTGCTTCACTTATGATTCTTCTTCTTCTACCTGTTTCGCAGCTGACATTGAAGAAAATGCAAGAAGAAAACGAAAATGAGTGAATGAATGAATGTAAAAAGGAAACCCTACAATGTAGGAACCCTTTCATTTCGACCCGGTTCATTCTTATTTTATTTTCATAAAATTTAATAATATAATTTTAATTATTTATAATTATTCAAAAATCAAACCAATTTCACATGCAAGAGTTGACATTTCTTTTTTAACTGGAAATTGGAAATTTGACAAAATGATAGTAAAGAAGGTCTTAAATGCTTAGTTATCTAGCGCATAAATTAAATTACCACTTAAAAAAAAGTTTGACAAATTACTCCGTCGCGTAACGCGAAAAGGAGAATCGTCATGCAAAGGAATCATATTTTTTTATTCACAATTTTTTCATTTCTTAAGTTTTCTTTCTCTCTCTACTCCGCGCTCTCTCTCGCGAAGGAATCTTAAACGAACGATCTCATCGGCAACCAATGAACACATCAAAGGACAAAACCCGTTTTAATATCATATGATTTATGTTTTTATTTTCATTATAGCTTTATTAAATGTTTTTGTATTCATCTTCAATGTAGGTTGGATGCTCGATGATGATATTTGCATATGCATACTTATGAGGTTATTGTTATTGTTCATCTTGGTTGATGGTTGTTCATTTTGTCGATGATGATATTTGCAGATGATGCTCTGATTCGGTTTCATTTCAGTGAAGATTCATATGATTTGGTCCCTTCTCGTTAAGGGGCATTCCTTCTCGCGAAAGGAAAGATTGTCTCGCGAAGGGCAAGATCGTCTCGCGATGGAAGTCAAAGAGGCATGCGTTTCTACACGCGCTATATTCTATTTATAAGTATTACGCGATGAACATTTCATTACTTCACTATGTCGTGACGACTCGTCTCTCTCTAGCTTCTTCTTAACTTCACTATTGTTTGCCTTGACGATTTTTACTGCTCTTCTTCTCGTTCCTTCATCGTCATCATTAATCAGGTTAGTTTTAGATTTTGGTTTAGGGTTTATGTTTAGTATTTCGCGATGGGCCTTTTCGCAATTGGCCTTCTCGCGATGGTGTATTTGTTACTTGTTCTTACATTTTTGTTGTTGTTCTTTTTGTTAATGGCAAAAACCACCGTTCGTGAGTTTCTTGGTATGATTTCTAGGAAATGCACCCACAGCCTTAAGAAGATAGCTCATAAGTTCGATACAATAGATCTTATGGAGAGGGTTTTGAATACCCAATTCAAATATTTATTAACAGCCACGGGCTTGTTGTTCTCAGGAACAATAGTCCATCACATGCTTCTTAGGAAGGTAAGCTCAAACTTGAAGGAGATTATTTTCATGGTGAATGGGGAGGAACTGGTATTTGGTATGAAAGAGTATGCCTTGGTTACACGCCTTAACTTCGACAGATTTCTTGTGGTGAACGAAGAAGAAGATGAATGTTGAGGTTGTCTACCTCTCTTGATTAAATATTTTAAAGGAAAATGATTGTACAAATCAACAAGTTTGAGTCTTGTTTTATGGCATGCACTAATAAGGAATATGCATGGAAATGGGGTTGGTATGCCTAATTTTTCAGTACCTATTTGCATTTGACCCAAGGAGGATTGTACATATCAAAATCCTCTACATGGTGGAAGACGTGGAAACTTTCCTCTGATTTCCATGGGGGGAGGTCTCATTTAGAGCCACCCTGAAGGGTCTTAACAAGAACATGAACATCTCAGTTCTATATATTTTTTTCCAAGAAGGTGGCGAGAGGGATTAGTGATGCTTTTCCTTATAACGTTTATGGGTTCACACTAGTATTTAAGGTGTGGACATATGCGGTCATCAAAAGTTTTGTCCCTAAATTCTCTATAAGGAATTATCTTAATGAGCCTCTATGCCCAAGAATATTAGTTTATTATTCCAACAAGAAGAACGCCTTGTATGAGATAAAGTATGTCCTTCAGACCACGGATCTGGCTAAGATGGAAGAGTACTCCATGGAGAAGATCTTATAAAGTGGGGTGAACTTTGAACAAATAGAAAATTCAGCTGATGATTTGTTTGAGGGATATACAGATGGGAGAAGAGAGTCATCCCTAAAGGTGAAGGTGAAGGTGAAGGTGAAGATGAAGATGAAGAACCTAAAAAACCTACTCTCAAACCTGCTAACAGGAAGAGAAGGTTGAAGATTGAGATCAAGATGTAGATACTACTCTCAAACCTACCAACAAGAAGAGAAAGCTTGATTATGATGTAGAATCTAGTCCCAAACCTGCCAATATTCTTAATTCCCCCATCGCGACGTCAAATCCTGCATCACATGTTGATGGATGTAAATGTGATGAGCTGAAGGAGGATGTCAAAGAGCTAAAAACAGACATGATGGTCATCAAAGAAACACAACAAAATCACCATATGAGAAAGTTGGTTCTTAGTATGTCCAACTAGTTGGCCAGCCATGTGACCAAAAAGATGGCCATATTATTAGTCAAACTATATATATGGAGGAAAAGAAGAAGAGTAAGAGGAAGAAGGAGATGAAGGAGGAGGAGGAGAAGAAGGATGGGGTAGAGATTGAAATTTTATAAGGTAGATATTGAAATTTGAAACTGCACACAAGGCATTGGCAATGCTTGGGTGTTTATCGGATACGAAGACGAGATCATCAACCAATTCAATTGCATCTCTTTGTTTTGGCATTAAATAAGTCTTGAAGTTATTATTCTCTGAATCAACAACGCCGAATGCAACAGGATATAGTTGATCATTCGCATCCAATGTTATAACAACCAATAGTTGACCTCCCACCTTGTGCTTAAGAAAACTAGCATCAACGCACAATATAGGACGACAAGAGGCTTTGAAACCTCTAATTGAGAGGCCTAAGGACATGAACATATACCTGAAGTGGTCGAGCTCATCTTTCTAGATGTCTGTTATGGTACCTGGATTATTTTTATCCAACATGTAAAGGTATGATGACAATTTTACATAGGAATCCTCTAATGTTTCTCGTACTGCCAATAAAGCATTTTCCTTTGGCCTCGACAAAACTGAGCATGAGTGTTGTTAGTCGAATTTCCGAATCTCAAACATCTCAAATAATTTACCTTTCACAGCACGCAATCCTTACTTGCATGTCTCATCCACATATTGCACATACCAAAGATTAGTCATCGCTTATTTATATAATATCAGTTGAAGTTCTTTTTATTATCAAACAACGCACCGACTACCAATACGGTTTCACTACTTAATGCCATCCCAAATGAGTGGTATGTCGGTATTGATTATGGGTCTTATGTCGTAGGTATTGATGATGGGTCTGCCTCTTACAGTAGATGGTGTAGCTCCTGCATTAGATGGTGTAGGTATTGATGATCGTTGAGGCGTGAGTGCAATTGCTGGTGCGACACTAGTAGTAGTAAGCAAGTCCTCATAATGACGCAAAGAGTTTTCTTCTCCTGCTTCATTTTGACTTTCAAAGACATCATGCGAGGGTACAACTCCTAGTATACTTTTTTGAGTAAGTGGTAGTATACTTTCTTGAGTTGGATATGTAAGTAGTAGTATTTTATCTTAAATAAGTGGTGACTTCTCTACTACAGACACACACAGTGATGATACAATGCGACCTGAAATCAATCGTGATAAATATGTGCCAACATCCTTATCTTGATCAATAACAAGAGGGGGTGATTTGTCATACGCGGAACATCATACTTGACTTGAAGTACTAAATTATATGTAGATCTTTACAGGTTAAGTGTATCATATATAAAGTCAACTAATTCGGTAAAAGTAGTATTTAGGGGTAAATCCAAAGTTTTGATCAAACTTGCATGAAAAGTCATTGTACCATCAGCAAATTTTCATTGTCCATTATACAAAATGAATACTCTAGTTGCAATTGAAAACATGAATGAATAAATAATACTATTATAATGAGGAGCAGTCACGAGACGATCCCATACAATTGAAGTCATGCAATTATCCATTAAAAATGGTGTAATCGCGAGACGATCGTGCTCTTCGCGAGACAATCTTGCCCTTCGCGAGACGATCGTGTCCTTTGTGAGATGATTGTGACCTTCGTGAGAGAATCATGCCCTTCGTGAGAAGATCATGCCCTTCATGAGACAATCGTGCTCGTCACGAGAAGGCCCGTCGCGAGAAGATTCATGTGATTCGGTCCCTTCTCGCGAGATAATCGTTCTCGTCGCGAGAAGGGACGGAATCACATGAATCTTCTCTAAAACGGAACCGAATTAAAGCATCATGCTCGAGGAAGAAGAGTACCAGTTGTCACCATCGTGGTCATGCTCAAGGTTGTGTCCGTCGAAGATCATCGTTTGATGTGGCTGTCCGTCGAACATTGCCGCCGTTTAGGTTTTCGTTTAGAGAGAAGGAGGAGAAGAGCGATAAGAGAGAGAGAAGGAGGATAAGAGAGAAATGAAAAAAAAGGAGAAGGTATATTAAATAGTAAAGGTATTCTGGAATGTTCACAGTCTTTCCCTTTGCGTGACGATCCTTTCCTTCGCGTTACGCAATGGGGGTATATTTGTCAATAAAATTTTAAGTGGTCACCAGCGCAATTTAATTTATACGCTGGTCACCAACGCATTTAAGGCCTTCTTTAGGGTCATTTCGTCAAATTTCTCTTTTTAATGACATCATTAATTAGTATTTTATTTTTAAGTTATTTTAGTCGTATGTATTATCATTTTATTAATTCTACACAAATCGTCGCAAGCTCTTAAACGATTTCAAGTGCGGAAATACTTGCTAGATTTGAAGCGGCAGATGCAAGACGAAAAGATGTAGAAAGGAAATAACACAAAAGTTTTATGGATGTTCAGAGATAAAACTCCTACGCCACCCCTTCTTCTGTTTCCATAAGGATTCACTAGAAGACTTGGGTTTGTACAACGTCTATATAAACCCAGTTAAAACTCAGGACTTAATAGTTGCCTGTTCTGAACTCCTAGTTATCACTCTGTTGAATAGACAACCTTCTGTTCAATTTACAACAATGCATATTCTCTCAGCTTATACAGTGTATGCTTTTACAATTAGAGAGAAAATAAGAACTTAGAATTCGTTGACTATGTAACTCTATAACTGAGAGGGTCACCGTTGTATTCTGAAGCTCTTTTATGTTGAAGCGTAGTAATGGTCGACTCTAATTTTTGGATTGTGAAATAACCGGGAAAGATTTTCCGTACCGAGAATCCATATATTCGGGGATCTTCCGTACCAAAAATATAGGGGTCCGTCGTTCATAAATCTAGGGATTTGACGTTGTACTTCTGATGTCCTTTGATGTTAAGATGTAGGCAACAGTCGAATTTGATACGTAGATACGTGTCGACTTTCTGTTGGTTGAAAGTTTGGTGGCAGTTGTAATAAGATAATTAGGAAGTCTGCTTATAACGAACTAGGATGTTTACTATGCTGATGAGCTATGCTGATAAGTGAGCGCTCCTTCAGACGACTGTTGAGCAAGGCTGCTTCCAACACTTCTTTAGACGGCTACTAAGGAAAGGCTACTGTTAGCACTTCTTCAGACGACTGTTGAGCAAGGCTGCTGCCAGCACTTCTTCAGACGGCTACTGAGGAAATGCTGCTGTCAGCACTTCTTCAAACGGATGCTGAAGAGATACGACTACGCTCCTGCTCATGCTTCCTCAGTTCTGCTATTGAAGTGAGACGTCTCTTGAGTTGTACATGCGCATTAAAATATTTGCACAACTTAGTTTTACTTCACTTATGAAAATATCGTCAAAATTATGTCGTATTGATTCAACTTAATTTTATTGTTCTAAGTTCATTTTAATCAATTAAAACGTTTTTCTTATTTGAACTTAATTAATTATTTCTCTTTTAATTAATTCTTTTTAACTTATTTAACTTATTTAACTTATTCTAACACTATCAATTATCAAATAATATAACATAGTAAAAAATTGTTGTGGTTTAAATTGGGAATGACAATGAGTAACCGTATGCTCATACATGTGAATACCCGATGATCGGGTTCGAGTATTTTAAATCAGGTTCGAATCAGAAATAGAAAGTATGTGAAATTCAAACCTGAACCTTGATTTCTAACTATACTAATATTAAAAAAATACTTATTTATTTCTTTGTTAAGTAATAATGTGACATCTTTCATCCCCATCATTGCCCCTACTTTTCCTAATCATTTGTTTGGTTTTAGGCTTCATTATTGGTGATTGAACTATTACATTTGATTATGACTATTTGTGAGTATTGACCTCCTTCCCTTGGATTAGTTTCGTTTTAGAGGAGCTTGCACTAATCTGATAAACTAAATTTTGTTTTAGTATCTTAGGAATTTCACATTTATCTGCATATTCATTTGCTTCATTTTTTAATGATTTATTTTGGTTTACTTTCAAAGTTTCATCTTCACTATCCTTCACTGCATTCTTATCACTTTCTTCTTCTAATTTTCCTTTACTTTCATTCTCCGATTCTTCCTATTTTCCTTCTTCCGATTCTTCTTCTTTTTCATCCTCTAATTCTTCTTCTTCTTCTTTCTCGGATTCTTCATCTTTCATTTCATTCGATTCTTCATTATTCCCATCCTCTACATCTCCATCTTTAGCTTCCTTATTATGATTTCCTAATTCTTCAATTTCAGTTTTCTGATTTTTCTCATGAACTTTTAGCTTTTCATGTTGTTCTTCAATTGCTTTTGCACATTTATTACTGAGATGCTCAAAAGTATTGCAGAACGCACATCTGTTTGGCCTCCATTCATACGTAATATTTATTTTGTGGGTTTGCCTCTGTTAGGATTTGTATCTCCCAAATCCGGCCTGCTTGAAAACAATCGGTAAGAACTTTCTTCACATATTCTTCTTGTGAAAGCTTGAGAACTTCTTCATCCCTGAAAATTCTCATCCCAAGGATTTGTTTAGCAGCACCCAAATCCTTCATTGCAAACTTTTCAGACAACTCTTTCTTGAGCTTGTTAATCTCATACAAGCTTGCTCCAGCAATCAACATGTCATCAACGTAGAGAAGAAGAATAATGTACGATTTATCAAACCTTTTGATATAGCAGCAATGATCAGCTTCACACCTCCAAAAATTGTTACTTTTCATGAAGCTATCGAACTTCTTGTACCATTACCTTGGAGCCTATTTCAAACCATACAGACTCTTCTGAAGCTTACACACAAGCTCATTTTTTCCTTTGATTTCAAATCCTTCTGGTTGTCGCATATAAATCTCTTCATCTAAATCACCATGAAGAAAAGCAGTTTTAACATCCATTTGTTGAAGATGAAGGTCTTCTTTCACAACCAAACTCAAAATAGTTCTAATTGTCATCAATTTAACTACTGGAGAGAAGATTTCATTGTAGTCAATACCTTCTTTCTGTTGAAATCCTTTCACAACCAACCTTGCCTTGTACCTCATGGTTTTATCATGTTCTTCTTTAATCATGAAGATCCATTTGTTGTGAAGTGCTTTCTTTCCCTTTGGTAGCTCAGTGAGCTCCCAAGTCTGATTCAACATCAAAGAATCCATCTCATCTTTCATAGCAGACTCCCACTTAATCGATTCATTAGATTGTATTGCTTCCTCATAACATTCAGGTTCACCTCTATCTGTCAACAAGATATAGTTCAGAGATGGAGACCACCTCTCAACTGGTTTCCGATTCCTTGATGATCTTCTCAACTGTATAACCGGTGTTTGCTGATTTACCTCTAGGGCCACGTTCTCAACGATTTCATCTTCAATAACACATTGTTCTTCTTCGACAACCAGTATATATTCAGCTGAAAATTCTCTTAAATCGACTGTACCAGTCTCTTCCAACTTTGAATCACCATCTGATGTCTTCCCAACACAATCTTTGTATAGAACATGTTCATTGAAGATAATATTTCTTCTACGAATGATCTTCCGATTTTGATTATTCCAGAAACGATAACCAAACTCGATATCACCATAACCAATGAAAAAACATTTATTAGACTTTGGATCAAGCTTGCTCCTATCACATTCATTAATATGAACATATGATAAACATCCAAACACTTTCAAATAAGAAAGGTTTACCTTTTTATTGCTCCAAGCTTCTTCAGGAATTCTGAATTCAAGAGGAACAGAGGGTCCCCTGTTTATCAAATAGACAGCAGTATTTATAGCTTCTGCCCAGAAGGTTTTAGGCAGCCCTGCATGCAATCTCATGCTTCTAGCACGCTCGTTCAATGTTCGATTCATTCTTTCATCTACTCCATTCTCTTGAGGCGTTCGGGGAACAGTCTTCACCATAATGATCCCATTCTCAGCACAATACTATTTGAAATATGAATTGATATATTCACCTCCGTTGTCGGATCTCAAGCACTTAACTTTCTGATTTGTTTCATTTTCAACCAAAGCCTTTCACTTCTTGAAAATAGCAAATACTTCAGACTTGTGCTTCATAAAGTAAACCCATACTTTTCTTGTTGAATCATCTATAAAAGTCACATAGTAGTATGATCCGCCAATAGAAGAAACAGGTGCAGGTCCCCACACATCAGTGTATACCAACTCTAGTCTTTCTTTCTTGAGCTCCTTCCTAGTTTTTAAGAAACTCACCCGTTTTTGTTTTCCAAGAATGCAGTTTTCGCATAACTGATGTTCAACAGACTTCAGTTCTGGAATCTGTCCATTCTTCAAAAGAATTTTCATCCTTTTTTCACTCATATGGCCCAACCTGCAATGCCACAATTCACTATTCTTCGAGTCATCAACTACAGCAGCAATTGTTTCTCTGCAAGTTGAAGTCGTATATAACGTTCCAGTTTTGTGACCTCGAGCAACAACAATTGTTCCTTTTGTCACCTTCCACGCACCATTTCCACAACTGAAATTGTGACCTTCTTCATCAAGTTGTGTAACAAAAATCAGATTGCGCATTAAACCTGGAATGTGTCTCACCTTAGTAATCTTCCAAACAGAACCATTTGCCATCTTCAATTTGATGTCACCAATGCCAACAATATCCAGTGGCTCACCATTTGCGAGATAAACTTTCCCACAGTTTCCAGCCACATAGTTCTCCATTAATTCTTTGTGAGCAGTGGTGTGGAAAGACGCTCCTGAGTCCAAAACCCATGAATCTATCGGGCTATCAACAGACAGAAGTAATGCATCAATGACAGATTTTGTAACAACGTTGGCTGCATCATTTTTATCATCACCATTTTTCTTCGGTGCTTTGCAGTTCCTCTTTAAATGACCCTGTTTACCACAATTCCAGCACTCAAATGTCCGCCCAGACTTGGACTGACTCCTCCTGCTCCTTGACATAGATCTGCTCTTACCTCGGTTGAAATTTTTATCATTACCTCTTCTCCTATTTTCCACATTCAGAGCAGAACTTTTGAATGTTTCACCAGAATCAATTTTACGAACCTCTTCAACAAGAATACGATCTCTAACTTCAACAAATTTCAGTTTAGTATTTCCAACTGAATTACTAATTGCTGCCCTCATAGGTTCCCAACTATTTGGTAGAGATGCTAACAAAATCAGGGCACTAACTTCATCCCCAAAATCAATCTCAACAGATAGCAATTGATTCACAATTGTATTGAATTCATTCAAATGAGTAGTGACAGAAGTACCATCAACCATTCTTATGTAAAAGAGTCTTTTCATTAAGTGTACCTTGTTGTTAGCAGATGGTTTCTCATACATATCAGAAAGAGCTTTCATCAGACCCATGGTGGTCTTCTCCTTTGCTACATTGTGAGCAACTGTCTTGACTAGCGTCAATCGAACAACTCCCAAAACCTATCTATCAAGGAGTTTCCATTCAGCTTCATCCATCTTCTCTGGTTTCTCACTCAAAGGAACATGAAGCTTTTTTCCATAGAGATAATCTTCAATCTGCATTCTCCAGAAGACATAATCTGTCCCATCAAATCTTCCAATTCCATGTCCTATACTATTCTCACTTGTCATTGTTTCCAATGCTCAGATCTAACCTAGCTGCTCTGATACCAGTTGTTAGGATTTGTATCTCCCAAATCCGACCTGCTTGAAAACAATCGGTAAAAAAACACAAGAAAGAAGAACACAAGAACACACAGATTTATAGTGGTTCACTCAAATTGAGCTACATCCACTTCAGCCACCACCAGATTTACTATGAAGAAGAAGGAATATAGAGTTTTTGCCTCACACTTTATCTCTCTAGAATTCTGTCTACCTCATGTAAACCCTTAATAATCACATATTTATAGGGTAAAAATTCAGGTAATAAACCTAAATAACTTTGGTCAGGCCCAAGCCCAAAACCAAAAAAAAGAAAACCCAATAAACTCTAATTAACAATGTAGAGTTTATTATAAGTGTATGCTCCATAACTCAACAGCATCTTCTGTCAACTAATGTCATCATTACTGGTAACGTGCTTCTATGATGCACTTTAATATTTATTCTAGAATATGTGATGTGTTCGTTTTCTTTTGTTATTGGGTTTATATAAAATGGTTTTCCTAAGAGACTAGCGAAATGGCTAAATAATTATGTATTATACATATGAGCTGGAATGTTCCTTAATTTGAACCAAATTTGGGTTGTTCATTTCGGTTTGCTGCGTAGGTTCATACATTCGGACTATTTTTCCATTTTTATATAGTTTGACCCAACATATGTGTCACAACTCTAGAATATTTTCCAAATTTGTTCCTTGTTTGAATTTTAAGAAATATATATCATTAATATTTGTTGATACATTTTCTACTCTTTGATACATTTTCTACTCTCATATACTTTCGTTGCTTTAGCAAAGGATCTTTAGTGACTGAGAAAAATACAATATTCATAATTATGTAGTTCCAAAACTACATTTTCATTCAAAATAGTAAAATAAAATCAAATTTAGTGAAGTACTGTTATCATCACTAATTTAAACCTAGATTAAAGAATGAAAAGTTCTCTCTATTAAAATTTGTACAAATAATAGTTAAATAAATATTCTCTTCATTACGTAAATCATTATTCAAATTAGAATAAAATAAAACAAAACAAAACAAAACAAAACAAACAAGATCTATTAAAAAAAAAGAAAAATAATATTTTACATTAGTTCAAATAAAAATAAAATTATATTCTATAAGAACTTAAGATCTGATCCACTTATTCCTTCCTAAAAAATTTGTCTAATATAAGTTTGATGTAAAATCTTTATTTATTTTTTCTCTGAATATTATTTCTGAAAATACTCTAAAATAAAATCGCTCTTAGGCAAGAAATTTTATCGTAATTAAGTTAAGAATCTTTTTTATTTAAAATGTCTTCTTAACGATGATTTATGTTCTTTTATATCATTTTAGAACTATTTAAACAAAAACCGTAAATCTATTATTTTTTAAATTTTGGTTATTAGGCTGTCCATGGTTGATCTGTACTGTATCTATAAGTTTACTGGACTCGCTCTTAATGGGCTCTGTCGGCTTAAAGAAGAGATAATTATTTTTAACTCATTTGAATATTATAGACTCAAAACAACTTATCAAATAAATTCTTGACAAATATAAAGAGGAAAATTTGTTGAACAAACACATCTTGGCCAACCCAACGTTTGTAGTAATTCTATATTTGACATGAATTCAAAGTTTTATTTTGTACACAACTTTTCAAGAATAAAATAATCCTTTTAACAAGAAAACCAATTTATGGACCTCAAATATTTCAGTGAGTTATGTTGATTTTTCATTTATAAAATTCATTTATTGAGGTTTATTTCTTTGTACTGTTTCCATAATTATTAAATTAGAAAAAAAAATCATTCTAATTATTTATATATATATATATGACATAATTTTCAGTCTCAAATAACAATTGGTCCAAAAACATATTGGCCGAAATATTAAATTAGGGTTTCTTATCGGGGTCAATTGCAATTTGGGACCTTTTCTTTTGAACCTCACAATTTGAGGCTTCTGATTGGAAGTTAATTGTAATTTGGGACCTCTTTTTTCGAACCTCACAATTTAAGGCTCCTCATTGGGGTCAATTGCAATTTGGGACCTCTTCTTGCGAGCCTCACAATTTGAGGCTTTGCATTGTCAGGTTGTACAAAAATAGGGTTTTGCCCTAACGGACATTGACATTTGTCGAAAAAGTATTATGTAACCATGTTAGTATTATTTAGAAGTAAATGTCACTGTTAATTTTTTGATTATAAATGTCACGTAATACATTTTTTGACGGACGTCTATGTCCTTAGGGCAAAACCCCATATTGTACAAACCTAACAATGTTGAGGCCTAAATTGTAATGTTCGAAAGAAGAGGTTCCAAATGGTAATTGGCCTCAATAAAGAGACCCAAATTCTAAAATTCAAAAGAATATGTCTCAAATTACAATTGACTCCAATAATGAGTCTCAAATTGTGAAGTTCAAAAGAAGAGGTCCCAAATTGTAATTGTTCTCCGATAAGGAGTCCTAATTTGTTATTTTGGCAAAAAAAATACTATAAATAAGACACCATTGTTATTTAAGCACCAAACTTGAATTGTTCTCATTAGATTAGATGAGACACGGACTTTAAATGGTATCTTATAAGACTCAAACTATCATAATTTTAATTATTTGGGACGGTCTCAAAAAGAAACGGTTCGAAATCTTACCTTAAATAAATTAATTTATGTACAAAAATATCCATTATCTTTCTTTTTTATATCTTTTTTAACTTTCTTAAATAAATTAATTTATGTACAAAAATATCCATTATCTTTCTTTTTTATTTCTTTTTTAACTTTTCCACACATCACAAGTTAATTGGTAATGGTTCCGATGTTTTATGTAAAATAAATATTAAATTCTCTTTTTATTTTTTTAAAATATTTTCTAACCTCACATCTTTTTAGTCATTCAACCATTCTTTGACAATTTGAAATGCATAGATAGAAAAACAATATATCAAAGAGTATGTAAATGATTATTTTATTTAAAATTGTAGCAAATCAATTAAAAAACAAAAATATACATCAATAAGAAGACAACTTTAGTAAATTTGAGAAAAGTCTTAAATAGCTAAATTGACGTAGTTAGACGTGTAGTCTAACAGATATGTAGTTAGACGTGTAGTCTAACAGTTACATAGTTAGACGTGCAGTTTAACGGTTGAAAGTTAGATATAGGGCGTCTAACTCCTTCAGACTAGTCTGAAGTGACCCGTAGTTAGACGTGTTGTCTAACAGATACGTAGTTAGATGTGCAGTCTAAAAGATACGTAGTTAGACGTGCAGTCTAACAGATACGTAGTTAGACGTGCAGTCTAACAGATACATAGTTAGACGTGCAGTCTAACAGTTGAAAGTTAGACGCAGGGCGTCTAACTCCTTCAAACTAGTCTAAAGTGACATGTAGTTAGACGTGTCGTCTAATTTCATTGACTTGGTGGTCTAATGGATCCCTCTATTAGACGTAGGCATCTAACTTCCTTAGACTTGGCAGTCTAACGAAGCACGTTTAATGCCTCGCTTCAGTAGTTGCTTGAAGTCAGTAACCGTCTACCCACGATCAACTAGTTGTACGCTACTCCTGCTCCACTCATCCGTACAGATCAGTACGACAGCCAGTTGCATCCAATGAATGAATGCCACGTAAGCAAATATTCTTTCCAATAATTGTTCCTTACAAGACAATTCTAGAAGAATATTCAGCGCACTATGTAGGCCACGATCTTTGTGCACAAAGTCTGATGTACTCGTGTACTATGTAGGCTTTCCAATGGGTGATTGCTACGTTTCAATGCAGAAGATTCGATCGTTGGTACCCTTCTTTTATTTAAAGATCTTCAAGGACAACAGACGAGCGGTTGCACTTTCAATCGATCTTACGAATTTCTTATTTGCCTTCTGAGTTTGTACATCAAGAGAGAGATAGAATCAAAACATTGTCTAGCTGAGTGATATTCTTAAACATTCTGTAAGTTGGACATAGTCTGTTCTGTTCAATAGTCAGCTAGCACTAAAACTGTATTTGATTCAAAGAAAAGTATAGTGAATCCTTCCGGTGGTTGGAAGAAGGGGTGACGTAGGAGAGTTTTCTCTGAACATCCATAAACAACTTGTTGTGTCTTTTACATTATGTCTTCTTCTCTTTCATTGGCTCTTAGCTTCAAACCTGAGCAAACCTTTAAGCACTTGAATCGTTTCAAGAGTTTGGAAGGGTTTGTAAAGAATAGAAAGTGATATAAATCCCTAACAGGATTTCTATCAAATCATTTTTCAAAAAGTTGTCATCAATAGTTAGACCCCCAGCTCTATTGGTTCCACCAAACCTTTTAAACTTTATGGGTCCTAAGTCGGATTCATCGATCCTAGCTCAATATCATCGGTCCTAGGTCTCATTTTTTATATCTTTTTATCGGTCATTGATCTCGGTTTGGACCAAAATAAGAACACTAATTGTTTGTTTTGACAAATTCAAGAAATTAAAATGTTCATTTTATTTTGAAAAAATTGATTTTGATCAAACATGATCAGGGTGGACCAAACATGATCAAATAGTTTCCCAACATCATTACAATCATATTGGGAAGTTTCTAAGCTGTGATTTAATCGAATTAACCCAAGAACTGCAAACTTGTTTTTTTTAATTCAAATTTGGGTTTTTTTTATTTAGATCAATTGATCGGTTCTATCATATATAGATAGTTTATAAATCATCTATGGATGAATTCTCAACCATAAAACACTATAAACAGCAAGCATACAAGCTTATGCAATTTGAAATATAAAATATTTTAAATTCTAACTGTAAATATGAATTGGAGGTTGATTTGAACCTTACCAATGATTGGAGAACACTCCTTGATCCTTAGGAAAGCTTTCTAGATGCACAGATCCGAGCTTAAAGGCCTTAAATAAAAAATCAGAAAAATCCAAAGCTTTGAAGCTTTAATGGCAGATTTCAAATTTTTTTGTTGGTAGATTGCCTTCGAATGAGTTGAGGAGGTATTTATACTCATCCTAGGACGGTTGGGGAAGTCTAGTGGCCTGAATCAGCATAAAGTCATTAATGACTTTTGACTGTTCTTGGTTGGAGGTCACCGGAGTAGGGTGATTCATCCCTATTTTCGTAGGGGAGAATGATCATAATCGTGGGATTATCATTATGGCTTTTGAATTAGTCAAAATGATCAACCAATGGATGAGTTCCAAAAACTCAAAATCATCACAGGTTGTTCATACTTATCCTCACAGCGTCACTATGAAGACGAAGATCAAAACCAAAAATGACGGTGTTTTGTCTATTTTTAGCATTCCATTAGTGCTTGAGCGGTTCGTTAGCGTTCCAGTTAACGGTTGTTTGGCGATCGGCTACCTCGCGTGCGCGCTCTTCCTCCGCTACATAAGTTTGGGTGGAGCGCTCCTGGGCGTTGGTTGAAAATACAACGCTGATCGAACGTGCGCGGTTGCGGCTGTAACTTCTTCTTTGGGTTTCAGCTATACCCGATTATGAATTAATTTTTTTTATTAATACCTTAAGGGTATATTTAAAATTGATTTTTATTTCACCCTTTTGGCTTTAATTTTGATCTTTTCAAATACACAAAATATTATAATAATATGACAAATATTTTACCAAATTATTTTATTTTATTTTAAAAACATTGTTAAAATACTTTTTCGAGAAGGTTTCATTGTAAATGTCAGGTAACAATGAAAAACCAACAAATATTGTTTGGTTACAACCCTATGACATAGAAGGAATAGGGAAGGAGGTATAAAAATATTTTAAATTTAAAACAAATTAGTCGGCCCGGTTTACGAATCTATTCTAACTATCAATAAATTCTTAAAATTTTAGGCAAAATGGGAATTGTAATTCTTTCTAGTTCTCAAGGTATAATGACAGACCGAGAGGCTCACTTACTAAGAATTTGCTGAGAAATTTTATGTCATACAAATTTTGTGTTATATATGGTAATCCTTCTAATATCCGAATTAGATCTGAAACTTTTTATTTGTGAAAAATACAAAAAAAGGAGTGGATTGTCTAATCTTTTTCCTCCTCCATTAGTTAATACTTCAAGGGAGTTTTATCTGGAATGAAAGAGAAAAATGGATTCATGAACATTTAATTACTGAATATTTTCCCAATGGTATGTTCCGATTCTATAAGATAATGAAGATCTAATTCTAGGTTATATTTCAGGAAAGATCCGACGTAGTTTAATCTGGTAACTACCAGGAGATAGATTCAAAATTGAAGTGAGTCATTATGAATAAACTTGAGGACATATAATTTATCGTTTACAAGTTGGATGTCTAATTGTCTAGGCGGTAATGATAGAATCTTGTACCTGAACCGGTGGCTCACTTTTTCTAAGTAATGGAGATGAGGAACGAAACATGCCACTGAAAAACTCTACTAAGACAAATATGGCCTATCAAGAAGGTAGAAGAGGTAGGATGGGCAGTTGGTCAGATCTAGTATGGATCAAACCTGGACGGTAGTTGGAGTCGACGGTGCTCCTAGGGTTCCCTCGTCTGGGATCCCTAAGGTAGATGATCAAATTGGCCCTTGCGAAAAACTTTATGTACTATCTCCCTTCAACCCTTTGAAAGAAATGTGGCAAAATGATGGAAAATCCATGGACCAACCCCATCATCTCCACCCCTTTGTATATTTTTAGGATTAATATAAATAATGTTTTTAGATGAAATGGATACAAAAATTAATCAAAACTATTTATTTTTGTCCTTTAATTTTTCTAAAATTATTTTGAAATATTATGGGTACAACATTTATCCCAAATAATTTTATTTTTTATTTTGGCCTTAATTCTTAATTTCAATTAATTAGCACAATAATTAATTCTAATTAATTATTTTAAACAGGTTTTGTCCATGTGATTAATTATTTTTATTTTATTTATTTTAAAAATAAATCAAAATATATATTTTAATATTATAAATTGGAGTGTACATTTTTAGTGCTTACATAGGTGTATTTGATAAATTCAAACACTTTGTTATTGTCTAACAATTAGACAAAATCAAAATGAACAATAGTATTGTATTTCATATCTCAACCAACACGGTCTTAATCGACTTCATTCTTTTACTTGAGGTCTTATATCTTTGCACTTGACCTCTACTTGAGTTGAAACCTCGCCTCCGTTGATGACATGGTTCCGAGTTTGGGCATTCATCGTTTTTGAGCTCCCTCTTAAACATCAGCAGTTTAAGCTTATATCTGAGCTCGAGGTAAATCTGTTTGCAAAGAGCCTTACTTGTATCCCACTAGTTATATCATCTCTTCAAGAGACATCCGTTGGGGAGAAACATCTTTTCTCGTATTCCTACATATTTCTTGCACTCCCTCATCAGTTTTCTTGGAATGAGAATTTTTTAAGGGTTTAACTCATTTAACTTCCGAAAATTCCCATAATATCGATACAAGGGTTTGATTATTTTGGATAGATTTGCAATCCCAAGTTCCTATTGGTTTGAACTCTATGGAGATGTATTTTGTCTCGGCTCAAGAGTTGGCTTGTTGGGGATTTTACTTTGATTGGGACCGAGCTCGTGACAAGATGCCTACGTATTCTCATAGAGAAATTAGATCTAAACATAGTTCCGAAATTGTATCATGGATAGATCGTGATTCTGTATTTTATTATAGATAGTTTCTTAAGTTTCTACTGGAATGGCCATTGACATAAGTTGGGGAAATTTCTTGAGTGTCTGCTAAAGTGACAATTGACTTAAACTGTGAAAATTTATTAATTGTATGTTGGAGTGACAATTGACTTAAGGATAGGAAAATTTCTTAAGTGTCTTCCGGAATGACAATTGACTCAAGTTAGGGATGTTTCTTAAGTGTCTACAAGAATGGCAATTGACTTAAACTATGGAATTTTTTTGAAGTGTCTTCTGGAATAGAAATTGACTTAAGGTGTGGAATTTTCTTAAGTGTCTACTAGAGTGGCAATTGACTTAAGGTTGAGGAAATTTCTTAAGTGTCTTCTAGAGTGACAATTGCCTTAAGTTGTGAATGTGATGATTTATTTTTTTTCTTTTCAAAAATGCACCCACTATTGACATAAGGGTTTGGTTTGTTTTGATTTATTAGGACCGAAATCATGACAAGTTGCCTACGTATTCTAATAAAAAAAATCATGTTTGAACATAGTTCCGAAATTGTATCACGGATAGATCGAGATTCCGCATTTCATTTTGTCTGAGGTTATAAAATCATAAATTATTACTTCCTTATGAAAAGAATTGTTCAAAATGTTAGAAAAATCATTGTTCTCAAGAATTAAAAAAAACTGAAAAAAAAGAATCATTTGTCTCAAATCGTTATTAATCGATTTTAGCGTGGTCCTAACGCCTCTTCGTCTAATCATGCAATAATAGTAGTTTGACTTCAAGTTATGGCACCGAGAAAACCTTACCATAAATAAGATCATGGATTTTGTGCTTCAAAGC
Source organism: Impatiens glandulifera (assembly GCF_907164915.1). Taxonomy (NCBI): domain Eukaryota; kingdom Viridiplantae; phylum Streptophyta; class Magnoliopsida; order Ericales; family Balsaminaceae; genus Impatiens; species Impatiens glandulifera. The sequence goes on from NC_061868.1 coordinate 13,930,227, forward strand.
AATGCACATATTTGTGGAATGCCTGGTAGCCTGATGGTATTTACACCATTCTTTTACAAACTTTCCCATTACTTCTTTCCCGGGTTCCTTAAGACCTTCGACAATGGAAACCCTAAGTCGTCAAATTTTCTATGAGGTGGAGCAGTAGTGACACTCCTTGCATGTGATGATTGTTGATTCTGTTTTGACGAAATGGGCTATCATGATGAGAATCACATCCTTGGGTATGAAGTGCTCATTTGGTTCATATTTTGAATAGACCTTTCTGTAGCTTTCCAACCATCCATGAACTCCATGCATTATATTCCTCTTTCTTGTCGTAAGCTTTTCGGTCTAGGGGGTTTGATTGTCGCATAAGTTTCGATTTCTGTTGTGAGGTCTTCAAACTGTTGCCCCAATTGTATCAACTTATCACGAGATCGTCTAGCCTTAGCGAACTGACTTATTGAACCTTCTTAGTGGTCAGTCATTGCGAACGATGATGAATATGATGCGTTCAAGAGAACGAAGTGAGTTTGAACCATTTATCAAATAAAATAAGCAATGTGTTTCTTGTATGTACATAAACCCTGTTGTGAATTAGACGATCATCCTTATAACTAGTTATGTGAAGAAAATATGTGAGTATCAGAGGAATTAAATTAATTTATATGATGAATATGATGATAATACAAGCCTTAGATGATGAATATGATGCGTTCAAGAGAATAAAGTGAGTTTGAACCCTTTATTAAATAAAATAAGCAATGTGTTGCTTGTATGCACATAAACCCTAATGTGCATTAGACGATCATCCCTATAACTAGTTATGTGAAGAAAAGATGTGAGTATCAAAGGAATTAAATTAATTTTCATGTGTATGTGGATAAACACAAACTCATAATCGTAAACATGCACCCCTCAATCTTTCATTACAATATCGCTCATGTATCTTCATAAAGAATATTTCCATTTTAAGCATAAAGAAATCTAGTCTAAGTCTTCAAATCTTCAAGCCTTTTCATCTTTATTAATCATCTTGGCATCTCACGCATCTCTCTAGATCATCTTTGTGTCTCACGCGTTTCTCCTAATTGTCTTTGCGTTTCACGCGTCTCTCTTGATCTGAGTCGTAAAGACACACAGACAAGAAATAGTTATATTAGACTCTTTTGTAATTCGTTTTTCCTCGATGTTAAATTTTCTCGATTTCTAGGATATTGACTGTAATTCTCTAGAATTTTCCAAGTGGAATATGTCTTGTTTTAGAGATTTTTTAAATTTTAATCTTCTAATACCTTTTTTAAATTACAGTCTTATAATCTTTAACCTAAAATTTTGAAATTCATGTATATTTCCCTTTTAGAATAGACATCAAGAGCGCCTAGAAAGATCTACATGCAAGCACACGTAAATATAAACACATAAGTTTGAAAGCTTTGTGACGTGACTTTGTTGCTCGACAGGACGAGACGAGGCAACATATAGACAAAATTGGATTTTTGATTTTTTGTTATAAAGTTAGAAGTGGCTTAAGAGAGATTTGTTCCACCAACAAGGATACTATCCCAAAGGGGATCTCTTGATGTAAGAGAAACTCACAATTGGACGTACCCCTCATCTCTATTTTAAAATCTCTAATTTTCAATAGTAGGGGATATTTGAAAAGAAGATAGGGTTAATCCGGGTTTTTTCCAAGAGTTTTTCTCAAATCGCAAATCACACAAAAAGCCATCAAGGCATGGGTTGAGGGTGTCATCCATAATGACTATCCTAGCACATAATATATATATGTGTGTGTGTGTGTAAGCTTCATCTAACAATGTATACTTACACACCTCCATGTTGGAGCTCCAAGTCTCATACAAATAGTCAAGTAATGTTATCATGGAGTATGAATTAAAGTATAAAAAAATTCAAGTAACGTCGAATATCCTTAGAAGAGTCGCCAGAAAATTGTGATCGATTTTAAAAACATTAAAATCGACGAGTTTGACAAAAATATGGGACGCTCTTTAAAAAACATTATTTTGAAAATGTGAGGGGAATTAATTTTAAGATTTAAAAATTTTAAGTTTATAAAACTAGGATTTATAGACAACTCCATAACTTACCATCCCGTCGAATCTAGAAGAGATTGGAAGTTTTTTAATGGGAAGTATGTCAAAGGCACTAAAAAAATTCAATATTAATTAACCTCAACGCTATAAATAATCTATTTTCAACTAGTTCTTCAATGTTTGAAAGCAACTTGAAGTAGAATTTATCAAGGTAGTGGAATATCCTACTTGGATAGCTAACGTGGTTCCCGTCCTGAAAAAAGACGGGAAGATACATGTGTATTTAGTTTATCGGGATCTGAATAATTATATCCTTAAAGATCATTTCCCGCTACCACACATCGACATATTGGTCGACCATGATGCCGGTCATGAACTGTTATTATTCATGAGCGGATTTTCAGGAAACAACCAAATCCTAATGGCCTCGCAAGACAAGGAAATGACCACATTTATAATAGAGGTAAGAACCTTCTGTTATAGGGTCATGCCTTTCGTTCTTAAGAATGCGGGAGCTACCTATATAAGGGAGAACACCATGATCCTTCATGACGTGATCCACAAGAAAGTGGAAGTATATGTCGAGGACATGATTGTCAAATAAAAGGATTAGGAATGACATGTCCTAAACCTCGAGAAATTCCTGCAACAAATTAGAAAATATTAGTTACGACTCAACCTGAAGAATGTACCTTTTGAGTCACAGTTGGAAGAATGATTGACTTCTTAATCACACAGAGGTGCATTAAACTCGATCACTCTAAGATAGAAGCAATCACGGCAATGGCGGTCCCTCAAAACTAAAACGAGGTTCGCAGAATTTTTGGTAAAATTAAATACATTAGCCGATTCATCAATAAGCTTACAATTAAGGATATAAATTGTAAACCGCCCCGCGAAAACCGATCTGAATTTCCCCGTTTGGGACGGTTTTTCCCTGAAACCAAACGGGGATGGGGCGGGAATGGTATTTGTGTTTCCCGCCCCGATCTCACCCTGATTATGCCTCGACCACTATAAATATAATTAAATATATTAAATCATCAATATTTTTATTTATTCATTATATTTTATTATTGTAGTAAGTTTATTTCTTTATAATAGTATAAAATTTCAATATATTACAATATATTATATTAAAAATTCGTTTATATAATTTTATTGTTAAATTTTTTATTTTATTTTTTCATATTTTATTAACGGTTCCCTACAGTGATTCTTTGAAACCGAACAGGGAGGAGATGGTATTAAAACAATTCCCAAAATAAAAATGAGGTGGGGATGGTAAATGCATTCCTCACCCTAAACGCCTCATTGCCATCCCTACTTACAATGCCATGCGATCCGCTATTTAAGCTACTGAAGAAATACCAAAAGTTTGCATGGGATGAAAACTATCAATAAGCATTTGAAAGAATCAATGATTATTTAAAATCCCTTCGTATACTCATGTCGCCCAAAGTCGGCATTTATCTCATTATATACCTTATTGTATTAGATGGCTCAAGAAAACGAGGAAAAACTTGAAACGGTTGCATACTACATCAGTAAGAGGATCACTGGGTGTGAACTTAATTACACTCCAGTTGAGAAAATATTTGGGCCTTAGAATGGGTCACCAAAAGGTTGAGGCACTACATGCAAGTCCACTCCCATCAAGTTGGTATCAAGACTAGACCCGATCCACTTCTTATTCCAACAAACCTTACTGTCACCAAGGCTAGCTAAATGGATGATGATGTTATCCGAATATGACATAACCAATACGTTATACATTATTGTGAACTTCCTTGATGACATACCAATCATTGTTGAGTCAGAAGATGAACTTAAATTTCCCGACGATGGAATTATCAGTATAACATCAGACACATGGAAATTGATGTTTGACGGAGCTTCCGGAAAGTAGGGTTACGAAATTGGGTTTTTATTAGTTGACCCGAAAGGGACGTACAACCTAATATCTATAAAACTCAAATATCTTGTCACCAATAACGAGGCCGAATACGAGGCATACCTCCCGGGTCTCAAATTAGCATATAAAAAGGGGCAATTGAGTTAGAAGTCATTGGTGACTCTAACTTTGTTATATCCCAAGACAATGGCACGTGGTAAGTGAAAGAGGAAAACTTGAAACCTTACCACGCCCACCTGACCAAACTCATAAAATTTTTTGATCAGGTATCATTTGTTCACGCTCCAAGAAGCCAAAATCGCTTCGTGGATGCCTTGGCTACTTTGGCAGACATGACTCAAATTCTTGACAGAATTAAAGTCAAACTGTTAAATATCCAATAAAAGCAACGACCTGCTTTTAAAAAGGAAGTAATAACTTCTTGTGAGAACGTTGTTAAACCCTGGAATGATACTCTCTAGAAATATATTGGGTACAGAGAATATCCTTCCCACTTCCGAGCCAAGGAACGACGGACGTTACGCTAATATTCCACTAACTATGCTTGATCGTCAATAGGCTTTACTGTCGATCATTCGAAGGTCAAAACATGCTCTACATAGATAGTCTGGAATCCAAGAGGATCATGGAAGAATTACATGTAGGGACATACAGTCCACAGATGAATGGAATGACTTTAGCCAAAAAAATACTTTATTTAGGATACTATTTTTAAAACCTCGAACAAGAATGTATGAGTTATGTAAGGAGTTGTCATCAATGCCAAATTTATGCTAAACTGAAGTATACACCAGCTTCGTTCCTCTACAACATGATATTCCCTTGGCCTTTTCTACATGGGTCATTGACGTCGTCGGGAAAATCTATCAACATGCGTCAAATGAACATGAGTTCATACTCGTCGCCATTAACTACTTCACCAAATAGTTTGAAGCATCCTCCTACATGGTCTTGAAATCATCTCAAGTGGAAAAGTTCATCCGAACTAGCATCATTGCTAGATATGGAATTCCTCATGCCCTAATTTCAGACAACAATCGACAATTCTAAGGAAAAGTATTGCAATTGCTTGACAAGTTCAAGATCAAGCATCATAAGTCATCGCCCTATAGACCCCAACCCAATGGTGCGGTCGAAGTGGCAAACAAAAACCTAATTAAGATCATCAAGAAGTTGATCATCATGTATAAGGACTAGCATGAGAATCTACCATACGCCATATGGGGATACCGTACTAATAGAAAAATTAAGAAAGTTAATTTTCAAACCGGCCATACATTACAAGTTTTGAATATTTATTCTAAATAATCAAAAAGGGAGAAATTGATAGAAAAAATAAGTAAAGTTAATTTTTGGAACCGGCCAGAAAACTAAACAACTATTAACTTCTATGTGCAGGAACAGATCGAACTGCATAAATCAACTGGAGCCTCACAAACCGGCTGAAGAACACTTCAAAGAAATCCAGTTCCAAGTGATCAAGTCAAGATCAAGAGGAACCGGTTTCAATATTCTCAAGGGACCGGCTAGCAAAGAAAAGTCCACATCCCAGTCGGACTATACTATGTAAGAGTCAACCGGAAACTAAAATCTACAGAGATGACATAATATGACGAAATAGACGTGTCTCGGAGAAATAAAAGAAGATAAGATCCGATCAGAAACATGCGATAAAAACAATGATGATTTACTGATCCGACTTCGACAGTCGGAGGGTGCATGCCTGACACGTGTTCGAATTTGCAAACCGGCTACGTCATCTTTACCTGAGGAGTATTTGCATGCTTGCCAAGTGTTAGGAAGGTGAAACGTGCAAGCAACCTCTCTGCACCGGCGTGACTCTGAATTAACCAATCCCACGGTGAGAGAAGAAAGTAACCGTTGGAAGACTCTTCACTATAAAAGGAAGACGAAGCGACCTCATTAACAACAAGTTACGAAAATCTTAGAGAGATAAAGAAATCTCACGCGCGATCCAAAACCGTTGTGTCATTTACCGAAAACTATTGTTGTGTTGTGTTATTGTATTACATCAAGAGTGAGTTGGTGTAACCGGCGAGTAGCGAGTTAGGCTCGACCGGCAGTGTAATTGTTGTAATATTGAAAGTTAGTGGAGATCCTTCTCATAACTTGAGAAGAAGGGGTGACGTAGGAGGGTTTGCTCCGAACATTCATAAAAAATCTTGTCTCATGTCATTTCTTTTATTTCCGGCTTACTCACTCTAAAAACCGAACTATTACCAACCTAAACATAATCCTTAACCAAACTGGTCCATATATTCCATCTAACTGATTCCTTGTTAATCTCATCAAAACTAAGTCGCATACGTTGCTTTAGACTGAAACAGACATTTCCGCTCTTGAACCCGGTTCAAGAGTCTGTGACAGTTTGCGTAGTGCTGAGAACGGTCATAGTCTCTAACCGGACTATCACCAAAGTGTGTTGTGTTGTTGTAAGCGGTCACCCTTCCTAAAACTGGAAACACCCCGGTCCTCCAAGGGCGTCCCCAATCCTAACACGTACAACCGCTCGAACCTCGATGGATGAAACTCTCTACTACTTGGTTTACGGTATGGACGTCGTGCAACCAATCAAAATTGAGATTTTAACCCTAAGAATACTCTTAGAGAGTCACGTTATATAAGAAGACTAGCTCAAATCTCGATATGGCCAACTAATATTAATTGTTAGATAAATTAGATAGTAAATTAATAAGTAATTAACTATCTAAAGAACTTAATTAAATTCAACCTTTGGTGCAGGAAAAGCTGGGAGCGATTACATCTTCAAGATTGGTCGGTCGAACCGATACCATAAAAGCGACACAAACTGGGACTCTCAAAATTAATACATTCTATAAGTCACAGTAGAAGACCAGTTCGGCTCAACTTTAGGATCGGTGAACATTCTTTTGAAGATCGATTTCCTATCCTCGGCGGTAGAATTAGTCAACCGGTCAAAGTAGCAAACCGATATGTTGTCCGGTCGGCTCAAAATATTAGCTCAATCTTAAATGACCGTACAATTCTAACGGGAAGATTAATCAAGATAAAATCAAAGATATAGAACTACTGCAAGTTTCTATTTTGATGCAATAGGTTCTCTTTGGAAATAGGCAGAAGGAGTCTTTCAAATATGAAGACTGTGTTATTTCCTATTTGATACAAGTCTATTGATAGACTGTAGGCAGCAGAAGACTATCAAGTGTGTAGATATACCTATTCTGGTATAAGTCTAAAATCAGCCTCCAAGTAGCCGAGATCTGTCCAACCGACCAGCTAATAAACTCAAGTGAAGACAAAAATGGTTGGCTATATTTCTTCCTTGGAAGCATCAACCGCATTTAATGCATTGCGGCTCCTTTTGACCAACCAATCAGATTCAAGGATTACCTTGGAGGTATTCGTTGAAAGAGAAATATGACCGTTGTCATATTTCCACTATAAAAGGAGAAGGTGAAGATCAAAAGATATAGTTAAGAAAATAGTTATGGAATCACAAGTTTGAACAGTTGCAAGAGTTGAAATCATGAAGTTACAAAAAGTTATCAAGTCTACTATTCTTACAATCTGTTCAAAAGTATCAAAGTGTATAATCATTTCATTGATTCTATGTGAGTAGTGAGATTCTGTAAGTTGACAGAAGTTTTCTATTCAACAGAATGCTTTTATTGAGAGGTCAAGAACGAGCAGTAAATCAGTCTCGGGTCGCAAAAATCAGGTCATACTTCACTGCCAAAGAAATATGGGAGGAGCTGATTCAACTTTTTAAGAGGTCATCTAGCGACAGCTCATCATGTGAAAGTGATGAAGGAGCGGTCAACCGTTTCATGGCAGGTAACATTGAGGTATGTGATTTCAAATCTGACAGTACAGGATCTTTCTTTCAAAACAATGAAAATGATGTCTTGAAAAATAAAATAAGTTAGATCTCATCTGAGAATGAGAAGCTCAAGGAAGAAATTACAAGCTGCAATGATTTAACTTTAAATGATGAAATGATTTATTTAAAGCCAACTTCAAGATGGCTGAAACCTGAGAGAAGGACATCCAGTTTGAATGACAAAGAAAAACTTGACAGAAAGTCAAGAGATGTTTACCAATAATCATCCTTTAAAGAATCATCAACATGTAGATACACTATACACACACAATGGGAAGTCCATTAAAATAATCAAAGTATGGATTCCTAAAGGACTAATAAGCCACGAACCCAAAGAAAAATGGGGACCAGATTCTCTATTGTATATGAATGCAGGTAAATCAAGAGAGAAGCTTGGAAGAAACAGCATTGCATCCGGACAACCGGCTGTTGACAGACACAACATATGAAGGGAACAAGAATGAAGTGACTAACATCCTCACGAAGCCACTTCTCGAGTCTATGTTTACTTTCCTTAGAAATATTTTAGGATTGTTAGATTACAATAAATCCTAAACTGATTTAAATTATAAAACCGCCTAATTTTGAATATTTATTCTAAATAATCAAAAAAGGAGAAATTGATAAGTAAAAATAGTTAATTAAGTAGTAGTATTAATTAACTATTTAAATATGTTAATTAACTTAAGCGGCCAACAATTACAAGTTTTGAATATTTAAAGTAAATAATCAAAAAGGGAGAAGTTGTGTCACAATAAAGTTGAATCGACAACTCACTTATTTTTATATTGTCGAGGGATGGCTAGTATCTAGAGTCTTTTGTAGCGTATCACTAGGATTCATTGGGTGATGTCCAAGTCTTTAGGTAATTGTTAAGAAAATTGAATTGATGCGACTAATATTACAGGCATAGATAATTGGGTTAGCATCTCAATTATTTTTTAGTAGATTATCTGATTAGAAAAAAATCATCAAGCTTTCACTAATCGAAGTCGTTCGATGCGTATCATTAATAATGTTATTATTATGATGTTTTTTGATATTCATTCAGAAAATCGATAGAGTCCGTTGGGAGTTAATTGTTTTTCTCGAAAACTTACGAACTTAATAACCTAATAAATAACGTTTTTTTATATTTTAATTTTAATTTTTATTTATTTTCATGTCTTGTTTTATTGTTGTGCTTAAACGAATTTTATTATTTTTAATATACATTAACTTTTTTAAATAAAAAATATGATTGTATATCAACAAGTTTATATAATTTAAATATTATTAAATTAAATAAAAATAAACTAAAAATATTAAAAATATATTTAATAAAATTACAAAATTGAACAAAGGAAAAAAATAAAAAAATTAAATAAAAAAATATATATTAAAATATATTTCAGAGTAGAATAGTATAAGAAGGAAGCAAAATCAGACATGGTTGTATTTGAAGAGCTAAAAATTATCCCAAATCCCTATTATTTACAAAGGATATGAATTATGAAACTTACCCAATTTCTACTTCGAGTGATGAAGCAAAAGATGAAGTTTTTCCAAATCTGTTAATCATTCAGCTTAACAAACCGGTATTTTTCTCCTGATCCACTTGAAACCATAAGATAAACTACATTCTAACAATCAGTTTGGATTTTTTATTTATTTGGTAAACGAATTAACGTTGTTTAATTAAAAAACGTTAAGTCTACTATTATTTACAATCAAATCCCTATTATTTACAAAGGATATGAATTATGAAACTTACCCAATTTCTACTTCGAGTGATGAAGCAAAAGATGAAGTCTTTCCAAATCTGTTAATCATTCAACTTAACAAACCGGTATTTTTCCAAATCTGTTAATCATTCAACTTAACAAACCGGTATTTTTCTCCTGATCCACTTGAAACCATAAGATAAACTACATTCAATCAGTTTGGATTTTTTATTTATTTGATAAACGAATTAACGTTGTTTAATTAAAAAACGTTAAGTCTACTATTATTTACAATCAAATCCCTATTATTTACAAAAGATATGAATTATGAAACTTACCCAATTTCTACTTCGAGTGATGAAGCAAAAGATGAAGTCTTTCCAAATCTGTTAATCATTCAGCTTAACAAACCGGTACTTTTCTCCTGATCCACTTGAAACCATAAGATAAACTACATTCTAACAATCAGTTTGAATTTTTTATTTATTTGGTAAACGAATTAACGTTGTTTAATTAAAAAACGTTAAGTCTACTATTATTTACAATCAAATCCCTATTATTTACAAAGGATATGAATTATGAAACTTACCCAATTTCTACTTCGAGTGATGAAGCAAAAGATGAAGTCTTTCCAAATCTGTTAACCATTCAGCTTAACAAACCGGTATTTTTCTCCTGATCCACTTGAAACCATAAGATAAACTACATTCTAACAATCAGTTTGGATTTTTTATTTATTTGGTAAACGAATTAACGTTGTTTAATTAAAAACTCAAAATAGGGAAAAATCAACATGAGTTCAAGAATCAAGATAGACAAACCCTAAACTTGATTTTTAACATCATAACAAACTAAGGAATGCAAGCAACAAGCTAAGGAATACAAGCAACAAGTAAATAACAATCAAAATAAGTTTTAACTCGCCTTAAACATATTCAAACTTGTGAGACCAATTCTGACATATTAGGAGACCATCCATGACCATTCAGTTTGGATTTGGCATCGACATTAATTGAATCATACACATTCAGATTGGATTGGCCTTGAAAGTATTGAATCAAACACATTCAGTTTGGCCTCGACAGTAATTGAAGCAAACACAAGCAAAACATGAAAAGGGAGACTATAATTACTTGCAGATGAACAAAACATTTTGCTTATTTTGGATGATTTAACATTGTTCTGGTTTATTGTGTCCCTTCTAGATTTATGATACTGTTTCTCCCTTCTTTACAAGCATTGTCTAATATAACCTCTCATTTATCAATCCAGCAAATCTTTGGTGGTTAGTATTAATTATTTTCTCAATCTCCCAAATTCTCATGAATTCAGTCAAAAGCGATCACAAGTAGTTATTCTCTACATATTTGTCTATGGTGAAAGTAAGCCAATTCATATAACAACAAAGGGGTTACATTCAATTCATATGGTGCATATGTCAAGACGGAACCTATAGGACAACCTCCACTTCACCTTGTTTTGCAATCGTTTCCTCAAGTTTCTATTTTTGTACCACTGCAAAAGGTTTTGATCATTCATAGTTGATTCCACAATTAGGATGGTAAAGTTAAAACAACAATTTCAGACAAAACAATTTCATTAAGGAAAGAATTCAACTGTCCTTGGTCTTATTCCTAAAAATGCTAGTAAAAATAAAAAACTTGAGACCAATTAGCCTTTGCAATGTCGTTTACAAGATCATATCAAAGTTGCTTATAACCATACTCACTAAGGCTATTCTCAAGATTTCTCACCAATGAATGGAGCTTTTGATAATGTTATGATGGCACGACAAAGTATGCATCATTAAAGTCACCGAAAGGTTCTAAGCATAACAACAAACATGAAAAGGGTTTAGACTGTAATTACTGGAAGATGAACAAAACAACAAACAAATGTTTCTTTTGGATGATTTCTTTTTAAGAATAATTTGACAGACTTTCAATACTAACATTGTTCTGATTAATGATAACCTAAAACAATAATGAATTCTCTGGCAACTCACGTTTTATTCTCATCCAAGAATCCAGATATTTCAGAAATACCCATTTTGCCATGAAGAATATCTAGCAATTCGGGAACATCTTTCTCATATTTAGAAACAAACCTTTCGATAAACACTTCGTTTCTAGGGCACAATATAGACGAAATCGCAACTTCTCTCTCCAACAAACCCTTCCCCATAAGAACTTTCATGATCAAACACCTCGGCTTGACCCTTTTCTCCATACTCAAGAGGAGAACCGTAGGGCACTTAGCGATATCAATCGCCTTCACCCCAAATTCATTCACGAGAAATTCCATCTTCCTGCATATGTTTTCCTCGGACAAAGCCATGCATAAAGGATTGCTCTTGAAAGCCATTTTCAAATCGTTTTCAGACCACCCATATTTTGAGTAAGTTTTAACTTTAACTTCCAAAACCTTCTTGCTGAATTGAGATATCAACTGTAAGGCAATGCAAAACGTTGCCTTCAATGGATCGAATCCAATCTTAATAACCTCATCCACTTTCTCCTTAAAACTGTCGTGGTTTCTCAAAAGGACAGCTGTATGATTCCTAATTAAACGAACCAATGGCGATTTAGGAACATCAAGTTTTCTCAGAAGTGCAACATTGGAAGAAAAAGTCTGAACACTGTCTTTGTTATTGGCCCATGAGGCTTTTACAATAGCTCCAGCAGTTTCAAAATCGTCCAAACCAATCACAGTTTTCATGAACTTGTGAAAAGGAATAATCCGATTCTCAAGGCTCATTGTCAATACATTAGGACTAGATGACATGAAAGATGGGAGTTTAGCAATTGATAAGCCTAATGAATAAAAGAAATTCAATTTGGGCAAAATGATATTTGAGGGACTACAACCGAGAATCTGTGGGCATGACTTAATAAGCTTGAGAATTTGTGTATCATTGAATTCATGGCTTTTAAGAAGTGCAACGACGGAATCCGGTTGGTCTGCTGATCGAAATTTTACCTTACGAGATATAGATAGAGCTTCTTTTGAAGACAAATTAAAATAGGACATGAGATAAGTCTCTCTAAATGACTGTATATGCTTCGTTGAGAATGACGCTGCAAAAAGCTTAACCCTGATCTGCAAATGGCCTCTTTCGATTCCATTGCCATTTAGGCTTCGAATTGGTAGATTTTTTAATATCATCCACATTGAAGGAAAGGGTATGAAGTTTAGGGCTTTGTTTCGTTTATAGGATGTTTAAAACCAAATTTGGCTCTCAAGAATCAAAATGTACCTCGTAAGCGCTTAGATTAGCAGACGGTGGAATCAACAGCCGGCGGCGTCTCTGCTTCACTTATGATTCTTCTTCTTCTTCTACCTGTTTCGCAGCTGAGATTGAACAAAATGCAAGAAGAAAACGAAAATGAGTGAATGAATGGAAAAAGGAAACCCTACATGTAAGGGGAAATTTGATGGAATAACCCTCGAATTTCCACTTTTAACATGTGTTTAATAAGTTTTTCATTTTTTACCTTTTGCCAAGGCAAAAGGTCAGTTTTACCCTTTATTAAAAAAATAAATAAATAAATAAATAAAATAAAATTTAATTCAGTAGTGCGCATTTCAGTTACTGAAATGTCACTATCTTCACCCATTTCCCTCCTCTCCACCAACCGTCCTTTCCCCGTCCTTCCTTCATCAAGGTTCTTCATCATCAAGCTTCCTTCATCAAGGTTCTTCATCATCAAACTTCCTTCATCATCAAGCTTCCTTCATCATCAACGGATCCTTCCTTCATCATCGACGATCGTCTTCAACATTCAGGTTAGACGTTCGTCGTTTTAGGGTTTTGTTGTTTAGAGTCTAGGATGTAGGTTAGGTCATGGAATAATGGTTTTAGAGCTTGGCTGATTTGTTTTACAGTGAAATATACATCCGACGAAGGTGACGAACATGCGCCAGATGCATTTCCCGCCTGCGACAGATGCACTGTCGTCTGCGACAGATGCACTGTCGCCTGCGACAGATGCATTTTCCTCCTTGCATTTTCCTCCCTGAATTTTCCTCCTTGCAATTATCACTGACTGGTCACTGTCACTGACTTCGTTGAATTTTTTTCAATTGCAGATCACATGAATGTTGGTGTTTTTCTACTCTTTGATGGAGATGCACTGTCGCAGGCGGGAAATGCATCTGGCGCTGCGCCAGATGCATTTCATTTTTGTTTTGTGCTTAATTATATATATATATATATACTATATTATATTTGAATTCAAAATAGCAAACTAAATTACATTCAAAAATAAATACATAAGGTTTACATTCAAAAATATACATAGCTAAATTATGTTCATTTTCTATGGGTCTATTATATGGTGGAACAACCTAACTGCCCATTTTTGTCTCCAAAAAACAATGTTCTCTGATGTCACAGCTGATATATCCAATTTTGCAGTAAGGTACTCCAAATACATGATTGTAAAAAGACCACAGTCTCCACTCTTCGTGCACTTGGGGACTCTTGGGTGTGGTATTACAACATATGACATTCCTTCCAAACTGAACTTAGGATACTTGATCCTGTCAAACTCGGTCGTTCCAAATAGAAAGAGATATGGAATCATTTCACATAGTGGTTTCATGAACTTGTCATAGTGATTCTTTTTGATAAATCCTTGTTCGCAGTCATAAACATTGATGCACCAATCTTGTAGTTGCACCTCACAAAGGACCCAATGCTTCATATTAAGATTCATAAGGAAATATATCTTATCTACAATCATCCAAGAAGTCATCAATTTTTCTTCATCACCCCTGAAATATTCCATCAAGTCATCGTCGAATGTGTATGTTTGTGGATTTTTGGAGAACTTTGAATAACGTAACGACAACCTCGTAGAGACATTACAGTCACATATTGAGAAATCCATCGGTTGATAAGTCTTGGGAAAATTGGCAACTCTTTTTTTAAGAATGTAACATGCTGCATCTATCTCCTGCGACAGATTCGAGAAAATGAAGTAAGCACAGAGCATCGAATGAATTAAGCACAGAACATGAAGAGAAATAGCAGGAAATGCATCTGTCGCAGGCGACAGTGCATCTGTCGCAGACGACGATGCATCTGTCGCATGCGCCAGATGCATTTCGCCTGCGACAGATGCACTGTCGCCTGCGACAGATGCACTGTCGCCTGCGACAGATGCACTTCCTGCTATTTCTCTTTAACCTCCTGTTAATACAATACCCAAAAAAACAGTTTCAACAACAAAAACTTACCTGATCATGTAGCCAATTCTGAGGCCTCGACATTCTGTTAAACAATTCTCGACCAGCATGGAAAAGAACCAGATTTATCTTGTCATCATCCTCCAGCTTCATCCATTGTTTCAAATCATCCAACAGTTCACTATCATAATCTAAAAGAGGATTTACAGTTACTGGATCAATGAGTTTAAAGGATTTTCCATTAGGATCTGTATAGTTCCCCAATTGTGTGGACCTCTTCTTTCTCCGAAAACTCTGTCCCTGAAATCTTGTTGGAGTCAATACCAATACATCATCATCCTTCTTCTTTCCCAACTCAGCCTCTTCATCAGTCTTCTTTCCCATGTCATCCTCTTCATCATTCTTCTTTCCCATGTCAGCCTCTTCATTCATCTTCCTTTTCTTGCCCAACCTATTTTTGGCCAAAACTACCTTCCTCTTCTTCTTCGTGGCCAATTCTTTCTTTCCCAACTCAGCATTCTTATCAACAACAGCTGCAGTCTCTTCATCTTTGTTTACATTCTGCTCGGCTTCTTTGTTGATCTCCAAACCATCAACAACCTCTTCATCAACAGCCTCTTCAACTTTGTTTTCAGCCTCTTCATCTTTGTTTACATTCTGCTCGGCTTCTTTGTTGATCTCCAAATCATCAACAACCTCTTCATCAACAGCCTCTTCAACTTTGTTTTCAGCCTCTTCAACTTTGTTTTCATTCTGCTCGGCTTCATTGTTGATCTCCAAACCATCAACAGCCTCTTCATCAACAACCTCTTCATCATCAATTTCAACAACAGCAGTTTCAACAGTTTCAACAGCTTCTTTGTTCATCTCTAAACCATCAACAGCAGAAGCATCCTTGTTTTGATCATCATCAACAACAGCTTCTTTGTTGATCTCCAAACCATCAACAGCAGAAGAATCTTTGTCATCATCAACAACAGCAGCATTGTTTATCATCTCCAAACCATCAACAACAGCATCCTCCAACCCAACATCATCATTGGTTATCATCTCCAAACCATCAACAACAGCATCCTCCAACCCAACATCATTCATATCAGCAGCATCTTCTTTTTCATTCGGCAGATCATCAACATCATCATTCTCATCAGCAACATCTTTGTTGATTTCCAAATCCTTCTCCACATCATTCATATCAGTAGCAGCAACAGCATCCTCCAACCCAACATCATTCATATCAGCAGCAGAAACATCATTCTTTTGTTGTTTTATTTCATCCAATAATTGGATTATGTGTTTGAACATAACCCGTTGATCCTCTTTCATTACCTTCATTTCAGTTTTCAGCTCCTTCACATCCCTTGTCAACTCCTTCACATCCTTTGTAAGCTCATCAAACTTGTCATCATTCTGGGCTTTAGTCACCGGATTGTCAAACTTGTCTTGCCTAGTAGGAGAACTGTCTTCTTTCTTTTGAGGACTCGTTGCTGAAGGGACATGGGTTGATTCACGAGTAGTAGACCGAGAGCTGTCTTCGCTAGATTCATCACTAGACTCGATCATTTTAATTGCTGTCCTTTTAATTGTTCTCCTCTTGGGCATTTGTTTGGGAGTACCATCTTCATTCTTTCTCTTCCTACCATCCACCTCAAATAAATCATCATAAATGTAATCTCCCATTTCTTCAAAGTCATCCCCACAGTAGTTCCTCTTCTCTTCCTCAGACTCATGAATCTTGTTAAAAACATTGCATTTGAAAAGGGCATTGGATACCTCTTGGCTAGTGTTGGTGTTGCTTCTGGAGGCTGTAAAAAGTAATATCCTTGGGCATGTATGTTTTTCCTCGATCATATCCGCAAATTTGGGGACAAATGTCTTCATAACCAAATATGTCCAAACTTGGAAGGCTATGGCGAAGCCACTAATAGTATAAGCAACATCACAGTTCCCCTTGCAAGTTTCCTTCTTCTCCACATATAGCTGCCGAAGATGTTTCATGTCCTTGTCAATACCCTTCAAAGTTGAATTGAATGACACCTTTCCCCATGGAAATTGAAGGAACATTTCCATATCCTCCACCATGCTGAAGATCTTAAAACATACCCTCTTCCTATTATCAGATCCAAAGAGACACTGGTAGATAAGGTTGATGAGCCCAAGCTTCCATGCATCTTCCTTCTCAGAGCAGTTGAGGAAAACACTTTGAACTTCTGTCACTTTAACAACTGTTTTGCCACCAAAGTATTTATGGACTAGAGGTGGAATTTCTTCAGCGTTCCAGTTTTCAATGACAGGAAATCTTCCAAAATTTAGGCCTGTTACCAAGGCATATTCCTTCATGCCCCAGTAAAGCTGCTGACCATTGACTAAGAAACTTATTCCCTTCGAATTGGAGCTGCTTTTCCTGATCAACATCTGGTGGATTATTGTTCCTGAGAAAATGACAGTCGGGGCTTTCAATAGATACTGAAATTGACTCTTCATAGCCCTTTCCATAAGACCAAAGTGATTAAACTTGTCCTTGGTCTTTAACAAGCAGGTGCAAGTAGATTTCCATGAAACACGTCCAGGAAAGTTCTCAATTACAGTTTTGTTTTTGCATTTGGTTGGTGCCATCTACAAAAAATCAATAAGTCAGAATAATGAAAGTAAATACCACTAATTTAAAGGAAATGTGACATTTTTCGCAGACGACAGTGCATCTGTCGCAGGCGACAGTGCATCTGTCGCAGGCGACAGTGCATCTGTCGCAGGCGACAGATGCATCTGTCGCAGACGACAGTGCATCTGTCGCAGACGACAGATGCATCTATCGTCTGCGACAGATGCACTATCGTCTGCGACAGATGCACTGTCGCCTGCGAAAATGCATCGTCGCCATCGACAATAAACCTAAAACCCTACAACAGCCTTCGACAGAAGCATTTTAAACCCAAAACTAAACCTAAACAATAAACCTAAACAATAAACACTACCTAAACCTAAACACATACCTAAACCTAAACAATACCCTAAACCATTCCTCCATTATAGCATGCATGGATATAAAACGGAGAACTAGGATAGAAACGGGGAAGATAAACTCACATTCGACGTATTTGAGTTGAGATTCTCGTCGGGGGCTCTTGTTTGTCGTCGGAGCTCGTCGGGGTTCGAGGGAGGGTTCGAGGGAGAGGACGTCGTCGATGTTTCGGGGGCTCTTCGGCGTCGTCGTCGTCTTCGGGGTTGATCAGTCGTCTTCGGGAAGTTGGAAACGAGAGAGAGGGAGTGAAAGGAGAACTGGGGAAAGGAAGACGGGGGAGAATGAAAATCAAATTTTTTTTTTTTTTTAATAAAGGGTAAAACTGACCTTTTGCCTTGGCAAAAGGTCAAAAATGAAAAACTTATTAATCACCTGTTAAAAGTGGAAATTCCCCTCTTATGAGGGTTATTCCATCAAATTTCTCCATGTAAGAACCCTTCCATTTCGACCCGGTTCAATATTCTTATTTTATTTTCATAAAATTTAATAATATAATTTTAATCATTTATTGTTATTTAACTTATTTGTAAAAATTCAAAATAATTATAAATAACCCCAAATCAAACTAATTTCTCATGCAAGAGTTGCATTTTTTTTTTCAACTGCAACATCATTAATTAATATTTTATTTTTAAGCTATTTTAGTCATATATATATATATTATCATTTCATTTATTTCTTTTTGTTAAAACATTATTTAATTTTTAGAATTAAATTTAGAAGAAATCATCTTACCTCAAAATTTTATTTTATTTTTTTCAAATCCTCCTCTAATATTATTTTCAAAATTAGTTATTTTATATGTAACTCAAGTTTTTATTTATTTAAGTTAGTATTATCCATTCTGTCACCAATGTCCCTTTATCATAAGACGACGTTGTATTTGTGAATTGAATCGAACATTAAATCTTTTAGGAACCACCTACCAATTCACTCGAGCTAATCTTGTGGGTTTTAAGTAGGGGTGACAATTTGAAACCGCCCCGCTGAAACCGAGCCGAACCGAACCGATTGGTATGGTTTTTCCCCGCTTTGACTGGGGATCGGGGCGGATCGGGGAAAACCCGAAATATGTTGACCGGGGTTCGGGGCGGGGATGGTATTTACATGCACCAAACCGATCCCCGAACCGAACCGATACAATATAATTATATTTATTTAATAAAAATATATTAATTAATGAAATCATTAATTAATGTCATCATTAATTTTCTCTTTTTCATTGAAAACCTTTTTATCTTCCATCCCTTTAGACGCTATCTTTAATATACGATATCTCTAAATATCTTTTATTTTTTATCTCTTCATCTTCCTCTCCTCTTCCTCAATCTTCATTATTATTTCTCTCTCTAGAATTTATTTTAATTTTAGTTACATCTTCTTTATTCTATATATATGATCCATGATTCTCTCTTAAATCTTAAAGGTGTTTTCAATTTGAAGGTTAGGAACTCTTTGCTAATATTATTTTACTGTTTTTTACTAATTAATATAAACAAAATGGCATCACGTCTTTTTTGTAGGGTGTTTTCTATATTCGTCTTTGTCTTTCACAATCTTTGTTACATCTTCTCTCGATTTGACGACGATATTTTCGATTTCAGGTGAGTTTAGTTATTTTATTTTCATTATAAACAATTAGTTTAGATCGCTATTATTTAATTTGTATAATATTTGTGTCCGATAATTTTCTTTTGCTATTATATTCATGTATAATATGATACTTCATTAGTTTATTTAATAGTTTGAGAAAAGAGTATGTTAGTAATCTAATATTTTTAAAAGAAGGTAAAATTATTTTATTTAGTATAGTTTGAGAAGTATGATACTTCATTAGTTTATTTACACTTTTATTCTTCAAATAAAAAATGGTATTACATGTTATTTTCTTTTAAAAAAATTAGTAATTTATAGTTTGAGAAATGTGAGTTTATTTAAATTTTATACTTTATTTTATTTATTAATATATATTTTTATTAATACAGAATGTGATCCTAACCATTGAAGAATGAAGATGAAGAATGGAGATTTAGTCCAATTAGAGCTTTTGTTATATTTTGATACATTATTATTATTGGAAGTTTATTTGTTTTGGTATTTAATAATTTAAAATTATTATTATTGAATGTTGTTTTTGTTTGGTATTTAATATTTTGATAATTTATAACTCTAAATATATGAATTATTTTATTTTATTTTATTATTTATATTTTAAATTTAAATTTAAATTGTTATTCGGTTTCGGTGCACCGCGGGGAAACCCCGTACCCGATCGGGGCGGGGATGGTTTATATTTAAAAACCAAGTTGGGAATCGGGGCGGGGTGGGTAAATTCGGAGCGGGGTGGGTAAATTCGGGGCGGGGATGGTATTGTCATTCATCGAACCGAATCGCCCCATTGTCATCCCTAGTTTTAAGGTTTATGTTCCATAAATGAGTTAAAATTTTCTCTTTTATACCAACTTAGATATTAGCTCTAATGTCTTTCAATTTTTTTCCTTTAAGGAGATGACTATGTAAATGTAGGTAAATTTAAAAGAGAAGACATATATATGATGAGATTATCAATTATTTGACACACGATCAAAAATAGAAAGTATGTAAAACTCAAACTCGGACCATGATACTTGACTATACTAATATTAAAAAATACTTATATATTTCTTTGCTAAGTAATAATGTGACATTTTTCATCCTCATCATTACCTCCATCAAAATAATTACATCATTTATTTTACTCTTATCAATATTTCACACAAATTTTTTTTCTAATACTAAAAATTAGTTTTCTTATCACTCTTAATCTTCATCCAGTAATTTAAACCTAGATTAAAGAAACAAAAATTATTTTTCTTAAAATTTTTACAAATAGTGGTTAAATAACACAAATTATTTTTCTTAAAATTTTTACAAATAGTGGTTAAATAACATTAAGTAAAATCATCATTCAAAATAAAATAAAACAAAACAAAAGAAGATCTAATAAATAAAAAAGTAAAATAATATTTTACATTACTTAAATAAAATAAATATAAAAGTATTTTCTTTAAGAACTTAAGATCTGATCAACTTATTCATTCTTAAAAAAAATCTGTCTAATACAAGTTAATGTAAATTCTTTATTTATTTTTCTGTGAATATTATTTCTGAAAATACTCTACAATAAAATCGCTCTTAGACAAGAACTTTTATCGTAACTAGCATTTAGCCCGTGCATTTGCACGAGTAATAATATAAAAAACCGTGAAAAAAATTACGGATAACATTTTAAATTTTATTTTAATCGTTTTAAGTTTATGGGTGGGTCAACCCACAATCCGACCAAAGTATCCATTTACTCAACATCATTATATATTAGTTAGTTAAAAAGTTGAACTTATATTAATATTAAAACGTCGCGCGTTTATCAAATTTGGTGTTGAATTTAAAATATAAAGTCTTAGTAGCCTAGTTGGTTAAAGAGTTGTACTTGTTTTGTTAGGTTGTAAATTCGAAACATAACTCTAGCATTTTTAATTTTATTTTTAACCGTTTTAAATTTAAAGTCGGGTCAACCCACAATCCGACCCAAGTATCCAAATTAACCACAACTCTCGACCCGGCAATCCGGACACTTTAAAAATTAAGCATCATTATATAAATATAGATTAGTTAGTTAAAAAGTTGAACTTATATTAATATTAAAACGTCCCGTGTTTATCAAATTTAGTGTTGAATTTAAAATATAAAATCTTTGTAGCCTAGTTGGTAAAAGAGTTGTACTTGTTTTGTTAGGTTTCAAGTTCAAAACATACCTCTAGCATTTTTAATTTTATTTTTAACCGTTTTAAATTTAAAAACGGGTCAACCCACAATCTGACCAAGTATCCAAATTAACCACAACTCTCGACCCGGCAATCCGGACACTTTAAAAATTAAACATCATTATATATATATATAGATTAAGTTAACAATCTTTTTTATTTAAATTTTCTTCTTCATTCATAACGATGATTTATGTTCTTTTATATCATTTTATAAAGACTATTTAAATAAACAGTAAATTAGATTGGTCCAGGAGAGAATAAATAATAAATATTATTATTTTTTAAAATTTGATTATTGGGCTGGGCTTTCCATGGATGGTCTGTACTCTATACCATAAGTTTACTGGACTCTCCCCTTTATGGGTTCTGAGGAGAAACTATCATCTAGTGGCTAAAATATAGAGAAAATTATATTTCTAACTCATTTGAACATTATATTCAAAACAACTAATGAAATAAATTATTGATAAATATATTTATCTTAGGAAGATTTGTTGAATAAACACATCTTGTTCAATGATGTATTGCCAACCCAACGTGTGTAGTAATTCCAATCTATATTTGACATGAATTCAGAGTTTCATTTTGTACACAATTTTTCAAGAATAAAATAATCCTTTTTAGAAAAAAACCAATATATGGACCTCAAATATTTCAGTGAGTTATGTTAATTTTTTTATTTATAAAATGCATGTTTTTAGATCTATTTCTAAGTACTATTTCCACAATTATTAAATTAAAAAATAAATTCATTCTAATTATTTTGAATATAAAATTTATAAATAAGGTACAATTGTTATTTAAGCTTCAAACTTGTATGGTTCTCACTAAATGAGATACAGACTCTAACCATCACAATTTTAATTATTTGGGACTTTTCTCTCAAACAACAAATAGTTCAAAATCTTACTTTAAATAAATGAATTTACTATAATTGTACAAAAATAGCATTCTATTTCTTATTTATTTTTAAACTTTTCCACCCATCACACGTTATTTCAGGCATCGAAAACTTGTCACATTAGAATGCATGTATATCTCAAAAACAATATTCAATTTAAAAAATAAATTCATTTAAATTGGTAAATCGTTCATAATGTTATGTCGTTCTGAAGTTTTATGCAAAATAAATATTAAATATATCTCTTTTTTGAATATTTGAATTATTTTCTAACCTCACACATTGTTTTAGTCACTTAACCACTTTTGACAATTTGAAATATTTAGATAGAAAAACAATATTCAATTTTTAAAAAAATCAGCCCAAAGCATATGTAAATGATCATTTTATTTAAAAGGTAACAATTAAAGAAAACGAAAATGATGTCATTAAGAAGACAAACGAGTTTAGTGCATTAAAAGTCTCAAATGGCTAACTTTTTTATACATCAAATGTATAGCATAATAAAAAGCTTAAGACTTATTCGATAAAACGACTCAAATTTAAGCATTATTTTGTTTTCAACTCATTTAATCAAAATCGTTCAAGAATAAATAATTTAATAAACTAAATATACCCATTACTTTCCAAAATCAAATCCACACTTCTATAACTAATACTATAGTATATAAAATTGTGAACAAAAATACTAAGTATCTAGGTTAGTGTTCATGACAAAATTATATCTCCAAATATATTTTTTTAATATTTTTCTGATCAAATTGTAACTTATTAAACTTGTCATCCTTATTCACACCCCTAGCTTCCCTAGTTGCTCTTCAATAAGGACTACTTACAAAACACAATTTTTTCCATACTGAACAGGAGGATCGTCGGATTCCTAGTAATGAATGATGGTTCAACCCTACTTTATTCATGGAAAATTGAATATTTCTTGATATATTCTTCTCCAACAACAACATACAAAATAGGATGTTTCTTGAAAGCCAAAAGGGCATCGGTTTCGGACTATCCATACTTGGTGAAACTCCTAACTTTTGCATCCCAATTGGGTTTACTCAATTGATGATTTTCTCGATTTGTTTAACCTTTTTCTTGAAATAAACAGGATTTCTCAGAAGAACAGTATGAGTTGTAATATAAATTTTGCAAATCACTGATTTTGTAGGAACATAACACTTATAATTATTTTTGAAGTATGATTCAGTGATAGTTTGAATTGTTCATCCTGAAAATTGGAGGCCCCATTAAAAAAAACATTTTGATTTGGTATTTTTGTGAGATCTATACCATAATGATTGATTTGAACTTTGAAAGAGAGAAGGGGTTCCTTAGATTGAAATGGAAGTTCCATAATCTTTTACAAAAATGAATTATGACAATTTTATTGCGTCATCTTTAAAAATAATTAACAAAGTCATTGTGCATAAAAAAAATGGTTGATTTAATTAAGACTTATTTGATGTGAATTATTTGAATAAGTTGAAAATTGTATCATTCTAAATTATTAATTAAAACACATTTAAAAAAATAAAAAACCTTTTCAAAACAATACAAAAAATACTAAAATATTTTTACTCTTTATAATGTTTTAAAATATTAAAAATGATACTTATATTAAAAATATGAAATAATTTAGGGGTATATTTGTAGGTAAATCTCATTAATAAACAAGTTAGGTAACACAAATTCAACCACTCTTCATTTAAATATGACAAGGTTCATAATAAAGAGATAACTATTTATCAAAAGTCAATAATTATAATAAAAACATTTGAGAATTAATATTTAATGAAAAAATAGTTTAATCTCTTTAGAACTCAAAAAAAAAAAAATTCATCTATGAACCACCGACATAATTAAGAACAATTGAACCATTTGATTATGGAATTTACAAGTGGTCTCTAATTCAACTAAAGTGATTTTTTTTTGCCTCTAACTCTAAGTATAGAATAATAAATTTTTTAAACATATGAGATATTTATTCTCTTCAACAGGACTCTGATTAATTGTTACTTGATTAACAATAATAGATTAAAATTGATAAAAATAGTTAAAATAACAAATAGTATTATCTATCGTAGTTTTAATTAGTTTAGATGTCATAACTATACGAGGAATGGTGGTAACTTCCCGATAAAAATAAATTCTGATAAAAACAAAAAATGACAAATTATTCTTACAATCAAATAATTGAACTATTTGAATTGTGTAAGTATTTATTTTGTTTATTATCATCTGAAAATTAAATACATATTTATGTTTATAATTTTTTTTAATAATTTTAAAAAATATTTTGAATAAGAATACAAAAATATTTAAATCTTGATAAAAAAACATACCTTTTGATATCAAATAAATCTAAAATCAAACAATAATGTAAAATATAATTGTTATACGGAACAAAAATGACATTAGTCTAAAAAATAATAGTTATTCTCTTAAATAAAGTAAAAAATCAAACAATAGTCTAAATATCATTAAAAAAAATAATAATATAATCTAAATTATTATACTTATTGTTTGTTTGCTAAGAAAGATGAGTTATTTTATTTAATGAAAAGTGTCACAATCTACATAAATAAACTAGAGGACCCCAACCCAAAAAAAGAACAAAATAGTATGCAGAAGCTCCATTGGCAAAGAAGATGCAACGGTAAGACAAAACATTGTATAAGAATTGAGAACTAATCCATTTTGAGAAAGAGAACAAAAGAGCAATTGAATTTATTTGGAAACTAGTATTTTTTTTTTAATGTTACACTTATAATTACTTTTGAAATTGATGAAATAAAAAAGTGAAAATAATTATATTTTTATTTGATACAAAAGATTTGATTGAATTGAATTAAGTTTTTTTAAGTGAAAATTAGATAAAGAAAACCTCTCTTAGATCAAAATTATATATCTTCTCAGTTATCACATTCCATGTAATGCAAGGATATGATATGTTGTCTTTTAGAGGGATCGATAAACCATTTGGACAGCTGATCCTTCCCGTATAATGCATGAAAGAAATTTTGGAATAGGGTCATATTTGATTATCAAAAATGGTATAAACATTTATGCGGCAATGATTCCTTTGACATTACGACCTACAACAATGTTGTCAATTGATTTAATTAGTTAAAAAGATAATTTTTCATATAAATAAAAGTCGTTTAAGTATAACGATGAAAACACTACAAAAATTAGTATTTACAATATCATCAAAACACATTTGAAACACAACAAAATTAACTATGTGAGGAACAACAGTGAAAATAAAGTCAAACATGTTCAAAACGAAAAAAAAACATAAAATATATCGTTAACGAGTTCGGAGATGTTCAAGAGAATCAATGAGTTCATCGACTGCCTTCAACGTTTATTCAGAAAAGATCACCCCTATAATCCTAATATATAATAGTGTTTTGAAGTAAATACATCGGTCGACATTTAATATTTCATAGTTCCTTTCAAACCAAATAATCCATTATAAAACAATCTAGATAGTAAACCATCAACTCAATTACCATCAACTCAATTCAATCGATCTCGTGGTTTCGATCGAAGCATTCAAAATATAATCAATTTTTTTGTGACAAACATGATTGTTTTGATTTTTTATATAGCAAATAAACTAATATCATGAGTTAAAACATACAAATTGAGATGTTAATTTAAAATTGCAAAATAAGAATCTTATTTAATGAATAAGTTGAGATGTTAATTTAAAATTGAAAGCCCACCTTACCACATGAACCCTTTTTTAGTACATTTGTGTATCAAAAGTCAATGATTAATTTCCTTCAAAGGAATAACCTTAAAAAAAACCTCTCCTTCCCCTGAACTTTCGCACCAACTCTCCTTATAGTCTTTCACCAGCTGCCACCCCGAATCAAGCTGGTCACATTTTCTCTCTCTTTCCTTCCTTGTTTAAAACCCGTTTTCATTATTCACAAAAACCCACATGCTCTCTGGATTCCTCTTCTTCCCAGGTCACTCTTCCTCTCTCTCTCTCCATTCTTTTCCAGATCTTGCTTTTCTTTTAGATCTCTTTCATGCTCAATGTTCAATGTATATATATGTTTCTTCTAATTGCAGGAATCTAGAGAATACAAAAATGGCATCTTTCATGAATTCGATACTCTCCAGCCTCCTATTAATGTCATTCCTCTGTTCTCTCTCTGTTTCCGGTCAAACAGCTTCACCACCGATCTCAACTCCAACTCCGGCGCCGGCTCCGGCCCCAGGATTCGTCAACCTAACAGATTTACTCACAGTTGCAGGCCCATTTCACACATTCCTAAACTATCTCATAACCAATAAAGTAATCGACACTTTCCAAAACCAAGCCAACAATACCGAAGAAGGAATCACCATCTTTGTCCCAAAAGATGATGCTTTCTCTTCTCTCAAGAACCCATCTTTATCAAACCTAACCCAACAACAGCTGAAATCTCTATTCCTTTTCCACGCCTTGCCACATTACTACAGCTTATCGGATTTCAAGAACTTAAGTCAGATGGGTCCCGTTCCAACGTTCGCCGGCGGAGATTACACTTTGAATTTTTCTGATACGTCAGGGACCGTACGATTGAACTCGGGATGGTCGATTACTAAGGTTAGTAGTAGCGTTTATTCAACGGATCCAATTGCGGTTTATCAAGTTGATAAGGTGCTTCTTCCTGTTGCGATTTTTGGGACTGATATTCCTCCGGCGGCTGCTCCGGCTCCGGTGCCTGATATAGCTCCGGCAGCTGATGTTCCCGGTGGGAAAGATAATGGGTCGTCGCCGACGTCATCTCCCGGGTCATCATCGGAGAGTATTTACGGCGGGTTGAGTGTTTGGTTGGCGATTGCTAGTGGGGTGGTGGGTCTCTATTTTTGAGGAGGATTGATTTTAATTAGCTATTGTTTCAATGTTAAAAAAGACACATTTTGGATTGTATAATTATAATAATAATAATAATTATTATTATTATTGATGTTGCTTGATTTAAAAGGTATACGAGAATGTCTTAAATAATAATCTTTCTTGTAATTATGTGATCATTTATTATTATTCGAGTTGAAGTTTATATGTTTCATTAGACATCTATTTATTTTATTTATTTATAAATATGATATTTCAACCAAGTTTTTTCTCAATAAAAATAAGGGATGTTTTTTATATACCATCGTGATATGGATTTTTGTTTGTTATCTCTCAAAATTTACAGTAAAAAAACATTTATTTGGCTAAAAGTTGTAATAATTTATTCTTATAACGAAATGAAAAAATTAATAACTTTACACACATTTTTTACACTTAAAAAATGTTTCAATGCTTATATTAAATATAAAAATAATTTGTATATTGAAGAAAAAAATATAGAAAATAATCTAAATCATAATAATAAAAATTATTTACAAAATAGACTAGTTATTATCCATTTGTTACCATTTATCTTTATGTTTGACAGTTCAGAACGGTAAAATGTGCCGTGTGAATGATTGTTCCGAATTCTGACTTCAATACGGGTATCTTTTGAATTGGCTAAATTTTAGTCCGACAAAACTTTTTTGTCCGAAAAATTGACCCGAAAACTTCTTGTGGAAGGTTAGCTCCCAACGAAGATGTACTCCAACAAATAAGTATCCAAGTTATTGCATTTTTGGCCGATACTATGTTAATTAACGATTGTGTCAGATTTGTCACGAATTCTGAATGCTGAGTAAATGGATATTAGAGAAATCGAAGTCGAAAGTTTGAGATATTTAAAAAAAGCGTCAAAGACCTCAGATCGAATAAGGAGCTCAACAAAATCACCCCATTCATCATCATCCGTTGATCTGATTCAATTGGGAGATTGATTAAGGGAAAATGCGAATTTAAAGTCCCCAAACCATTCATCTTTATTCATTCTTGTGTGGGTCATTGCCCAGAGGCTTGATTTGGTTCCAAAGCGTGCAGGGCGGGTAATTTTGAGCACTTGATTTGGGTCTTAAGCGCGCTTGAAACCACCATCATTATTTTCCTTTTCTCATTGTTAAAATAAAATGTTTGTTTAAATCTTGACTAAAAAAAAATTATGATAAAATATTCAAATAAATTTAAAAAATATTTGAACACCATTTTGTGACAGCATTATAAACAAAAATTAGAAAAAATTAAAATCCGACAAATGGTTCAATCGGTTGGATCAGAATTTGCCAAAAAACCGTAATGATTACAGAACCTAGGTTATGATTGTAAAAAAATAAAATGACAGTAAACAATATAAGATCACATAAATAATGTAACGATGATTTGAGAAAAAAATCATATACAAAAGAAAAAAATTAACTCTCAATTCTAAAATTCATGATTTTCATTTGAGATCATGACTCTAAGTGACATAAATACTAATTTCAAATAGGCTCAATAAAACATAGATGAAAATTTCAATAATCTCGATCTATATTGTAAGTTTACCAACATCGTCGACAAGTTTCTCTTTTTCGGCAACAACCACAAGCATCTCCAATCGCTTATCGAACAACAAAGCGCTCTCATCCCGTTTATCAAGTTCAGCAGCTTCGATTTCAAGCCATTTCTCTCTAAGATCATCAAGGAGGTTTCCTAGGTCATTGTTAGTACCGGTTCCCGGGGCACTAGGAGCAGTTGTTCGAAGAGATGAATCTCCAGATGGAGGGGGAATAGTAAGAAGCAATGCCCTAAACTCGGGAGCTTCAGCAAACGTTTCAAAGTTACAAGCTATTGCATCTAGACAATATTCTCGGATTTTTACAACACCATACCTGCAAACCAAAACCGAACAAGTCATTTTAATTACAAGTTTCTTCTGTTCCATGACCCCAACTTCAATTAAGGTATTGGAATTGAACGTGAGAGTTAGGATTGTTTGAAACAAATATCATCACAAAAAACACACTAAGGATATCTTATTGTATTTAAATTTTGTAAAAATTTAAGTAAGGGTATTTTAGTTGATGAATTAAGGGATTTGAATGTAAATGAAACGATAAAATAATTTTTTTCAAATAACCCACGATCAAATCAGGCATTCAGATTTCTTACATGTCTGATAGAATCAACCAATTGCACATTTCAGCAGGAGAAACCATTTCAAGGTGGGGAAGTAACACATCAGCAACAGCACGTTTTAGGGGGGAAAAGCAATGATATGATAAAGTAAACTTTTTTCAAATAACCCAAGATCAAATCAGGCATTTAGATTTCTTACATGTCTGATAGAATCAACCAATTGCACATTTCAGCAGGAGAAACCATTTCAAGGTGGGGAAGTAACACATCAGCAACAACACGTTTTAGGGGGGAAAAGCAATGATATGATAAAGTAAACTTTTTTCAAATAACCCAAGATCAAATCAGGCATTTAGATTTCTTACATGTCTGATAGAATCAACCAACTGCACATTTCAGCAGGAGAAACCATTTCAAGGTGGGGAAGTAACACATCAGCAGCAGCACGTTTTAGGGGGAAAAGCAAATATCTTGAAGCAGCATCAAAAATTTCTTCTGCCTGCTCAAAAATAACATGTTCATTGTTAAATACTAGCAGTTTATTCAAAGATGGCAATTCGAATCCTATATATGTTGCATCAAATTAAGTATGGATTGTTTAGTCCATGAAGGAAAAAGAAAGCTAAATTCAAACTTGTTACTGCAAAATATTGAATGTATTGACAATAACTCACGATCTAACTAACAATCTACTCATCTTTCAAAATTATTTGGAAGTAATCACTCAGTTATTCAAATAAAACTAGATCAAACAAGGCCTGCAAGAAAAAAACTAAGCAGGACTTTTGACATTTGTGGTGGGATGTTAAGTCTAGGAGAGATTGATGATCATATAATTGGAGATAATTGAAGAGCAAATATGACGAATCGATTATAGCATTCTACAGTTCAAATAATATAAGCTATCAAAATATACACGAAATAGTACTAACTTCTAGTGCAAAGAATGGGGCTATGGACACTTACTCAAGATCGCCAGTACTAACTTGAACCCATGATCTTGTAGCCATGAGCCTCGAAATCTATCACCAAGTTAAATGAGTCTTATTTGATTGCTTTTTCTAGCATACTTTGAATCTTGTTTTTCTTTTGGCAAGTGATTTTGGTTTCCATTAATTAAACTAAGGCCCAATATTCGACCACTTTGAATGAAAGGGAAGAAGTCCCAGGTCTGCATTGGTTAATGCAAAGATCTAGCTACTCTTTCTAAGTACAGATCAAAGGTATTGGATGTATCGAGTTAGGTTGTGCCGAGTTAAATCTGCTCCATGTTTAATACTAAATTACTAAAATATCCTTCTTAATGTTTTTGTACTTACAATTTAGGGGGAGTCTTGCCTTTTCACCCACTATTCAAAGACATATTAGACAATACACACAAAAGAACACTTACCAAATGTTTTTTTTTCAAAAAGAATTCTACCAAAAACAAGCTCTTATTATGCATGCTTTAATTTAAGGAGATAGAAAAGTTAAATACTATAAATGTACCTGATTCGGGTCAATCTCTTTCAGACCATCAGTATACCTGATAAAGTGATCACCTCAATTTGTTAGTCCAAAACAGAAACTGTGTTGGAAAATAAAGATTCTAATAAACCTATCTACAATAGACTTACATGTACTCAACCATCTTCTCAAAAGCATCCACGCTCAAATCATTTTCTTCAATACATGGGAGAGAATTATTACCAATACTATCTCTTCCTTCAAGAAAATCTTTCATATGAGACAATCTTGCTTTGAAATAATCAGACCTCGACGCCAACACTACCTGATGACATCGAAAGATTTTGTAATCAACTTTTACACAAACATCTGCGAGGTCATACTCTTCAGAGGAGGAGTTGGCAAGAGAAACTTGTAGGATTTTATTCAAAGCACCAGGAAGACGATCTTCCTCAGGGAGAGACAGGCCTTGCAGTATAAATCGTTTTTGGGAGTTGTCTATTTGTTGAAGGGCTTTATAATCAGCAAATTTTTGATGAATTAATTCTTTCTCGATGATCATCCTTAATGACTCACATTTGCAAACTTTGCAAATTCTCACAAGATCTTCCATGTCTTCTACTGCAATCTCCAGTCTGTCAGAATAAAAAAAGTGGATGAGACTGTAAAGAGCTTGATAAGACAACTTCTCCCTTGAGAATCTTACTTCCATGCGATCCTTCCATTCGTTCTCAAATTTGTTCTTGAAGTAGGGTGATCTAGCACTCAAGATGACTCTATGAGCTTCAATTGGACTTCCTTGTACATAAAACACAAAATCTGGAGGGAAATGACTGGAAATTGGGCTTTCATTCAATGAAGCACCTTTGAAAGACCAAATAATACTAAGTTAGATATCCTTCCTATCGATATCGATATGAACAGCAGAGATAAAGCTAACTACATCAGGTGATTTTGCATTTGGTTTTGAGAAATGATTCAATGTGAGTATAAATAATAACCTGGTAAGGCAGATTGTTTAAATTGCTCAATATGTTTCCTGTTAGCCGAGCAGTTCAAGAAAGTTTCTCTTAGAGCCGATTGAAGAGGGGCTAATGGTGGAGGTCGAGCCTCAAATGCCTTTAAAAGCTTCCTAACCTTCAAATTCAGCGATGCATAATGACAACGATCACCATCAAACGTATGCTCCGAACAAATTGCGCCACTCTCCAGCAACATCCTCGCCGCATCAAGGTGACCGGCGAGACAAGCATAATAGAGTGCAACCGAATCCCACTGGTCCCTCGCGTTGACATTTACGCCAGATTCGAGAAGATAACTCAGACGGTCTACATCACCGGCACGCGCAGCCTCAA
This sequence comes from Impatiens glandulifera, assembly GCF_907164915.1. Classification (NCBI taxonomy): domain Eukaryota; kingdom Viridiplantae; phylum Streptophyta; class Magnoliopsida; order Ericales; family Balsaminaceae; genus Impatiens; species Impatiens glandulifera. The sequence goes on from NC_061868.1 coordinate 13,962,502, forward strand.
AGACATCGCCAAATGGGACCTTCTTTAAGGGATTGGACGAACCGAAATCCTCAGGTTCTAGGTCGATTTCTTCTAGGTAAGGATCAATCGTCCATGACCGCGGCATCGACATGTGGCGCTAAGATAATTCAGGGTCCCGTTGAATTTTCGTGTATTTGGATATTATACCTGGGTTGGATAGTGATGGCATGTTATGATTATGTGCTAGGGTTTACAGTCCTTCAAAGGACTACAAACATATGAACAATGTTGACGACGACTGTCGCTGGCGATTAGCGGCATCGGAGGATAGGGCGGCGATTAGCGGCTGTTCTTCTCTCTCACGATAAATGTAAGAAGAGCAATAATTACTTTTAAAATTAAACGTATAAGATTGTTTAACTAATAATAAATTGAATAAAACCTATTAAGTTAACTAGGAAGATCCCGTATATATTGTTACAACTTCCTGTGTTTATCAAATTATGTATTAAAATTAAAATATAAAGTGTTATTAGCTTAATTGGTTAAATAGTTGTACTTGTTTTTGTTAGGTTGCGAGTAGGGCTGCAAATGAGTCAAGCCGCTCGTGAGCTGCTCGCGAGCCGCTCGATCAAAGTTCGACTGGAGCTTGACTTTGATCGAGCTCGAGCCGGCTCATTTAATATTCGAGCCGAACTCGAGCTCATATAATGTTTGCTCGACGGTTTGTCGAGCTTTTTCGAGCCTGATAATATATAATATATTTATTTATTTAATATAAAAAAACTTAAAATTTAAAACAATTTTTTTCTCAATTTTCAAAGTCCATAAGGAAGGCCCATAATCCACATTATTATATTATATTGTCATAAAACAAAACCCTAATTTATAATGTATCAATCATAAGTTACTCTTCATCTCTTTTTCTTCTTCTTTCTTCTGTCTTCATCGTTTCTTCTTCTTCCTCATCTTCACCATTTCTTCTTTCTTCTTGTTCTTCCTCTATCTTCACCATTTCTTCTTCTTCTTCCTTCTTCACTATTTCTTCTTCTTTCGTCTTCATCATTACTTTCACTCATTCATAATAGGTTAATACATTTTTTTTATGTTATCTCTCATCTACACTATTTCTATCATTCATTCACAAGAAACCTACAGGTAAATTAAAATATATTTTCATTTCTACTATAGTTATTGCTCATACTTTTAAATAACTTTAATTTTTTTGTATTATGAGAAATTTGTGCTTATATAGATAGTTCATAGATCTATATGGAAAAACACTATTATATATATTAATTGTTCATATATCTATATGGAAAAACACTATTAAATATATTAAATATATAGAAAAATATTTTTAATATATATTGTTTATAGATCTATATAGAAAAATATTTTTAATATATATTGATCATAGATCTATATAGAAAAACAATATTATGGTAAACAATATTATATTATATTATATATAATATTGAAATATTAATATATTAATATATTATATATAATAAAAGATAAAAGATTAAAAAAATGTTAGTATATATTTTTTTGTATATATTATGAAGAGATAAAAAAGGTTAGTATATATTATATATAATATGTTGAGAGAAAAAATGAATTTATAATATTAATAATATATTGTAATATATAAATAAATTAATACATTCTTTCTATAAATAAGTCAATAAATTTTTATTATATTTGTACCCAAATAATTTAATTATATATAATAATATTTAATAAAAAATAGGTTGAATTTGTTTTTGTCCGTATCTCCCTTAAACCTTAAAGTAAGTTAAATATTAGTTATTTGTTTTAACATGTATTTTTTATATTAATTATTTTTAATCTTAAATTCAGGTAGGTGTACTTGTGCTATGTTTGAAGAACGTGACTTAAAAAATATTAATATATTGAATGTTTAAACAATTTATATAGTATTGTACTTTAATTTTAGAATTTTATATTTTAGAATTTTGACTAATAATTGTGGTTGAATGCTTTTTGGATTATTATGATTTTGGAATTTTAAATAGTTATAATTTTTTCATATTTTCAATTTTAAATATTATGTTTTAAATGTTGAACATGTATGAAAGTTTGATATTTCATTTTGAAAATAAATTTTAGTTTGAGTTCGAGCTTGAATTCGAGCTCGAGCTTGAGTTTGAGCTCGAACTAGATCTTGAATTCGAGCTTGAGTTCGAGCTTTTCGAGTCGAGCCGAGCTTATAGGTAAATAGTCGAGTCAAGTTCGAGCTCAAATTTATAAACTCGTTCGAGCTCGAGTTCGAGTCGAGCTAATAAATACTAAATCGAGTCGAGTTCGAGCTCAAGCAAATTCGAGCTCGACTCGGCTCATTTGCAGCCCTAGTTGCGAGTTCGAAACACACATATAGTATTTTTAATTTTATTTTTAACCGTTTTAAGTTTATTGGCGGGACAACCCACAATCTGACCCAAATATCCATTTACTCTCACATATATATCCAAATTAACCACAGCTCTCGACCCCACAATCTAGACACTTTCAAAATTAAGCATCATTATATGTATAGATAATATTTATTGTTAAAATGTCTCGCGTTCATAAAACTTGGTGTTGAATTTTAAATATAAAGTGTTGTTAGCCTAGTTGGTTAAAGAGTTGTACTTGTTTTGTTAGGTTGCAAGTTCGAAACCTACAAATAACATTTTTAAATTTATTTTTAACCGTTTTAAGTTTATGGGCGGATCAACCCACAATTCGACCCAAGTATCCATTTACTCTCACATAAATATCCAACAACAGCTCTCGACCCGGCAATCCGGACACCCCAAATTAATGATTAAAGTGGGAGGTACATGACACCTTATAAAGTGTTATTAACTTAGTTGGTTAAAGGGTTGTGCTTGTTTTGTTAGGTTGCAAGTTCGAAACCTACAAATAACATTTTTAAATTTATTTTTAACCGTTTTAAGTTTATGGGCGGGTCAACCCACAATTCGACCCAAATTTCCATTTACTCTCACATAAATATCCAACCACAGCTCTCGACCCGCAATCCAAACACCTCTGATTAATGATTAATGTGGGAGGTACATGACACCTTATAAAGTGTTGTTAGCCTAGTTGGTTAAAAGGTTTTACTTGTTTTCTTAGGTTGCAAGTTCGAAACCTACAAATACATTTTTAAATTTATTTTTAACCGTTTTGAGTTTATGGGCGGGTCAACCCACAATTCGACCCAAGTTTCCAATTACTCTCACATAAATATCCAAATTAACCACAACTCTCGACCCGGCAATCTGGACACCCCAGATTAATGATTAATGTGGGAGGTACATGACACCTTATAAAGTGTTGTTAGCCTAGTTGGTTAAAGGGTTGTACTTATTTTGTTAGGTTGCAAGTTCGAAACCTACAAATAACATTTTTAAATTTATTTTTAACCGTTTTAAGTTTATGGGCGGATCAACCCACAATTCGACCCAAGTATCCATTTACTCTCACATAAATATCCAACAATAACTCTCGACCCAGCAATCCGGACACCCCGGATTAATGATTAATGTGGGAGATACATGACACCTTATAAAGTGTTGTTAGCCTAGTTGGTTAAAGAGTTGTACTTGTTTTGTTAGGTTGCAAGTTCGAAATCTACAAATAACATTTTTAAATTTATTTTTAACCGTTTTAAGTTTATGGGCGGGTCAACTCACAATTTGACCCAAGTTTCCATTTACTCTCACATAAATATCCAATCACAACTCTCTACCCGGCAATCTGGACACCCTGGATTAATGATTAATGTGGGAGGTACATGACACCTTATAAAGTGTTGTTAGCCTAGTTGGTTAAAGGGTTGTACTTGTTTTGTTAGGTTTGCAAGTTCGAAACCTACAAATAATATTTTTAAATTTATTTTTAACCGTTTTAAGTTTATGGGCGGGTTAACCCACAATCCGACCCAAGTATTCATTTACTCTCACAGAAATATCCAAATTAACCACAACTCTCGACCCGGCAATCCGACCACTTTAAAAATTAAGCATCATTATATATATATTGATTAGTTAGTTAAAAATTTGAACTTTTATTGTTAAAATGTCTCGCGTTCATCAAATTTGGTGTTGAATCTTAAATACAAAGTGTTGTTAGCCTAGTTGGTTAAAGAGTTTTATTTGTTTTGTTAGGTTGCAAGTTCGAAACCTACAAATAACATTTTTAAATTTATTTTTAACCGTAAGTTTATGGGCGGGTCAACCCACAATCCGACCCAAGTATTCATTTACTCTCACATAAATATCCAAATTAACCACAGCTCTCGACCTGGTAATTCGAACACTTTAAAAATTAAGCATCATTATATATATATATATATATATATATAAATATTATACTCTTTAAATAATTAAGAGTATACATTTTATTAGTATATTATTAGTGAAAATAAAGTGAATCAAACTAACTTTAAATTATAAATTCTCAAAATTAAATTATTTTGAATTAAGAGATAAGGTTATTTATTTACATATTTTATAAGAAATTTAGGTTTATTCTATTACAATAATATAAAATTTTAATGTATTAACAAGGGTATAAGTTATATACATATAATTAATATAAGTATAAATGTACCAAAACAAGAATTTTTGACGAATACAAGAAATTAAAATTTTCATTTTATTTTGAAAATTTTGATTTTGATCATATATGAGCGGGATGGATAAACATGATCCAAATAATTGTCCAACATCATCACAATCATGTCTGGAAGCTTCTTGGGTTGTGATTCGATTGAATTAACCTAAGAACAAGAAACCCGTTTATTCAATTTTTAAAATTCAAATTTGGGTTTTGGTTTATTAGACCGATTCATTGATTCTATCATATCCAAACAGTCTATAAATCATCTAAGGATGAATTTCCAACCATAAAACATCATAAACAACAAACATACAAGCTTATGCAATTTAAAATATTAAAATTAAAATTGTAAATATGAATTAGAGGTTGATTTGAACCTTACCAAGGATTGAAGAACACTCTTTGATCTTTTGAAAAACTTTATGGATGCACAAATCCGAGCTTGAATGCCTTAAACGAAAAATTCGAAAAATCCGAAGCTTTGAAGCTTTAATGGAGGATTTTGATTTTTCTTGTTTTGAGGCTTGTGTTGGTTGGTTAGCTTTAGAATCACTTGAGGGTTATATTTATACTATTCATAAGTCGGTTCACGAAGCTTAGTGGCCTTAATCAGCCAAAAGCCATTAATGGCTTTTGACTATTCTTGGCTAGTAGTCGCCGAAATAGGTTGTGACAAGGCCTATTCTCGTAGGGGCTTTTGAACGAGTAAAAACTGCCAACCACTGATGGAGTTCCAAACAACAAGATCAACACAAATTTTTGTTCTTATCATCGCAACGGTCGCGAGGAAGAAGAAGACCGAAGTAGAAACAATGTCATTTTGTGTCTATCCAGGCGTTCTGTCTTAACGCCATTGACATTTGGGTGATTTCAGCTAACGGGGTTGACGTCCCGTTAGTTGATCCCGTGTAGTCTCGGGCGCGCGTTGCTCTGGTTTCAACCGGCTATGTGGCTTGTTCATAGGCGTTATATGAAAATCCAGCGCTGATCCGATGGCCACGAATCCTACTACAGCGAATTCTTTGAATTCTGGTTGCACTGATTAATGATATATATATATATATATATATTTTATTTTAAAACTTAAGGATTTATTTGAAATTTATTTTTCTTTCATTCTTTTGGCATTAAATTTGATCTTTTTAAATACACAAAATATTAAAATAAATATCTCAAATATTTTACCAATATATATATATATTTTAAATATTTTTAGGATTTAAATAAATAATTATTTTTAGATGAAATAGAAACAACAATTCATCAAAATTAATTATTTTTATCCTTTAATACTTATAAAATTATTTTGGGATAATATGTGTACAACATTTATCCCAAATAATTTTATTTAGCCTTAATTCTTAATTAATTTGATTAATTAACACATTAATTAATCATAATTAATTGTTTTAAATGGGTTTTTGACAATGAGATTAATTATTTTGATCTTATTTATTTAAAATTAATTCAAAATAATTATTTTAATATTATAAATTGGGATATAGATTTTTAGTGTTTACAATATGTGTCTTCAAATAGATGAACCTTTGGATTATGACAAGGAAAATAACATGGTATATTTGGAATCTGTTGTACTAAGGTAATTTCTAAATGTTGGAGAAGGTGAAGACGATTCAAAATGATATTGTCATATCCGTTCGTAAGTAGCCTCACAACATCTCACCTGATGCGGAAAAATTACTCGAGTTGAGTAAATCACAATATCACGATTGTCATGTGAATATTTGTGTCGATTCTGGTTATAAAGTAACCTAAAAAGATTATAAACATACAATGGATCTTTTGGTAAAAAATTTCTTGTAGAAGGTGGAATATCAGCGATATTCCTTGTGCACATATTGTTAAGGCAATAATTTATTATAATAATAACTCATTGGAAGATTACGCTTCTCATTGGTAAAAAAAAAGATGCATATCTAAAAGCATATTTATCTAACATAAATCCTTTGAGGGGGACGAATCTTGGAACAATGAGATCCAATTAAATATTCTACCTCCAAAAGTGGAAAAGTCAGCTAGAAGATCAAAAGAGAATAGAAGACAAGACCTTGAAGAACCAGAGTCACACAAAAAGATGTCTAAGAGAGGAATTATGATGCATTGTTCTATTTGTGGACAAAAAGGTCACAACAAAAAAGTTTTCAAAATAGAGATAATGTAAGTTATCAAAATGCATGTTAATATTTTTTTGTTATTAGTGTATATAAGTATTTAATTTATTGGTCATGAATGGGCATTAACTTCCACACATATATTGTGGTAAAAACTATCAACCTAATAATGAAAACGAAATAATAGCAACCGTAGTGAAATGCATAATAATAACGTAAAAATAAGAAAAAACAAAATAACGACACAAGAATCTTACCCAGGGATTACAAACTCAAACTCTCTTTATTTTCTAGGTTTTAGTCTCACCCTCTCTTCTATTTTACAATATATATATATATATATATATATATATATTTATAATTCATAATTAGGGTAAAGATCATGTGATATCTTTAACATCTCCACCATGATATGATCTCGTGGCGAATTAGTTGACATTTCCATAATAATATGATTTCATTTACATCTTCACCCTTATGTGAATCTCTATTGTCTAACGAATGAGTCTCATCACGAAGAACACCTTAAAACCGATCCTCCTACTTCTCTGATTACATTCCAACAATTATGATATGAATCAATTCGCCACATTTCCGAAACTTGATTCACGTCACCACCTTCGTGGACATATCTACAAGATTTTCATCTATGTGAACCTTCTTCATAACTACCGCTCCTATTGCTTTGACATCTCGAATATAGTGAATTCTAATGTCGATATACTTTGTACGCTCGTGAAACATTGAGTTCTTGGACAAGTGTATAGAGCTTTAGTTATTGCAAAACAACTTCGCTTTATCGTGTTTCACCCCAAATTTACCCACGAGACCATTCAACCAAAGTACCTCCTTGACGCCCTCTATCACAACAATATATTCGACCTCTATTATTGAAAGGGCAACTAGCCTCCCCCGTGTCAGCGATCTGTACATTCCTCCTTTACCTAACCGTATGTTTCATCCTCTTCACTATCCTCCTTCATGTCAACCGATTCTTTAATAATCCCTCTTAGGAACTCTACCTTAAATTCGGTCCTCTCTCTATCGAGTTTGCCAACTTCGACTGACTATGTTGCTCCATAATAGTACTTGGTTTCTCTAAAGACCACATCACGACTAATGATGCACTTAGTCATCTCCCCGTCCTTGTAAAATACTGTCCAACCCTTTACTCCCTCAGGGTATCCAACGAACATACACTTCTTCTCTCTCGGATCTAGCTTTCCATCTCGTTAGTGCATGTAAGACACACACCCTAATACATTAATGTGTCTTGCATTCCAATGTTATTTATAGACAACGATTGATAAAATAAGCTGCAATGTTAACCGCCTTACCCCAAAACCGTTTCGGTAGACCGACCTCAAACAACATACACCAGACATGCTCAAGTAACGTTCTAATCATTTGCTCAACCAAACCATTATGTTGCGGTGTTTTTCGGATGATTTTGTGACGAACCATTCATTCTTCCTTGATAAACTGATTGAACTCCTCGCATAGGTACTCTAAACCGTTATCTGTTTGGAGCTTTTTAATCTTCTATTCGGTTTCAGTCTCTACCATCTTCTTTCACTCATTGAAACTTAGCAAATGTCTCATATTTGTGTTTCAAGATGTGTACCCAAACCTTTCAAGAACAATCATCAATGAAGGTGATAAAGTACTAACCTCCACCTGGACCTACAGTCCTAGTTGCCCCCATAAGTCTAAATGAACATAATCAAGCGTCACCCGAGTCACTTCAACCGACTGCCCAAACTTCACCCTCGTAGCTTTACCGTATATGTAGTTCTCACAAAATTCAAATCATCAAGTTTCTTCTTTCCAAAATAGTCTATCATACTCAACTCCTTCAAACCCCTCTCAATCACGTGCCCCAATCTCTTATGTCATAAACTCCTAGTAATACATTTTGAGGCTCTACCACTACTGCTATATCACCAACCAAAGTGTTGCCTTTAAATACGTAAAGACTCTTCTCTTACACGGCTTTCATTACCACTAGCGACCCCTTTGTGACCCTCAATACGTTTTCTCACCCTTCCATGCAAAACCAAGTTGGTCTAATGAGCCGAGAGAGATTAAATTCCTCTGAAGGTCCGTACGTGTCATATGTCCGTCAATATCCTCTTGATTCCATCATGCGTCTTCAAACGTACTATTCCGATCCATATCACCCTGCAAGACTTGTTGTTACCTAACAAAACCTCGTCCACCAAAGTCTTCTTATAGGTCTCGAACCAAATCTCGTTAGGTGTCATATGGAATGAACACTCATAATCCATAATACAACGCTTGTCGGACTGATTAGTAGAGACAACGAGACTATTCGCACTTTTGTACATATTCTTGACCTCTTAAACAACCTCCGCTTCTCCGCTCTTCTTCCCATCGTTACTCAAATATGGAAAATCTCGCTTAAAGTTTCCCATTGTGTCACAATTATAGCACTTATTAAATTTCTTCCCAAGAGACTTCAAACACCTCTTCTTTTTACTTTTATTGTCTCTCCTTTCGGTTTTCCCTCGGACCAAGAGTTCATTTCTACTTACATTGCTCTCTTCATTATTCTTCTTTTGGTTCTTCTATCTCAATGCACTCATCACATAAACGAGGGTAATCTCCTCCCTCCCATACTCGAGTATGTCTACGAACGTCTTATATGACTTCGGTAAAGAATTTAAAAGCATTAACGCCTTATCCTCATCCTTCTATTTCTCCTTGATGTTTACCAAATCAAGGAGAATCTTGACATAATCGTCGAGATGCGTTTGCAAGTCCTTCCTCTCAGCCATTCTAAACTTGAAAAATCTATACTTGATGTAGATATAAGACGACAGTGTCTTAGTCATATACAAAGACTCCAATTGAACCCACACCTCTGTTTCCATCGTGACACTAACAACCACTCGCATCACCTTATCACTGAGACTAAGAATCAAGGTGTTATAGGCCCTTTCCAACACCTCAATCTTTTTCTCTACGTCTATCGAGGCCGGTAATTATGATTCCCCTCAAGTGCTTTAGAAACTCTCATGTTGCCTAAGCGTGCCCTTATCTTTATTTTACACAATCCAAAGTCCTTCATCCCATTGAACTTCTCGATATCAACTCTAGAAGTCGACCCCATCTAAAATCTTCAAAATAATTGACTGAATCTAAAAAAACTCACAAAACAAAATCAAACCGCGACTATCTTAGCTCAATTTGGCTTTGATAGCAGTTTGCGGTGAAAATTATCATCTTAAGAATGAAAGCAAAATAATATCAACCGTATTAGAATGTAGAACAATATCGTAAAAGTAAGATAAAACAAAATAATAACACAAGAATCTTGCCCAGGTTCGGACCAACAATTTCATACGTCTTGATTTCGGAGAATCGATTCACTAGAGTTATAATAAGAATTACAAACTCTAATTCTCTCTATTTGTTCTAGGTTTAAGTTTAACCCCCTCTTCTCATTTACAATGTATATATATAGGCTTTTAGAATTCATAATTAGAGTAAAGATCATGTGATATCTTTGATATCTCCACCATGATATGATCTCGTGGCGATTTAATTGACATTTCCATAATAATATGATTTGATAGACATCTTCATCATTATGTGATTTCATGTATGTTTGAATACAATAAATAATTGCACATATCTTCCTTCCCCTTTTTGTACCTAACATTGAGGCACACCAAATTTGGGCCTAAAAACCCTAGGCCCAATTCCACAAATACTTGATGATGTAACCATAGACATGTATGATTGTGTAACTACATCTTCACAAATTTTATCAATAAGGTGTAGCCAAATAGATTAATTATAGTGTAACTATATCCATAAAGATTTATTCTATATGTACGAATAGTGCAACCACAAAACACAAAAATGCAGGATGTTATAAATATATCAAGTTCATCAGTAGGTGTGAATGATACAACTACATCAGCACAAATTTCATTAGTAGGTACGACATGTGCAACTACATTCAAATTGCAGCATAATAATAAGAATCTTATTTAAGGACAATAAATTTATTTAATACATGTTTTTTTAGAAAATATTTTAAAATCAAAGGAGTAGGTTTGATTCGTAATGAGTAAGAGAAGATGAATCTATTGTAGTTGGTGCAAACGAGTTACAACATGGTATCAAGCATCCATACCTGATGTGGAGAGATAAAGAAGTATTGTCAACTAAACAATTATAAGAACGAGTAATTGATAGAAAAAGACAATTATAAAAACATGTGAATCAAAGAAAATAAATTTAAATAGTTGAAATGTGGGTTGATTTAGTGGATTTTTTGAAACATGTGTAATTTCAATGGAAACAATGTTCAACTTAAGTTCAATAGTTTTGGATTTTTCGATTTAAGTTCACTTCATTAGAAACAATGGTTTTTGGTTTTGATGGTTTTGAAATGATGTTTAAGTTTGTAAAACAATATAAATGGAAGGTGGTTCATCTTTTCCTTTTCGTGAATGGACTTTGGTTATATGGTTGGATTGTAGTATTATTTTGGTTCATTTGATTATATGTCTATGCTATTATAGAAAATTTGAGAAAAATGTAAATTTGTTAGGTTATTAGTTAATTGCTCAAACAAGCCCTTAATAATGGGATTCTCACTTTACTAGAATTGATTTGTTGGAAATTTAGGTTTTAGTTGTTTGCACTAATTTTATGTTAATGAGTTGTAAGTGATGTGTAATATCCCGAGTGAACATGCTAAGATAATTACTTGATTATGCACTTAAAAACTAATATGTTATCACAAAAATTAAATATAAATATAAATAATTGTGACAACTTAAACTTCAAGTATATGTGGACAAATTATAACTGTTATTAGCTTAATCTAAGGAATGCTAGTTAAAGTTGTGCCATAGAAACAAAATTTAGACAATTGTATTACAAAATAAAAATTTTAAGTTTACAAATAGTTTTGACAAATTTAATCTCAACAAAGTTTTGATAGTTTACCACAAAAACACAACAATTTATAACACTTTAATCATATACGCAACACATAAAAGAGGATTCTCGTGTTTGGAGTATCGAGAACAATGGTAGGTTCGACTTGTACTTGGGATTGTGTTCGTGATCATGGGGACATTGTCCCATGGTCCCAATTAGTGTGCTCTAGCAAAGTGATCCCCATATACCAATTCATTTTATGGCTTGCCTTCCGTGAGAGACTCAATACCCGTGATCGGATCAAGAAGTACATGAGCATCCCAGATCCTAATTGTCTCATTTGCTTGGAAAATGAGGAGTCCATTGAACACCTCCTTGGGAAATGCCCTTTTACATCCTTGCTTTGGCGCAGATTCTCCGCAGCAATGAGCCTCCTCAGCTTCCTAAACAAATGGGCCGACATCAAGGACCTCGCCATCATCAAGACCAAGGGCAATGACTTCAGCTCCAATACCTTCAAGTATTTTTTCGCCAATATTGTTGATCACATTTAGATGGAGAGGAACGCTAGAGCCTTCTCATGAGTCCGCAACAATGTGGATACAGTCTGAAACAATATTATCACCGACGATAACTCCCTCATCCGAACGTGGATGCGTATTCTCACAGGCGAGAAGAATTGATTAATCTATAAAAATTGGAACATCGCCTACGAGAAAGTCACCATAACAACTAATTTAATTGTACTTTAATTCTCAATTCTCATTTGTCATCTTGTATCTCTCTTTTTTGTACTTCATTCAGTTTGTTTTTACTCTGATTTCCTTTAAACTCATATAACTCATTTGCCTTTTGTGGCTTTTATTTTATTGACGCTACGTCGTCATTCACAAAAAAAAGATAAAATATTTGACAAATTTCATCTTCACTTAAATTTCAATATGTTGTTTGCATTCACTAATTAATTACCCAAGATTACTTGTAACACATCCTCTAATTCTTTAACTTTGATCGACAATTCATTGATTTGTTCCATCTTATTTACATTCATTTGTTTTGTAGGCTTTATTATCAAGTCAAAGTATCCACATTTAGTACCATTCTAAAAATAAATAAATTACAAATAAATATTAGATTCAATTACAAATAATAAATTACAAAATAAGGATACGACGGGGATGAATCAAACTTTATTTATGGTAACAGAAATGAGTCAACAAAAAAATTATCTACCTTCTAATTAGGGGAAATTTGATGAAATGACCCTCATAATAGGTCAAATTCGAAAAAAGCCCACGTTTGATAAACCTTGCAAAAAGGGCCTGTTCGCCCTGTGAAATATCGTTCTTGCCCCGATAACACATTTACCGCTGATATTCGAACATTACATATGCGAGAATCATGTAATGCTCGCACATCATCGTACGAGGATTACAGATGCGAGAATCATGTAATGCTCGCACATCATCATACGAGCATTACACGATTCTCACACATTTGTAATGCTCGCACTTAAGCGTATATAAATTCTAATTTTGACCCACATTTTGAGAAACTTTGTTCGTCCGTCCCGTTTCAACCCGCATCAGTTCTACTTATCATCGTCCGTCCATCCTTTTTCAACCCGCATCAGTTCTACTCATCATCGTCCCGTCGTTCCATTATTCAGGTTAATTTAGGGTTTGAGTTTGGGTTTAGGTTGTGTAATGTTCTTAATATTTCTGCCATTTATGTTTAATAACTCCAATGTGTGTTTATATTGATGGATAATCCTTAGTCTTTAGGGTATATGCAGATTTTAGAGTTTGGGTTTGGTTTTATGTGTAATGTTTTTATTCAGTCTGTTTCCTATTCAGTCTGGCTTTTATGTGTAATAACTCTAATTTATTTTATATATTGATGAATAATCCTTAACCTTTAAGGTATATGTAGATTTTAGGGTTTATCTGTGTATATATTGATGGATAATCCACACTCACTAGCATTGTAATGTTCTTATTCTGTAGATTTTAGGGTATATTAAGGGTTTTGTCTTATGAATAATTTTTGGCTGTCTTATGAATATTGTATGAATAATTGATTGTTTTGTCTTATGAATAATTGTATGTTATAATGTTGGTTTTGTCTTGTAACAGTGGCTCTATATTACAATAACCCTCCGTTCAACTTACGAAAACTACAATAACCCTCCCTTCAACTTACGAAAATTATTCACCAACATTGTATATTCTGATTCTGCTTGTGAAGCTAATGGACAAGACGGGTGCCGTAATTGATGAACTCTCCAACGAGGTTGCAAACGATGTTTTGAATGCTGTTACTCAGTTTCTTCAGGAGCATAACTTGTTAATTTGGTATTTTCCTTTACTGGATTCAACAAATATTTTTTTTGTTTATCTTTTTTGATCAGTTATAGATTGGTTTTGTTGTGTTCATTTTGTATAGTTAATAGATCTGGTGGATGAAAATGGACCGGGCTTGTTTGAAATTTCAGATGAAGTGAAAAGAGAGCTTTTGTTGAATCTGCAGGAAGCTGCGTCGACATTTGATGCACCTGAGGATTGGGAAGGGGTTGCGCCTGAGCAACTATTAATGCGATTAGAGTCAACCTGGGATATTAGTAAGCAACAACTTAAGTAATTTGAAAAAGAGATAAATTTGGTGAGGGAATATAGGGTTTTGTGTGTGCATTGCCTTTTGTTCATTTCTTTTTCTTAGCCTGTTTGGTTGGCTAAATATGTAGATTTGTTTAGATGACATCCACTTACAAGAATTATATGTTTAACTCCACTATATGTTCTTCTTATTAGATATATATTTTTTCATTCATTCTTTATTGTCATAATATTGTCTGTCACTTTGAATTCAACTTTTAGGAAATGGGTGTGTATTTTTACAATATGAAGAAGAGTTTTGATAATCCTATTGGGTTGTTCTTGGCTTGTCTATATATCCCATTAAAACACTTTCTAAATTCACATACATAGGGTTATTATAATTTTCGTAAGTTGAAGTGATAGAGGGTTATTATAATTTTGGTAAGTTGAAGTGTGGTAAGTTACAGTGTAATTTTGGTTGATCGTAAAATAAGAGAACCTGTTTTATGGCAAGTTACACTTGTGAAAATTCTAAACAAAGCGACATAAAATATACCCAACTGGGGTGGGTAAAATAACCTGGAAATGGCTGCAGAAAGATTGAAGAAGTTTGTGTTTATACAGTTGTTTTAGTCTAAACAAATGAATGGTTTTCATGCATCTCTTCTTTAAGGCAATCAAGAAGTATGGCAATCTATTGGAAGAAGATATTAACATAAATATATGAGTTGGAATTTCACATTAAATTATCGAAGCTGTAAGTTAGATGAGAATCAAATTGGTATTATTATACCATAGAAGACGATTCGCTATTTCTAATCAAAACCATGAAAATGTCAAATCTTAGAGAAGTTGGAACATCTGCCAAAACCTGGAACACCACTTGATATATCTTTACCTTTTTCATTTCAGTAAAAGCATTCTTCCTTAAGTCTTTATTCGGTGCAAAGATCAGAATAATCTTCACAACCTGAATTGTTTCATTTCAATTATCAAATAAACAAACAAGGTTACGACATTAAAATCTAACCACTAAGGACAATAGAACGATCCTACCTGTACAAAAGCAAACAAATTAGGCATTTGAAATGAACACTCTGTGTTTGCATCACTGTATTGTTCTGTGGTTGCTTCACATAAAATAAACGTACCCATTTGAGAACGAAGAGTCGTGGGTCTTCAGCTGCTGATCTATATCGAAGTTAGCAATAATCGTAGATTAGCAACAACCAGAATATTAGACATAAACCCAACATTGGAAAAACTAAGAAACATCAGAATATACAATGTTCGTGAATATACAACATTGGATAAGCTAAGAAACATCGGAATATACAATGTTCGTGAATATACAACTAATCGTAGATTAGCAATAACCAGAATATTAGACATAAACCCAACATTGGAAAAACTAAGAAACATCAGAATATACAATGTTCGTGAATATACAACATTGGATAAGCTAAGAAACATCAGAATATACAATGTTCGTGAATATACAACATTACAATGCTCGTGAGTGAGGATTGTTCATCAATATAAACAGATAAACCCTAAAAGCTACATATACCATAAAGGCTAACGATTATCCATCAATATAAACACACATTGGAGTTATTAAACATAAACGACAAAAATAATAAGAACATTACACAACCCTAAACCCAAACCCAAACGCTAAACTGACCTGAATAATGAAACAACGAGACGATGATGAGTAGACCTGATGCGGGTTGAAACGGGACGGATTGACGATGATGAGTAGAACTGATGCGGGTTGAAACGGGACGGACAAACGATGATGAGTAGAACTGATGCGGGTTGAAATGAGACTGACGAACGAAGTTTCTCAAAATGAGGGTCAAAATTAGAATTTATATACACTTAAGTTGCGAGCATTACAGATGTGCGAGAATCGTGTAATGCTCGTATGATGATGTGCGAGCATTATATGATTCTCGCATCTATAATGCTCGTATGATGATGTGCGAGAATTACATGATTCTCGCATTGGTAATGTTCGCACATCAACGGTAAATGTGTTATCGGGGGCAATAACAACATTTCACAGGGCGAAAAGGCACTTTTTGCAAGGTTTATCAAACGTGGATATTTTTTCGAATTTGACCTATTATGAGGGTCATTTCATCAAATTTTCCCTAATTAGAGCATCCATATAATTTATTGTCAAACTCTGTTCTTTTTTTATTGCACATATTAGACTCTTCAATCCAGAATAACAAAATAAACATTGCGAGATGTGGAGGAAGACATAACTTGCATTGACGACGGATCAGTTGATTTGATTAATCGCAATATACTTAGTCTTAGATAGAGAGCTTCAACCGGAAAAAAAATTAAACCAAGATTAAACAATTTAATAAATGAGTACTCCTAAGAGCCACTAAACTTATAGATGAATAGAATAAGTGACGGACAATACAAACCTATAAGAATGTCCCATAAAAGTGAATAAAAATATTAACACATAAGAAAAAAAATATACATTCAACTATAAAATAAGAGCAGCAACAATAAGAAGATGAGGAAAACACGAAAATAATTAGCAACACGATAATTATGACAGAAGTTCACCGAAAAGGAACTCTATTTATGACAACTTTTGTGTGGAGTTAAAATTAAAGAGCATAAAGCATTTGTGAAAAACAAATATGTTATTTTGAAATTCTAAAAAAAAAAACAATTTATTCCCCGATTTTCATCCTCACCCAGACAAACTCTGGTATGTAAAAAGTTTAACAATCATACCAGAACTTCGATATATTCGCCTTTAGAAACGTGATGTACAAAATAGTCGTCCAAATGCACACCATTGTTTCTTCATGTACCACCTTAAAGAAAAAAGTGTAAAATAATTGAACAACACAATAACACTTACAATATCCTAGATATTACTAGTAGTGTATGTTGAATCTTATTTAAAGGACATAATGGTCTACCGTATATGTGATATAATTGTACTTTTCACTAAAACATGATAAACACTTGACTAACCTGCTATGTCACTGCTAGACGCAATAAACCGAAATTATAGTATTATCTCATCAATTAAGTGTACTACAAAAGTTCCTAACTCACCATAATCTATAATGATTTCCTTGGCTTATGCAGGTCCCAAGCCAAACACAATGATGATCAAATTGAAGGACACATTTTTTTAGGGGTGACCAAACGGGTAAACCCAACCCATATTCAACTCAAATTAAATTTACCCAACCCATACTAATATGGGTTAGGTAACCCAAATTATTATTTATTTTTTATTTTTCATTTAACATGTATTTGACTCATTTAACACATTTTAATCCATTTAACACGTTTTGACATTTTAACACGTTTTCCACATTTTTCACGTTTTGGCACATTTAATACGTTTAACACGTTTTTTTACGTTTTTAACACGTTTAATACGTTTTTCACACGTTTAACACATTTTTGACATGTTTAACACGTTTAACATATTTTGACACGTTTAACACGTTTTTGACACGTTTAACATATTTTTGACACGTTTAACACGTTTTTCATGTTTTTGGTATGTTTAACAGGATTAACACATTTTGACACGTTTTTCACAATGATGACACATTTAACATATTTTGACATGTTTTTCACATTTTTAGCACGTTTAACACGTTTTGACACGTTTAATATGTTTTCATGTTTTTCACATTTTTGACATGTTTAACACGTTTTTAACATTTTAAACACATTTTCACACGTTTTTCACGTTTTTCCCATTTTGGCATGTTTAACACATTTTGACATGTTTTCACGTTTTCAGCACGTTTGACACGTTTAACATGTTATTCACGTTTTTCACATTCTTGACAGGATTAACATGTTTTTAACATTTTAAAAATATTTTCACATGTTTTTCATGTTTTGACACGTTTAACACGTTTTGACACGTTTAACACGTTTTCCACGTTTTAGCACATTTTGACACGTTTAACACGTTTTTGGCACATTTAACATATTTTCCACATTTTTGACACATTTAATACATTTTTTACACATTTAATGTGTCAAACGTGAAAAACGTGTTAAACGCGCCAAAAATGTGAAAACGTGTTAAATGTGTCAAAAATGTGAAAACGCGCTAAACATGTCAAAAACGTGTTAAACGTGCCAAAAACGTGTTAAAACTTGTCAAAACGTGTTAACATGCAAAAACCATGTTAAACATGTCAAAAATTTATTTAATGTGAAAACACGTGTTAAACGTGTTAAAATGTCAAAAACGTGTTAAACGTGCTAAAAACGTATTAAACATGCAAAAAACGTGAAAAACATAAAAAACGTGTTAAATGTACCAAAACATGTTAAATGTACTAAAAATATGTTAAATGAGCCAAAAACGTGTTAAACGTGTTCAACATGTCAAAAACGTGTTAAACGTGCCAAAAATGGGAAAACATGTTAACATGTGAAAAACATGTCAAATATGTCAAAAACGTGTTAATAATACTAAAAACGTGAAAACATGTTAAACGTGTGAAAAACGTGTTAAATGTGTAAAAAACATATTAAACGTGTTAAACATATCAAAAACGTGTTAAACATGTTAAACGTGCCAAAAACGTGAATACCGTGTTAACATGCCAAAAATATGAAAACCGTGTTAAACTTATCAAAAACATGTTAACGTGTTAAATATGTCAAAAACGTGTTAAATGTGCCAAAACGTGAAAAACATGTTAAACTTGTCAAAAATATGTTAAACGTATTAAACATGTCAAAAACATGTTAAACGTGACAAAAACGTGAAAAACATGTTCTTAGTGTGAAAACGTGTTAAACATGTCAAAAACGTGTTAAACGTGCCAAAAACGTGAAAATGTGCCAAAAACATGAAACGTGTTAAACATATGAAAAACATGTTATAAGTATGAAAACGTGTTAAAAATATTAAAAACGTGTTAAACGTGTGAAAAATGTGTTCGACTTAAAGTTGGAAGATGATTAGTTTATATTGGATTAATAATAGAGAATTAAATTAAATTTATATAATTTGGGTAATTTGGGTAACCCTAACCCAACCCATACTCAACCCAACCCAAATTAACCAACCCGAATTAATATTTTGGGTTAGGGTTGGGTTTGTGTTGGGTTGAAATTTTTCATGTTTAAACTAGTTTTGATAATTTAGTTTAAATAATCAAAAAGGGAGAGATTGTTTGGTTGAAATTTTTAATTGATTTAAAAATAACTTAACAATTTTGATTTAATGATTGATGAAATACTTTTTGGATAAAACTAAGTTCAATAATTGTTAGTCATATCAAATATATAAATATATATTTAAATATCAACATCTTAAGTAGTGTAGTGGTAAGTATGTCTGTCATACAGGTGACCTGGGTTCGAATCTCATCAGATGCAGAATTAATAATTAGAGTTTTGTTAATTTGCAGGCACAACTGAAAGTCAACGCGGAGTTAGACCGATTTTATGAAAAACGTCTAATGTTAGACGTGGGGTCTAACTAGTGGAGTTAGACGTGCAGTCTAATAGAAAGAGAAAGATAGGGCGTCTAATGTAAATTGCTTCTAAGCAGATGAACGACTAAGATGATCAGATATGCATCTGAAGGCAGATGCTCTTCCAGACAGTTGGCAGCAGAGTCATCCAGGCAGCTGACAGCAGAGCTCAACAAATGAATAACCGCCACGTATGCCATAATTCAAAATGCCTGTACTGTATTGTACTACCACGATCTCAAGAATCTTTTTCTGCTGTACTATCCAACACCTCATGGATAGTACATCCAACGGAAAGATGACATGTGTCCAAAAGAAGGATTTGACCGTTGAAGTTTTTCAAAAATAAATTGCTGCCTAAGACAACGGACAAATTGCTGGCTAAAAAAATACAAGAAAGAGAGAGCTGCTTTATTTTTCAATTCAAGAAAGTTTCTAAAATCAAACATCTCACTCATCATCTAGCTGTGTATACATTGTATTACATACTGTCTTTTCTTTGAGAAAAATTTCAGTGTTGTAAGTTGAAAAAATTTTGTTTTGTTCAACAGAGAGTTAACTAGATTAGTGAACTGTATTTGATTCAAAGAAGTATAGTGAATCCTTCCGGTGGTTGGAAGAAGGGGTGACGTATGAGAGTTTGTTCCGAACATCCATAAACAACTTCTTGTGTTCTTTACTTTCTGCCATTCATCTTTCATTGGTTCAAAGCTTCAAATCCGACGAACACTTCCGCACTTGAATCTGTTTCAAGAGTTCGAAGGATTTGCGAAGAATAGAAAGAGATATTAATCCCTAACATGATTTCTATCAAACCGTTTATCCGAAGTCTTCATCAATAACCAGACCCCCGTCTCTATCGATAAAGTCGATCCTATCAGTTTGGGTAAACCCAAATTATGCTCACCCCTACATTTTTCACAACCATGGCAATGCTTTGATCGTGGAGGTTGTAATCACCGCAGACAATAATCACAAACAGATACTCATAAGGAGAATCATTATTGGAAATTATATAATCAAGGAGCAATAGAAGTGTGTGATGATATTACCTGTACAATATTACAGTAGTTGCAGGTCAAAGTTCTACAAGGATATGCATGAGAAGGAATCCAGTTCATGTGGGATAAAACTCAATTGCTAAAACTTGGCCTCATGTGGCATATATTTTCTAGGTAATTTGCCAATTGCATCACAAAATATGGTATTCTAATTTATCTTCAATTTAAATATTATAACCCATGAAGACTTGCAATGCTAAGAAGGTGTAAATGTAAAAAAGGAAATATGCCTGCATTTGGGTACGCAGAAAAATGAATACAATTGGAAAATGTAAAGCATTTATGAATGAAATGGAAGAGAGGATCTCATGCTTAGAAGATTTGAAATAATATGCATTCAAAGATTTGAAAATAATATGCAAAAATACCTAAAGTCAGTAGCGGAAGAAATGCCCTGTTGTGTGGTCGTGGAAGAAGAACAGTCGAGAAATAAATGTTTTGTTGTGGTCGGTCGCGGAAGAAGAACAGTGGACGAAATCAGTGAGTGATCACGCAAAAGAACATTTGTGGAAAGACATTGAGAGTTGGGCGTTGAAAGAAGAAATTAAGTTGAAAGGATTTTGTTTGTTTAATTAAGATCGCGCGCGAGCGGAAGAGATCATCAATGTAAAAGAAGAAATCAAGATTTTGTTTGTATAATGTTAAAAAAATATAATAAATAAATAAATAAATGACATGTGACAATTACATTAAATAGGTTAACAGAGTTATTTTGAGTCCTAAATATAACTAAATAATGTAAAAAACATTTTTAAACAATAAAAAAATTAAGAAAGTCTTAAAATTGAGAAAACTCTCTATTGATTCGAGTAATCATGTAAACTAATAACAATACATAAAGCAAAAGAAAAAAAATACAAAATATAACGAGGTTCGACCAAACTACATACATTCTCGAGAGTGCCGTCAAATATATTATTTTACTTTTAGGTTAAAACCTTATATTACATTGTATTTATAGAGTAGTGCATTAGGTCACAAAGACTAAACTACTCTAGGTCCATCCCATTAACTTTAAACTTAATTAACATGTGTATATAAGTCACATACACAACAATCTCCACCATGTCAAATATTCTATCTCGTAAGAGATAAATCACATACCTTCATCTTCGAGAAATTCAAGACACTTCAAGTGGGATGGCCTAACACCATTCCTTAGAAACTTGAGACATTGAACAATCCCAAACAATGTCTAAACTTGTCGATATTAACTGGTTTCATCAACACATCAACTACATTTTTATTAGTATGAACTTGTTGGTAGTAATTGGCTTCATCAACATATCAACTACATTTTTACTAGTATGAACTTTCTGTAAAAGTATCTCACTAGATGCGATTAACTCTCTAATCATGTAAAATCTCACATCAATATTCTTCGTTCTAGCATGGTATTCTTTTGCAAATAAATGGCGCTTTGACTATCACAAAGTAATTGAACTCCACCTAGCTCAATACCAGTGCCTTTACCAACTCATTAGGCCACAATGCTTATTTAGCAGATTCTACTATTGTCATGTATTCTACTTACTTTGTTGATAATACCACTGTTGGGTCAAATTATATTGATTAAAATAATTAAGAGAATAAGTCTATTCTATGCAAACTTTATTTTCATGATATGTTATTAAAACTCAGATATGAATAAAGCTAAGTTGTCTAATTGTTTTTGTGCAGGTGCATCAGACTTTACTAACTTAGACGTGGTCTAAGCAGGCTAATTAGACGCGTTACGTAGTTAGACGTTGATGTCTAACTCCATTAGATGTGGTAGTCTAATGGGTAACGTAGTTAGACGTTGGCGTCTAACTCTTTCAGACAAGTCTGAAGGGATACGTAGTTAGACATTGCAATCTAACAAATACGTAGTTAGACGTTGAGGTCTAACTTCATTAGATGTGGTAGTCTAATGGGTAACGTAGTTAAACGTTGGCGTCTAACTCCTTCAGACAAGTCTGAAGGGATGCGTAGTTAGACGTTGCAGTTTAACAGATACTTAGTTAGACGTTGATGACTAACTCCATTAGACGTGGTAGTCTAATGGGTAACGTAGTTAGATGTTGGCGTCTAACTCTTTCAGACAAGTCTGAAGTGATACGTAGTTAGACGTTATAATCTAATAGATACGTAGTTAGACGTTGAGGTCTAAATCCATTAGACATGGTAGTCTAATGAGAAACGCAGTTAGACGTTGAAGTCTAACTCCTTCAGACAAGTCTAAAGAGATGCGTAGTTAGATGTTGCCGTCTAAGAAATACGTAGTTAGACGTTGAGGTCTAACTCCATTAGACGTGGTAGTCTAATGGGAAACGTAGTTAGACGTTGACGTCTAACTCCTTCAGACAAGTCTGAAGGGATGCGTATTTTGATGTTGCAAGTCTAACTTCATTAAACTTGGTGATCTAATGGAACACACTATTAGATATTGACGTCTAACTCCCTTAGACTAGGCAGTCTAATGGAGTACGTCTAATGCCTCGCTTCAGCAGCTGTTTGAAGTTAGCATACGTTTACCCACGATCAACTAGTTGTCTGCTACTCTACTCCACTCACTCTTGTACAGTATGACAAGCCAGCTAATTGCATCCAATGAACGAACGCCACGTATGCAAATGTCCTTCCAACAGTTTGTCTAGTACAAGACAATATCAGAGAGGATATTCGGTGCACTACCAGTTCGGTACGGCCACGATCCATTTGCTTAGAGTCTACTGTACTCTTGTCTTATGGGCGACCTTCCAATTGACGCTTGCCACGTGTCCGTGAAGAAGATTCGACCATTGATGTCCTTCTACTATAAATAGATTCTCAAGGACAACGGATGAATCTCTCAGTGACTAAATTTACAAGCTTACTCTTGCCTTACTGATTTCTTACATCATTTAAATTCAAGAGAGAAAGAATCAAAACATTGTCGAGCTGTGAGAATATTTTTCATAATATTGTAAGTTGAACAGAGGTTGTTTTGTTCAATAGAGTGTTAGTTAGTTCAGTAAACTGTATTTGATTCAAAGAGTTTAGTGAAATCTTTCCGGTTGTAGAAGAAGGGTGACGTAAGAGGGTTTTCTCCGAACATCCATAAACAACTCCGTATGTTCTTTACTTTCTGTCATTCATCTTTCATTGGTTCAAAGTTTCAAATTTGACGAACACTTCCGCCCTTAAAACTGTTTCAAGAGTTCGAAGGATTTGTGAAGAATAGAAACAGATTTTAACTTCTAACAGAGTTAAAATCGAATTATTTGTCATAAGTTGTTATCAATAGTCAGACCCTAGTCTCTATTGTTAACACCGATTCTATCAACTACTATAGACTGAAGTGTTGATTTCTAACATATAAGTCTTCCACAAAGAGTAAACACAAACCAAGTTATAGACCTTTTGTCATCAATATCACCAACATAGTTTAAATCCACGTATCCAACAATTACAAATTCAACTTTGACCACAAAAAATAATACCAACTTGAAGTGCCCTTCAGATACCTGAAGATCCATTTGATTGCTTCACAATGTTGCTTACCTTATTTTTCTATGAACTTACTAACTTGACTCACAACTTCAGTAAAATTCAATTGTGTACAACCATTGCAAACATCAAACAACCAACTACACTTGCATATGGAATATTTGTTATGTCTTTAATATCCTTGTCCGTCTTTGGATATTTTTCAAAAGAAATCTTAAAATGATTTGTCAAAGGAGTGGACACTAGCTTCGAATTTCTCATCCGTAATTTATCTAGTACTTTCTCAACATAGTCCCGTTGAGATAACCGCATCTTTATTGAGCTTCTATCCCTACTAGATTCCATTTTAATAATTCTCTTCGAATCACCTAAGTCTTTCATATAAAACTCCTAGCCCAACAAAGCTTTCAAGGTAACAATATCATGCATATATTGTGCAACAATCCAACATATCATGTGTATACAGTAATAGAAAAATAAAAGATATGTCATCAAGGCTTTTGACATAAACTCAACAATCATACTTGCATGGTCTATAACCAATTTTAATCATGTAGGAATAAAACCATTTGTACCACTATCTTGAAGACTATTTTAATCCATACAACAATTTCTTTAACCTGTACACCAGATGTTTACGTCCATGTTGAGTGAACCCTTATGGTTGCTTCATGTAAATTTACTCCTCCAAATCACCATGCAAAAAAGAAGTTTTAACATTCATCTACTTAATTGAAAATTACAACTGGCTACTAATGCAAATACTACACTTATTGAATTATGTCTAACTATCGAAGAAAATATTTCATCATAAGCTATCCCCTTCTACTGTAAAAACCTTTTTGCAACAAGTCGAACCTTGAATTATTCCCCTTCTTTTTTAAAGAATGTTGTTTTCTTCTTATAGACTCATTTGCACCCACTTGCCTTCTTACCCTCAGGAAACATAGTTAACTCCCATGTTTGATTCTTCTACAAAGACTCCATCTCCTCAACCATCACAACAATCCATTTATCTTTCACCTGACTCATAATAGTTTCCTAAAAGTTATCAGATCATCAACATTGATAAGTAGTGTGAACGAGACCATGTCTTCATAGCCAAATTTATTATGAGGCTTCACAGTAGTGTGTCTTTGTTTATCTTTGATTAGACTATAGTCTTGTAAACCATTTGTATCATACATTCAGAAGCTGAATTGAACTTTCACTCCTATCAGATATCACTGAAGGCTATTCAAAATCCATCTCAACCATATTAGATACAACCAAGATTTCTTCTGAATCCATTTATATTTTGTATCTAAAATAGAGCAATTTTTTATAATATTGTCTATACTCTACTACAACATAAATTGCTCATCAAATATCACATTTCTACTAATCACAATTTTCTTTGCAGTTGAATCCCCAAACTAGTATCCCTTACCAAAATTTTATAACCTAGAAAAATACATTTCTTCGATTTTGGATCAAGTTTTGATCTTTCATCACCTGGTACAAGCACATAAGCTAGACAATAAAAAATCTTTAAATTATTAAAGTTAACTAGATTATATGTCCACACTTCTTCAGCAACTTTACATCCCAATGATGCCCGTGGTAATCTATTAATGAGGTAATCCTCCATATTCACAACTTCTGTCCAAAAACTCTTAGGAAGCCCCACATTCAATCTCAAGCACATTTCCTTCTCAACAATGTATTTGTTCATCATTTCTGCCACACCATTTTTTGGTGTATCTAATATACTATAAAATACCTTTGAACATTATGCTCCTCGCAAAATTTCTTAAATTGCATGTTTGTGTACTTTATACCATTATCAGACCTCAAATACTTGATTTTCTAACTGTCCATTTCTCTGCCTCTACTTTCCATAGCTTGAATTTGGCGAAGACTTTGAATTTCTATTTCAAGAAATAAATCTAGACCTTTCTAGAATAGTCATCAATTTACTCAACAAAATGGACTCCACCTACAATTATACTCCCCCAACAATGTATATATATATTCTCTTTTCTTCGATTTCCTTTCATAACTATCAATGCACCTTTACGAATTATAATGGTTTTTCGATCCTCGTCTATTTTATGAGAATACTCATTCTCAAGAAAAGTATCTAACGATATTAGATTCTTCTTCACTTCAAGTATATTCCTAACATTACCATCATACATCTTAATTTTGACTTCACCCGTGTCAATAATACTACATCATCTATTGTCACATAAGTGAACAAAACAAAAATTATATGACTTATATGAACTGAACGACTCTTTGTTAAGCGTTGTGTGATTAGAATATCCCGAATCAAGATTCCATGAATCCTTGAATTGATTGTTTGTAATTAAAAGTACATCACCATCATTATGCTCTAAGTCGTCTTTTTAGACAACGTTCACCGACTTGGAAGATTCAATATCATTAATCATCTTTGGACAATTTTTCTTTATATGTCCCAAATCCCTGTAATTATAACAATGAACTGTTTTGTTCCTCCTTGACTTGGATATGGATTTTCCTCTTCCAGAACGCTCTTTTTATTGTCTTCTTCTACGACCTTGATTTCCCGTAACATATAAACTGTCGGATTTAGAATTTTCCTCTACATTATACTTCTATTAGTTTTGGGCCAACAATGATATAGTAATTTCTTCTACTTTGATATATATTTTCTTTCTCATATGTTAGAGTACCCACCATGTGCTCATAGGAAGACGATAATGAGAAAAAATAATAATTTATCTATCTTCATCATCAATATTCACATCAAGCTCTCTAGATATGTGATTATCTAATTAAAGACATTCACATGCTGAGACAAATATGAACCCTTGTGTATCTTCAACCCATATAACCTCTACTTCATATACATCTTGGTCGTCAACGATCTGGACTTAAACTGACCTTCTAACTTTTTCTAAAGCTCAATTAGAGATTGCAGATTTATCACATGCTACATGATTTTATAGGCCAAACAAAGTTGTATGGTCCCTGATGCTCGTTGTTGCAACTCTTCTCAATCTTCGTCCTCCATTCCTGTTGGATTTTCAACACTCAAGGATTTCAATATTCATTGTTGCACCAACAGATCTTTAACCCTCGTTTTCCATAGACCGAAATTATCCATTTCATTGAACTTTTTAACTTAAAATATGGTAATTGAAGATATCTCAACACACTCCAATACAAATCAAACAAGTTCAAAACCAAAGCTAAACAAAGCCTTGAGAATTTGTTGAAATCTGGAATCATATAAGCCCTTTTCTTATTTTAACAAACAAACAAGACATAAATCAAGGAAGCCCTAAGCTTTCTGATTTGTTTCTATCTCACGTGTGTTAGTTGCTGCTACTATATTCTCTCTTATTTTTTTTAAATATATCTTTAGATCTATATTTTTCTATAGATTGAAAAATAAGATCTGGAAATTTTCCTCTTTCCTTCATATTCCGCTGATCTATTTTAAGCAATAGAGAGAAAACCGAAAACTCTGTTTTTTCAGTGTTTCACCAACTAACAAAAAAGAGGCTTACTTCTTGTTACTGTTGCTGAAATCTCTCTTCGTATGGAAGCTTTAAATAGAAGCAAGCTTCACCATTTATTTTCCACCACCGTTGTCGATCTATTTTGAGAATCAGAACCCGAACGTAAAACACAACATCTTCCTCTCTAATTAGTTTAGGTTAAATCTCAACGGTGCTCTGATACCAATTGTTGATTCGAGTAACCATATAAACTAATAACAATAGAGAAATCAAAAGAAAGAATACAAGATATAACGAGGTTCGGCCGAATTGTCTACGTCCTTGAGAGTACCGTCAAATATATTATTTCACTTTTAGGGTTAATACCTTATATTACATTGTATTTATAGAGTAATACATTATATCAAAAAGACTAAATTATTTTAGTCTATTAACTATAAACTTAATTAACATTTATATATAATGCACCTAAACAACACTCTCTAACTATAGTAAGAAATTTGTCAAAAATATTGTTTTGATCAACTTTTTGAGGATAATAAAGAGAAATATTTGATATGTGAAGATAAATGTTTGAAGATGAGAGGAAGTTGGTTTATTTATCGGTTTAATTTTGTTTTTTTCATTTTTTTTTATAAATGGTTCGAATATTAAGATTCGAATAGAACATACAATTTTTTTGTGTTGAGTTATGAGTATTCACTGTATAATTTTAATTCTTTCTATTTTCCTTTCACTACTACAAAATGTCCCTTAATCTCATTGTTTAGCTTGAACATAATCATAAAGTTTTTAAATAAACATTTCACTCTCATGATTATGATCACATCCTCAACTCCCTTAAAGTCTCATTGATAGTGGTTTCTTTTAATTAGTAATATTAAATTTAGATTTGTTTTCCATATATTATTATTTGATATATATATATATATATATATATATATATATATATATATATATATATATATATATATATATATATATATATATATATATATATATATATATATATATATATATATATATATATATATATATATATATATATATATATATATATATTTCCTTGGTTTTTATGCTTTAATTTAATTTAATTTAATTTAATTTAATTTAATGATCTTTCTAAATAATAATAAAAATCCAAGATGACAGATGGATTTAACAAAAACGATTTTTTATTTTAGTTATTAACAATCCTATTTATTAAAGATATTTTTTCTTCATATTTTTGTTATAATTAGGAATTTATTTTATTTGTCTTTATAATATTTTAATGGGCATGTAGATGATATAGCATGTGACTTACCTACCATATTATTAGTTTACATTACTACCAAATACCATAGAATACAGTACAATATTCTAGCAAAAATAAAAAAATAAACTACATTATAATTAGTAGGTGTGTTATGTAGGTTAAAAGTCAATATCATCATGGACAAGAAACAAACATCCTTCCCAAATGATAACCAGACAAAATGACAAGTTTAAAATCATATAATTGTCTTCTTCTTTTCATTCAAGTGCGGGCTCAATTATGCATACCGACAAATATTTTGATTTTTTTTTTCTAAAAATTATAAAATTCATTTTATTTGTATATTTAATTACAACTAAATATTAAATTAATCAAACCAGTACAATTTAACTTATAACATTATTTGTCACTTCACTATTAATCTCCTTGTCTATATTTTTCAGTACAAACATTAGATCTTAAAAGATAATATTATAAATGTGTCATTCTAAATATGTTTCTTAAACTTTTATATTAATGAGTGGTAACTAATCAGTTTCTTAAACTTTTATATTGATGAGTGGTAACTAATCAGTTTAACATAATAGCTCCATTGATTTAAAAGGGCGTAAAAAGTAAAGTAGAATTATAGTAAGTTGATTTGTACTTAATTATTAACTACAATGTTAAATTAAAGTTGAACAAGATATGCATTTGATTGAATATTATTTTAGATAAGATAATGGTTTGAAATATATACTTTAAATATATATATGCATCTGTTAATAAGTTTAATAAAATGATTATGTTCAAACTCTGCAAAAACCTTGGGCAGTTAACTGAAAAAACAAAACAAAAATATAACTTTTCTAAAATATAAAATAGATAGTAAAATAATTTTGGCAACACAAACTCCTGAGCAACTTTTATTTTGTACATATAGCATTCTCAAGTAAAATATCAAATATTTGTTTTTGTTATTATTATTATTATTATTTAAATTAGAGGTTATTTTAAAAAAAACTAACACGACATTCATAATTATAATTTTCACTCCAATTTAAAAGTGTTTTTAGAAGTAGTATATAGAAGAGTTGAATAATTGGATGTTATAATTGTACAATGACAATTTAATTTTTATGTTTTTTTTAGAAAAAAGAAAAAAAAGTAAGATCATAGTTATTCCTCAAAGGTTTAAAATGAAAGCAAAATTAGGCATAACTTTATAGTGTAATGTTAGTTCTCTTTAATAATAAAAAAAAAGTTATTCATCACCATAAAATAAAAAATTGAAAAACTACCTTCAATCAACAATAATCCAACCAGATAAAGAAAAACAAATATCCAACTTTAAAAAATAGAAAAACTAATAAATGAGAATGTGAAAAAAGGGATAAAATTCACAAGACCTCGAAACTGGAAGGTTGATCTAAAATTTGACTTTCTTCTAAATTAAGCTTGATATGGATGTACTACTTAAGCCTTTTTCCATCTATTCTTCCTACTTCAACTACCCAAACTCAATAGGATCATAAAAACTACACAATTTGAACCATGTTGACCGAAACTCAAACCATTTGGTGATAGAAGACATAAATCCAAAATTGGGAGGAATGATAAGAACAACGAAGTCTCCGAAAGGACTGGTCGATCTGTTTATTGACTGTTGAAGCCCATATGATCAAATAAGATCCAACTGAAAATGAGTCTAGATCAATATAAATGTAAGGTTGCAAGATTTTGCATAGGGATGACAATAAATACTCGTATACTTGATATATGTGCGTATTTGATAATCGTGTTCAAATATTTAAATCGAGTTCGGAGACGGTGTCGGGGATGAGAGTGAAAAGAATTATTTGATCGGGGTAGAGGATGAGGAGTGTGTGAAACTCAAACCCGATACTCGATAAAACGGAATATTAATATATATATATATATATATATATATATATTTATTTATATATATATATATTTATTTATCAAATTCCACATATTTACCATCTTTACAAACTTACAATAAATTTATTGTATATGTTACTCATACCCTAACTCCATCTAATAATATTTTAATTTCTCAATCTTCACTTTTATTTAATAACAAAATATTTTATTTTTCTACTCACATTTTTTTTTTCATGTTCAACAATCTTGTAATTATTTTCAATTTTCTCTATATTTTTTTGTTAAACTCTAGTATGTAATAACAATAAAGTTGTTAAATTTTTCAACTTTTACAACTACTAGTAGAAAATGTATAATTACGGAGGACTCTCACCGATAGCAATTGAATGCTCTCAGAAATATTTATTTCACCGAGAACATCACTCTTTCCTCGCTGATATTTGTTAAGACCACCGAGAGCATCACTTCTCCCTCGTAGATAGTTTTTATTGCCTAAAGCCTTTGGTGTCATCTCTCGGTGAAATTCTATTTCCGAGGGCCCCCGATTACGCCCTCAGTGAAATCGTTTTAATTTTACCCCATTCACTTCCTTTATTTTTTCTTTCTTCTTCCTCTTGATTCCTCTCCCGCTCCCTTTCTTCGATTCTGGTCCGTCCTCCACCCATCATCTGCCCACAGATCCGATTTCGCATGTCCTCCGCCCAGTACAAATCTGATTCCGCCCTCCTCCGGCCACAACTCGATTCCGCGTCTGTCTTCACCAGCTTCTCGATTCCAGGTCGAAGCAGCTAACCACTTGTTTATATATATATATATATATTTATTTGTTTGTTGGATTGTTTTCACAGATTCTCGATTGTTTGCTAATCATTTATTTATATATATTTTAGGATTTTGCTGCTGGATTTAGGGATTTTTTTGCTGGATTTAGTGATTTTGTTGCTGGATTCTTTGATCCGATGCCATCAGCTTTTGCTCTTCTTTTTGCCAATTCCAGGTCTAATATTTATATTTAGTCAGCTAATCACTTTTTACACAAATTAGATTTAGGGATTTACACAAATTCATTTAACTGCTGCTGGACATTGATATTTTTCTGCCTTCATTAGATATGTTTTTCCGCCTTCATTAGATATGTCAGAAATAAAATTAAATGTTTGTCAGCCTTAATTCGTTTGTTTGCATTTCAATATTCAAACTTGCAAATATATTGTTAATCTAAGAAATGAAAATAAAATACCTTTTGGGAAGCTTGAGAATCTCTAGAGGAGAACCGATATCCTCGAGGCAGGTGGTTCTAATGAACCAAATGACACATCTGACCATGTAGATCCGATGTTACCGGAGGTTGAGATGATGACGACATCCTCCTCCCAGCCTGCAGTATACGTTATAATCTTTGAATACATAAAAAAAAAATCAATTATTAATGTTGTCTAATACTTTTGTAGGATCTACATCAAAGAGAAAGGGTCGGGGCAAAAATAAGAACACTGCCCTCTCGAAGTTGACCCCAGATAAGAAAATAACAATAGAATTATCGTCAAATGGGAGAGTGTGTTGCGATAACGGCACGACATGGTCCAGACATATTGGGATCGTAGTTCGGGACCCGACTGTGATATCATATCGTCTACTACATTGGTCAGACTTGAGCTCCACCGACATAGAGCATCTTTGGAAGTCGGTAATGGTAAGTGTTAATATCTTATTGTATTAACTTTTATTCTCTAATACATAATAATAATTAATCTCGAGTATTTGCATAATCATTTTGAGGCAGTGCTGGAACCTATTGAGTATTATCGGAAATATATAATGGAACATGTTAAGGTGGTTTATGTTAGGTATCGATGTGATATCAACCAGAATTATATTAAAGCTCATGATGGAGATATAATAGCTATCATAGCACACAAACCGAATGAATATACAAAATATGATTGTAATTACATTTTCGATTGTCACTTTCTTCGAGACGATTTCCGGATGAATTTGTAAATTCTAAACTTTATACATCCTTGTTTATAATATAACTAAGTATTAATTGATGTTTTCAAAAATATGTAAGAATTTAGTGTAATTCAAAAAATAGGAAGAATTTTCGAATGACACATCTTGCGGGGAGTGTGTCATTCTCTTAGGTGGCAACAAAAATGGATATTTATTCAAGAGTAATTATAATGTTAACTAAATTTTGATAATTAACAATACTAACATTTAATCTTCATAGGAGATGACTACGGGTATAGCGCCATCACACATTAAACTTTTTTACGAGACACAGTAAAAAAGGAACAAGTGACGATTCTACTCGTGTGGTGGATCCCCATATGAAAGAGAAAATTGTAAGTGTAATTCATATTTCACTTTTTATTTATTTATAATTAACTAATCAACTTTTGTTTCTTTTTGTAGGATGCGATGCGTCAGACGCTCGAAAGAAATCCCGACATGTCCGATTATGAGCTGATCGAGAACGTTTTTGGATGACAATGGCACATGAGGGTCATTGGAATGAGATCCGGCGTGAGTTCCACCTAGTTTAGAGGATATTTAAGTGGTGGAAGTCAATCTCAACAGAGGGAGCAAGAGGTTGAGAAGTTGCGTATTGAATTACAAGAGGAGAATTTAAAAAGAGAACAATTGGAGGTTGTAGTTCTTGAGTCAAAAAGAGAAGCACTTGAGACTAAAAGAGAAGCACTTTAGACAAAAAGAGAAGCACACGAGACAAAAAGGCAAGCTCTTGAGGCACAAAGACAAATGGAAATACAAATAGAAAGACAAAAGGAAGAATTTCAGAACTAGTTGGCGGCGTTTATGGCGAGATATCCTCCACTTCCACCTCCGGATTAATTTGGTATATGATGTTTTTATCTTTAAATCTTTTGACAGCATATGTGATAATTGAGATTTTGGTTTATTAGATGATTTTAATTTTGAATGAATTGAGATTTAGGTCTATTGGATAATTGTATTTTTGGATTATTGGGATTTTGTTATATGAAATTCGGTATTTCTAATTTGTATATGATTTAGGTCTGAAATTGTTTGGTTTAAAATAAGTAATATTCGGTTTATAAACGTTTTATTTTAAAAAAACGTATTATAGCCGAGAGAAATAGGTTTATGCTCTCGGAAAATAAATAAAGTTAGCTCCGAGAGCATTATAAAGGCTCTCATTAATATTTTAAAATGATCTCGGAGAGTCGTTCAGTGCTCTCAGTTATAATCTATCTCAGAGAACTTAATATGCCCTCGCAAATAGCTTTTCTTTTTTCACCGACAACTTTATCACCGAGAGATTGCAAGAGCATTAAACGCTCTCGGTGACTTCTTTCAACGAAGGCATATTGCCTCTCTCCGAAGGTTTTTTTGCCCTCCTTAAAAAATAATTATTTTACTAGTGAACATAAATATACAATACAATTAAACAATATTTTCATTTGTGTTTTTAATATTTAATTTATTTAAAAAATAATAAATATAAATTTATATTTTAATCAAGTAATGGGGTACCCGTCGGAAATCGAGTACCCGACAAATCGGGGATGAGGTACAAATAGAGATACATGTCGGGTGTGGGTCGTGTGATAAAATAAAAAATTGGGTTCGGAAATGAGTATTTCACTACCTGTCGAGTATGATATTCGTCGCCATCTCTAATTCTGCAAGCGGCATGACTCTCACGACATTGACAAAGTCTTTGGAGGGGAGGATAAGATGTTGTGTGTCAGGTTTTAGATGCCAAATCTCTAATCTAGATTATAACTTTTTTCTAACAACATGCAATTACAAGACAAACTATTTGAATTTTTGTAAGAGTTAGAAATATTGAATAAAATTCATCATAAAACCCGATCCATAGGATTATAACTGTCACTTTTGGGATTCATTTAGCATTTTTAATATAATAATTGATTATTCATTGTTCTCATCTTATTTTCAGCATTTATTTTTAGATTATAACTTATTTTCTCTCTCCTAATTTTGTGCTCATATGTGTCTTTTTTGTTTCTTCTAATTGTATTGTCATCGTCATGCTCGACACTGGAGTGAAATTTCATAACTCCTTGTGCCCCTAGAACTTTCATTTTGTATGCCACATTTTTATGTCAAATTGAGCTTAAGATAAATGATGTGATAATATAAGTTCTATAAATTTAGTTGTTTATAACAAAAATATATAGTGGACTTTTATAAGTAAAAATCATAATCGAATCATGATGTTTTTAATTTTTCAAACAAGACTCAATATTATTATCTTAATGAGTAGATGACATGTATAATTGCGATGGTTGTTATTACAGCCAAAGGTTGTCTAGTTAGACACCACCACCATGAATGTGACTGATTTGCATATATGTCTATTATCTAATGTTTTTTAAATAGCACTTCGAAGGTCTATTGCACCAACCAAACTTGTCATTAATTATTACTTCACAATAATAATAAATATTTCTATAATTGAATTTTGCTCAATTTTTATATATTTTGTTTTCTTGCTTAGTGGAATTTCATCAATTTATTTTGAGAAACATATAAATGTTACTAGAAAATGAATAATATATCATCTGTGAAACCATAGAGGGGAAGTTGAAGGTACAATGATGATCAATAGGTCTTTTTGCCTTTACAATATATGAAAGTTATAAGCTTGAAAATTATATTAGAGGAGAAATTAATTAGAGAGATAAAAAGAAATGCCTGGCTCTCCCATGTACGCCGCTGCCGCCGCCGTCATTAGAGTTACTTGTCTCTGATTTGACCGAGTTCTTCGCCGGAAAACATAGTGTTTTTCTCTTTACAATTCATCCCCATTTTTCTTGATAGAGACCAAGAGGAAATGAAGATTTTTATAAGATTTTAGTTTAGAGTAGTGAGAGAGAAGGATATATGCCCAGACTCTCTCTATTATATATATATATATATATATATGATGGGGAGAATGTCTCGTTTGGAATCACCTATCTTTCCAATTTAATTTACTTTAATTTGAACAGATTTTTGTTTCCAATGAATATTTCAATAGTCATCTTATTAATTTCCTGAGTTCAAGTCCGTCTTACAAGTAGTTTTGCTTGCCAGATTAATTGGTTAAATGATTTAACCCAACGTTTTAAAATTTTCATCCCCGTGATAAATGTCGGTTTAATATATCAAAATATCACAAGTTCGATTTTATCTGAAAACGTTTTGAGTTTAAGCGGGAGATAATGACGGTGAGATGTTAGGCTAATTATTTTTAATTCAAAAATAACATATATATATATATATATATATATATATATATATATATATATATATATATATATATATATATATATATAATTTTTAAATATTGGAAACTAAGTACTCAACCATGACTTTTACTGTTATTTCATTTAATGCATTTTCCTTAGTTGATATTAATTTTAGTTTATTCTACTTGTTTTGATTAAGTTTTATTTCTTAGAATTATTGAGTTTTGTATAATTATATTTTTAAGTTCTACTTTAAAAAAATAATAAAATTTTATATTTATATAAAACAGTAAATATGAGAGATAATAATATATATATATATATATATATATCTATTATTTTTTATTTTATAATTAGTTTAAATATAATCATAGATTATATTTGTAAATAATCTCTTAAAAAATAATTAAATGAATTATGATTAAAAAAAAGAATAAGTTTAAAATTTGATATATTTATAATATGAAAAAATGAAAAATAAATAATACGACTTATATATTATATATAGTATTAAATAATATATATATATATATATATATATATATATATATATATATATATTTGACAAAAATTTCGTAAAAATAATTAGATAAATTATTATCAAAGAAAAAAAAATTATTTTACTTATAATTAGAAAAAAAATAGGCTTGATATATATCAGTAATCTTATTAAATTTAAAAGGATAAAATGATATTTTAATGATTTTAGGTAGAGTGACATGTTTAACTTTTTTTTTTTCCACTTTTAAAATAAGCTTACAGTAAATAAATATATTTTATTTGTTTGCTTTAATATTATTATTATTATTGTAACCCATATAGATTTTGTAAAATATTTTTAGCTTTGTAGATTTCAATGCGTAACTCGGCCCCTTATTTATCGTTGATTATATTGACTTCTATTACTCTTAATCTAAAAATGTTCTCCTTAAACAAACTTATTAAACCTTTAAAAAAAAACATGGACAAGTAAATTAAAAGATCTCTATTATAATGTTCGAGTATGAAACATTTATAAAGTAGCTTGTATAAGTAAAAACAATGATAAACTTGTATAAATTACAAATTAAGGAATTATAATTGTAAGTGGTTTGAATATGCAAGCTAACTTCAGTTCTACACAAATGAAAAATAACTACAAATTCAATTTAGATAATTTTGTTATAGATTTATTTTAAAGTAATATCATCAAGATAATAATACAAGCAAGTAAAACAAACTAATATTTTAAATAAGGCAAAACAAGAGAAACATTATTTTACATTATACAAAGTAGTTAAAATTATATTTTTCAATGACTTTAACTTCAAAGCCGATTAACTTTCTTATATTTTAAAGATTCTCTAATATAGGAAATTCTAAAATAAAATCCCTTCTAAATAATTTTTTTACCTATAAATGTGTAATATCTTTTAATTTCAGGTTATATTCTTTTATATTATTCTCAATGAAAATTAATTGTATTTAAAAAAGATATGGACAACTATCAATAATCAAATTTGTATTTGTCTATAATGAGTTAAATCTGCAGAAAAAACTCAATATCCCTTTGATTATACGATTTTTGTACATTTTTTAAACTATACGAAAAAGATGATACATTAATCCACCCTATATATATTAATTTATCTAACAAATTATCACACAATTTTATAACGAAAACATACAAAATCAAGATAATTAGAATGAAATTTTCAACAAAAACTATTATTTAATGAAAAATAACTATCAATAACTTCTTAGTAATAATAGTAATTGATTTTTAGAGAAAAAGTTAGAGAGTGGCATTCCTATCATAAAATTATATATTTTATTAGTTTACAACTTTATTTTTATACTTTTCATTTGAGGAAAATGGACATAGGCCTTGTTCTCCTTGGGTTATTTAAAAAACTCATATCAAAACAATTTTCCAATCAATCACTTCTTAACAATCACATCACTCATTTCATTTACCAAAATACTGAAATACCCTCTAATTTAAATTATTATTTTATGTTTTATTTATATATATCAATACCATTTAAATCTTTTTATAAAAAATAATCATTATCTCCTAAAAATCATCACTCATCAATCAATTTCTCTCTCTTGGTTTTTTTAAAAACCCATAACCGAACAAGAACATAATATGAAAATAAAATAAATTACAAAAATTTAATATATTTTTTCACTTCCTAAAATATAAAATCAACTTCCCTTTTTTGTCAACAAATCTTTAATTACAAATCAGCCTTGAATCAACATGACAGACTGTCTCTTAGTAGACAAGTGTTTTTTTTCATGTTTTTAATGTGGGATAGTGGCATTTTTAATAAGTTTCAAATATATAAAAACAAGTAGCTAAGTAGTTTTCAAAAGGGGGAATTCGGGTTCTTAAATTCCTAAATTGTGGGCCGGGTTAGGTCTACAACAGACGATTTCTTTCCACTCGTTCAGATTTATATGTGACATTAACGGTTTGTTTAATATTTCATTTGAACATAGAAAGTTAGTATTTCATTTTAACTTAAAATGTTTTAAGATAATAAAATTGTTTTATTTTTTTTTAAAAAAAAAATTCAGTTCTTTCAAATTTAATACAATTTTGAATAATTAATATTTTATTTAACTAAGGTTACCCTGCCTAAAAAATACATAAATCTGTATTAGTTATTAAATGTTGAAAATTAATTCCTACTCAATTCATTTGGTTAGCCAATATTTTATCTCACCAAAGTTGCGTACGTAATGTTTAATCACTTTTGGCATCACATTATATCACATTTTCGTACAACTTTAATAGGCCCTAATTATTGAATCCTAGCTCTATTTTTTTGATTGTGTTAAATTATTGATTTGAAAATATGCATTTTATTATATATATATATATATATATATATATATATATATATATATATATATATATATATATATATATATATATATATATATATTTGTCAAATTATTGTTTAAGGCTCAAATCTATATTATTTTTACTAAATGTAGTTCAAAATTTAAACGGTGTCATATCGTCATTTTGTCCTAAAGGTTGAGTTATGAATCCTACACTTATAATAAACTCTACATTGTTAATTAAAGTTTATTGGGTTTTTTTTTTTTTGGTTTTGGGCTTGGACCTGACCAAAGTTATTTAGGTTTATTACCTGAATGTTTACCTTATAAATATGTAATTATTAAGGGTTTAAATTGTTAAGACATAATTTTAGAGAGATAAAGTGTGAGGCAAAAAACTCTGTATTCCTTTTTTTTCTTTATAGTGAAATCTGGTAGTAGCTGAAGTGGATTTGACTCAATTTGAGTGAACCACTATAAATCTGTGTGTTCTTGTGTTCTTCTTTCTTTTGTTTTTTACAGATTGTTTTCAAGCAGGTCGGATTTGAGAGATACAAATCCTAACATCTGGTATCAGAGAAGTTAGGCTAGATCTAAGCATTGGAAATGATGGCAAGTGAGAACAGTATAAGACATGGGATTGGAAGATTTGATGGGACAAATTATTCCTTCTAGAGAATGCAGATTGAAGATTATCTCTATGGAAAGAAGCTTCATGTTCCTTTGAGTGAGAAACTAGAGAAGATGGATGAAGCTGAATGGAAACTTCTTGATAGACAGGTTTTGAGAGTTGTCCGATTGACGCTAGCCAAGACAGTTGCTCACAATGTAGCAAAGGAGAAGACCACCATGGGTCTGATGAAAGCTCTTTCTGATATGTATGAGAAACCATCTACTAACAACAAGGTACACTTAATGAAAAGACTCTTTTACTTAAGAATGGTTGATGGTACTTCTGTCACTACTCATTTGAATGAATTCAATACAATTGTGAATCAATTGCTATATGTTGAGATTGATTTTGGGGACGAAGTTAGTGCCCTGATTTTGTTAGCATCTCTACCAAATAGTTGAGAACCTATGAGGGCAGCAATTAGTAATTCAGTTGGAAATGCTAAACTGAAATTTGTTGAAGTTAGAGATCGTATTCTTGCTGAAGAGGTTCGTAAAATTGATTCTGGTGAAACATTCAAAGGTTCTGCTCTGAATGTGGAAAACAGGGGAAGAGATAATGATAGAAATTTCAACCGAGGTAAGAGCAGATCTATGTCAAGGAGCATGAGGAGTCAGTCCAAGTCTGGGCGGACATTTGAGTGCTGGAATTGTGGTAAACAAGGTCATTTAAAGAGGAATTGCAAAGCACCGAAGAAAAATGGTGATGATAAAAATGATACAGCCAACGTTGTTAAAGAATCTGTCACTGATGCGTTACTTCTGTCTGTTGATAGCCCGATAGATTCATGGATTTTGGACTCAGGAACGTCTTTCCACACCACTACACACAAAGAATTAATGGAGAATTATGTGGCTGGAAACTGTGGGAAAGTTTATCAAGTAGATGGTGAGCCACTAGATATTGTTGGCATGGGGGACATCAAATTGAAGATGGAAAATGGTTCTGTTTGGAAGATTAATAAGGTGAGACACATTCCAGGTTTAATGCGCAATTTGATCTCTGTTACACAACTTGATGAAGAATGTCACAATTTTAGTTGTTGAAATGGTGCGTAGAAGGTGACTAAAGGAGAAATAGTTGTTGTTCGAGGTCACAAAACTGGAACGTTATACACGACTTCAACTTGCAGAGAATCAGTTGCTGCTGTAGTTGATGACTCGAAGAAAAGTGAGCTGTGACATTGCAGGTTGGCCATATGAGCGAAAAAGGGATGAAAATTCTTTTGAAGAATGGACAGATTCCAGAACTGAAGTCTATTGAACATCAGTTATGTGAAACCTGCATTCTTGGAAAATAGAAACGGGTGAGTTTCTTAAAAACTGGGAAGAAGCTCAAGAAAGAAATGCTTGAGTTGGTACACACTAATGTGTGGGGACCTGCACCTGTTTTTTCTATTGGCGGATCACAATACTACGTGACATTTATAGATGATTCGACAAAAAAGGTATGGGTATATTTTATGAAGCACAAGTCTAAAGTATTTGTTATTTTCAAGAAATGGAAGGCTTTGGTTGAAAATGAAACAAATTAGAAAGTTAAGTGCTTGAGATCCGACAACGGAATGGAATATATCAATTCAGATTTCAAAGAGTATTGTGTTGTGAATGAGATCAGTATGGTGAAGATTGTTCCCCGAACTCCTCAAGAGAATGGAGTAGTTGAACGAATGAATCGAACATTGAACGAGCGTGCTAGAAGCATGAGATTGTATGCAGGGCTGCCTAAAACCTTCTGGGCAGAAGCTATTAATACTTCTGCCTATTTAATAAACAAGGGATCCTCTGTTCCTCTTGAATTCAGAATTCCTGAAGAAGCCTAGAGCAATAAAAAGGTAAACCTTTCTTATTTTAAAGTGTTTGGTTGTTTATCATATGTTCATATTAATGAATGTGATAAGAGCAAGCTTGATCCAAAGTCTAATAAATGTTTTTTTATTGGTTATGGTGATATCGAGTTTGGTTATCGTTTCTGAGATAATCAAAATAGGAAGATCATTCGTAACAGAAATGTTATCTTCAATGAACAAGTTCTCTACAAAGATTGTGTTGGGAAGACATCAGATGGTGATTCCAAGTTGGAAGAGACTGGTACAGTCGATTTGAGAGATTTTTCAGCTGAATATATACCGACTGTCGAAAAGAACAATGTGTTGTTGAAGATGAAATTGTTGAGAATGTGGCCCCAGAGGTAAATCAGCAAACACCTGTTATATAGTTGAGAAGATCGTCAAAGAATCGAAAACCAGTTGAGAGGTGGTCTCCATCTCTGAACTATATCTTGACAGATAAAGTTGAACCTGAATTCTTTGAGGAAGCAATAAAATAGGATGAATCAGTTAAGTGGGAGTCTGCGATTAAAGATGAGATGGACTCTTTGACGTTGAATCAGACTTGGGGAGTTCACTAAGCTGCCAAAGGGAAAGAAAACACTTCACAACAAATGGATCTTCAGGATTAAAGAAGAACATGATAAAACCATGAGGTACAAGGCAAGGTTGGTTGGGAAAAGATTTAAATAGAAAGAAGGTATTGAATACAATGAAATCTTCTCTCCAGTAGTTAAATTGATGACAATTAGAACTATTTTGAGTTTGGTTGTGAAGAAGATCTTCATCTTCAACAAATGGATGTCAAAACTGCTCTTCTTCATGGTGATTTAGATGAACAGATTTATATGCGACAACCAGAAGGATTTGAAATCAAAGGAAAAGATGAGCTTGTGTGTAAGCTTTAGAAGAGTCTGTATGGTTTGAAACAGGCTCCAAGGCAATGGTATAAGAAGTTTGATAGCTTCATGAAAAGTAACAATTTTTTGAGGTGTGAAGCTGATCATTGCTGCTATATCAAGAGGTTTGATAAATCATACATTATTCTTCTTCTCTACGTTGATGATATGTTGATTGTTGGAGCAAACTTGTATGAGATTAACAAACTCAAGAAAGAGCTGTC
The DNA here is from genome assembly GCF_907164915.1 of Impatiens glandulifera. NCBI lineage: Eukaryota > Viridiplantae > Streptophyta > Magnoliopsida > Ericales > Balsaminaceae > Impatiens > Impatiens glandulifera. The sequence goes on from NC_061868.1 coordinate 14,005,115, forward strand.
TGAAAAGTTTGCAATGAAGGATTTGGATGCTGCTAAACAAATCTTTGGGATGAGAATTTTCAGGGATGAAGAAGTTCTCAATCTTTCACAATAAGAATATGTGAAGAAAGTTCTTAGTAGGTTCAACTTGTATGATGCAAAATCAGTTACTACCCCCTTAACTAGTCACTTCAGACTATCTAAAGATCAGTCGCCTTCAACAGAGGAGGAGGAAAATTACATGGAAACTGTTCTGTATGCCTCTGACATTGGTTGTATTATGTATGCGATGGTTTGCACAAGACCATACATAGCACATGTAGTGGGAGTTGTTAGCAGATTCATGAGCAATCCGTGTAGACAAAATTGGGAAGAAGTAAAGTGGATACTACGATACTTAAGAGGAAGTACGGGTCTCGCTTTGTATTTTCGAAAGTCTAATATGGGTTTGGAAGGATATGTTGATGTTGACAATGGTGGTGATGTTGATAGTAGGAAGAGGACAACAGAGTATATTTATACTCTGGGAGGTACTGCAATCAGTTGGGTTTCAAAATTACAGAAGATTGTTGCTCTTTTTAGTTGTGAGGCAGAGTATGTTGCTGTGACAGAAGCTGCTAAGGAAATGATGTGGTTACAACCATTTTTACGAGAATTGGGTCAAGACTACGAGGAAGTGTGTTTCGATGCGACAGTCAGAGTGTCATTCATTTGGCAAAGAATCATGTTTATCATGGCAGGACGAAGCATATACAGGTTCGTTATCATTTCATCCGGTCAGCTTTAGAAGATGAAGTATTAGCTTTTGAGAAGATTCCCGAGAGTGAGAATCCAGCTGATATGTTGACGAAAGCTGTGACAAATGAGAAACTGAAGTTGTGTGCAACTTCAGTTGGTCTTCTTCATTAAGACACCGAATGGAAGCCACTATTGATCGAGAGATGATGAAGTTAGTCTCCAAGTGGGAGATTGTTGAGTTATGGAGCCTACACTTATAATAAACTCTACATTGTCAATTAGAGTTTATTGAGTTTTTCTTTTTGGTTTTGGGTTTGGGCCTGACCAAAGTTATTTAGGTTTATTACCTGAATGTTTACCCTATAAATATGTAATTATTAAGGGTTTACATTGTTAAGACAGAATTTTAGAGAGATAAAGTGCGAGGCAAAAAACTCTGTATTCCTTCTTCTTTTTCATAGTGAAATGTGGTGGTGGCTGAAGTGAATGTAGCTCAATTTGAGTGAACCACTATAAATCTGTGTGTTCTTGTGTTTTTATTTTTGTTTTTTACAGATTATTTTCAAACAGATCGGATTTGGAAGATATAAATCCTAACACTAAACAAATAAACACTCATCTTTTTACTTTAACGTATTATTTTTCTTTTCTTAATTAATTTGTGTTATAAAAAAAATATATTTTTTTCAACTCTTCTCACATATAACCCATTATTTAAGACATTAAAACCACATTTGACAAATTAAAGTTATATATCACGAAAAACAATCAATTTAAATTAATAAATAAACTCAAATTGACACACCGTATACAAAGATATATCGTTCCGAAGTTAAAATAAATACTATATTTATATAATTTTTTTAATATTACCAAATCTTTCATCACATTACATATTAGTTTAGTCAATAAAACCACATTCCACAATTTAAAATTGGTAGATCTCAAAAACAAATACTCAATATAAAATAAACATGTCCAAAACATCTATAAATGTTCATTTATTTAAAAGAGTGTTAAATTAATTAGAAAATTAAAAATAATACACCATAATTAAATTTTTTTTTCAATTTGATAAAAAACTTAAATACCTAAAATTGTAATAATTAGAGTTTCATATAACATCATTTAAAGTACAGCCTTTCATTAGATAAAATCGATTAAAATTCAAGCGTTAAATAAAAATTGAGTCCTCTATTATTTTAATAATTTTAATTCATCCACCAACCTACTAAAAGTAATGATACATATAAATATAATTGATGTGCAATTCAATAAATGCATTGGAGATAATTTTATTTCACTAATTACTGAGACATTAGAAAAGCCAAGATCCGAAGTTAGACTTGGTTTGAGCAAATATTTATTTAAATTTATTTAAAAACTATTTAATTTTAAATATCTTATTAGAATATAAATTTAAATAAAATAATATTTTAAAATATACTTTAATTACCTATATTAAAAAAATGTTACTAGATATTTAAAAAAAAAAAAAAACCAGACCCACGCACTTAAACAACCTTACTCTATATTTTTTTTATAAAATTTAAATTGTAATTAAAACAAGACATTAACTTATTGAAATGAATATTTTGTAATTAAGGCTAATATGAATGTAAAAGATTAAATATTTATAATTTTATATAATAATTTTTTTTTTGAATACATAATCATTTTTATAAATTAATTTAAAAGTTGAAATTGAAGAAGTTTCTCCCACCATTTATGTCAAATAAAAAAAATATAAATAATAATAATATCAAAGTTTTCCTAAATTACTCCATGTTGAGCCATTCTATATATTGCTATAAAAAAACCAATAAAATATAATATTTTTTGGAAAAACGGTTAAAACCATCTCATTAAAATCTTAAAAGTGAGAGGATCAATAATTAAATCTTGACAAATTCTAACTATGATTAAAAGATGAGAATCAAACGACTTTAAAGAACCTGATTTGTAGCAATCAAACATATGAAAAACATAGATTACAAACAAAGATTAAAAATTGTATCAAAAACCTAATTATCCCAATCATAATTTTTATTTCCATACCAACTTGATGTTTCAACATGTTGTCTTCCTCTTCATCTTGTTATTCCTCTTTCTCTTGTCATTCCCCTTCCCCTTCCTTTGCAATGAAATGAGGATGAACTTAAGAGGTTAATGTATACTGACTATTCTTATTTTGATTTTTTTCATTTATATGAACTGTTCTGATTTGATAGAAAAAATTATTCTTCATGATTTCTGAGTTCTTCACCTTTTTTGGTTCTCAACTTGAATTTCGAGATCATTGTCTTTATTTTCTTGAGCTTCAGCTTTAGAATCCTCAATAACTTTAGATTCCTCTATATCAACCTTGAAATTCTCTTTATCTTTTTAATTAACCTGAGTATCTTTCTCTCTGTTTTCATCAGCAACCACTTTAATTTGATTTGATTGAGAATCCTCAACTATCTCTTCAACATGATCCGGTTGAAGTTCAACCTCGTTCTTCGTACTAATTTCTTATTGTACATAATTTTCTTTATCTTCTGCTTCCTGATCTTTAACCACATTTCTCCTTGATAATAGGCACATCTGTTTCATTTTCCTGCATCTTTACTTTCGGGTCTTTTTGAATTTTCTGATCTTCTTCCTTAGCCAAATCACAATTTGGGCTTGCATGTTGGAAGATATTGCAGAAAGTGCATCTATATGACCTCCACTCATAAGTAATTTCCATTACAGTAGGTTTTCTTTTTCTGTCTACTACTGTCATACTATTCGCTAGTGTGCTTCTAGGATGCACCTCAATGCTAATTTTAGAAAATGTTAGGTTCTCCTCCTTCGGTAATTGGGTCCATGTATAATGGTGTACCCAATTAACCTATAAAATGACTAAGAGCTTCTACATTATACATGTGTGTAGGGATATTCCAAAGTTTGAACCATACCTGAGCTGTGTCCTTAGGCTTGCTTAATATGTTCAAATCTTCAGATCATCTTTCCAACTTAATACAGTTGAATCCAATATATGTATGCTCAATTTTTAGAATTTCATCCAGATTTGATCCCTTATTAAATTTCAGAAAGTAGAGATCATGTACATTTGCTGAAATTTTCTCCAATTCCTTTTCCTCTCATTGCTTCATAAGTGTCTCTTTAGTGAATATGAAGGAAACTCTATTATTTCCTATGTAGTTTCTCACCACTACATTTTCCCATTCCCTAACACAATTTTCTTCTACTATATCAGTTAATTTAAATTCAAAAAGAGAATTCAATACCTCCACTTTTGTCTGTACATTGTCTAAGTAGATTTGTTCTTTGTATGCATGATCTTCAGTCTTTTTCCAAACTTCATTGATTTTCCATTTAGAATTACTTATGATAGTATAGGTCTTCATTTAGTAGCATTCATTAACTCCCTCATTATTACAACAGATCATTTTATTATCACTTCATATTAATCTTTCTTGAGTAAATCCAGTCTTGGATATAGTGAATGTTAAGTTGGACTGTTGTTCTTTATATTTTCTCCTTACTAAGTACAATTTCTCCTTTCTTAGCATGCATCAAGAGTTTGGTGATTTGGGTTTAGTCCAAATAAATTTTCCCTTTAATTATATCCTATCATCCAAACTCCTTTTTTCTTCTCCTTGATCCCTGCATTATTTTCTAAAGGCTTTTGGGCAGCAATTGAGACTTTGCTGATTTCCTGCACTTTTTTGTTAATAACTTATTCGACTATTTTGTTTATTTCCTTCTTTGGAGTTTTTTTGACTTCTTTAAAAACAAAGTTCTACATTTCTCTGGCCTTGTTGTTTTTCCTTTTACCCATATTCCAATAGGACTTCAAAACAAGGGATTAAAGTCAGAACAATAATCTTGAAACGGCTTTATTCAAACCCTAGACGATTTTCCCCAATGTGCAGAACGTGCTAGACGTACCTGTCGTGCTGATCGTGCAAAATGTGTCAAACGTACCTGTCGTGCCAAATGTGCCAGACGTGTCGATGATTTTTCCTCTAACCACGTTTTCCGTAAAGAACTATCAAATCAACTGAATCGCGCAACCGAACAACTGTGCCGAACGTGCCCAATAAAATATAATACTTCTCTCTACATTATAGGTTCTTTAATATCCTACAATTTAATATCATATAATAACAAAAATTTCATTTTAAGAGTTTCTTAACATGACATAGGGAGTTAGCACCCATCACAAAATGATATAAATAATGTTATGTTGGCTTTACTCACATAAGTGGCATAACTACAATAGAGACTTCCATATTATGTAATTTAATTCTATATAAAATAACCAAGTTTTTCTATGATAAAATATAATCTTTCTATATCTCACTACATTCGAGACACTATATCCTACAATTATAATTTGATTTTTTAGAAAGTCGTTGTTTAAATTAATTTAAAAGATTATTCAATTGAAAATATTGTCGTCAATTGATTTTTTAAAATCAATAAACTGACATATGTATAGAAACATATTTAACTAGAGTTTGTTTAAGTCCGTAGTTTGGTGATACTCAGAAAATGACTTTCGCGCTTCATCCTCCGTACCCGTTTTAAAAACGGACTCTACTTATAAATTTGACTTTTGAAAATTGGTTGTATAACATTTTCTTTTAACCGATTATTCTTACGGTCCTAAATATGCGTAGTTTTTGCGTAATTAAAGAATTGTAACAACAATTATTTAAATGCTCGTACTTATTGCTGATGATGACTAGGGAGGAAAATACCTGAAGAACATTAATTTAAAAGTCATTATGGTTCAAAAATAAATCCCAAATGAGCCTTTATCAAAATATTTTTTTGTAAAAATATCCAAAAATATTTTGAAATCATTTTCTAATTTTTCAGGATTTTTAGAAAAATAGTTTGAGGTTCCAAAATTACAAAAATAATATTGAAATTTTAAAATTGGAACCAAATAGAACCTTAGACCAGTGTCCTAGGTCTTGGATTCGTTTTATCGTTCGAGGCTTAAAAGCCCTCGGTCCTGGTCAAGAACCCCTCAGTTAGGGTTTAGGATCCTCCGTCGGAGTGCGAAAGTCCCTCGGTCGAGGTGTTAGGGCCTCTTGATCCTAGGCTATAATTCTCGGTCGGTTGCCAGAATTCTCGGTGGGACACCTCGGTCATGGGTGGAGATCACCGGTCCTAGGTTCAAGTGTGCTCGATTGGGTGGGAGTTTCCTCAGTTATAGGCTTGACTTCTCGGTCGGAAGCCTTAGTCCTATGTGGAGATCATCGGTCCTGAGTTTAAGAGTTCTCGGTCGGGTGCAAGACTCATTGGTCTTAGGTTTGATTTCTCGGTCGGATGTAAAATTCTTCGGTCGGACATCTCGGCGCTAGATGAAGAACCCGTTTTTTAACTTTTCCAAAATCAAATTTGTTTTTTTGTTTGAGACCGATTAATCGGTTCTTGTTTTCACATAAAGCTTATAAATGATCCTATGATCGATTTCCAATAATCAAATTTAAGAACAAGACAACATACAATCTTATAAAAATTTAAATATAAAAATTTCAATTTTATACTACAAGTATGAATTAAAGGATGATTGAAAGTTACCAAGTATTGAAGAATAATTATTAGACCTTAAGAAAGCCTCCCGAAGTTGGTTGAAGTAGCCAAGTGGCTTGAATTAGTCAAACATCATTTATGGTGTTTTGCCTTTTTTCTTTCGGCCAGTTGTCAGAATAGCCATCATTGATGCCATCATTGATGCATATAGATTCAGGGGAAATGATCATCGTGGTAGACTCGTCATTTCACCTTTTGAATGGAGTCAATCCGTCTAGAAACAACGAAATTCCATCTTTGAAAAATCAAAGATGGTTGTGAATGGTTATCCATTTGGCGTCACGATAAAGACGATGACTGGGGAACGAAACAACGTCGTTTTGAGGGAAAATGCGGATGTGGAGCGATCCGTCCGTGTCCAGTCGGGATTCCACTGTGTTTCGAGTGTTCCATCGAGTTTTGGCTAACGATGCTGAGGCGCACGTTAGACGATTTGGTGTGGCGCGGGCACATGTTCCTTTCATTGCAACGGGCAACTCCCGGGCATTGAATGAAAATCCAGCGTCCATCCAAGGGTCGCGACTTCGGCTGTAGTGATTTTTCTGTATTTCAGCTACACATGATTACATATTTTATTATTTTTATTTATAACCTTAAGGTTTATTTCAAATTGATTTTTCTTTCACTCTTTTGACTTTATTTTTAAATCTTTAATATATAAAATAAATATAAAAATATTTTGCCAATTTCTTTTTATTATTATAATTAATTTTATATTTTTAGGGTTAAATAAATAATTTTTGAAAATAAAATGGGTACCACATTTTAATCTCTTTGATTTTTCTAAAATTCTTTTGAGAAAAAATGAGTACTAACATTTATTACAAATAATTTTATTTTTTTATTTGGTCATTATCTTTAATTAATTAGGTTTTAATTATCAAAATAATTAATCTAATTAATTATTTAATTAATCTTTGGCCTTAGGTTAATTATTTTGATTTTTTTATTCGAAAATAATTGAAATAATTATTTTAAAATTTATAAATTGAGTATTTAAATTTTTAGTACTTACAATAGTTAATCATCTATACTACATAATACAAATTCATCTATACTACAAAAATAAAAATAAACTTAAAACTAATAATACATAATAGTTAATTAAAACAAAAACTTCAAATTATTAAAAAATCATCAAGTCAGTTTTTTTCTAAAAATAATATTCTTCTTGAATACACTTCTGTAAAACATGTAAATTATAACCTACAAAATCAAAAAAAAAAAAACATTAACAACACAAAAAATAGAATTAAGATTAAAGTATTTAACTAATAATATACCTCAAATTTTCGATAAATAATTAATTACTCAAAAAGTAAATTCTTTGTTAGGATCATATATAGTGGATGTGCAATCTTTAGATGAAGATGTGGCTAAAAAATAAATTTACATAAATATATATACATTAGTAATAAGAATAGATATATATTAAGTATAACATATAAATATTTGTTATAAACCTGAATTATCATCACGAATCCAATCTCTAGTGCACATAAATGCTTCCAACATCCCGGGAAGAAGTCAATTGCGATGAGGACTTACGATCCTTCCACTCGTACTAAATGTAGATACTGATGCAACAATAGATATAGATATTACAAAGATGTCTCAGAAAATTATTTATAAAGTAGGATATTTTGTTCCAAAAGTACTCCACCAATATAAGATATCAAAATTATCGTTATCTATGATAATCACTTCCTTTAAATAAAAATCCGACTCTGATTTAGAAGTACCCGTTCACATATTAAATTGAACAACAAACTCATTATATGAGCCAAAACATTCCAATCACTTGATGTTTCACAACTATTCATTGTCATGGTATTAGAAGTAGAACCACAATCATTGTTACGATTTTGAAAAACACTCTTACTTTTAATCAAAATTTGATATTCAACAAGTAAATCATCACAAATGCTTCGAATCTTATTTACTTCCGAAACTTCATTAATCCCATAGATTTTTAAGAAATAATAACGTAACAAAGTCAACTGAAATCTAGGATCTAAAAGTGTAGCAACTCCCATAAGCTCATGAATCTCATACCAATATTTATCAAATTTGACCTTCATTTATTCTACCATATCCCTAATTAATGGAGTAGAATCATATTGTCAATTTGATAAAACAAGATTAATCTCACAAAGTTTTTGGAAATATATGTTAGTAATAGGATATTTACTTCCCGAGAATAAGTTTATAATATTATAGAACAATTCAAACTTTGAGCAAACGATGCTCGCAAATTCTCAATCCATTTGTGTAGGAAGAAAGGTATACGTGGTCTTACTAAACATCAACCGCTCAAAAACATATTTATAAATTAGAGTTGTTTAAAGTATAAGAAAATTAGAGTTCCATGAAGTTTTACAATCAATGGCTAACTTTCTTGAAAAATAAATTTGTAGATTACCACAATTTCAATAAACTTTTTCCCTCTTTTTACACATTCTCTCCAAAAAGCAACACTATCCCAAATTTTTTCAATACCGTCTCCAATAACATTTAACCCATCTTTGACAATTAGATTAAGAATGTGAGAACAACATCGCATCTGAAAATATTTTCCACTAAATAATAATGTAGATACAATAAGTTTTTTTAGACAAAATCTTTAAACTTTTCATCATTTGTACTATAATTATCAACTGTTAAAGTAGTGAACTTCATAATAATAATCCAACTCATCAAAGTGTCTCTTAAAATATCAGAAAGAACATCTCATATATGTGGGGTAAGTACATATATAAAGCTGATAATCTCAAGTTCCATGATTTGTCAATCCAATGAGCAGTAATAACCATATACACTTATATTTGATTTAGGGAAGTCCACATATCAATGGTGATAGGTATTCTACTTTTACTCGACTCAATTTATTTCATTACTTTGACTTTTAAAGTATGATGTTCACTCAAAATGTCGACTCAAAGGGTATTTCTAGAAATCATAGTGAACAACAAATGTATGTTATTCACAAAACTTTTTAAACCTTCGTGATTAACTATCAAAAGAGGATAATAATGTCTAATAATCATTCTTGCTAATGTTTTTCGTGACACTTCTTGGTCAAAAGTCATATTAACAATCTTTGTTATTTCATCCTCGCCATTTTCAACCTTTCGATATTCTGGATTTATCTGATTGATATCTTTCATCTTCAATTTTGGACAAGTCCGAAGATGATTCCACAAATGGTTTGTGTCACTTTTTGAATCACCTCATAGTTGCTTTTTACCATGGTTGCATATTGCCTTAACTTTTCCATTTATAATTTTTGTGTGAAAATTATTTAAAATGTTTGAAAATAACTTTATTTTCTTCCCAATAATAGTATCATCAACACTTGTTGTTGTAATTACAATAGGAATTAAATTTGATTCAACATTCTCAATGGTAGGAGATACTTGAACATTAATGTTATCAGTTGAAACTTGAATAGTTTTCATGTTTGATGGCGTTAAAAACATTTTTTATAAACGAATACTTACTTACTTACCTACATACGTATGTTGTGGTCTCGTAGAAGTTACAAAAAATGTAAACCTTGTTGTTGTTTGTTAAAACGGAAGAAGTAACTACAAAATAAAGATTGGTGATTAAGTTAATAAATAAGTATAAGATTTTAAAAGTTGAAGAACAAACATAACTTTATTAAATAAGAAATAACAATTAAACAAGTAATATCAAAATTTTGAAAACACAAATGAAAACATTGCTTATTTGCATAGTTATGTTGTATAAGTTGAAAAATATAACAACTTTTTTTATTAAAGACTCGGAGTTGAATAAAAACTAGAGAGAATTTTGAAAATAAAAGTTAAAATGAGGTTGAAAAAGATGAAAATTGAAGAGTGAAGATTAAGAGTAATTAGTCATAAGAGGGAAACACTTATTACAAATAACTAGGAAAATTTCCGTGCGATGCACACCGATAAGAATAAAAACAAAATAAAATAAAAAATTATAATAATATTTATTCAATGTTTAAAATTATTAAAATAAAAATATAACGCTATCATTCCACATTTTATTCACTTCGATAAAACAACTTATTTTCTCACATGTTTCATCACATATTTTTTCCGAATGAATCTCTCATCTCGTGACTTTACACTTTCACTTTGTCAATCAAATACTTGATTCATATTTTTTAATAATTAGCATCGTTAACTCACACTTTGGTTAATCAAATATTTGATTCATATTTCTTTAACCATTTTCAAATGATACCGGTCTATTATCCATCGGCAAACCACATCTCAATCATACTTGGTTAAAGGTTGTACTTGTTTTGTTAGGTTGCAAGTTTAAAACATACAAACAACATTTTTAATTTTATTTTTAACCGTTTTAAGTTTATGGGCGGGTCAACCCACAATTTGACCCAAGTATCTATTTACTCTCACATAAATATCCAAATTAACCACAGCTCTCGACCCGGTAATCCGGACACTTTAAAAATTAAGCATCATTATATATATATATATAAATTAGTTAGTTAAAACTTTGAACTTTTATTGTTAAAATGTCTCACGTTCATCAAATTTGGTGTTGAATCTTAAATATAAAGTGTTGTTAGCCTAGTTGGTTAAAGGGTTATACTTGTTTTGTTAGGTTGCAAGTTCGAAACATACAAATAGCATTTTCAATTTTATTTTTAACCGATTTAAGTTTATGGGTGGGTCAACCCCAATCCGACCCAAGTATCCATTTACACTCACATAAATATCCAAATTAACCATAACTCTCGACCCGACAATCCGGACACTTTAAAAATTAAGCATCATCATATATATATATATATATATAGATATATATAGATGTTGGCGTGATGTGTGGATAATGATAAAATAAATAATATAGTTATTGTAATGATGGTTATGATGTGGAATTTGGAAAGTCATTTAAATTTTAACAATATATATATATTAATATTAATATATTCGAGTATTAGGTATCATGTTTGGGTTTCGTACACTCTCCATCCTCGTTCCCAAACCCAATCCAGTAACCTTTTTCACTTCCCATCCCCATCCCCATCCCCGACCCCAAACCTAATTTAAAATACTAGAACCCGATTATCGGGTACCCACGACTACACTAGTAAAAAATGTGTGATTACTGAGGACTCTCACCAAGAGCGATTAAATGCTCTCGAAAATATTTGTTTCACCTTAAGAAAGCCTTCTCCCTCCTAAATACTTTTTATCACCGAAAGCCGTTGGTTTCTACTCTAGGTGAAATTCATTAATTATTATATCCGAGGGATCCCGATTACTCCCTAGATGAAATAGTTATAATTTTTTCCCGAACGCTTCCTTCTTCTTTTCTTTATTCTTCCTCTTGCTTCCTCCCTTTCTTCCTCTCGCCCGTACTTCGCCCATAGGAAACCCAATCAAATAAAATCCCTTTCTTCCGCTGCTTTGAATATTTAAAAACCGGATCTCCCTCGCTCCCTTTCTTCCAATTTTCCTCCACCCTCCCTCTGATTTCCCCGATTTCTCCGTCAGCTCCACGATTTCCACCGCCCTTCGTCAGCTCCCAGATTTCCACAAAGAAGAAGGAGCAAGTTAATGTATATTTGATTTTGTGTATTCTTTTCTTGCTATAGGATTATAAACTATATATATTTGATTTTGTTGCTACTGGATTTAAGGATTTTGTTGGATTTAGAGATTTTGTTATTGTTGGACTTCTTGCTCTTTTTCTTAGGTCCAAGTCTCTCTTCTATCAATATATGATTTACATAGATTTAGGGATTTCTCTAAATTTGTTTCTTTTGGACCTCCCATCTTAGCCACCTGAGCCATCTCCAACCGGCCAACTCAACACAGTCACGACTACAACCGGCCAACTAAGATCATTTCTCTAGGTATGTTCTTACTCTAGGTTTGCAAATCCCTCTCTGTCAAATTGATTTTCATTTGAATCAATTGATTTTCATGTTGTTAAATGAGTGTTGAAATCCCTCTCTATCAAATTGATTTTCATTTGAATCTTGAGCAGCCCTAAATAACTCCTAAGTTGTTGGTTCATTATTAGGTTATTATTGATTGATACATTATGATGTTTGATTATTTGGGCATCCTTGATGATTGATGTTTTGACGATGAAAATTGAGAATATGTTATTATGACATTGTTGTCTTCAATGTTGATTCAATACTTTATATCTCGATGTTTGGTAAATAAACTTTGTAGGTTTCTTTAGTTCATATAAGTGGTTTCTTCTTAACAATTTTTAACAAATGTATAACATTAGTTAAGTTTTTTGCTATTTTCTGAAAAATGTGTTCATTGAGGCATTGAAAAATGTGCTATCAGTTTTTTTCTAGTTAATTTTGTATTGGTTCTTTAGTTCATTGAGGCATCTTTCTTTCTAAATATGTATTCAATGAAGTCTGAAAAATGTTTCTAAATATATAATTGAGGCATCTTGCTTTAAAGTTTATTTTCTTTTTTAAATATTTGGGAAAGCCTTATTATGTTTATTCAGTTTTAGTTGTATGAAGAGTTATGCTATAGAAATTATATCAGTATGTTCATGAGTTCTACATGTATCTAGTGCTTTCAAGCTAAATATCTAAGGTTTAGAATATAATATTTTTTAGAATTAAATAATTTGAGATGTTAATATGTATATTTTTTAGATGTATATCGGATCGAATTTGGAAAATGGAAATTCTGGACAAAAGTTAGATGCTCCTACGTCGAGATCATCCACAATATATGAAAGACGTTGAGCAATTCCTAAACTATGTTCAATGTTTGGAAGGGAAATATTGCGTGTCCTTGCGTGAAATATGTAAATCAAAATTATGAGAGTGTTAGCGTTGTGAAGACACATCTACATGGTATAAGAATGAACTATGATTTTTGGTGTTTTCACGGTGAAAGGAGATCCACAAATGATATTGTTGATGATGGCGTTGATGATGTTGATGACGAATCAAATAACAAAGACGATGTTAACGAGAATATCATAGAAGAATATAATACAATTGATGATGTTGATAATGATGTTGATGACCAGTATATGGAAGATATTCTCAATGATTTGTATCCCAACATTCAACACTCTAGTTCTGAAGATTCGGATGACGATGATAAAATATTATACAAATTGTTGGATGATTCAAAAAAACCTTTGTATGAAGGTTCTCGAATTTCAATGACTTTCATGCACATTATTGAAGTTTCTTCATATTAAGAATGTTGGTCAATGGACAAATACATCATTCGACCTATTGCTAAATTTTCTCAAATATGAGATTTTACCAGTAAATTCTCATTTACCTAATTCTTATTATGAGTGTAAAAAATTTATTACAGATATTGGTCTTACATATTAAAAGATCGACGTCCGTAATAATAATTGTATGCTTTACCGTAAGTAGGATAATGATCTGCAACGTTGTAAGGTGTGTGGCGCCTCGAAATGGAAGATTGATAATTCAAGGGGTGCAGTTCAGAAAAATAGAATGGAAAACACATTCTAGCTAAGGTGCTACGTTATGTTCCACTAATACCAAGGCTGCAAAGGTTATACATGTCTTAAAAAACGGCTCCACTAATGAGATAGCACAAAGATAGTCGAGTAGACGACGAATTCTTGAGGCATCCCACAGATTCTATGACCTGGAAATCGTTTGATGAACACTACACTGATTTCTCTTTAGAGACCCGAAACGTAAGACTTTGTTTGGCTAGTGATGGGGTTCATCCATTTATTAATGGAAAAATTTGTACAATATTTGGACGGTTGTTATAATACCTTACAATGTACCACCGACGATATGCATGGACTCAAGTAACTTCATCTTATCCATGTTGATTCCTGGTCATAAGAGTCTCGGTGATGCGATTGATATTTTTCGACAACCGTTAATTGAGGAATTGCAGGCCTTATGACATACATGTGCTTGAACTTTTGATGTATCAACTTTAGATTATTTTAACATTCATGCTGCATTGTTATGGACTATTAACGACTTCCCTACATATGCAAATCTATCCAGTTGGAGTATTAAGGGAAAATTTGTGTGTCTGTGTTGTAATAATGGTACCGCTTCAATGAGATTGATAAATTGGAAGAAAGAGTGTTATATGTGTCATATGCATTTCCTCCTCCCTAACCACAAATTCCTAAAAGAATGTGAAGCCTTTAACGGTAATACTGAACATTAAATGACCCCTCCACTATTCTCAAGTACAGAAGCCTATATGCAAGCTCGGAATTTAAAAGACGTTGTTTTAAGTACAAAAACGAAAATATGTCATGATGTGCGAGGAGATAATTGAATAAATTATCTATATTATTTACTCGACCATACTGGAAAACTCTATTGTTGAGACACAATCTAGATGTCATGCATATTGAGGAAAATATTTACGATAGCATTGTCGGAACAATGCTGGATGTGAAAGAGAAGACGGAAGATGGATTGAAGGCTTGGAAATATTTATAATTGATGGACATAAAACACTCATTACATCCCGTAGAGGTCAATGATGTTCTCCAATATCCCGCTGTCCTATACGCACTTTCTCCTAGTCAAAAGAAAAAATTCGCTGAATTTTTGAAAAAAATAAAATGCCGAAATGATTCTGTTTTAACATTGCGGACTGTGTTGACTTGGATGAAAAGAAAATTCGGGGTTTAAAGAGTCACGATTGTCATATCATATTAGCATATCTTCTTCCTTTAGCGACACGTGGCTTAATTCTGGAAGATGTTATGATGCAGTTGTGAATCATCGAAGTTTTTCCGGTTATTATGTTATAAATCATTGAATAAACGTGACTTGGACCAATTTCAACTTTGTTATAACGCTATGCAAGATCGAAAAATATTTCCGCCATCTTTTTTCGACATAATGGTTCATTTGCCCGTACATCTGGCATTCGAGGCTTTTCTTAGAGGACCCGTACACTATCGATGGATGTATCTTATTGAGTAGTACATGGGTACATTAAAGAATTATCTTAGAAATAAAAAATTTCTTGAGAGTTCAATCAGTGAGAGTTATCTAGTGAATGAAAGTATTAGTTTATGTGCGAGATATTTGGAAGATCAAGATCCTCCTTGCAATTCAATACGAGATTCAACCCTATCTGTATTTATATGTTTGGAAGAGTTATCAAAAGGAATTAGTTACACGTACAAACCAGGTGATCGAGAGAGGACTCATTCATACATACTAAAGAACTTTCCGGAGGCAGAATATATTTACAAGTAAATTCTCAATTATTACTTGTACATTTATCTTTCAATTTACATGCATGGACTCAAACTTTTCATTCAAATTGATATTCACTGAGTTCAAACGAGAATATGATAATCAATTCATACCAATTTATGAGCGTGATAAACTATGAGCGTGATAAACGTTACGTAGCCTATTTCAAGACAAGAGTGAGTTACAATTGTTATATAATTTTATTTTTATTACATTATAATTAGGCTAATCTTACTCATGATCTCTTATTAGGTTTCTCAACTTGGAGAAAATATTTCTGAGGATCTAGAAATATTAGAAAGTGGTCCTACTTTTTATGCGAAGAAATTCGTGTCGTGTCGAATTAATGGATACAAATTCAACATTGAGAGACACGATGAAGGTTTAACAATTCAAAATAGTGGTGTTGTTGTATTTGGTAGCCGAAGATTGGAGCTTCGTAACATGTTGACGAAGACCGGAGAACTGATATCGAAACATTGTCCTACTACGGAGTGTTAACGGACATCATAGAAGTCAAATACTTTAGTGGAAGACGAGTGATTCTTTTTAAATGCAAATGGTTTGATGTCCATTTGGAAGATCGGACATTAAAAATAGACAAACATGGTTTTATAAGTGTTAATGTGAACCGCACTAAAAAAATCAGAATAATAAACTGTTTATCTTAGAAAGTCAAGCGAAATAAGTGTTTTACGTTCTAGATATGGCATCAATGCCTGGTTGGAAAATTGTGACGACAATAAACCCACGTTATTCGAACATCTAATTAAAGTTTCATTGTATTTTATTTTAATTTAATTAGTTAAAATTATGTAACATTTTTTTTAACATGAAAGATGACACCTAAGCATAAGCAATCAACTTATAAAGGAGGCGTGTCTAGGAAGCTTGATGATCTCTAGAGGAGAACCAATCTCCTAGAGGCGGGTTGTTTTAATGAGCTAGATGACACACCCAACCATGTTGATTCGACGTTACCAGAGGTTGAGATGATGACGCCATCATTCTCGCAACTTGCAGGTATAAGTTATAATATTGGAATACATAAAAATTCAATTGTTAATGTTGTTTAATACTTTTGTAGGATCTACATCAAAGAGAAAGGGTCGGGGCAAAAATAAGAACACTACCCTCTTGAAGTTGACCCCGATTGAGAAAATAACAATAAAATTCTCGCCAAATGGGAGAATGTGTTGCGACAACGGCACGACATGGTTTAGACATATTTGCATCGTGGTTCGGGACTCGATTGTGATATCACATCGTCTGCTACATTGGTTAGACTTGAACTCCACCGACATAGAGCATCTTTGAAAGTCGGTAACGATAAGTGCTAATATATTATTTTATTAACTTTCATTCTCTAATACATAATAATAATTAATCTCGTGTCTTTGCAGAATCGTTTAGAGGTAGTGCCGAAACCTATTGAGTATTATCGAAAACAGATAATGGAATATGTTAAGGTGGTCTGGGATAGGTACCGATGTGATATCAACCGAAAATATGTTAAAGAAACTATTAGAGCACACAAACTGAATGAATATACAAAAGATGAATGTATTTACATTTTGGATCGTCACTTTCTCCGAGACGATTTCCAGGTGAATCATTAAATTCTAAACTTTAAACATCCTTGTTTATAATGTAACTAAGTATTAATTGATGTTTTCAAAAATAAGTAAGAAGTGAGCGGAATTCACAAAATAGGAAGAATCTTTGAATGACACATCATGCGGGGAGTGTGTCATTCTCTTAGGTGGAAACAAAAATGGTAAGTGTATTTATTCAAGAGTAAATTATAATATGTTAACTATATTTTGATAATTAACAACATTAACATTTAATCTTCATAGGAGAGGACTAAGGGTATAGCGCCATCACACATTGACCTTTTCTACAAGACACACAGTAAAAAAGGAATATGCAATGACTCCACTTGTGTGGTGGATCCCCATATACAGGAGAAAGTTGTAAGTGTACTTCTTATTTCACTTATTTATTGTTGTTATAATTAACTAATCAACTTTTGTTTCTTTTTGTAGGATGTGATGCGTTAGACGCTCGAAAGAAATCCCGATATGTTCGATTATGAGCTGACCGAGAACGTTTTTGGACGACAAGAGCACGGGAGGGTCATTGGAATGGGATCCGGGGTGATGCCCACCTAGTTTAAAGGAGATTTTAATGGTGGAATCCAATCTTTGCAAAGGAAGCAAGAGTTTGAAATGTTGCGTACTGAATTACAAGAGGAGACTTTGAAAAGAGAACAGTTGGAGACTGTATTTCTTGAGTCACAAACAGAAGCACTAGAGACAAAAAGAGAAGCACTTGAGACAAAAAGATAAACTCTTGAGGCACAAAGACAAATGAAAATATAAATGGAAAGACAAAGAGAAGAATTTTAGAACCAGTTGGCGGCGTTTATTGCGAGATATCCTCCACCTCCACCTCCGGATAAATCTGGTAAAAAATGCTTTTATCTTATAATAATACTTTGACCAGTATATTGAATAATTGAGATTTTGGTTTATTAGATGATTTTATTTTTGAATGAATTGAGATTTAAGATTATTGGATAATTGTATTTTTGGATTATTGGGATTTTGGTATATGAAATTTGGTATTTCTAATTTGTGTATGATTTAGGTCTGAATTGTTTGGTTTAAAATATGTAATATTCGATTTATAATCGTTTTATTTAAAAAAAACTTATTATAGCCGAGAGCAATAGGCTTATGCTCTCGGTAAATAATTAAAGTTAGCTCTGAGAGCCTTTATAATGCTCTTGTTAATAAATTAAAATCATCTCCAAGAGCAGCCCTAACGCTCTCGGTAACAATTTAAAGTCATCGCCGAGAGCCGTTCATTACTCTCGGTTATAATATATCTCCGAGAACTTAATATGCTCTCGCAAATACATTTTTTGTCACCGACAACTTTATCACCGAGATGCTGCGAGAACATTAATCGCTCTCGATGAATACTTTCACCGAAGGCATATTGCCTTTCTCCGAGGGCTTTTTTCCTCCCTAAAAAACAATTTTTTACTTGTGCTATCAGGTATACTTGTACCAAATGCAATCCCTAGTTGAAAAAAATGTTCATTCACTTATCAATTTACAACACCCAACTGAGCCTGGTCAAATGTCTTGCCGCTTGAGTGAAGAGGATGTTATTGATGCTGGTTCTACTCCCTCATTTGGTGATGAATCAGTTGATCAAGATACTGGCAATATGAGCATTGAAACAACAATCAACTACTAATTAGTGGAACATAAAGGTTAGGATTTATGGTCTCAATTCGATTTGATTTTATTCGATTCAAATGGATAAAATTAAATTGATTTCAGATTTCAGATAGAGGTCGAAGAAGCAGGCACACCCCACCGCCACCAAGTTTGAAAAGAATATATCAGAGACTCTCTCACACGTCAATGAGTTTCATATGCTTCTCGGGATGTTGTTTCCTTGGACAAGTGTTATGTTGAAACTATAAGTAAAGATCTTGAATATTACAACACTAACACTGAAAACAAACAGCATTGATGCCTTGGATGTAATTCAGCCTTCAATTCGTAGTTCAAATCTAGTGGACCATGCTCCAATCGATATTTGTTTTCCGAATATCTCTTCTAATGCCTTTGATCTTGCAATTGATCCCTTCTGTCCAATTTGCATTATTGAACTTCTAGGAAAATGCAATAATGATGAGTGTATTGGTAACATATCAGAAATAACTCTTATAAAGGAAGAATTATGGAGAACCCAGGGAATACTAGTACAAACATTAGCTTGGAAATGGTTTGAGATTAAACAGACTTGTATCTTATAGTTAACTAATTATTTTCGTTTTGTAGATGATATATATATAGGTCTCTGTTGGAAGGAAATAACGATTGACTTCATTGATGTACTTTTTCGAATTTCTATAAAAAAAAATCTTAATATGTGAGTGATCTATATTTTATATAAATCAATTTATACATAAAAATAATTTATATTTATATTTATTTTATTTATAGATATTTTTAACAAAGTTATGTTAAAAGATTTTTCAACATTTGTTATTTATTTATTTCTATCTATATTATTTATTGAAAATGATTTAGGTTATTAATGGAATTCGATGAGTCTCATTTCAATTAATTCATTAGTTCATATCATTTATTTAAAATAAATGACATTTGGTAATCAACAGATATTCAAGATAGATTATTGTCACATGCGTGTGGACATCGTTAAGTCCAACAATGACATTATTGATGCAAATGAATTGGGGAGGTTCAAGACAGATCTCATGAAAGTGAACCAAGCTCTTTTTTGACCTCCTCCTGGCAGCAAATTATCTGGCCATATATAGCTTATTAGATATTTTGTGTCATAATGTTGATGTTATGTTAAGGGGAAAAACACCTAAAACTATACAAAAATACTTTTAATATAATAAATGGCATTGAATGTCTTAAGATTTGAATAACTAAATAATAAAAGGATTGTCTCTTTGTTTTTTTTTTTTTGTTATACTCTATTTAATTTTGAAAAATGATAAACTCAGGCGCAGAGAAAAGAAATTTACGAATCGATGCGGCATTAAATGTGGGTAGGAGAGAAAAAAATTAAAAATGTCCCAAAATTCACATTTCGGCTCCCGAAATCTCGAAATGCACGTGGGTAATAGAGAGAAATTAAAAATGTCCCGAAACGTCCATTTCTGGAAAAAGAAACTGGTCCCGAAATGTGTAATTTTTGGAACCGAAATGTGCATTTCGGGATATAGGGGCAACGTGGCAGGTCACGTCAAATTCGTGGTCTTGTTTTCGATGCCCCTTTCGCTGAGTTTATAATTCCTCAGTAATTTGAGTTGTTTCATAATTTGATTTAATTGCATTGTAATTTCTTAAATAATAATACATTTTGTAATTTGAGTTTTACAACTTTACGTGATATTCATGCCAATTAACTTTTCATCGAATTATATAAATTTTTTTTTTTTTTAATTTCAAGTTAGAAGGTGATTATATATAATGAGTATATAAAATAAATATAAATTTTAAATGAAATAAAATATTGTAGAAGATAACCTCAATTTTTTTCTTTAATTTATGTATAACTATCAAAAAGCCACCCCCTCACTTATATAACTTTTTAAGTGAATTAGTTTTATTTGTTAAAAGATAGTCTCAATTTTTTATTTATTTAATTTTATATATCAAATCCACTCATTTAATAACTTTTTACTTGAATTAGTTTTATTTTAGACTTTGATATTAATATATTTAATTAGATTTTAATCCATATCCAATTAATGACAGAAAGAATGATGCCTAAGGTTATACTTATTTCTTTATAGTTAGAATTTCAAATGATATATTATAATTATGAATATAATCTCATACTTTTTTTTTTCTTTCGATAACCGATTCACAATGCCACGTCACAATAAATAACCGCAAGTTCAGTCAACTATGTAGAATAAGTATTTATATGATGTCCAAACTTGTAAAAATTTAGTATTTTTCATATTATTTCTTTTGTAGGTTATTATGAGTGTTAATACTAACAACATTGTAACCCAAAATGATGAGTACAATGCTATTTACAAAAGACACTATATAATTTGTTTTAATTATAAAAAAATTGTTTGAAAGTTTTTGTTTTTCACAAATTTTGTGGTTCTTATTTCTTACCTATTTATTTTTTTAGACATTTTACATGCTTACAATTCAAGTCTTTCATATTTTATGACTACTGTAACATTAGTTTATGTCAAATACAATTTTAGACAACAATCATATTTTTCTATTTATTGTTCGCGCAATTATTTTTCATATTTTCATATACTAAGATGTCTAGTTCTAAATATAACATATAATTTGATCATTTTAAAAGTAAATTGAAATAAGTCAATAACAATTTCATCAAAATATGATTCTATTATTAAGACTTATATTCTAGATACCATCAAATTCTTATACACGTAGTAATAAAAGAGGACATTTATTTTATTTATTTTCTTTATTATTTTTCTTAGGATTTCCCTATATGCAACACCGACTAGTCTCCACTCCCCACCAAATACTCCGGTGCTCCACCTCCTCCCTTTCCAACTCCAGATCCTCCTCCGCCGGAACCACCACCTTTCCCACCGCCTCCATACCCTCCTCCGCCGGAACCACCTCCCTTCCCACCTGACCCGGAACCGCCGCCTCCATACCCGCCTGACCCATAACCGCCTGACCCGGATCCACCGCCTCCATACCCTCCTCCGCCGGAACCACCTCCCTTCCCACCTGACCCGGAACCGCCGCCTCCATACCCGCCTGACCCAGAACCGCCTGACCCGGATCCACCTGACCCGGATCCACCGCCTCCATACCCATCAACTTCAACTACTACATTTCAAAATTAATTCAAGTAAGGAATTATAGCCAAAACTAATGCACAAAATGCTAGTTAAAAAAAAATGGAATGAAAAAATTTATAATTACCTCCTCTTTTACCACCTCCGGACCCTCCTCCGCTGGAACCACCTTCATACCCTCCTCCGCCTGAACCACCTCCCTTCCCTCCGCCTCCATATCCCCCTCCGCCGGAACCACCTCCCTTCCCACCTGACCCGGACCCGCCGCCTCCATACCCTCCTGACCCGGATCCACCGCCTCCATACCCTCCTGATCCGGACCCACCGCCTCCATACCCATCAACTTCAACTACTACATTCGAAAATTAATTCAAGGAATGAATTATAGCCAAACTAATACACAAAATGCTAGTTAAAAAACAATTGTATGAACAAACTACAATTATCATTCCCTTATTTTATTATAAGAAGTTTCTAGCTTTACCTCCTACTTGGCCACCTCCCCAGCCGCCGCCACCGCCTCTGCCTCTGGCTCCTCCTCCAAATCTGCCACCAAACCTGCCTCCTCTTCCTTTGTGGTGGCTATCTATCTCGTAGTGTGGACCTTCCTGTGTTGTGGCATCATCAGTTGGTAAAACTTTGTCCAGTTTCTTATCCGTTTCTTCCCCTGCATAATCAATTATAATAAAATATAGAACATACTCTTAAATATTTATTAATAATCCATCATATATATATGATCACCTTTAAGAGGGTTTGAATCTGCCCAAGCTATTGCTGAAAATATGAAAAGAAGAAACACCCCCAAAACAACACCTTTATGGATCATCATTTTTTTTCTATTAGAAATGATATTAATTAATTGGAAATGGAATGGAATGGAATGGAATGAAATTTGAAAGGTGTATTCATACATATTTATAGTAAAATAATTAACCGACAGACACATAAATATGGAAAGATTTACTTAGAACAAACATACAGACAGATCGAGAGCTTCATCATAATCTATATATATCCTCAACAAGCCACGTTGAACATGATCACTTGACCTTTTATATGACCCGGTTCCTAATTAATTATCTTTTGTTCTATTTCATTCATTCTTTTTGGATAATTTAAAAAATAGTGTTCTGTCTGAGTGAAAGGAATAAATCAAGAAGGTTACCGATGTTTCAGGATGAGGGATAAAGAAGAAACGTGATCCTTTCGTCTTCTCTGCAAATGCATGCAACTTTCATTTTAGGCCCAATATATGTATTTATTTGGTCAACACTTCAGGCCTCTCTCGGTTGTCACGTGAAGAGGTTATTCCATAGGATAATAATAATATTTCATTAAAAGTTACATGAATATAACCCTATTGTTTATAGGATATTGCTCCGAGATGAGCAAAATGATTTGTCCAAAGAACCATCTATGTGATGATGATTTCGGTTAGTATAGTGTAATTCTATTAGAATTTGTTCAAAAAAAAACCCACATGGTAAAACCAAAATGGATAGTGTATTTTTATTGCATCAATATAAAGTAAAACGACATCTAAAAGCTCGTTTCACATTTAAGGGAGTGAAAGTGACAATTATAAAATATAGTACTAATAAGATTTCAGAAATCGAAGATTTTACATTGTCATCTCTCAGAAAGGGTGGCTGTTCATTAAATTTGATATCATTAAAGTGTTGAGCATTTTTCTTATTCTCTTAAAAGGCTCTTGGCTCAAACAAGAGAATGATAATATAAATATAATTATATAGGTAAAGAATGAAAATAAGTATTATTGATAAAAGTGTAGTACATGTTTGATTAAGATCATGTATAATGTCAATCCCGAGAATTTGGCTACTCTAATCCACGTAAAAAAACATGAGAAAATATATTTTCATATCCTAATTTTAGTTTAAATTTTTTTTTTTAAAACAGACATGTTTGCAATCTGTACCTTCAAAAAGAATTTTCTTAAGTTTTTCTAAACCTATAACTTAATAAATATTTTTGATTTCATCCTAAACCATGATAAACATTTTAAAAAAATTAATTAATTTGACTAAAACTTTTATTTTTATTTAATAAATATATGACTTAGCCCCTAAGTTTGCTTAGGCCTACCTTGATCGTGTAATCATTATCTTTCATGGATAATGTTTGAATATATTAAAAACAAATTATTACTATTATTTTGTATTCGAAATTAGTAATAATATTTAATTTTTTTTTTTACTAAATTCTAGTTAATTAAAAGTATACAACATTATTATTTTTTATATCATAATTTAAAAAAAAATCAAATATGTGATAGTTTAATAAAATATAAACACAAAATATCTAATATTAAACCAACGAGAGAAATTAATAATTTATTTCATATTAATTAGGGTCTATATATTAAATAATTCCTAAATTTTTTCATATTAGTTAATTTTTCTGTTAATATTATAAATACATAAATTAATCACCTCTTCTAACCTATCACCAATAAAAGATCAACATTCTCAGCTTTCTTGAGAGATCTTAGGCTTGAGTTCATTTCTTGAGAGATCTTAGGCTTGAGTTCAATATTTAATAACAACATGTTCAAAAAATTTTGAACATTTGTTTTATATATATATATATATATATATATATATATATATATATATATATATATATATATATATATATATATATATATATATATATATTTAACATATAATTATATAAAATAATTAAAATAAATTCATTTAAATATCTTACAAATTAAATACTAGTGAAGTTTGCTTTACTTCTATCAGCGCTGCAAATATTGAGTGAAGCTTCACTAGGTAGTGCTTGTTTAACTGATTTGAATGCTGTAAATACTCAGGTGAAGCTTACTTCACCGGGTAACGCTTGTTTTATTTTTTTTTATATTTTATTTAGACATACATGAATGCATAAATATTTTTACATTAATGTATACATGTTTTTACATAAATGTGTGAGTGGTTTTACATGAATATTTATATATATATTTAATATATAATTATATAAAATATAAATTAGTTTAAATAATTTTTTTTAAATATCTTACAAATAAATTTTAAAATATTTTATTTTACAAAATTCATTTAAATATATTACAAATTTTTTTAGACATGTTGGTTTAGATATATATTTAATATATAATTATATAAAATAATTAAAATAAATTCATTTAAATATCTTACAAATGTAAATATTTAGTGAAATTTGTTTCACTTCTATCAGCACTACAAATATTGAGTGAAACAAACGTTACCGGGTAGTGCTTGTTTCACTCATTTGAGTGCTGTAAATACCTATGTAAAGATTGCTTCACCGGGTAGTGCTTGTTTTTTTTTTTATTCTTTTGCAGACTTACATGAATGAATAAATGTTTTTACATTAACGTATAAATGTTTTTATATAAATGTGGTAGTGGTTTTACATGAACATTTATATATATTTAATATATAATTATATAAAATATAAAATAATTTAAATAATATTTTTTAAATATCTCACAAATAAATTTTAAAATATTTTGTTTTACAAATTCATTTAAATAAATTATAAAATTTTTGAATATTTGTTATATATATATATATATATTTAATATATAATCATATAAAATAATTAAAGTAAATTCATTTAAATATCTTAGAAATGTAAATACCTAGTGAAGTTTGCTTCACTTTTATCAGCGTTGCAAATATTGAGCTTCACTTGGTAGTGTTTGTTTAACTCATTTGAGCGCTGTAAATACCCAACACTTGTTTTATTTATTTTTTATTTTTTTTCAGATTTACATGAAGACATTAATATTTTTACATTAATGTATAAATGTTTTTATATAAAATTTAATATATTTAATATATAATTATATAAAATATAAATTAGTTTAAATAATTTTTTTTAAATATCTTACAAATAAATTTTAAAATATTTTATTTTAAAAATATATTTAAATATATTACAAATTTTTTTGAACATGTTGGTTTATATATATATTTAATATATAATTATATAAAATAATTAAAATAAATTTATTTAAATATCTTACAAATGTAAATACCTAGTGAAGTTTTCTTCATTTCTATCAGCGCTGCAAATATTGAGTGAAACAAACTTCACCAGACAGTGATTGTTTCACTCATTTGAGTGTTGTAAATACCCATGTGAAGCTTTCACCGGGTAGTGTTTGTTTTATTTTTTTATTCTTTTGTAAACTTAAATGAATGCATAAATGCTTTTACATTAACGTATAAATGTTTTTATATAAATGTGATAGTGGTTTTACATGAACATTTATATATATTTAATATATAATTATATAAAATAAAAAATAATTTAAATAATATTTTTTAAATATCTCACAAATAAATTTTAAAATATTTTGTGTTACAAATTCATTTAAATATATTATAATTTTTTTAATATTTTGTTATATATATATATATATTTAATATATAATCATATAAAATAATTAAAGTAAATTCATTTAAATATCTTACAAATGTAAATACATATTGAAGTTTGTTTCACTTCTATTAGCGCTGCAAATATTGAGTGAAACAAGTTTCACCAGATAGTGTTTGTTTTACTCATTTGAGCGTTGTAAATATCCATGTGAAGCTTGCTTCATTGGAAAGTTTCACTCATTTGAGCGTTGTAAATACCCAGGTGAAGCTTGCTTCACCGGGTAGTGCTTGTTTTATTTTAATTTTTATTTTTTGTACACTTACATAAAGGCATAAATGCTTTTACATGAACGTATAAATGTTTTTACATAAATGTGTTATTGGTTTTACATGAACATTTATATATATTTAATATTTAATTATATAAAATATAAAATAATTTAAATAATTTTTTAAAATATCTTACAAATTTTTTTCAACATGTTGTTATATATATATATATATATATATATATATATATATATATATATATATATATATATATATATATAATATATAATATATAATCATATAAAATAATTAAAATAAATTTATTTAAATATTTTACAAACGTAAATACCTAGTGAAGTTTGATTCACTTCTATCAGCGCTGCAAATATTGAGTGGAGCAAACTTCACCACGTAGTGCTTGTTTCACTCATTTGAGCCCTATAAATACCTAGGTCTTCACCAGGTAGTGCTTATTTTTATTTATTTTTTATTCTTAAGTAGACTTACATTAACGTATAAATATTTTTACATAAATGTGTGAGTGATTTTACATGAACATTTATATATATATATTTAATATATAATTATATAAAATATAAAATAATTTAAATATATATTTTTTAAATATCTTAAAAATAAATTTTAAAATATTTTATTTTACAAATTTATTTAAATATATTTACAAAATAATTTAAATATCTTTCAAAAATAATTAAAAATATGTTTTTATATGTATATATTTAATATATAATTATATAATTATATAAAATTTTAAATAAATTGTCAAAATATATTTCAATACATTACAAACAAATTTATGCATATTGAATATATAAATTATGAAATAATTTGTACAAATTCATTTAAATATATCACAATTATAAAATATAATTATAATCATTCATAAAAATTAATTTAAATATCTTAAATTACATAATTTATGATTATTATTTAAAATAGATCTTGAAATAAAATTATATTAATTCATAATTATTATTTTATATATATCAGAAATAAAATTATATGAATTATTATTTAATAATTTAAATAAATCACAAATTAATTTATAAACATAATTTATAAATCGAAGTCAAGTGAAGTTCGTTTCACTCAGTAGTGAATATGTTTAATCAGTTTTACATTTACAATCTCATGTAAAAGTCTCTATAATGGGTCATGTAAAACGGAATGAAGCGAATGAAGTTTCACTCTTTTCCGCTTCTGCTGAACCTGGAATGAAATACGGGTTTCGTGTTCTCTCTTTCTTTCAACTCAGTTTTAACTTATTAATATAATAATGTTGCTGAGTTTTGATTGGTCCGCAACAGGGAAACACCCAATTCGGTAGCAGAAAATCTGATCTGATCTGAATTTGATAATACCTTCCTTTTGAGTTTAGCTTTGGAGTAAGGTTGGGGAGGAGAAACCCATATTATGTTTGGGTTTGTGTTTGATTGCGATTCAAGATGATTGCAATTATTAGCTCGACAATTAACTTCAATAAAAGAGTTTGGACAATTTTTGTTTATTTCTTATTGTAACATTTTTTCATTGCTTATCTAAGGCACCACAACTTATTCATGTGCCCATAGAGGTCTCAACACAACTTTATTCATATCCTTCTAGGTCTAAAATATTGGCAGCATCTGTGTTCCCGCCCATTCTGACCCACCAAGTACCAATACTTATTAAAAAAAATTATTTATAAAATGATAGGAACTTTATTCATAATTAATCTATTTTTAAGGACAAGATACCTTGATTAACCATAATGAAGCATTAATGTAATACAAAGTGAAATCAATATCTAGTTAACCATCAATATCTTCATTTAATCCCTAATTAGTAGCTCACAAATTAAGGCAATATGAAAACAAACCTACCATTAACTTCCACGGCTTCTAGTCTCAACACCTAGTGTTTTTTTTTTCAATCACTTAATTCATCGTCCAATATATTAAAATACATAACCAATTCAAAATGAGTATCTTTGTAACTAAAGCTAATACTAATGTGATGTGAATAAATATTTATAATTTTTTTTTATTATTTTTTTGTAGTACATAAATAATTTTTATAATGAATTTAAAATTTGAAATTGAACAAGCACCTCCGACCATTTATGTTCAAAACAATTTTAGACAACAATCATATTTGTCTCTATTATGGTTCAAGGAATTATTTTTCATATTTCATATATTAAAATGTCAACTTAAAATATAACATATAATTTTGATATTTTTAAAAGTAAATGGTTTGTAAGAGTGCTCATAGAGTAAAATAAGACATTAACAATTTATCATTCCATTATTCTTATTCTTAGATACCATCCTTCTTACACACATATTTATAAAAGAGACATTTATTTATTCATTCTCTTTTTTATTTATTAATTTTCTAAGGAACACATGACCAAAGAGAGAGGCCTCAACACCTCCTCAAGCATAGCCCACGATTTCCTCATAGACAACACCGACTAGTCCACACCAAAAACTACGGTCCTCCCTTTCCACCACCGCCGGAACCACCTCCATACCCTCCTCCGCCTGAACCACCACCCTTCCCACCGCCTCCATACCCTCCTCCGCCGGAACCACTGCCTCCCTTCCCACCTGACCCAGATCCACCGCTTCCATACCCACCAGATCCCCCGGATCCACCGCCTCCATACCCACCTGACCCAGACCCACCGCTTCCTAAACCGCCTGACCCAGACCCACCGCTTCCATAGCCTGACCCAGACCCACCGCCTCCATACCCGCCTGAACCGGACCCACTGCTGCCTGTTGGATCAACTTCATCTACTACAATCGAAAATTAAAATCAAGGAAGAAAATTATAGCCATATTAATGGACAAAATGCTAGTTAAAAATAAATTAAAAGCTATAAACAAAATTATAATTATCATTTCCTTATTTTACTATAAACGGTTTCTAGCTTTACCTCCTACTTGGCCACCTCCCCAGCCGCCGCCACCACCACCTCCTCTACCGCCACCACCACTGCCTCTACCGCCGCCTCCAAATCTTCCACCAAACCTGCCTCCTCTTCCTTTGTGGTGGCTATCTATCTCGTAGTGTGGACCTTCCTGTGTTGTGGCATGATCAGTTGGTAGAACTTTGTTCAGCTTGTTATCCGTTTCTTCCCCTGCATAATCAATTTTAATAAAAATATAGAACATACGCTTATATATTAATTAATAATGCCATCATAAATATATGATCACCTTTAAGAGGATTTGAATCTGCCCAAGCTATTGCTGTAAATATGAAAAGAAGAACCGCCCCCAAAACAACACTTTTATGGATCATTTTTTTCTATTAGAAATGATATTAATTAATTGGAAATGGAATGGAGTTAAATTTGAAAGGTGTATTCATACATATTTATAGTAAGATAACCGACATACACATAAATAAGGAAAGATTTACTTAGAATAAATAAACACATAGTACGAGAGCTTCATCACAATCCATGTATATCCTCAACAAGTCAAGTTGAACATGATCACTTGACCTTCTATATATGACCCGGTTCCTATTAATTATTTCATTAACTTTTGTTCTATTTCATTCTTTCATATTGGATAATTTAAATAATAGTGGTCTGTTTGAGTGGAAGGAATAAATCAAGAAGGTCACCGATGTTTCTGGATGATGGATAAGTAGAAACGTGATCCTTTCTCCTTCTATGCAAATGCATGCAATTAGCTCGGCCCAAGATATGTATTTATTTGGTCAAGTTGATTATCATTTTATCCGATTATTTTTAAAAGATGGAGGGTTAGCTCTTGAGAATATTTCCGGGAGTGAGAATTTAGGTGATATGCTAACGAAAGTTGTGACAAACTAAAAAATGAAGTTGTGTGCAACTTCAGTTGGTCTTCTCCGTTAAGACACCAGATGAAAGACTCTACTGATCGAGAGATGATGAAGTTAGTCTCCGAGTGAAAGATTATTGAGTTATTGAGCCTATACTTATGATAAAATATGCAATAGTTAATTAGAGTTTATTGGTTTGTATTTGAGTTTGGGCTTGGGAATGACCAAGAGTTGTTTAGGTTTTATTAGATAAATATTTACCCTATAAATATGTTATTATTAAGGGTTTACATTAATAAGACATAGTTGTAGAGAGATAAAGTGTGAGACAAAAACTCTATATTCCTTCTTCTTCATAGTTAAATCTGGTGGCGGCTGAAGTGAACGTAGCTCATTTGAATGAACCACTATAAATTGTGTCTTCTTTTGTTATTATTTTCTTACATTTTTACGGATCGTTTAAGCAGTTCAGATTTTGGGGATCCAAATCCTAACAACTGGTATCAAAGCTGTTAGACTAGATTAGAGCATTGGAAACGATAGCAAACAAGAATAGTATAGGACACAACACTGGAAGATGCGATGGAATAGATTATGCATTCTGGAGAATGCAGATTGAGGATTATCTTTATGGAAAGAAGCTTCATGTTCCATTGACTGAGAAACCAGAGAATATGGATTAAGCTGAATGAAAACTACTTGATAGACAGGTTTTAGGAGTTGTTCAATTGACGCTAGCCAAAATGGTTGCTCACAATGTAGCAAAGGAGTAGACCACCATTGGTCGGATGAAAGCTCTCTATAATATGTATGAGAAATCATCTACTAACAACAAGGTACATTTAATGAAAAGACTCTTCAATTTAAGAATGGTTGATGGTACTTCTGTCACTACTCATTTGAATGAATTTAATATAATTATGAATCAACTGCTATCTGTTGAGATTGATTTTGGGGATGAAGTTAGTATCCTGGTTTTTTTAGCATCTCTATCAAATAAATGAGAACAGATGAGGGTAATAGTTAATAACTCCGTTGGAAATTCTAAATTGAAATTTATTGAAGTTAGAGATCTAATTCTTGTTGAAGAGGTTCATAAAATTGATTCTGGTGAAACGTTCAAGGGTACTGCTCCATATTTTGAAAATAGGGGCAGAAGTAATGATGGAAATTTCAACAGAGGTAAGAGAATATTTATGTCGAGGAGGAGTCAGTCCAAGTCTAGGAGGACATTTGATTGCTGGAATTGTCGTAGTAAGGTCACTTGAAGAGGAACTGCAAAGTACCGAAGAGAAACGATGATGATAAAAACGATGCAGCCAACACAGTTACAGAAACTGTCATTGATGTGTTGCTTATATCTGTTGATAGACCGATAGATTCATGAGTTTCGGATTCAGGAGTATCTTTTCAAATCACTGTCCACAAAATATTAATGGAGAATTATGTGGCTGGAAACAGTGGAAAAGTTTATCTCGCAGATGGTGAGCCACTAAATATTGTTGGCATGGGAGACATCAAATTGAAGATGGCAAACGGTTATGTTTGGAAGATTAATAAGGTGAGAAACTTTACATGTTTAATGCACAATCTGATTACTCTTACACAACTTGATGAAAAAGATCACATTTTTAGTTGTGGAAATGGTGCATGAAAGGTGACTAAATGAACAATAGTTATTGCTCGAGGTCACAAAAATGAAATGTTATACACAACTTCAACTTGTAGAAAAACAGTTGCTACCGTAGTTGATGACTCAAAGAATAATGAGTTATGGAATTGCAGGTTGGGCCATATGTGCGAAAAATGGATGAAAGTTCTTTTGAAGAATGAACAAATTGTAAAATAGAAGTCTGTTGAACATTAGTTATGTGAAAATTGCATTCTTGAAAAACAGAAACGGATGAGTTTCTTACATATTGGGTAGGAGCTCAAGAAAAAAAGGTTAGAGTTGATACACACTGATGTGTAGGGACATGCACATGTTTCTTCTATTAGCAAATTATACTACTACGTGACTTTTATAGATGATTCGACAAGAAAAGTATGTGTTACTTTAGGAAGCACAATTCTGAAGTTTTTGTTAGTTTCCAAAAGTGAAAGGATTTGGTTGAAAATGAAACAAATTAGAATGTTAAATGCTTGAGATCCGGCAAGAGAGGCAAATATATCAATTCGGATTTTAGAGAGTATTGTGCTGTGAATGAGATCAGTATGGTGAAGACTGTTCCCTGAACACCTTAATTGAATGGATTAGTTGAACGAATGAATCGAACATTAAACGAGCATGCTAGGAGCATGAGATTTCATGTAGGACTACCTAAAACCTCTGGGTAGAAGCTATCAACATTGTTTCCTACTTGATAAACAGGGGGACCCTCTATTCCTCTTCAATTCAGAATTTCTGAAGAAGTCTGGAGCAATAAAAAGGTAAAGCTTTCTTATTTGAAAGTGTTTGGTTGTTTATCATATGTTCATAATAATGAATGAGATAGGAGCAAGCTTGATCCAAAGTCTAATAAATATTTTTTCCTTGGTTATGATGATATCGAGTTTGGTTATCGTTTCTGTGATAATCAAAATTGGAAGATCATTCGTAGCAGAAACGTTATTTTCAATGAACATGTTCTCTACAAAGATTGTGTTGGGAAGATATCAGATGGTGATTCTAAACTGGAGGAGACTGATAAAGTCAATTTGAGAGATTTTTCTGTTTTATATATACCGACTTAGATCGGTTTAGGACTTGACAAAAATAAAAAGATAAAAAAAAGTGTAAAATAGTTTTTTAAAAAGGCCGAAATATTTAGAGTAGGGACCGTTTCAAATGGGAACTTGAGACATAACCCCAAGACCCTTTTTCACGTGTAACCTAACACCAAACCCCTAACAAGTCTCTTTTTCGAAGGAGTTATAGTTTTACACAACATATTTCTTTTTCTAATTTAGCAGAAAAAGTTAGGTGGCGACTCTTAAGTCACAAATTTTTTTTAACCAATTCCTCGATTTTATTTAATTTAATTTGTTTTTCAAAAAAAAATTGAAGAGATTTATATTTTATAAATTTTTTTATCAAAATTCGAAAACATCGTATTTTTGAGGCGGGCGTTTTAAACCCGTACAAGCCTCATGATTATTCTCCCTTGGCAGTGCGCATTTTTTATGACATATATCCAACTCAAATTGTGATTCATCTTAAAATCACTATTTATGTTTCCATTGTGTGTGCTCTAATTTTCACAAACTTTACATCTCAATCTAGCATAACATTATCTTCACCTCTTCTAGCCAAATTCTATACCCTTTGATATTGTCTGAAAATCTAATAAAGAAATATTTATTTTCCATTGGTTCAAGCTTCCATTCATTCACGTGCACATATCAACACAACCAAAGATTTTTGGATGAGAATATGAATTAGGTAAACCAATCCATACGTCAATTGGTGTCTTAAAGTTAATAGAAATTGATAAGCTTCTATTGATCAAGTCGCTAAGTTTGGAAAATGCCTCCCCATAATTTTGTTGAAGCTACCCCTTAATCAATAAATTCCATGCAATTCCGGGAGCCTGTCCAATTCTTTGAACTCCTAGTTCACTTATTCAAAATCATTTTAAGCCCCCTCTTTCTTAATCCACTCACCCACTTAATTCTCCATCAAAGTCTTCAAATCTTTGAACTTTTTAACTGTCTCACTTTTGTGCTTCATCTCCCATAACCTCCTCAAGTAGTTATTAATGAAATACATTGCATTACAATTAGTTAAATTTCTTGCACCAAGAACTCCTTTATTACCCAATTCTTGTAAGTTTTTGAGGCCAAGACTCATATGTCAAAACATTGATGTATATTCAATAATCTCGGAGATTATAACTAAACATACTTGTGAGTTACATTGTAGAGAATGCATATTGTTTTTTTACTCTTTCCAAAACAACTAAATTAACTTTGCTTAGTAGTAATGTTTCATCTCTTGACTTCAAAGCATAACCTTTTTTTTATCCAGCATGCCAAGAAAAATCAAATCATTCTTTAGTTTAGGGATATATCTTACCTCATTAAGAACAATGGTAACACTATCATCCATCTTGATATGGACAACTCCAATTTCATCAACATTGGATTATGCTTTTTGCCTATTCACATTGTTCCACCATTCACCTTCTAGTACCCATTGAGCCACTCCTTACAATGTGTCATGTGGAAAGAACACCATGAATCCATGATTCACTCACCATTGGACAAATTAGTTGTGATAGAAAATACCTTTGCAAATTCACATTCCTTCTCAACATAGGCTACCTCACATTTTCTATTCTTCTTCTTTAATTTAGGCATTCTCTTAGGAAATGTTATTCCTCTTAACATTGGAATCACTTCACCTTTTCCTTAGTCTTCAACATAGACATATAACTCTTAGTACTTTATCTTCTTTTTTATGAAATTATTTACCTCTTACAAATATGTCTTCCTAATGTTTTCTTGTCTACAATATACCATTTTGGATTGTTCCATGGACACAAAGTACCACATACTTATTCAAATTAATAATTGATAGTGATTCATACTAACAAGAACTACAACTTGCCAATTTTTAGAAACCTCCATAAAACTTGTAAAGAACCCTCCAAGGATCCTTCAAGCTCTAAAGCTTGTTCTCTTATTGAATAAACTCACTCTAATACCACATATTGGGTAGTATAAGATACAGTTCCTTTAATGTAAGAACAAGGACACAAAATAACTGCATAAATGAATGAAAGCAACTGAAGAACGGAAATACAAGAAGATTTATAGTGTTTTAGCCAAAACAGACCTACATTCATTTTTGAAGCACACAAAATTTATAACTTTTACTATCAAGAATATTATAGGAGTATTACAATGATTATCTCACAATTAAAACTCACACACAACTCAAAATAAAACGATACTCTCAAGAAAAATACTTGACCTTCTAAAGTGTTTGGTTGCACATTTGAATAAGCCATAACTAAGTCAACATCAATATTTTATCTAAAACTTTCCAAAAGTCTCTAAAATATTGTCACCATATTTTCCTAAGTGTATTACCAAAATAAAATATCTAATTTTCTTTTATGTTAATATTATTTTCTTGTAACAAGATTATAGACCAAAAAAAATATAGTTTCATTTCATTTAATATACTATTTTCTTATATTAAGATTGTGTACTATTAACGTACTATAATTATAATATTGTAAATTCATTTTCAACACTTTATTCATAATTAAAATATATTTAAGGTAAGATCACTCGATTAACCAAAATAAAGCATTAATGTAATACAAAGTTTGGGTGACAATTCGGGTGAGGTTCATGTTCATGTTAAACGATATTAACCTAAACCTGACATATATAGTAATTCGGGTCAAAATCTCTAAATATAACTTCACTTGTTTATTTATAATTGACATGAACCCGATTTAATTACCTTACTCAACTCGGTGTAATTAATTCATATTTCTATTTCAGATTAAAATGAAAATTAACACAAAACAAAAATGAAGTTAAATATTAAATTTGCTTAACAAAAAACCTTACAAAAAATGAGTGAGAGTAAGAAAGGAAAACACAAAACTCAAAAAAAATATTATAAACGGATTTACGGGTTTATTTTGGGTCATTTCAGGTCAAACAATTTTGACTTATTTATTAATCACATTAAACGGGTCGACTTAATTTCGACCCGAACTAAAAAAAAAAAATAACCCTAGTTCGATCTTTTCGTTTAACATTCAGGTAGTATTTTCGTGTATTCCAAAATTGCCGCTAAACAAAGTAAAATACATATCTAGTTAACCATCATCATCTTCTTCACTTAATCCTAATTAGTAGTTAAAGAATTTAGGCAACATGAAAACATAAAATACCCATAATTTATATTTTTTTATAAATTTTAATTTTTATTATAATGAGATATTAACCAATTAAAAATGAATATCCTTGTAATTAAGGCTAACATTAATATGATGTGAACCAATATTTATCATTTTTTATAATATATTTTTTTTGTAGTACATAAATTATTCTTGTAATGAATTTAAAGGTTGAAATTGAACAAGCTCCTCGGACCATTTATGTTAAATACAATTTGAGACAACAATTATATTTGTCTATATATTATGGTTCAAGGAATTATTTTTCGAATTTGATATATTAAAATGTCAACTTATATAATTTGATATTTTTAAAAGTAAATGGTTTCTAAGAGTGCTCATAGAGTAAAGTTAGACATTAACAATTTCATCATCTTAGACTTGTATAATATTATTTTTAGATACCATCCTTGTTACATACATATTTATAAAAGAGGACATTTATTTATTCATTCTCTTTTTTTCTTTATTAATTTTCTAAGGAGTAAAGTTAGGCATTAACAATTTCATCATCTTAGACTTGTATAATATTATTCTTAGATACCATCCTTGTTACATACATATTTATAAAAGAGGACATTTATTTATTCATTCTCTTTTTTTCTTTATTATTTTTCTAAGGAACACATGACCATAGAGAGAGGCCTCAACACCACCTCCTCAAGCATAGCCCACGATTTCCTCATAGGCAACACCGACTAGTCCACCCCAAAACTACGGTCCTCCCTTTCCTCCTCCGGACCCTCCTCCCTTTCCACCGCCGGAACCACCTCCATACC
This sequence comes from Impatiens glandulifera, assembly GCF_907164915.1. Classification (NCBI taxonomy): domain Eukaryota; kingdom Viridiplantae; phylum Streptophyta; class Magnoliopsida; order Ericales; family Balsaminaceae; genus Impatiens; species Impatiens glandulifera. The sequence goes on from NC_061868.1 coordinate 14,042,215, forward strand.
CTCCTCCGCCTGAACCACCACCTTTCTCACCGCCTCCATACCCTCCTCCGCCGGAACCACCGCCTCCCGTCCCACCTGACCCGGACCCACCGCTTCCATACCCACCTGATCCCCCGGATCCACCGCCTCCATACCCGCCTGAACCAGACCCACCGCCTCCATACCCGCCTGACCCGGACCCACCGCCTCCATACCCGCCTGACCCGGACCCACTGCTTCCTGTTGGATTAACTTCATCTACCACATTCGAAAATTAAATCAAGGAAGGAAATTATAGCCATATTAATGGACAAAATGCTAGTTATAAAGAAAGAAAAGAATGAACAAATTATAATTATCATTCCCTTATTTTATTATAAAAAGTTGCTAGCTTTACCTCCTATTTGGCCACCTCCCCAGCCGCCGCCACCACCACCCCTGCCTCTTCCGCCGCCTCCAAATCTGCCACGAAACCTGCCTCTTAATCCATGTGTTGTGGCATGATCAGTTGGTAAAACTTTGTCTAGCTTCTTTTCCATTTCTTCCCCTGCATAATCAATTATAATAAAAATATAGAACATACTCTTAAATATTAATTAATAATGCTATCATAAATATATGATCACCTTTAAGAGGGTTTGAATCTGCCCAAGCTATTGCTGAAAATATGAAAAGAAGAACCGCCCCAAAAACAACACCTTTATGGATCATTTTTTTTTTTTTTCTATTAGAAATGATATTAATTAATTGGAAATGGAATGGAGTTAAATTTGAAAGGTGTATTCATACATATTTATAGTAAGATAACCGACAGACACATAAATAAGGAAAGATTTACTTAAAATAAACAAACAGACAGTTCGAGAGCTTCATCACAATCCATGCATGTATATCCTCAACAAGCCACGTTGAACATGATCATCAGATGACCTTCTAATATATATGACCCGGTTCCTAACTAATTAATTATCTTTTGTTTTATTTCATTCTTTCTTCTTGGATAATTTAAATAATAGTGGTATGTTTGGGTGGAAGGAAAAAATCAAGATCTTTTGTTCTATTTCATTCTTTCTTCTTGGATAATTTAAATAATAGTGGTATGTTTGGGTGGAAGGAAAAAATCAAGAAGGTCATCGAAGTTTCTGGATGAGGGATAAGTAGAAACGTGATCCTTTCTCCTTCTCTGAAAATTCATGCAATTAGCTAGGCCCAAAATATGTATTTATTTGGCCAACACTTCTTTTTATTTTTTTAAAGATTCATATATTTAAAAAAAATAAATAAATTATTAAACCTGACCGAGTCCAACACGCACTTCAGCTAACGTTATAAGGATTGCGATACAAAACAATTAAATACCACTGATGTATTTGATGTGGACTAGTTAGTAGTACTGCATATGGGAAATAGTGGGTTATGCTGTGACAAAACATTAAAACCTAAATAATTTAATTTTTGTATCGAACATAGTTTTTGGTAAAACTCAACAAAAACTTCAAACAAGCTCTAAGAATAGTTGAGGTCTCACACGGTGGTTAGATAAAGAGACTAAGTGAACCTGCTTCTATTCCAACTACAAACATCAGATCTAGTCTATAGACTTTTAACTATGAGATATCTCAAATTTTCTAATATTTATTTATAGACTTTTCTAAATCTCATTACCATACTCTCTCTGATAATTAAAAATTTATGTATTACAAAGAATTTCATATATCCTAAATTAGTCATTTCAAACTCATATCATAGCCTGTTTGAATGAGATAATCATCTCATTATTCCCTTTCAAAATTAAGTCATCCACATACATACTTACAATTAAAATCTCATTTTTTGACCAAAATCTGGCTCCGAAAAACTTTTATGAAATCATTGTTGTACAAAGTAATAATCAATCCTACTATACCAAGCTCTTGGTACTTGTTTCATACGATACAAGGTTTTTTCTAGCCTAGCGGCAAGAAGATGTCGATATCTCTAGTCTCTCTGAGGTCCTGGGTTCGAGCTCGTCAAGCGACAAGTTATGCACCTAGTTAAATGATTAAACGTGTTTGTGGGTTATGTGCTTAATCCACAAAGATTAGTCGTACTCCAAAAAAGAAGCGGAACACAACGTTTTAAAAAAAAAAACTTGTGTACATTGTGTGTTATTCTTCATTTCTTTTAAACCCTTCTAGTTGCTCCACAAACGCCTCTAAAAGAAGTTTTTCATGTAAAAAAACACTCTTCACATCCATTTATTAGATTTTCCATCTTTGTTGAGCTACAATTACTATTATCATTCGAATTGTGTCAAATCTAGCCACATGAGCAAAGACTTCATTATAGTCAATTCCAAATTCTTGTGCTTAACCCTTGACTATTAACCTTACCTTATATTAATCAACTTTGTTATATTCATCAAGTTTGGTTGTAAAACTCCACTTTAATAAAATATTTTTTTGCTATTTTTGAAACTTCAACTAAGCTCCAAGTTTCATTATTTTTTTCGGCCCGAATCTCTTATTTCATGATTTTAGTCCTATTCGTGTTTAAAAATATCACATTATGAGAAATCGACTCGAGACACATTTTAGCCCCATATCTTATCTTCCTCTTGAATTCAAGTGGGATTATGACTAAAATGGTAAGTTTCGTGTGTTCAAATTTATTTCTAAGAATGTTTTGACTCAAAAAGATCGTCACCAAGTTTGCTCGGTGAGAAATTAAGAAAGAAATATATTATAAACTCTTTTCGGTTTGGTGCTTAGTTACGTGTGGGAAAGAGTATCGTCGCTATGAACAATACACCCGTCCAAAATGACTGTCTCTATTATGAAACTATTGGCTTTTTTAAAGCATGACAAATTACATTACAATTTTAAATTAAGGTCTAAGCATGCGCAATCTACGTTGTTTTCAATCCTAATTTCAGCTTACGTCTAAGGGTCATGCACAATCTGTCCATAAGCATGCATCTAAGGTAGCTAGGATAATGGTACATATCTAGAAAAACTAATACCAAGATTGCATACATATTATGCAAGAGGGCAAAAGGGTTTGAAATTTAAAAATATTCCAAATTCAAAATAAAATATATAAATCAATCACAATGTTTTCTCATATTTATTAAAGTTGTAAATATTAAGTTATAAAAGCTTCAATTTTTTTAAAAATAGAGAAAAAAATTCATATGATAGTAAAAATTGGGACAAATTTTATCGTTTGGTTAAAAATAGAGAAAAAATTTCAAATTATCCTATAAGTTGGGACAAACTTTTCTGTTTGTTTAAAAAAATATATTTTAATACATTTTTTATTTTATTTTAGATTTTTAGAATATTATTTAAAACATTTAAATTGAGAAATGGATAAAAATAATAATAGGCAGAAGCAGGTGAGCTATAGGAATTGGTCTCGGGACTATGTTTTCCGCATCAGAAGTTTTAAACTTGGTTCGGGAGCAATCTGCGGGCTGCAGAGAATCATGACATGTTCGAGTTCCAAGCACAAGCCGAGGATGGTGTGTCTAGGAGTCTGAATTCAAATTCTAACGCCCATTTAATTATTTTGTTGACTTCTGCGCGCATACCTATATTTCTCGATCGTTCGCTCGTTGACTTCCAATTTCTTCGGTCGAGTTCTTCAAATGGTTAGATTGTTAGGATTTGTATTTCCCAAATCCGACTTTCTTGAAACAATCTATAAAACGCAAAAAAGAAGAACACAAGAAAACACAGATTTATAGTGCTTCACTCAAATTGAGCTACGTCCACTTCATCCGCCACTAGATTTCACTATGAAGAAGAAGGAATACAGAGTTTTTGTCTCACACTTTATTTCTATAGAATTCTGTCTAATTTGTGTAAACCCTTAATAATCACATATTTATAAGGTAAATATTCAGGTAATAAACTTAAATAGCTGTTGGCCAGGCCAAGCCCAAAACCAAAAAGAAACCCAATAAACTCTAATTAACAATGTAGAGTTTATTATAAGTGTAGGCTTCATAACTCAACAATCTCTCACTTGGAGTCTAACTTCATCATCTCTCGATCGGTAGCGGTTTTCCATCCGTTGTCTTAACGAAGAAGACCAACTGAAGTTGCACACAACTTCAATTTCTCATTTGTCATAGCTTTCGTCAACATATCAACTGGATTCTCACTCCCGGGAATCTTCTCAAGAGCTAATACTTCATCTTCTAAAGATGATAACGAACAAGTATATGCTTCGTTCTTCCATGATAAACAAGATTTTTTGCCAAATGAATGGCACACTGACTTTCGCATCGCAACACACTTCCCTCGTAGTCTTGACCAAATTCTCGCAAAAACGGTTGTAACCACATCATTTCCTTAGCAGCCTCTATCACAACAACATACTCTGCCTCACAACTAGAAAGAGCAACACTCTTCTACAATTTTGAAACCCAACTGATTGCAGTACCTCCTAGAGTATAAATGTACCATATTGTGTTCTTTCTACTATCAACATCACCACCATTGTCAACATCCACAAAGCCATCCAAACCCATATTAGACTTTCTAAAACACAAAGCAAGACCCGTACTTCCTCTTAAATATCGTAGTATCCACTTTATTACTTCCCAATGTTGTCTACCTAGGTTGCTCATGAACTTGCTAACAACTCCCACTACATGTGTTATGGCTGGTCTTGTGCAAACCATCGCATACATAATACAACCAATGAAAGAGGAATACGGAACAGTGGCCATGTAAATTTCCTCCTCCTCTATTGAAGGGACTAATCTTTATATAGTGACTAGCTAAGGGGTAGTAACTGGTTTTGCATCATACAAGTTGAACCTGTTAAGAACATTCTTCACATATTCTTCTTGTGAAAGCTTGATAACTTCTTCATCCCTGGAAATTCTCATCCTAAGGATTTGTTTTGCAGCACTTAAATCCTTCATTGCAAAATTTTCAGACAACTCTTTCTTGTGCTTGTTAATCTCATACAAGCTTGTTACAACAATCAACATGTCATCAACGTAGAGTATCAGAATAATGTACGATTTATTAAACCTCTTTATATAGCAGCAATGATCAGCTTCACACCTCAGAAAATTGTTACTTTTCATGATGCTATCGAACTTCTTGTATCATTGCCTTGGAGTCTTTTTCAAACCATACATACTTTTCTGAAGCTTACACACAAGCTCATCTTTTCCATTGATTTCAAATCCTTCTGGTTGTCGCATGTAAATCTCTTCATCTAAATCACCATGAAGAAAAGCAGTTTCGACATCCATTTGTTGAAGATGGAGGTCTTCTTTCCCAACCAAACTCAAAATAGTTCTGATTGTCATCAATTTAACTACAAGAGAGAATATCTCATTATAGTCAATACCTTCTTTCTGTTGAAATCCTTTCACAACCAATCTTATCTTGTACCTCATGGTTTTATCATGTTCTTCTTTAATGTTGAAGATCCATTTGTTGTGAAGTGATTTCTTTCCCTTTGTCAGCTCAGTGAGCTTCTAAGTCTGATTCAACATCAAAGAGTCCATCTCATCTTTTATCGCAGACTCCAAATTAACCGATTCATCAGATTGTATTGCTTCCTTATAGCATTCAGGTTCACCTCTATCTGTCAACAAGATATAGTTCAAAGATGGAGACCATCTCTCAACTTGTTTTCGATTTCTTGACGATCTTCTCAACTGTATAACCGGTGTTTGCTGATTTACCTATGGGGCTACGTTCTCAACGATTTCATCTTCAACAACACATTATTCTTCGTCGACAATCGGTATATATTTAACTGAAAATTCAGTCAAATCGATTGTACTAGTCTCTTCTAACTTGGAATCACCATTTTATGTTTTCCCAATACAATCTTTGTAGAGAACATGTTCATTGAAGATGACATTTCTGCTACGAATGATCTTCTGATTTTGATTATCCCAGAAACGATAATCAAACTCGATATCACCATAACCAATGAAAAAACATTTATTAAACTTTGGATCAAGCTAGCTTACTCCTATCACATTCATTAATATGAACATATGATAAACAACCAAACACTTTCAAATAAGAAAGTTTTACCTTTATATTGCTTTAGACTTCTTCAGGAATTCTAAATTCAAGAGGAATAGAGGGTCCCCTATTTATCAAATAGACAGCAGTATTGATAGTTTCTGCCTAGAAGGTTTTAGGTAGCCCAGCATGCAATCTCATGCTTCTAGTACGCTCGTTCAATGTTTGATTCATTCGTTCATCTACTCCATTCTATTGAGGCGTTTGGGGAACAGTCTTCACCATACTGATCCCATTCACAACACAATACTCTTTGAAATCTGAATTGATATATTCACCTCCGTTGTCGGATCTCAAGCACTTAAATTTCTTATTTGTTTCATTTTCAACCAAAGCCTCCCATTTCTTGAAAATAGGAAATACTTCATACTTGTGCTTCATAAAATATACTCATACCTTTCTTGTTGAATCATCTATAAACGTCACGTAGTATTGTGATCCGCCAATAGAAGAAATATGTGTAGGTCCCCACACATCAGTGTGTACCAACTCTAGCTTTTTTTTCTTGAGCTCATTCTCAATCTTTAAGAAACTCACCCGTTTCTGTTTTTCACGAATGCAATTTTCATATAACTGATGTTCAACAGACTTCAGTTCTGGAATCTATCAATTATTCAAAAGAATTTTCATCCATTTTTCGCTCATATGGCCCAAACTGCAATGCCACAACTCACTATTCTTCGAGTCATCAACTACAGCAGTAACTGTTTCTCTACAAGTTGAAGTCGTGTATAACGTTCCAGTTTTGTGACCTCGAGCAACAACTATTGCTCCATTAGTCACCTTCCATGCACCATTTCCACAACTGAAATCGTGACCTTCTTCATCAAGCTATGAAACAGAAATCAGATTGCGCATTAAACCTAGAATGTGTCTCACCTTATTAATCTTCCAAATAGAACCATTTGCCATCTTCAATTTGATGTTCCCCATGCCAACAATATCCAGAGGTTCGCCATTTGCGAGATAAAATTTCCCACAGTTTTCAGCCACATAATTCTCCATTAATTCTTTGTGAGTAGTGGTGTGGAAAGACGCTTCCGATTCCAAAACACATGAATCTATCGGGCTATTAACAGACATAAGTAACGCATCAATGATAAATTCTGTAACAACGTTGGTTGCATCATTTTTATCATCACCGATTTTCTTCGGTGTTTTGCAGTTCTTCTTTAAATTATATTGTTTATCACAATTCCAGCACTCAAATATCCGCCCAGACTTGGACTGACTCCTCCCGCTCCTCGACATAGATATGCTCACCTCGGTTGAAATTTTTATCATTACCTCTGCCCCTGTTTTCCACATTCAGAACAAAACCTTTAAACATTTCACCAGAATCAATTTTACGAACCTCTTTAGCAAGAATATGATCTCTAACTTCAACAAATTTCATTTTAGCATTTACTAATTGCTGCATTCATAGGTTCTCAGCTATTTGGTAGAGATGCTAACAAAATCAGGGCATTAACTTCATCCCCAAAATCAATATCAACAGATAGCAGTTGATTCACAATTGTATTGAATTCGTTCAAATGAGTAGTGACAGAAATACCATCAACCATTCTTAAGTAAGAGTCTTTTCATTAGATGTAGCTTGTTGTTAGAAAATGGTTTCTCATATATATCAGAAAGAGCTTTCATCATATCCATGGTGGTCTTCTCCTTTATTACATTATGAGCAACCGTCTTGGCTAGCGTCAATCGGAAAAAACTCCCAAAACCTGTCTATCAAGGAGTTTCCATTCAGTTTCATCAATCTTCTCTGGTTTCTCACTCAAAGGAACATGAAGCTTCTTTCCGTAGAGATAATCTTCAATCTGCATTCTCCAGAAATCATAATCTGTCACATCGAATCTTCCAATCAAATGTTCTATACTATTCTCACTTGTCATCGTTTCTAATGCTCAGATCTAGCCTAACTGCTCTGATACCAGTTGTTAGGATTTGTATTTCCAAAATTCAATCTTCTTGAAACAATCTGTAAAAAATGCAAGAAAAAATAACACAAGAAGACACATATTTATAGTGGTTCACTCAAATTGAGCTACGTCCACTTCATCCGCCACCAGATTTCACTTTGAAGAAGAAGAAGGAATGTAGAGTTTTTGCCTCACACTTTATCTCTCTAGAATTCTATATCTAACTTGTGTAAACCCTTAATAATCACATATTTATAGGGTAAACATTCAGGTAATAAACCTAAATAGTTGTTGGTCAGGCCCAAGCCCAAAACCAAATACAAACCCAATAAACTCTAATTAACAATGTAGAGTTTATTATAAGTGTAGGCTCCATAATTCAACATAGATTTCTCAATCGGACTCCTCCATTTTTTGGTCGGGAATCAAAGAAAATCGAAAACCTTCATCATCAACATCTAGTAGCTTGTTTAGGGAGAAACCATAAAATCTCATTTCTAGTACATGTCTCAAAATCGAAGGATAGAATGGCTCTCGCCGTCATCTATCAAGCGCTCCCCGAGGATATCCTTCTCATGATGGTAGTGAAGGATTTCGCCAAGCAAGCGTTAGAGACGCTAAATACGACGCATGTTGGAGTGTACAAACCTTAAAGACACACTTCGATGTGATTCGCATGAAGAATGGGGAGACGGTGGATGATTTTTCCATAAATTTGACATCCATCATGACTAGTATCCGCTCGTTGGGAGAGGAAGTGGAGTAGATCACCGTCGTCAATATATTTCTTAGAGTTATACCACAAAATAAATGTAGACCGTTACCGCGATTGAGAAATTTGGTAACCTCAAGAATATAATCGTCGAGGAGATCGTCGGCCATTTCAAAGTCCACGAGGAGAGACTTTGTGGTTATAGATAACAAGAATAAGAGAAACACATTTTTCTCACACATGGTGAATAGATGTCACGAATGAAGAAAAACGGAGAAGGAAAATTTTCTTCCGAATCGTCGAGTCGTAGCGTCAACAGTGTAAATAATCGAGGTCGTGGTAAAGTACGGGAACAAGAGAAAAGTCCAGGTCAAGGTCGTAGAGAAAGCTCACCTCGACAAAAAAACACTAAGCCTCACAAAGACAAGAACACAATGAAGTGTTATGCTTGTATAATGTATAGGAGCTACGCGACCGAGTGCCCAAACAAAAGGCCCAACGATGAGTGAAACCTCACTAGCTTCCATGAAGAGGAGCCATCATTAATGTTTGTTAAAGAAGTGACGATGAATTGTTATTGCTCACCACCGATAAGTCAACATTATATTACGAGGCGTCAATCGAAGAGCCATGTAATGAGGTCATGAAGAAAGAGACCGAGTTCATCAAGAAGAACAAGATATTGAAGCTCACCAACTTACCACCCGATCACAAGACCGTCAGGTTAAAGTGGGTTTTCAACTTGAAATAAGACTGCGAAGGCAACATCCTTGAGAAAAAAGTGAGATTGGTAGCGAAAGGCTACCTACAAAAGCAAGGTTTTGACCTTGAGGAGACTTTTGCACTAGTAGTGAAACTTGACACAATCAGACTAGACTAATTCTTGCCATCCAGCTCACAATGGATGGAAGATCCACCACTTGGACATCAAATAAGCATTTCTCAATTGTGACATCAAAGAAGAAGTCTACGTCACTCAACCTGAAGGCTTCATCATCAAGAATAAAGTGCACAAGGTATACTAGCTATACAAGGCTCTCTACGGACTATGTCAAGCACCAAGGGCGTGTAACACTTTTCTCAACAAGAGAATGATAAGTCTTGGCTTCGTGAAATGTTCTCAAGAGTAGGCTGTGTACACGAGAAATCGTGGAGAAGAAGTAATCATTGTTGGTGTATATGTCGACGACTTTATCGTGTCATGATCAAGAATCAAGGGCGTTAAGGATTTCAAAAAGCTATTGTTGAAGGAGTTTAAGATAAGTGATCTTGGGCTACTCTCATACTACCTTGGTATCGAGGTGGACTAGAAGAAAGATAGTATCGACGTGTAGTAGGGAGCTTATGCGAAGAAGGTGTTGAAATAGTTTGCAATGGAGGATTGCAACCCGAGCAAGTATCCGATGGAAGCAAAGTTGCAACTTAGAATGGATATAGAAGGAAGCTTAGTGGATCCGAAGGAGTATAGGCGTATCACCGGGTGTCTCAGGTACTTGACACATACTTAACTCGATATATCTTACACAATTGGCATAATGAGCCGATACGAGAGTAGGCTACCACTCTTCACCAAAATACAGTAAAACAAATTCTTCGTTAAGTGAAGGGAACGACGAGATATGTGATTCAGTTAAGAAGAGGACGATAAGTTTAAATACTTGTTGGTTTTACTTACAGCTACCTAGCCGGTGACACAAATGACAAAAAAAAAACCAGAGGAATGATGTTTTATCTCAACGGGAATCTGATCACCTAACAATCTCAAAAGTAGAGAACTATTGTTTTGTCTTCTTATGATGCGGAGTTTATGTTAGCTACTGTAGCGTTGTGTTAAGGACTTTGGCCGAGAAACTTGTTGAATGTGCTCGGATGCGAGTTGAGGCCGGTAACCCTCTATGTCGACAACAAGTTCACAATAGCATTAATGAAGAACTCAATGTTTCATCGACACTCGGTTCCACTTCATCCGTGAATGCGTCGAGAGCCGGTAGATCCTCAAAGAGTTCGTAAGCACTAGAGAATAATGTGCGAACATTCTCACCAAGGCGCTAACAAGAGTCAAATTCGCGAAGATGCAAGAGCTGCTCAACGTGAAGAATCTCGAACCAAATTAAACTTACGGGGGAGATTGTGAGTCTAAGAATTAATTGTCTGAAAATTTAAAAGTTATTGGTCTTTATTGTCTTTTATGCAATTATGACTTATTTAATTATTAATAGGCTTGGGCTTGTGTATATAAGTAGTTTAGGGTTTCTGACATAATCTACTCCTTTAAAAGAATTGTTTGCAAAGGTTGAAACACAACACTCAAAACTATTAAAACTTTTCATCTTCATCATATATATCATTTTTCTTCCCAAATTTTCCTTATTTTCCATTCTTCATCATTGTTTTTAGAAGATCCGATAATCGTAACCAACAGATGAACTCCTACACACGAGTAGTAACATGTCAATACCATTGTGAGAGAATGACCAATAAATTCAAGAAACCGCAAGAATTTTTTACTTTATGTGGACACAAAATTCACTTCTAATAGTGCTCAACTTCTCTTATGATTATAAGGAACTCGAATAGAACAACCCAAAATCATCTTTAACCTTTTTTTTTACTATTTCATTATTTTTAAATCAAGAAATCTTGTTTCCTTTACAATACATGAATTTGCATTAGAGTGATTACAGTATGCCGATACTTATGCAGTTATCCTAATAGATCACAAATCATTATTGGAGTGTTCTTGGATCATCACCATCAGGAAAGAGGAAAGAGGAAAGAGGTCGATGATGACTAGTGTTTAAGGCCGGAACATCTGTAATGTAATATAAATGATCAGCTCAACCATTGAAAAGAACTTTGACACTACAAAAACACATTAAACATGGTTACATTTTAAATACAACTATACATTGGTACTAATTTGTTATAATAAAATGAACCAACAAATTAATTGGTTAATATATATATATATATATCAAGTAAGGAAAAAATTTAGCGGTGGAATATGCAAGTTAGAGGTCAACAAATGCTGCTATGTTTAGCTGTAACACAGACATTAAAAGTTCCACAAATTTACATAAGGTTCATTTGATTTACATTCATATTAGTTCATTACTAGGAAAATATAAAAATATGATTAAGATAAATTTAATAATAAAAATTATACTAATATTTATTTAATGTTTAAAATTCTTAATAAATTACGAATAAAATTAGAACGCTTTCATTCCACATTTTATTTATTTCGGTAAAACAACTTATTTTTTCACATATTTTTTCTAAATGAACCTCTCGTCTCATGAACTTACACTTTTACTTTGGTAATCAAATATTTGATTCATATTATACATGAGTTAGTTAAAAAGTTAAACTTATATTTTTAAAATTTTCTGTATTTATCAAATTTGGTATTTAATTTAAAATATAAAGTATTATTCGCCTAATTGATTAAAATGTTGTACTTGTTTTTGTTAGGTTGTAAGTTTGAAACACACGTATAACATTTTAAATTTTATTTTTAACCGTTTTAAGTATATATGGACGGGTCAACCCACAATCCAACCCAAGTTCCATTTATTCTCACATATATATTCAAATTAACTACAGCTCTATACCCTACAATCCGGACAATATAAAAGTTAAGCATCATTATATATATATATATATTAGGTAGTTAAAATGTTGAACTTATATTGTAAAAATGTCCCGCGTTTATCAAATTTGGTGTTATTTAAAATATAAAGTATTATTAGTCTAGTTGTTTAAAATTAAAAGGTTGTACTTGTTTTTGTTAGCATACGTTATTTAAAATATACTAACACGAAGAGAGGATAAGGATTGTAATGAAAAAATAAGTATGAGATATTATTGTTATTGTTTTTGTTTGTTATTGTGAATGTTTGTTCTAGACCATGATTTAATTGCTATTGAGTTTTCTTAAATAATAGTTTTTTGATTACATATTTATTTTTAGATGAATAAAGAAAATAAGAGAGTAAACAAACAATATTAAAATGATTTGATTTTATAAAAAATAAGTCATTATTTTCCAAATTAGCTTAATTAAACAATTTATTAAAAAAAAAAAAAAGACACCACAAAGAAAACCGACATAATGTGACACCTATCATCACAATTGTAAAGAAATTAAAAATATTAATGTTGGAGATAATATGACCGTTTGCTGAGTCTTTCTATAAAAAGGTGTGAAGGCATCTCTCAATTTCATCCATTCCAAATCATTTTACTAGTGAGAAAAAATGATCCATAAAGGTGTTGTCTTGGCTTGGGCGGTGGTTCTTCTCTTTATCTTCTCTGCAATAACCCAAGCAGGTTCAAACCCTCTTAAACTTCTTTAAGTTTTCCTATTATTAATATATATAATCATCACTATTTTTAATAGTGATATATATGCACCAACTAATATTTTTGAAATTTAAAAAACAAATCATGAAAATTTATGTTTGATGTTTATTTTTCAATATTATTTTACACTAATATATAACTTGATAGATAGAGTGTTGAATAGATTTAAAAAAATGATCATTTATATATATTATGTAACATATATAATTTATAATGATTATTTGGCAGATGTAAAAATTTTGATTTTATATATTTGCAAAAGAAATAACCATAAATATACATTAGCTAGACGTTTTAAATATATATGTTTCAATTATATAACTTTTTATATGGCACAGAAGAAGAGTACTCGGTTGATCAGATTAAAAAACCACGACCCCGTTGTTGTCAATGGGGAGCTGGGCGTTGCTTGCGTTTGTGTTACAACGTGGAAGAGGTATCAACTCTCAAGGCTTACGAAGAAGCTGGAAAAAGAGGAGAACCGCAATACTCGGTTGAACAGAACGTGGGAGGTCGTCGATGTTGTGTACCAGGACGTAATAGGAGTTGTATGCGGTGGTGTGGCCCTCCCGAGATAGGAGGAGGACTGCGATACTCGGTGGATCAGACGGGAGGTTTTCATTGTTGTATACCAGGAGCTTTTGGGAATTGTATGCAATGGTGTATCAAAGATGAAAAGATGGCAGCTCTCGAGGAAGGAGGAGGAACACAATACTCAATGGATCAGTATCCTGGTCGACGGTGTTGTTGGGGACCTCACAATAGATGCGTGAGGTGGTGTTGATCGATCGAGGTAGATCTTCGGTCGGACACATGATGAAACACGAGTGTGACTTAAGAAATAAAGAGATGTATAAATATAATAAGAGCTTAGTCTTTTATTAGACAAGTGAACAAGTTTGATGTATCTCTATCATTATCAAGGTTTTCGTTGAACTAAAGATCAGCAACTTTTGTTTTGTATATTCATGATTGTTGTTCATGATTCTGTGTTTCATTTAAGACGTACGACATGACTTTGTTTTAAGCTAACGATGATTTCATGTTGGAGGAACGCTTTTCAGGAATATATTTGGATAATTGATATTTAATATTCTCAGGGTCAAAACTAATTATATTTAATTTTGTGGTGTAATTAGAAAAGTCATGCTGTATTCGTTACAGAAATAGAATTGATTTTAGAAATAGATTGATTTTTTTAAAATGAATCTTGATTTAGTATAGCTAAGAATAATATAATTTGTCGAGATAATTTATTTATTTATATTTAAAATTAATTTTTAATTTTTAAAATGGATATAAATATGTTTTGATTGAATTTTAATGAATCCATAAATTAAATGAATCAAAGATCTCACCAAACCTTTTTTTTTTTTTTGTAATGATTTATATAATATTAAAAGATAAGAATAGTTTAAATGCAATTATATAAAACATGATATTATAAAAATTATAATGAATGAAAGACAAAGACAATCAAAGGAGAAAGACTCTAGGCCATGGACACCAAGAAATCAAAGTGTACTAAGTTATCAAGATCTAAATTACTAGCATTAAAAAATGAGAAATAATTGGGAAGGAAATTTGAGAAAGTAATTTTAAAAGGAATGATAATCTGATTAACCAAAAAATAAATAATTAAATTCTTTTTTTTTTCTCACATTTTATCTTTTTTAATCAGTGATATAATGACACATTATTCTCTCTTTCAAATTTCGTCCCCTATCACTCTCTCATAAAAAAAAATAACAACAATTATAATCGTATTCCATATTAAACTCTTAAGTTTATCTTTATAATGGTTTAAGACATTAAATATATGAGTGTTTTTAATTCAAAATTGTAGAACTAATTGATATAGATAGATATTGTTTCACATGTATTATCCTTTGATCCAAGTAAAACATAATGGTACATTTATCTAACTAGTTCAAGCCACTAGGTTGAGAAATAAACAAGTAAAAGGAAAACTACTCTACAAGTTATAGAGTTTAAATGGGAAAAAGATATAAGTTGTAAAAAACATGAAGACATATAATATAAAATAAAATAATTTAAAGTTTAACAGTTTGTGAAACAAGAATATGAAAACAAATATAATATTATTAAAAGTTGTTCATATTATTAGAAGATGTTACTTTTTTTTTTTTACATTTTATATAGAGAAAGATGAAATAACAACATTATATTAATACATTATTTTGTAGATAACTCCCTTACACTTCTTCACTTCTCTTGTAAAAAGAGGACATTTTATTTATTTATTCATTCATTCATTTGTTTTTCTCTTTATTATTTCTAAGACACAACTTCTTCATGTGCCCTAGAGAGGTTTCAACACCACCGCGCGCAAACACCACGAGGTCCATAATGGCAACACTTGTGACGTCCTCCCTGATCCACTGAATACTCCGGTCCTCCACCTCCACCGCCTCCTCCTCCTCCTCCTCCCTTTCCACCGCCTCCCTTTCCACCGCCACCCTTTCCACCGCCTCCACCATACTGGCCTCCACCCTTTCCACCTGATCCGGATCCACCTCCGCCGGACCCGCCTCCCTTTCCACCTGATCCCGACCCACCACCGCTGGAACCGCCACCTTTTCCACCGGATCCACCGCCGCTAGAACCGCCTCCCTTTCCACCGGAACCGGACCCACCGCCGCCATAATTACCTCCCTTTCCACCGCCGCCGGAACTTCCTCCCTTCCCACCAGACCCGGAACCGGACCCGGAACCACCACTTCCGGAACTACCTCCTTTTCCACCGGATCCGGACCCGGAACCACCGCTACCGGAACCACCTCCCTTTCCACCGGAGCCTGAACCACCGCTGCCAGAACTACCTCCCTTTCCACCGGAACCAGACCCAGAACCGGACCCACCACTGCCGGAACTACCTCCCTTACCACCGGAACCGGAACCGGACCCACCACTGCCGGAACTACCACCCTTTCCTCCGGAACCGGACCCACCACCGCCATACCCGCCGGACCCGGTCGTATCAACTTCATCAACTAAACTCGAAACAATCAAGAAGTCAATTCTATAGTCAAAATGAAGAAGTGCCTGATAACAAGAATAATGTATTTATGAAGTTATTACCTATTGAGTCTTCGGGCGCAACAGAGGCTTCTTCCTCAGCAGTACGGCACCAATAAACGCAGCGGCCATTCCTATATTGGCAACACCGGCGTCCAATGCCGATTCCACCACCAACTTGATCTGTGGAGTAGGCTTGTCCACCTTGGATGACAAATAATAATAATTATTATTTTTAACAAATATTTATCCAACAAAAGAAATCACTTCAATTTTCCATAAAAATCTCACAAATTGAGACTATAGATATATATATGATCACCTTTAAGAGGGTTTGAATTATCTGCCCAAGCTATGGCAGAGAAGATGAAGAGAAGAAACACTCCAAAGACAACACTTTTATGAATCATTTTTTCTTTACTTGAAAAGGATATTAATTGAAATGGGATGAAATTGAAAAGTGTTCTTCATACCTATTTATACTACAGGACATAAATCCATATTAATTAACCGACAGACACCTTAATAAGGAAAGATCTGCTTAGAACACTGACAGAAAGGCATATTATCATCACAATCCATGTATATCCTTTACAAGACACGTGTAACTTAACGTGACATTGTTACATGCAATTGCTAGATTTCTATGACCAGGTTCATAATTATCTTTTGTCCTTTTTTCGTTAAAATTTATGTTTAAATAATGGTGGTTTGTCTAAATGGGAAGGAAAAAAACAAGGGCACCGATGTTTGAGGATGAGGGATAAGAAGAAACGTGATTCTTTCTTCTTCTCCTTCTCTGCAAATGCATGCAAGGGCAACATTTATCTTTATCTTGTAAACACTTCTCATTACTTCCATACCTTTTTTTATTTTTTAATAAGCCAATTTTTCCAATCTTGTTTTGTCTACACGACTACACCTAGCTCGATTGACTCCGGGACCTCGTAGTGTTATCCGGTCTCTTAATTAATGTTCTTCTTGGTTTTATCCCCTTTTGATTCTTGTTATTGATCATGTCTAAATTGAAGATAGTATTGCAAGATTATATTCTTGATGAATGAAAAGATCATATGATTGGATTGAATTGTTTCTATAAGCATTTGATTTATATACACTTAACTAAAATTATTTGATCAACTAATTAATACGCAATCGAATATGCAACTAAAATTAAGAAACTAAAACATATTTAAAAGGGTTTAGTAATTAATTATTTTTATCATCTTCCAAAAAAATATGAGTTTTCACGCAGTGTGAAGATGTATCGTATGAACAATAATTCAAAGAGATATTTTCTCTAGCAAAGTAACACCAAACTTAACATGTTTTCTGTGCACATAAAACACTGAATATGCTCATAATAGACATCAATAATATTGTTACATAATAGTATAAGAGTTGAAAATAATAAAACTTGAAGCTCGTTAAGTGAGAATAATTGTATCCAACATAACAGGTGAAAGAATACTGTATTCAGATAAACGAAGACCTTTTTGTTTCATAGAGGTCCAACCAATCGAATTGTCGCAAGGAAAGTGTAATAACCGAGTAAATCTACTATTATCGGAACATCTTATCAAATCTCTAAGTGCGGAGTTGATCATTCGGACCTTTAAGGCTATATAACTTCCTAAGGTTTTAGCTTAGTGTGTTTAATATGTGCGTTGACTGAGTTGTCAGTGTTTGACAACTGACTAATGATAGATAATATTGACAAATTAAAGTGAAGTAATAAAGGGATTACAATTAATTATGCTCGGATATTTGGAAATAATTAAGTAAAGATCCTTGTCATGTTTAAATAGAAGTGACAAAAGAGACCCAAGGATATCTTGGTACCAAGGATATCTTGGTACAAAACATATGTTGGTACAAAGCATATTAGAAGTAATATTGTATTGTATTTGTATAACTGAAGTTTAAAAGAATAATCATCTCCTAATGTAAGACACTTATTTTTTTTCCTCAAAATTTATTATTTTTAATAATTATTTCAAGGCTATAATAATATTTATTTAAAATTATCTACAGACTAATTGCATGGAATTAAAAATTATTTTAAAGAATAATGTCGTATCAATTGAATCCGAAAATAATTAGTTACGAACTATTTAAAAAAAATAATAAAATCCAATTTACAAATAAATAATTAAGGTGGATAATAGATTAAAGGAATTATTATCATTATTTATTATATATTTTTGGGAAAAATAAGAATTAACTGGCCAAAATATATAATAGAATAAATAAAATAATAATTAAGTTTTGAGAAATCAATATGAATATTATTTATTTAAGTAATATATTGGATATTAAAAAAATAAAATAAAATAAAATCCAAAATAATAAATAATAAGTTGTTAATTAGGGTAATTTAATATATCTATAATTATTAAATGTTATTATTATTTTTTTGAGATATTTTAAAATTATAGAAATTTAGAATATATATATATAAGGAATAAAATATATTTATTATTGATATTATTATTATTATTATTATTATTATTATTATCTTACAGCATAAAACAATAAAAAAATACCCAAAAGATTTCGTTCATCTATTATATATAGAAAAAAAGCCTTCAACTTACCATTAATGTAAAATTAAACAAGAAGATCAAGGGTTTCCCTTCCTTGGCTCATTTGCCATATTTCTCATTAAGAAGTTGAGCGAAGAACAACTACAAATCGTCGATTCCCTCAATTAAATTGTTGTTTTCGCAAAAAAAAGTAACTTATCTGATTCTTCCACGATCCTCCTCAGATCCATGATACCACGATCTACACAAGTCTTTTACAAGATTCAGTCTCCCCAATGTCTGCCAAGAAGACCGCATTGAAGAAGATTCTCAACTCCGACGCCTATAAAAGAAGAGACGATTCACAAAGAGAAGGGACCGGAGATAGAAAAACAAACTGAAAATATAGAAAGCGCGAAGAACACACCCCCGTTGTATTCCTAAATTCTGTAAACTTTTCTATTGAGTTTTAGTGAGATTCAAAGGGTTATTAGCTATTTGAGAATTCTTTTTGTAATCTATAGAAATGGACCAAGCCTCATTTTAAACATTTATTTGGGAATATATTAATATTAATTTTGATTTAAAGTTTCTATTCTTATTTTTGTTCATCATTCGAACATTTATTGATAGTTGTATTATTTTTTAGTTTGATTAATATATGTATGACTCTTGTTGAAACTTATTGAATCTCACCAAACTTTTTTTAATTATTTATATAATATTAAAATATGAGAATAGTTTAAACAAAATTATATAAAACATGATATTATAAAAATTATAATTAATGAATGAAAGACCAAGACAATTAAAGGAGAAACACTCTGATCAGCCATGGACACCAAGAAATGAAGTTGTCAAGGAAGGCCAACCTCCTTCTAAATGACTAAGATTAAAAAATATCATTGTTCTCATATTAAAAAGATAACAACAATTATAGTTATTGAAGATATTATTTTATATATGAACAATTGTATTTCATAATAAACACTTTTATCTTTATGATGGTTTAAGACATTAAATATATTAGTGTTTTTATTCAAAATTGTAGAAGTAGTTGGTGTAGATAGATATTGTTTACTAATAAAAATAATTGTATCCAACATTGCACGTAGAAGAATACTATATTATGAGAAAATAAGACCTTTTTTGTTTCATAGATGTCCAAAAAATTAAATTGTCGCAAGGAAAGTGTTTTAATCGAGTAAATCGATGTTTATTAGCTATTTGAGAATTCTTTTTTGTAATCTATATAAATCGACCAAGCCCCATTCTAAGTATTTATTTGGGAATATATTAATATTGTTTTCAATTTAAAGTTTCTATTCTTATTTTCAATTAATTTTGTTCATCATTGAAACATTGTTTGATATTTGTTTTTTAGTTTAAAAAATTAATATATTTAGGACTCTTGTTGAAACTTATTGAATTTCACCAAACTTTTTTTAATGATTTATATAATATTAAAAGACGAGAATAGTTTAAACAGAATTATATAAAACATGATATTATAAAAAATTATATTAAATTAAAGATAAAGACAATTAAAGGAGAAAGACTCTGATCAGCCATGAACACCAAGAAATTAAGGTGTACGTAGTTATCAAGGAAGGCCAACCACCTTCTAAATGACTAGCATTAGAATATATCATTGTTCTACGGACTAATTTCATGGAATTAAAAATTATTTTAAGGAATTATTTGGTATAATTGAATTTAAAAATAATTAATTATAAACTATTTAAAAGAATAAAATCCAAGTTATAATCAAATAATTAGGGTGGATAATAGATTTAAAGAATTATTATCATATAATTATGTATTTTGGGAATGATAAAAATTAACTGGTAAAAATATATAATAGAATAAATAAAATAATAATTAAGTTAGGACAAAATTGATCAATTATTATGAATAATATTTATTTAAGAAATACATTGAATATTAAAAAATAAAATAAAATCTCAAATAATAAATAATAAGTTGATAATTAGGGTAATTTAATATATCTATTATTATTAATTAATGTTACTAGAAGATTTCGTGCTACGCACATAGATAAAAATTTATTGTTATAACGTTCCCCACATTTATCAAATTTTGTGTTCAATTTAAAATATAAAGTGTTATTAGCATAGTTGGTTAAATAGTTGTACTTGTTTTTATTAGGTTGCGAGTTTGAAACATACCTATAACATTTTTAATTTTATTTTTAACCGTTTTAAGTTTATGGGTCGGTCAACCCAGAATCCAACCCAAATATTCATTTACTCTCACATATATATTCAAATTAATTACAACTCTCGACCCGGCAATCTGGACACTTTCAAAATTAAGCATCATTATATATATATATATATATATATATATATATATATATATATATATATATATATATATATATATATATATATATATTAGTTAATTAAAAATGTCTTGCGTTCATCAAATTTGGTGTTCAATTGAAAATATATTGTGTTATTAGCCTAATTGGTTAAAAAGTTATACATGTTTTGTTCGGTTGCGATTTTGAAACATACCTATATCATTTTTTATTTTATTTTTAACCGTTTTAAGTTTATGGTCTGGTCAACCCAAAATCCGTCAACCAAAATATTCATTTACTCTCACATATATATTTAAATTAATCACAGTTCTCGACCCGGCAATCCGGACACTTACAAAATTAAGCATCATTATATAATATATAAAGATCGTTATTTTTTTTTTGAGATATTTTAAAATTATATAAATTTAGAATATATATAATATATATATATAAAAGGAATAATAAAATATATTTATTATTGATATTATTATTATTATTATTATTATTATTATTATTATTTTGCAATCTTACTTACCATTAATCGTACTCTACATCTAAAATTAAATAAGAAGACCAAGGGTTTTCTTCCTTCATTTGCCATATTCCTCATTAATAAGTCTACTAAGAGAGCGTGACAAAGAATGTCGAAGATGCGGGCAAGAAAAGCCAGAGAAACTCACGGTTCTCTCTAGTTGTGCGAAGAACAACCACAAATTGTCGATTTTCTCGATTAAATTGTAGTTGCCTGGAAAAACGTGACTTGTCCGATTCTTCCACGATCATCCTCAAATCATTGATACAACGATCTACCCAAATCTTTAACCGGATCCAGTCTCCCGGCCAATGTCTTCAAGAAGACCGTGTTGAAGAAGAATCTCAACTCCCCGACTCCAATTTACAAATTTGACCGAAAGTCCATGACTAAGAAATTAGGTTATTTCTTGTTTATTTTATTTAATTCTTTTATTATCTTATATTCATTAATGATTAAATAAATAATAATGAAAAATGAAAAAATAAATTTAGCAAGGAAGTAATATTTTTTTATGTGAATTAAATTTTTTTCTTCAATTAAGGACCAATTTGGTCATGTTTTTTTTTTTTCATGTTCAATTATTTTTATTCTTTATTTTTTTTAGGGCTCCAAAAATTTTAAAACTAACTTTATAAGTTTATCAAAACATTGTGTACCATCCTTGATACTTATTCATATATAATACATGATGGAGTAACCACACACACTACATAATAACTTTATGGCTAGATAGAGATACATTAAACTTGTTCACTTATGTAATAAAAGACTTATAAGCTCTTATTATATTTATACAACTCTTTATTTCTTAAGTCACACTCAGTTTCATGTGCCCCACCGGAGATCTAACTCGATCAACACCACCGCATGCATACTAAGTGAGGTCCATATTTACGGTTCTCCTCTTTCTCCAGCTTCTTCGTTAGCCTTGAGAGTTGCTACCTCTTCCACGTTTAGACACCACCGCTTGCAACGCCAATTAGGATCCCTTTGACAACATATTTTATCTATGTTTTGTAAATAAACTAGGTAAGTTATTAGTGTAAAATAATATTGAAAAATAAACATCATACATAAATTTTCATGATTTGTTTATTTTTTTTAATTTCAAAGATATTAATTTGTGCATAGTACTATTGGCAACACCGGCGTCCAATGCCGACTCCACCACCGACTTGGTCTGTGGAGTAGGCTTGTCTACCTTGATGACAAATAATAATTATTATTTTTAACAAATATTTATCATCATCACCATTTTCGTTTCCTTAATATCGTCAAAGAAGAAAACATTAAATGAAAGTATGAAACATACTAGGTTCCACTTCCGCTCCCAACTTCACCGCGTTTTCTTCTTCCACTACATATAAATTCAAAACATATATTAATTCAAACAAAAATCACTTCAATTTTCCATAAAAATCTCACAAATTGAAACTATAATTATAAAAGTTGCCACCTTTATCGTCTACTTTCCCACCTCTACCCTTGCCACCGCCTTTACCGCCTCCTTTGTGATGATGATCATCTATCGAGTAGTATGGACCTTGGTTTGGCTTCGTTGTTTCTTCCTCTGTATAATCAAATCATAATCAAACAACTATAACATATAAATATATAACATTTATTGCAAAATATTGATTAGTAATGGAGACATAAATATGTGATCACCTTTAAGAGTGTTTGAATTATCTGCCCAAGCTATTGCAGAGAAGAGGAAGAGAAGAAACACTCCCAAGACAACACTTTTATGAATCATTTTTTCTTCACTTGAAAAGGATATTACTTGGAATGGGATGAAATTGAAAACTGTTCTTCATACCTATTTATAGTACCGGACTTAAATCCATATTAATTAACCGACAGACACCTTAATAAGGAAAGATCTGCTTAGAACATTGACAGACAGGCATATTATCATCACAATCCATGCATATTCTTTACAAGACACGTGTAACATAACTTGACATTGTTACATGCAATTGCTAGATTTCTATGACTAGGTTCATAATTATCTTTTGTCCTTTTTTCATTAAATTTATGTTTAAATAATAGTGTCTGAGTGGGAAGAAAAAAACAAGGGCACCGATGTTTGAGGATGAGGGCTAAGAAGAAACGTGATCCTTTATTCTTATTCTTCTATGCAAATGCATGTAACTTCAATTTTAGGGCAACATTTGTCTTTATCTTGTCAACACTACTTCTATTACTTCAATAATTTTTAATTTTTTTTTTAATAAGCCAATTTTTCGAATGTTGTTTAATTTGTACCTAGCTCGATTGACTCCAAGGCGTCGTAGTTCTTTAATAATAGTAGTGTTCTTCTTGGTTTTATCTCCATTTCTTATTCTTGATGTGTAAATTGAAGATAGAAAATAGTATTGCAAGATTATACTCTTATTGAATGAAAATATATTATTGTATTGAATTGTTTCTACAAGCATTTATTTTATATATTCTAGTTAAAATTAATACGCTATCTTATATGCAACTAAAATTAAGAAACTAAGACATTGGAAAATCATATTTAGAAGGGTTTAGTAAAATTGTTTTTATCACCTTCCAAAAAAAAAAAAACAAACGAGTTTGACACACTAAAGGAGAAAACCTATAAGAGATATATAAATCGTTTTGTATTAATATTAGCAACTTAATATTTTGTGAAGATGTATTGTATAAACAATATTTAGAATTGAGATATTTTCTCTAGTGAATTAAAAACCAAACTTAACCAGTGATAATTTATATCAATAATATTGTCACATCATATTATAAAAGTATAGTAACAAAACTTGAAGCTTGTTAAGCAAAGTGGAAGAAAATGATATTGGGATAAACGAGTTGGAACTTATTTTATAAAGTTTCAAAAAATTAGATTGTCACATGAAAAATGTAATAGCGGAGTAAATCTACTATTATCGGGATCGATATATTGTCAAGCGAACAACAAATTTTTTATATTATATAATAATATATAGTTAAAATATTATCACAATATTATATTATATTATTATAGTAGTTTCCTTTATAAATATAATGTAATGTCCATATAATAGGGTTATTTCGATACTTCCGGTATAGGCAGTACATGTATCTCACTCATAAGGTGACACACATACACACAATTGAAATATCACTCTCCTTATTTGTTGAATTTTTTCTCTTTGTACAAGTGACGCTGACTTTATAGAGATACATACAATGCATCACTAGTAAAAAATAGTATATGACAACCATTTCCATCGATTGGTTTAAACACCAGGAATTAAGAACATATTGTCGATTGAGTTCAAAACCAATCAATATTATGTTCATGATACCGATTGGTGTTTAAAACAGTCGGTGAAAGACCCTCTATAGCACTGATTGGTCTCAAAACTAATTGGTATACCCCCTATAAAACCACACGAAAAAAGGGCGGCATATTTTGTCGCCTTTATGAAGCATTGGTACCGATTGGTTTGAAAACCATCGGTGAAAGCCCCCATAAATACTGATTAGTTGAGCTACCAATCGGTGAAGCCTTAATACATAGTATTGATTGGAAGATAAATCATTCGGTATTGCCTATAAATTATCAAAAACAAACTGAGAGCTTCCCATGCTCCCATTTTCACTTTCCTCTTCATTTTCCCCCACCGTTTCTCTCTGCCGATCGTCGCTCTGCCTGCGCACTGTCCGTCCCTTTCTCACGCCTCCCAAAGATTCCGATTGGTAAGATCTTCTTCGTCTAGGTTAGGTTTCCAAGATTCAACTTATAAATATGTAATATCTTCTTCGTTTAGGTTTAGGTTTCCAAGATTTCTTTTGTTGTCGCCGATACGAAACTCTTAGTGTTGTCATTCTCATTCAAGTGATCTTTCTTCCTATCTTGTATTTTGATTATTTGTTTTGTTAAATGAAATGTAGAAGAGAATGTTTTTGATTGATTAAGATATATGATTTGAAAACATTTGCTCTATTTACACAGGTAGAAAAAGGGTATTCTGTAAAAAAAATGTTATTAACGACGTTATAGAGTCGTTACTGAATTTTTTTTATCAGCAACGGTTCTATAGCGACGTTACTAATATCTCATATCAGTAACCGCTAACCATTACTAATATTATATCAGTAACAACTATAAGGAAAGTCGTTACAGATATCAAGATATTCTCTCCGTTTTTCGAAATAAGGGTATCTGTAACGATTATACAAAGAACCGTTACAGAAACTTATAAACAATCAATAACGGTTCTTTGTATAACCGTTATAGATACCCTAATTTCGAAAAAAGAGAGAGAAAATTATGGTATCTGTAACAGTTATACAAAGAACCGTTACATATATCCTTATTTTGAAAATAAAGAGAAAATCACTGTATTTGTAACTGTTATACAATGAACCGTTATAGAAACTTATAAACAATCAGTAACGGTTCCTTGTATAACCTTTCTAGATACCCTTATTTAGAAAAACAAAGAGAAAATCATGGTATTTGTAACAGTTATATAAAGAATCGTTACAGAAACTTATAAATAATTAGTAACGGTTCTTTTTTTTTTAGAAAACGTGTAAAATCATTTCATTAAAATCCCAAAAGTGGAAGGGTTAGAAATCAAAGCTAGACAAACATTAGCTATGATTAAGGATGAAAAATAAAAAGATCCTAAAAAAACTGATTAATAACATTCTAGAAAAACAGAGATTACAAATAGAAAAGACTACATTCAAACCTAACCATCCCATCTTGAGATTTTCGCATGCCATCTATTTTCATTGAGAGGCTTTCTTCCCCTTCCTCTTCATCTTCCTTTAAAGATAAAATGAGATTGTATTGAAGAAGATGATGAGTATTGTTGTTTCTCATTTTGATTTCTCTTTTTGTACGAGCTCGTTCTAATTTCATAGAAAAAATTATTTTTGAGAATTTCAGGGCTTTTACCTTTGTTATCTTCAACTTGAATTTTTGTATTATTGTCTTCTTTATCTCCAGCTTCAGTTTTAGACTCCACAACGGTTTTGGAATCTTCTTTATCGTCTTTAGAATTCTCTATTTCCTCTTTGAAATTATGGGTGTTTTCCTCAACAATAACTTGAGTTAATCTTCCATTTTTATCCTAATCCTTTGTATTATAGAAAATTTTCTTTTCCTCTTCACCTTGATTCCTTTACTTTCTTTCTTTCGCTACTTTCCTTTTTCTCATAATTTTTCTTGCTTTCTTCTACAAATGTTTGATCTTTGATTTTAGCCTCTTTTGTTTCCTTTTTTTCTTTTCTGCTTCTAGGCTTTTCTACTATTCTTTTTTAGCTTTATCACATTTATTATGCATAAAATTGTTATAGAAAGCACACCTTTTTGGTTTCCATTCATAAGAGACCTCCATGGCATTGTGTATTCCTTCTTTGTCAACAACTACCATTTTCATTGGCAGGACACATCTATGATGCACTTCAATGCTAATTCTAGCAAAGGACACGTGCTCTCCTCCTTCAGATATTGGGTCTATATATAATAGTTTCCCAATTGAACTTATAAAGTGACTAATTGCTTCAGCATTTTACATGTGGGTTAGAATGTTCTAGAGCTTGAACAAAATCTGGGCAGTTTCCTTTGGTCTGCTCTATAGATTTATCTATTCTAACCACTTTTCTAGCTTCATACACTTTATTCCTATGTCAGTATCTTATTTATCCAAGATTTCTTTTAGAATTGAGTCCTTTTTGAACTGTAGGGTCATGTATGTTTATAGAAACCTTTTCAAGCCCCTTTTCTCCCCACTATTTAATTAGAGCATCTTTGATTGTTAGAAATGATACTCTGTTTTTCTCAATGAAGTTTCCAACCACCACAAACTCTCACTCTTCAATACATTTCTCCTCTACTTTAAAAGGCATTTTGAATTCAAGTTTTCAATACATTTCTCCTCTACATTAGAAGGCAGTTTGAATCCATATATAATAGTTTCCCAATTGTACCTGTAAAGTGACTAATTGCTTCAGCATTGTACGTGTGGGCTGGAATGTTCTAGAGTTTGAACCAAATCTGGGCAGTTTCCTTTGACCTGCTCTATAGATTCATCTCTTCTAACCACTTTTCCAGCTTCATGCAATTTGATAATACGAAAGTATGCCCAATCTCCAAGATTTCTTTCAGAATTGAGCCCTTTTTGAACTGTAGGGTCATGTATATTTGTAGAAACCTTTTCAAGCCCCTTTGCTTCATACTGTTTAATTAGAGCATCTTTGGTAGTTGGAAATGATACTCTATTTTTCCCAATGAAGTTTCCAACTACCACAAATTCTCAGTCTTTAATACATTTCTTCTCTACTTTATAAGGTTGTTTGAATTCAAAAGGAAAGTTGAGTATCTCTACCTTTGTTTGGATATCCCCCAAGTAGCTTTTTCCTTTATATTCATGGTCTTTAGATTTCTTTTCTGCTTTATTCTTCCATACCTCGTTGAATTTCCATGTTGAATTACTCCTGATAGTGTATGTATTAGATTTGGGAGCCTTCATAAGCTCCTTCATTGCATCAACTGACCATTTAATTATTTTCTCATATTATATTTTCTTTAGTAATTTTTAATTCTGAAGATAATGAATATTCAGTTGGACTGTTATTTACTGAGCTTTCTCTTTACTAATTGTGATTTTTCTCTTCTTAGCATGCATAAGGAGTTTGATAATTTGGTTTTTAAGACCAAACATGTTTTGGCTCTTTCATTATAACCAACCTTCCAAATTCTTTCTTTCTTCCCCTGTTTTTCTGCTGCATTTTCTTAAGAATTTTTAACAGCAATTGGATTCTTACCTTTGTTGCATTCCTGTTTTTTTCCTAGATAATTTTTTTAGCAATTCTATCAATTTTCATTTCAGCTACCTCCCTTAAACCTTCCATAAAAAATTCTTTGACTTCCTTATACTTATTGCTTTTCTTTCTTCCCATTTTAATGAAAAATAAAACAAAGCAACAAAGTAGCAAAGAAGAGAAATTACAAAATAGGGTACACCAAAAACCTAGCTATACAAAAAAGGGTAAACTTGAAACTCTAACCTTCTAACCAAGCTTTGTAGATGAATGAATGACATAGAAATTAGAGTCGATACCGTGTCGTTCATGCCGATTGTGCTGATTGTGCCGATCGTGCACACGTTTAACAAGCAACACTAAGCAACTAACAACGTGATCACAATAAGCCAACCGTGACCTTGATACCGTGCAAATCGTGCCAATCGTTTTGTTTTTGCTGATCATGTCGTTCGTGCCGATCGTGTTATTCGTGTATTCATGATGAGAGAATTTGCTGTCGAACAACGAATGTTTTCTCTAAACTTTAGTAATGGTTCTTTGTATAACCGTTATAGATACCTTTTTTTTGGAATAAAAAACATGGTATATGTAACGGCTCTTTTTGAATGTCGTTATAGATAGTTCTATATTTAGACTATCAACAACCCACCGACAAATTCCGTCACTGATAATTTTTGCCAAATAATTTTCAAGGCTTATAAATAGAGCGTTTTCGTTTCTCTCCATAAGGAATTTGATATAGATTATCCTATACTACTGATGTCCTTCTAACCAATATGCAATCTAGGTTCTTCTGAGAGATTTCTATCTTCAATCCTTTAAAGGAAATTGAAGATATCTAAGAAAAACTCGATTGTATATTGGTTAGAAACATATTTGTTGAAGATCACAAGGATAAATCAAATCATGAACTCACTTAGCACGCTTCTCTCTCGCTTCTCCTTGAAGAATTTTCTCAACGATCATAATCTCATTTGAGATATCTTCGATCATCTTCAGTTGTTTAAAAAAATTAAAAATGAAGATATCTCAGATGATGCTGATTGTCTATTGTCTATTGTCTATTCAAGTCGTCCATTAAGTGTTATGATTTCAAAAAAAAATTGAGGATTGTGAGGTGTACGTACTAGTAACATTTGAAATATTCAACAAAACTCTTTCAATTTTGATTTGAAATATCTATAATATTAACCAAACTCTTATACTTTGATTTGAAATATTTATATATGATTAGTAATGATTTTTTATATATACAATATGATATAAGATTGAATGAAACAATTTTTTTCATGTGTTACGTTTTGAACACGAGTAATTCACAATTACCTAAACTTTGGTATTGCTTAACAATTAATTAATACTTCTCTTTATAATGAGAGATGAGTAGTTAATGTTTATTATTAATAAAATATAATTCATTTTTTTAATTCAAACAAAACAATACTATTAATAATTTTATACAACAATTTAAAAAAAAAATTCATAATGTTAGTATAAAATTATTTATATATTATTACTAAATTATACTACAATCTTTTATTTTATTCCATAAAATTAATAGTTTTTACTATTATATAAATAATTATTTATTTAATTGTTTTCTAAACACTGATTATATTATATTTATATTCCATTATCTTTATTTTTTTATTATATCAGTAACGATTATTTATATAATCGTTATAGATACCACGTCTGCCGTTTTGTAAAGGGTATCTGTAACGACTTTATGTGAATGTCGTTACAAATTATCTGGGCAGTAGTGGAAGAGGACGAAAGAAAGTCAAATGGACCGCTCTCTGCAAACCGAAGGACGAGGGAGGCATCAACTTGAAGAACTGTATCAAGTAGAACAAGGCTCTAACCTTCAAGAATCTATGGGCTTTGGAGCGCAATCAGGAGTCACTATGGATCAAATGGGTGCGTACGAGGTTTATGAAACACGAAACCAGTATCTGGACCTGCAAAATTCACGAAAGTATGAGCTGGTCTCTGAAAAAAATTCTTAAACTAAGAAGCGATATTGCAGATCTTTATGACATCCGGCTAGGGGGCGGGAAAGGCACTCTATTCTAGAACGACCCCTGGTTCGAAAACCATCCTATCATCCACAAGGAGGAGTTTCAAAATATCCGTATCAGAAGGGACTACGCAAAAGCAAAAATCAGAGACATCAAAGACGGGAATTGAAACTCGCTCCTAAGAAGAATTTCAGAAGGAAAGATGATACTTGATCATATAAGTAAAATACAACTACACGACAGACCGGATATTCATGAATGGAAAGATGAGGAGAATGTGATGCTGGTATCGAAAAAATATTGGAGGTAACCTGGGAAAAAGCGCAGAAAGTAGAATGGGCTCCTCTTGTATGGTCAACAAAGATTATCCATCGACACCAGTTCATCCTATGGATCCTCTTCTAGGAAAGACTCAACACTCGTGATCGTATCAGCAAGTATATGAGCATCCCGGACGCGAGTTGTCTTCTATGCATAGGAAATGAAGAAACCATAGATCACCTATTCAGGAGCTACTATATTGCTTCAGAGCTTTGGGACAGATTCTATAAAATCCTGGAGCTGATCAGTTTCCCGAGCGAATGGAATGAAATCAAAGAAGTAACATTACTCAAAGACAAGGGAAATAGATTTGCAACAAGCGTGTTCAAGTGCGACTTTGGAGTAGTGGTGTATACCATATCGGTCGTTTCATTTTCCAAAAAAGGGTATTTTTAACGGTTCTATGTGAATGTCGTTACAGATACTAATATATTATCTCTAATGGTTCTTTGAAAAAATGTTACTAATTCTCATCAAATGAGCATCTATAATGGTTCACGACATAGCCGTTACTGATACTAGACCAATTAACCCGATAGCGCCTTTTCTTTTATTCTTTCTTCTTTCTTTCTTTTTCTCCGATGTCGTTCCTACTCCTCTATTGCCTTCTCGCCCTTTCGTTCCTGTCCGAACAAGATCACGTTAGTTAAATTCGCTCTATTTCTTTCCTTCTTTCTTTCTATGTTAGAACAAGATCGGAAACTGATTTATATATATACAAATTTTGCAAGTTTTAGGCAGTTTCCAAATTTGGTTCTTCTATCAAGCTCCGTTCATGCGCTTCGCTGTTGTTTGACGCTACCATTCATCAGGAAAGCTCTTCACTCCTCTCTTTCTTTCCAATAATATAAAAAATAGATTTAAATATATTATATATTTGTAATCTGATTTCGTTCTTCAATTAAATTTGGCAGATTAGAGTTTCCTATTTTTGTTCTTCGATCAAGCTCTATATCATCATGTTAGTGTTTATTTGGATTATTGGATTATCCGAACTATGACAGATAAATTATTGGATTTTGATAGATAGGTTATTGGATTTTGACAGATAGATTATTGGATTATCCGAATTTGTATGTTAAATTAAGTTAGATTATTGGATGGTAGGTTAGATTAGGTTAGACATGTTAGATTATTGAATTGTATGTTAATTAGATTATGATAGATGATTGGATTGTAGGTTAGATTGGGTTAGACAAGTTCGATTATGTTAGATTATTGGATTGTATGTTAATTATATTAAGATAGATTATTGAATTATATGTTAGAAATGTTAGATTATTTAATTGTATGTTAATTAGATTATGATAGATTATTGAATTGTAGGTTTTATTAGGTTAGACATGTTCAATTATGTTAGATTATTGGATTGTATTTTAATTAGATTATGATAGATTATTGGATTGTATGTTAAATATGTTAGATTATTAGATTAATTACATTTGTTGATTGTAAATTTTTGGATTGTGTGTTAGATTATTGGACTAGCTAGGTATATGAATGATTTATGAAGGATATACTTTATTTTACATAGTAATATTTTGTCTATTCCCAATGGAAGTCCTGACAAAACATGGATGACTATACTTTGTACTGATCCAAAATATATCGAGGGAGTTGACAACTTCATAGAATTTACTAAAATGTCTACGGGTAGATCTTCAATTGCATGTCCTTGTATAAAGTGTGCAAATCGAGTATATGAGAATAAGATTGTTGTTAGAACTCATTTGATTGTATTCGGCATAAGACATAATTATGGTTTTGGTATTTTAATGGGGAAATGAGAATTGTACATGAGAATGTAATTTCTGTTAGTGAGAGTGGGGAAGATGAATCAGATGATGAGCTTGTAGAAGAACCGTTCAATGTACAATAGAATAATGAGAGTAATACCATCGAAGAACCTGTTGACGTTTGTGATGATCACTTAATAGAAGATATTATTTCTGATTTGTACCCTAATGTGAACAATGACAATGAACATCTTAGTGAAAATGATCATCCCATTCATGATTCTAAGGTATTTTACAAGTGGTTGGATGATTCGAAACTACCTTTGAACGAAGATTATCGAATTTCCAAAGCCTCATCTCTACTTAAACTTATTCATATAAGAATATAGGATAGTGGAAAAATACGTCATTTGATTTGTTACTAAGATTATTCAAGGAAGAAATACAATATGTTCATAATCAGCATCCAAATTCGTATTATGAGTGTAGGAAATTCATTACAATCATGGATCTATCGTACGTAAAAATTGATGGTATAAGAATGATTGTATTCTTTTTCATAAAGAACATAAGGATTTATATAATTTCAAAGTATGTGGGCTTTCTAGATAGAATATTAATCAATCTAGTGGTGTAATTCGAAAAAAGGTGAATGACAAGATTATTCCCAATAAGGTGTTACGCTATTTTCTATTAAAACCGAGGCTGTAAAGACTGTACATGTGTTCCAAAACTGCTCAAAGAATGACTTAGCATAAAGTGAATCCTAATAATTCAATGATGTGGAAGAACTTTGATAACTTGTACCCAAATTTCGCATTATAACCTCGAAATGTGTGACTTTGTTTGGAAAGTAACAGTTCCTAACCCTTTGCTAACGGAAAAACATCATACAATATTTGTCCAGTAATTTTCATCCCTTACAATGTTTCTCCCGCTACATGTATGGACACAAGTAATTTTCTTCTTTCCATGTTAATTCTAGGACCTTGGTCCTGAAGATTGCATTGACGTGTTTCTTGAGCAACTTATTGAAGAGTTGATGTAATTGTGGTATTCTAGTGTGATGACATACGATGCAAGCAGATTACAATATTTTAACTTGTGGGCAGCTCTTATGTGGACTGTTAATGATTTCCCGGCATATTCAAATTTGTCTGGATATAGTACAAAAGGAATACTTGAATGACCGTCTTGTAATCGGAACACTACATCATTGAGGTTAACAAATTGCCAGAAGGAGTATTACATGAGTCATCGACGATTCCTCCCGCTTAATCATCCTTGGCACAAAGAGAGTGATATGTTTGACGAGTGTACTAAGCATAGTGCGCCTCCTATACAACTATCGGGATCCGAAATTCATATGCAAGTAGATGGACTAAAGGATATTTGATTGACAAAGTACGGTCCCAAGAAAACGAAAATTACTCATGAATCCCAGAGTGATAACTAGGACAAACTTAGTATATTTTTCTAATCGCCTTACTAGAAATCGTTGATGTTGAGATATAATTTGAGTGTCATGCATATTGAGAAGAATAACTGTGATAGCTTGTTGGGAACTTTAATGAATTTAAAGAAAAGACCAAAGATGGGATTAAAGCGAGGAAATATTTAGTTATATTGAGCATAAAGCATTCCTTACATCCAATTGAGGTTAATGGTGTTCTTCGATGTCCAGTAGCCCCCTATACACTATCATCGGAACACAAGAAACAATTATGTCAGTTTTTGAAGGTGTTAAAATGCCATACGATTTTTGTTCAAATAATGGGGCGTGTGTGAACATAGAGGAGAAAAAAATTTCAGGATTGGAGATTCACGATTGTCACATTTTATTACAGTATCTCATTCCACTAGCCACACGTGGCCTACTTTCCGGTGATGTGCACGGTGTAATAGTGAATTTGTCAAGGTTCTTTCGGTTTTTTTCCCAGAAAAAGTTTACAGCGCGAGAAATTGGAAAAACTATAGGACGACATTGTTTTGACACTTTGTAAAGTGAAGAAGATCTTTCCACCTTCTTTTTTTGATGTAATGGTGCACTTTCCAGTTCATTTAGCTTTTGAGGCTTGCCTTGGAGGGTTTGTCTAATATCGATGGATGTATCCAGTTGAACAATAATTTTTTTTGGAATAAAGAAGAGCTAGCATGACACCCCCACAGTTATGACCCCCACTTCAACTCAAAGCGCTTCCAGATGGAATCAAACCCGTGACATGTTGGTCTCTTAAGCTGACTCTTACCACTAGGCTACGTTGGTGGGATAAAAATGTGACAACGGATTAAGTATGTAGCCATCAAACACAATTAACCATTTAATTAGGTGCAGAACTTGCCGCCTGACGGGCTCGAACCCAAGAACTTATGGTTAGTATCCACCTCTTATTGCCACTGGGCTAGAAAAGGGATACAAGTTATACAATATACGAGCACACTAAAAAAATACCTTAGGAACAAGAACTTTCATAAATGTTCAATTAACGAGAGTTACCTTGTGAATGAGAGTATGAGCATGTGTGCCGATATTTGGAGGATCAAGAGTCATGAGATGCCTAGATACAAACTAGTATAACATTGTTCATATTCCTTGCTATGGAAGAGCTATCTAATGGCACAACCTACACATACCAACCCGAGGATCATGAGCATGCTCATTGGTCCATCTTAAAAAATTGTTGCGAAGCTGAAGAACATTATAAGTAAGTGCAACGATTTCAATATTATCTATGTCCCAAATGCGCTCGTCTTCGGCTGCAACGGGATGTGTGGAAGCGTCTGGAGCGTTAGATGAAAATTAAGCGATGATCCAACATGCACGATTGAGGTTATATCGTTTCCCTTGGATTTCGCTACACCTGATTGCGATTTATTTTATTTTTAAACCTTAAGCCTTTGTTTGAAATTAATTTTTCTTTCACCCTTTTGGTTTTAATTTTGATCTTTGTAAATACACAAAATATTAAAATAAATATGGCAAATATTTTACCAAATTTATTAATTTGTTTATTATATTTTTAGGATATAAATAAATAATTCTTTTGGATGAAATAGATACAACAATTCATCAAAATTATATATTTTTGTCTTTTAATTTTTCTAAAATTACTTTGAGATATATGGGTACAAAATTTATCCCATATAATATTTTTTTTATTTTGGACTCAACACTTAATTAATTTAATTAATTAGTAAAATAATTAATCATAATTAATTATTTTAAATAGGTTTTTGGCCATGAAGTTAATTATTTTGATCTTATTTATTTAAAAATAATTATTTTAATATTATAAATTTGAGTATCGATTTTCATTGCTTACACAAATGTTAATAAAATAGTTATTTCTGGGGCTTCGTCTTAACTACATTTTCTTTGAATCTGAAAAGATTACGTAACGTGCATGATTGTTTATTAATATTTAAGCTCCCAATAAAACATGTACCCATCTCTACATACATCAATTATAATCACGAGCAAACTCAAATCTTCAATCAATTTCTGCCTGCTATAAAATTATCCGGTATACAATTATTTTCTAGTAATATTGACATAAAGTAGTCTAGATTTTTTATTTATAGTACACTCAGATGAATTGTTCTTGGATTTCATATTAAGTTTTTTTACCGTAGCTGATAGTTTATTCTTGCTATGATGACCAGGTCAGATTGGTTGATGTGCTGCATTCAATGCTTTCCAGAACCTTTGAGATAAAACTTGTGTGTTTAAAGTGGTAGAATCTTCATTCCTCATATTTGGTTGGTAACTTGATGTCATGCCATATATCATTGACTCATATGCATTTGATTTTTCATTGTAACCTAACAAATGTTGTTTGCGTGGATAGTTGTATACCATTGAGTTTTCAACTGGTTCCCTATGAGTAACACACGTATAATAGTTTTTCATGAATTCATTTCTTAGTAAATGATTATGGCATAATTCAGACCTAATGAACTTTTGAATACAACATTTTTGGAAAGGGGACCATAGTTGAGTTGTGACAAATGAAATGAACTCTTCTAAACCTTTTAAAAAAAATTCAATGCATTCAAATTTATTATTGTACATCCAAATCTGATCCTCCCTCATTTTGTATATATATATATATATATATATATATATATATATATATATATTATCAAATATAAGAATAATATATATTTATCCAAATATATAAATAATGGTGTATATAAAATCATTTTTAAAAAAATGTGTCGAAAACACACTTAACAATTTAACTAGGAGCATAACTTGTCATTTGACGGGCTCGAACCCGGGACTTCTCCAGGTGGCTGGGGATATCCACCTCTTATTACCATTAGGCTAAAGAGGGGAATAAAAAATCTTATATAAGAATTATATATAATATATATAATCAAAGAAAATATAAGAATAATATGTTAAATATATAAAATGTATTCAAGATCTTGGTCTTTGTTATTTAAAGTGTGAAGATTCTCTAAACAAATGATACAACATGGAGACATACATGAAAATAAGAATATTATCTACTTATATATATATATATATATATATATATATATATATATATATAAATAATGAAGATAGAAGATAGAGACATATATTTACCTTGATGTTAAATGAAATATATTGAAAAACATGATGTTCTTAATCAAATGATGAAGATAAAAAATAGAAAGATAGAGATATTAAAGTGTATAAAATGTAGAAGATGAAGTGAAAGAAGTATTAAATATTAAATACTTTGTTAACGCTAAAATTGTTACTAGTGTAATTAGTTTTAACGTGAAATGGAGATCCGCAATAGGTTTTGCAATGATACGTATTATTAATGTTGTAAAGATTACAACAATTTGGCGATGAACACGGATTAGTGCAAAGGTCATTGCACTCTCAAATAGGGGAATTCTACTAGAGAGTTGAAAAATATTAACTAAAAAGGTTATTATATTTGCACTAGTTTTTGCAATAATATGTATTATTGATATTATAAATATTAAAACAACTTAGCGTTGAACACGGATTAGTGCAAAGGTTATTGCACTCTCATATAGGGAAATTCTATTAGAGAGTTGAAAAATATTTAATAAATATATCATTCGATATGCACTAGGTTTTTCAATAATAAATATTATCAATATTGCAAACATTAAAGAAATTTGGCGAAGAACACAGATTAGTGCAAAACTTATTGCACTCTCAAATAGGGGATTTTTACGCAAGAGTTGAAAAATATTTACTAAAAATGTCATTCGATCTGCACTAGTCTTCGCAATAATATGTATTTTTGATATTGCAAACATTAAAGCAATATAGCAATAAAAACGGGTTAGTGTAAAACTCATTGCACTATCAAATATGAGATTTCTACTCGAGAGTTGAAAAATATTTACTAAAAATGTCATTTCATCGACACTAGTTTTCGCAATAATACGTATTATCGATATTGCAAACATTAAAATAATTTGTTGATGAACAAGGATTAGTCCAAAACTTATTGCACTCTCAAATAGAGGATTTTTACTAGAGAATTGAAAAATATTTAAATATGACATTTGATCGGCACTAGGTTTCACAATAATAAGTTTTATCGATATTTCAAACATTATAAAGTAATGTGGCATTGAACAAGGTTTAGTGCAAATAGTATTATACTCTCAAACAAGAGATTTCTACCCGAGAGTTGAAAAATATTTACTTAATATGTCATTTGATATGCACTAAGTTTCGCAATAATACGCATTATCGATATTGCAAAGATGCAATTTGGCGATGAACATGGATTAGTGCAAAAGTTATTGCATTCTCATACAAGGGAATACTACCCAATAGTTAAAAAATATTTACAAAATATGATATTCGATCCGTAATAAGTTTTTCAATAATACGTATTATTGTTATTGCTAAAATAACAGCAATATGACAATGAACCTTGATTAATGCAAAAGTTATTGCGCTTTCATACAATAGCTGAGAGTTGAAACTTTTTTACTAAACTAGACATCGATCAACAATATTGTTCGCAATAATTTCCATGGAAAATGTGCCTAAAAGAAGTGCAAATGTTATAAATCTGAATGTATAATTTAAATTTTTAAAGGTAAAACAATGTGAATTATAAATTAAAACCATAAACTTTTCAAAAATTATATAAACAAAAAACATAAATAATCATAACCATAAATTGTTAAAAATTAAACAACCACCATGTTCAAGGAACCAAAAAATAACAATCATAATCAAAAGACAAATATTCAAAAACTTCAAAAATATCAATCAAAAGAAATTAAATTTCATTCATTGTTCTTCATTTTTTTGCTTCCATCAAAGCTTTCCATGCTCCTTTCAATCTTCTTCGCATCCAAGGAACCCACCACATAATTTATCAAGTTATTCTCAACCAACAACACATCTTTTATCTATAAAATCAATAAAAATAACAAAATAAGAATCAAAACACAAACAAGGTAACACATTCATAAGAAATTAAAAGATCTACAAATGAAATACCTTCGTTGTCATCTCTTGGACAACTCGGATAGTTGTATTATTGATTGTTCGCATATTCTCTAGGAGAAAATGTAATTCATCAAAGGAGGTGGGATTTTCGGTGGCTTTAGTCTTTATAGCCTCCATCTAAGCTTGTAGACTTACTATTTTGGAAATAGATGTTGCAAGCTCCTCCTTAACTGTTTGGAGCTTAGTTGTTTTAGAGAAAATAGTTGTTGCAAGCTCTAGTGTCATTTGGTTCTGACTATCGGAGGTTAAGTCATAGAAAGGAGTATCATCACTGTTTAAAACCAACCAAGGAGTGGGGAGTAAGGATTCATTGTAAACAATCGATTAAGAGTAGAACGAGTAGAAACCATGATGAAGATTGATAAAAAAAACAATGGGTTGAAAAGAGTGATTAAAAGAAGCGTTGGAAGAATGTTATTTTTTGTATAAAGAGAGTGTTTGAAAAATCTTGAAGATATGGGAAGATAGGTTAAAGACAGTGAACTTATGAAAATAAATAAAATGGAAGAAGCCTTGATGGAGTGTGAGAATAGAAATGACACAAGTGGTTGGACGAAAATATGGTGAAAAGAGAATCGAGGAGACATAATTTAATATAAACCGTAACTAATTTTGCATTGAATGTTTATTAATATTTTAAAAATATGGATTTATGTACAAATTCATATAGTTTATTGTATATTATAATGATAAATGATTATCTATAATTGTTAATGCGAAATATATTACTAATAGATTATCAATAGATCTTTTAAAAACTATTAAATATTATTTCTATAATATGATATCATACTATTGCAGAATTTTTTTGTGAAAAGATGAAATATAATATTTAATGCAAAACGTAATGTTAGTATATTACAAATATGTAGAACGATGTTTTCAAAACTGTTAAATATTAATGCAATGTCGTTTGCAATAATATCATACCTTTGCAGAACTAGTTGCGAAGAGATTATATATAAGATTTAATGCATAACTTAATACTATTATATTACGAATATTTCAAAAAATATTTACAAAACTATTAAATATAATTGTAATATAATTTGCAGTAATATATTATAATAGAATTGGAGTACCAATTACGAATTAATTATTTATTTGTGTTAATATAATTATTTATTTGTATTATAATATATTCCAAATTTCATTATCAAAATTAGCCCAATTACTTTACAATTGATTTTGTGAAAATCACAGTTTTATTTATATAATATTTGTTACCATAACTATTGGAAATATATTTTATTGTAAAAGTTTTTATAAAAATTGACGTCAATATATTTTAGTGATATTATTAGCATTATTTATTGTCTTCTTTATTACTAGATTAGCTACAAGGATATATTTTAGAAATTTAGAAAAAATATTACATTTTTTTATTTGTGATATATTTTATAATATATATTTTCTAGATAATATTTTCCGTAAAATACGTTTTGATTGAAAATATATAAGGAAAATTTTAATATTATAATTTTTTTTATTGTAATGTGGATTGTAGTTCTTAAAAACTTGCATTAAAAAAAATTTGTTGCACTCATATGTTGCAATTCAAAAGTTTTTTTTAGTGCAAGCTCAATATATTGACGTTATTTTTTATTAGAAAACGATGTAATAATTTAATTTGTAAATAATGTCATATCTTACATAGTATTTGTTGCTATTTTAAAAATAAAAAGAATATATGTATAATGATTATACAATAATAATGTTATTATTCATACTTATTTTTATAGAAA
The DNA here is from genome assembly GCF_907164915.1 of Impatiens glandulifera. Classification (NCBI taxonomy): domain Eukaryota; kingdom Viridiplantae; phylum Streptophyta; class Magnoliopsida; order Ericales; family Balsaminaceae; genus Impatiens; species Impatiens glandulifera. Next base: position 14,082,785 of record NC_061868.1, read on the forward strand.
TTAAAGGAGAACTAATATATATCTCCCACAACTATGTTTCTTCACTTAAAATCAAAACAATTCCAAATGAAATTGAACCCGTGACATTTTGATATTTTAAGTCGACTTTACCACTGGGTTACTTTAGTGAAGTATTATTTATACTTGTTACAATAGTCTATTACAACCATTTCTTCATTTCACCCATAAAAGAGGGACATTTATTTATTTAGTATTGTGTTTTTTTCCTAGCTAATTATTTTATGATGTAGCCACATATATAGAGGTCTCAGTAGGCCGAATGCATATCTTATGAGGTCCCAATTGACACCATCGCTGTTGATTCACCAAATATTTCGGTACTCCACCACCAACTTCAACTCCCTCGCCAACTTCATGTTCTTCTCTTCATCCACTGAAAACATATTGAATTTTTTTAGTTTTATCTTTAAAAAAAATAATTTATTATTATATTTGACAACTTCAATTTAATTACCGCCTCCTTCGCTACTTCTCCCAATGCCAACACCGCTGCCACCTCCCCCGGACCATTACCACCTTTATCACCACCTCACGAACCACAAGACCGGATCTATGTACATGTAGCTTCATTTTTTATATGTAAATGACATAACGACGAAAAATAACATTGTTATTAGAGTTTTTTCGTCGTTAAAGTGTTTTAGTGACAATTAACTTTACTTGATATTATTGTTACTTGAAACACTCAGACACAAAGGATCATTCATGGTTTAATTATTTTGATTAGATTTTGTTTATTTATTTATTATTTTAATAAATTTATTATTATACTACTCTTTTGTAATTTCATTATATTCACTTTATCCCAAGTTAATTTTATAGATCAATATTAGTTGATATAATAGTGAGAAATCAAAGTTTGAATGAAAAATGTCTTATATTATTTTTTATTTTGATTATTTGGAGAGTTAGAATGATCCATAATCATTATTTTTTATATTTTGAATGAGAATCTACCCATAACATTTGGTCTTATATTTTTAAATAAAAGGAACATGATTTAATATATCTAAGAATAATATAATTTGTCGAGATAATTAATTTATATACATTTAAAAATAATTTTACATTTTTTAAAATGGATATAAATATGTTTTGAATGAATTTGGATGGATGCATAAATTAAATGAACCAAAGTTGAAACTCATTCAAAATAATATTATCTCACCAATTTTTTTTTTAATGATTTTGTTTGTGTGTGAAAGACGACGTATCGTCAATATAATAAAAGGCATAAAAAGGCAAAAGAGTTACATGAATTCAAAGGAAATTAAAATAAAAACAAACTGAATGAGGTACAAAACAAAAAAGTGAGATAAAAGATGACAAATAAGAATTGAGAATTAAAGTGCAATGAAATCAATGGTTAGGGTGACTTTTTCGTAAGCGATGTTCCAGTTTTTACAGAGTAACCAATTCTTCTCGACTGTGGGAATACGTCTCCACGTTCGGATGAGGGAGTTGTCGTCGGTGATAATACTGTTCCAAATTGTATACGCATTATTGCGAACATCTGAGAAAGCTCTAGCATTCCTCTCCATCCAAATGTGATAAACAATGTTGGCGAAAAAACACTTGAAGGTATTGGAGCTGAAGTCGTTGCCCTTGGTCTTTATGATGATGAGATCTTTGATGTCGGGTCATTCGTTTGGGAAGTTGAGGAGGCTCATTGATGCGAAGAATCTACGCCAAAGCAAGGAGGCAAAATGGCAGTTTCCAAGGAGGTGTTCAATGAACTCCTCATTTCCCAAGCAAAGAAGGAAATTAGGATCCAGGATGCTCATGTACTTCTGAATTCGATCAAGGGTATTGAGTCTCTCATGAAAGGCGAGCCATAAAATGAATTGGTGTCTAAGGATCAATTTGGTAGACCACACTAAGAGGGACCATGGGACAACGTCCCCATGATCACGGACACAATCCCAAGCAGACCCTGAGTTGAACTTACCATTGTTCTTGACACTCCAAACACGAGAATCATCATGGTTATTTAGATGATAGGATGAAAGTGCGTCAGGGATTCTCACACCTTCTAGAATAGTCCTTAGAAGGTTGTTCTAATTGCCGCTTTTGACTTGTTGAACTATGTCCAATTGACATTCTTGACTGATTTGAGTGATGGAGAAAACACTGTTATAAAGGATGAGTCTATTTTTGAACCAAGGGTTATGCCAGAACAAATTTCATTACCGTTTCCAAATTGAATGTTAATCATCTTGCACGCTGTCTCTAAGCTTTAGAATTTTTTTAAGGGACCACGCCATATCCATTCTGATCTTGCTTGTATAGATATTGATGTCTTTTCTGATGAACCTCGAGTGTACCCATTTGACCCAAAGCGAATCTTGTTCCTTTTCCAACGCCCAAAAGTGCCTGTAGGTGAAAGTTTTGTTCCAAGAGACGCTATCATTGATGCTGATTCTGCCTTTGTTTTTGGGCTTAGATGTGTCCGTCCATTTGATCTTTTTCCCACCACGCTCTTGAGTCCCCCAAATGAAATTTCTCATAAGATAATTCAATTATTTCATGACTTTCTTAAGGAGGACGATCTGCTGCGCCCAGTATCCGATAATACCCATAAAGACTCTAGAGACCAGCTCAATGCGACCTGCATAAGAAAGTGTTTTAGTAGCCCATCATAGAATAACATTTTTTACCTTTTCAATTAGAGATCGACAATGCGAGATCTGAAGTTGTTTAGAGGAGAGCGAGATGCCCAGATATTGGACGGGGAACGATCCTTCTTCAATGCCTATGATCCCGAATATGTTGGCTTTGGTTTCTTCTTTGACGTCGCCATAGAAAGCAATGATTTTTCCGTAATTAATTCTAAGACTTGTAACACTAAAAAAAATGGTGAGAGCCTCCATGATAGTTCTAACAGAGTTAGCGTCAGCATGCGCCAGGATGAAGAGATCGTCTGCAAAACAGATATGGGTGATAGATTCTTGCTTTCAATAAGGGTGGTGAGTGAAAGGTCTGTACTTTAGGAGCATTTTAACAATGCACTCAAAGACCTCCATAATAAGGACGAAAATGTAGGAGAAGAGAGGATCCCCTTGTCTAACCCTGTTTTCCCCTTTGAAAAACCCATCATGGATACTGTTCACGCTCACAATGAAGTGGGGGGTCGAGACACACTACATAATCTAATCAATAAAGATACAAGGGAAACTAGAGGCGGTTAAGAAATTGTGAATGACGCTCCAATTGATGGAGTCAAGAGCCTTTTGAATGTCCACCTTAAAAGTCACACGCGGTGAGATGGACTTCCTACCGTAACCCTTAAGAAGACCCTACATGAGTAAGACATTATGGGAGATAGACCTGCCATGGATGAAAGTTGCTTGTCTAGGACTAATGGGTTTTGAGATAACTACTTTAAAACGCTTAACAATGATTTTTGAAATAATTTTATAAGTGATATTACAGTAGAAAATGAGACGGAAATTTTAAATCATTTCAGGGGAAGACTTTTTTGGAATCATGTATTTCATTACTTAAGCATCTTATGGTTCCAAAAGAACATCTTATGAGTTTCAGTGACAATGTTCCAATTAGCCTTGAAGAAAGTGACATTGATTTAAAAGAAAATAATTAAACTTATGAAAATATTTTACCGATGATAAATTTGAATTATTTAAGAAAATTGAAAAAATAAAAATAAAAAGAGTGATTTTTTATTAATTAAGTCTAAATTAACTCATATTTATTATTAATATTATTATTTAACCTGAATTGTATTATAATTAAAGAATCATGTTAAATTTTAAAATAAATATTTTAATTTATAATAAATAATTTTTTTCAGTAACGTTTATATAATAAATATATTAAATTATTTTTTTTTTAATTAATATGTTTTCTAGGTATAATACCAATATATACCTAACAGTAATTATATGAATTTTTGTATATAATAAAATAAAAGGTATACATGAACATGTACCAACCCAAACCTGAATATATTTAACTTCCTTGCACTCTTGTAAAAAAAGCACATTTGTTTTATTTATTTATTCATTCATTCATTCACTTTTTTTTTTTTATTATTATTTCTTAGACACAACTTCTTCATGTACCCTAGAGAGGTTTCAGCACCACCGCGAGCAAATACCATTAGGTCCATAATGGCAACACCGGTGACGTCCTCCCTGATCAACTGAATAATCCGGTCCTCCACCGCCTCCTCCCTTTCCACCGCCTCCACCCTTTCCACCGCCTCCTCCCTTTCCAACGCCTCCACCCTTTCCACCGCCTCCACCCTTTCCACCGCCGCCGGAACCGCCTCCCTTTCCACCGCCGCTAGAACCGCCTCCCTTTCCACCGGACCCGGACCCACCGCTGCCGGAACTACCTCCCTTTCCACTGGACCCTGGCCTACCGCTGCCAGAACTACCTCCCTTCCCACCGCTTCCCTTGCCACCGCCGGACCCGGTCGTTTCAACTTCATCTACTACACTCGAAACAAACAAGAAGTTAATTCTATTGTCAAAATCAAGAGGTGCCTGATAACAAGAATAATGTATTTATGAAGTTATTACCTATCATGTCTTCTGGCGCAACAGAGGCTTCTTCCTCAGCAGTACGGCACATATAAACGCAGCGGCCATTACTATATTTGCAACAATGGCGTCCACCGCCAATTCCATTACCACCGATTTGATCTGTGGAATAGGCGGGTAATAATAATAATAATTATTTTTTAAAGGTATGAACAAATATTTATCATCATATTTATCACCATCTTCGTTTCCTTAATATATCTTCAAAGAAGAAAATATTAAATGAAACATTAATTCCATCAAAAGAAATCACTTCAATTTTCCATAAAAATCTTATTAATCACAAATTAAAACTATTTTTATAAAAGTTGACACCTTTATCGTCTACTTTGCCACCGCCTCGTTTGTGATGATGACCATCTATCGAATAGTATGGACCTTGGTTTGGCTTCGTTGTTTCTTCCTCTGTATAATCAAATCATAATTAATCAACTATAACATATAAATATATAACATTTATTGCAAAATATTGATTAGTAATGGAGACATATATATATGATCACCTTGAAGAGGGTTTGAATTATCTGCCCAAGCTATTGCAGAAAAGATGAAGAGAAGAAACACTCCAAAGACAACACTTTTATGAATCATTGTTTTCTTTTCTAGAAATGGATATTAATTGGGATATTGGGATGAAATTGGAAAGTGTTCTTCATACATATTTATATACCGGACTTAAATCATATATATTAATTAACCGACAGACACCTTAATAAGGAATTAAAGATCTTCTTAGAACATTGACAGGCAGGCAGATTATCATCACAATCCATATCTATCGTTTACAAGACACGTGTAACAATACTTGATATTCTTACATGCAATTGCAAGATTTCTATATATCATGACCCGGTTCATAATTATCTTTTTTTCCTTTTTTCGATAAAATGTATGTTTAAATAATTGTGGTCTGGGAAGGAAAAACACAAGGGCGCCGATGTTTAAGGATGAGGGATAAGAAGAAACGTGATCCTTTCTTCTTCTTCTTCTCTGCAAATGCATGCAACTTTAATTTTAGGGCAACATTTGTCTTTATCTGGTCAACACTTCTGATTACTTCAATATTTTATTATTATTTGTTTTTTAATAAGCCAATTTTTCGAATCATGTTTTGTCTACAAGACTACACCTAGCTCGATTGACTCCGAGGCCTTGTAGTTCTGTAATAATGTAAGTGTTCTTCTTGGTTTTATCTACATTTGATTATTGTTCTTGATGTGTAAATTGAAGATAGAAAGTACTATTGCAATATTATACTCTTGTTGAATGAAAATATATTGTATTGAATTGTTTCTACAAGCATTTATTTTACATATTCTAACTAAAATTAATACGCTCTAATATTTATGCAACTAAAATTAAAAAACTAAAACATATTTAAAAGGGTTTATTAATTAGTTGTTTTTTATCATCTTCCAAAAAAAAATTTAAATGAGTTTGTCACACCTAAAGGAGAAAACCTATAAGAGATATATAAATCCTTTTTTGTATTAATATTAGCAAATTAATATTTTGTGAAGATGTATGAACAATATTTAGAATTGAGATATTTTCCTTAGCGAATTAAAAACCAAACTTAACAAGTTTTGTATGCAGCTGATATATAATATAGGCATCAATAATATTGTCGAAACATCATATTATAAGAGTTGAAAGTAAAAAAACTCGAAGCTCGTTAAGCGAAGATTAATATTGTATCCAACACTGCACGTGGAAAAATACGATATTGAGATAAGCAAGAACTTCTTGTTTTATAGAGTTCCAAAAAATTAGATTGTCATATGAAAAGTGTAATAACTTGAGTAAATCTACTATTATCGGGATATCTTGCCAAACCAACATTAAAATAAGTAGGAAGGGTGAGTTATAATGTTGGATGACGAAGAAAGATTCTATGACGAGGCGTGTACATATAGTTGATTGGCATTTCACAGCTGGCTAATGAGAGAAAGTTCAAGATTTCATGTATATATTGACATGCTCAATTAATAGTAAAACTAAGCTCGTGACAAATTAAATTGAGGTAATACAGGATTCCTATTATGCTCAGATACTGGAAATAATTAAAGATCCTTGTCATGCTTAAACAGAATAGAAGTGACAAAGATAGGAGGTATGAAGCTTGTTAGAAGTAATATTGTATTTTATTTGTACAATTGATGTTTAAAAGAATAGTCATCTCGTAATTATCTTCAAATAGGAAAGGAATTAACATAATTTAGCAATAAAACATTGTCCATCAAATCCATTTACAATCTATTTATGAATTTCTATTTATATTTCAAAAGATGTAATTGAATAAGAAAAACCAAACATAACTAGTTTATTTATTTATATTTTATCTTAACGGGGAGAACGCTAGCAAGTTCAACTTAAAAAGTTTTAAGTAAAAATTGAACTGTGATATTTGTTCTCTTAAAAACCATTATTAACCCTTTTGAAGTATCTAACTTTCAACTTAAAAAGTTTTAAGTAAAAATCGAACTGTGATATTTGTTCTCTTAAAAACAATTATTAACACTTTTGAAGTATCTAACTAATAAGTTAGATTTTTGTATAGTTTTGACCTTGAAAATATAATATATCTTAATTATCTAAATATAATATCATGAGCGTTCCTCCAACATGAATTCATCCTTAGCTAAAAACAAATTCATGCTGTCTTGAAAGAAACACAGAATCATGAACGAGAGAGATAATTTTTATATCAAATATAAGACAAAAGTTGCTAACTTTAGTTGAACGAAAACCTTGTTTACCATCCTGAATACTTATTCATAATACATGATGGAGTAACCACACACACACTACATAATTAATAACCTCTATGACTAGATAGAGATACATTAAACTCGTTCACTTGTCTAATAAAAGACAAAGCTCTTATTATATTTATACAACTCTTTATTTCTTAAGTCACGCTCGAGTTTCATCATCTTACCGACGGGAGATCTACCTCGATCAACACCACCGCACACATCTATTGCGAGGTCCCCAACTACAGCACCGCCGACCAGGATACTGATCCATTGAGTATCGTGTTCCTCCTCCTTCCCCGAGAGTTGCCATCTTTTCATCGTTGAGACACCATCGCCAACAATTCCCAAAAGTTCCTGGTATACAACAATGAAAACCTCCCGTCTGATCCAACGAGTATTGCGGTTCTCCTCTTTCTCCAGCTTCTTCGTAAGCCTCGAGAGTTGATGCCTCATCCACGTTACACAAACGCAAGCAACGCTTTCCAACTCCAATTTCACAACAAGCGCGTGGTCCTTTAATACGATCTCCTGAGTACTCTTCTGCTTTATGAGACCATATAAAATGTTATATATATGAACTTTATATGAGTTATGATACTGTTAACAGTTAACTTTTTAAATTAAATAAAAATATATTTGCAAAACTTGGTTGCGTATTAATTGAATGAATATATGTTTAAAATGTATTGAATCCAAATAACATGATGATGCATATTTATAGTTCTTTCTTTTGCAAATATATAAAATAAAAGATTTTACATCTACAAAATAATCATTATAAAATTATGTTACAAAATATATAAATGATCAGTTTGTAAATATATATATGTTCAAGACTTTATTAATATTTTATAAATAAACTATGTAAGTTATTAGTGTATAATAATAATAATAATAATAATAATATTGAAAATGAAACTCATATTTACATTTTCTTGACTTTTTGTTATAAATTTCAAAGATACTAATTTGTGCATAGTATTAGCATATATATTAATAATATAGTTATAGATAGTATTAATAATAGAAAAAATTAAGGAAGTTTAAGAAGGTTTGAACCTGCTTGGGTTATTGCAGAGAAGATAAAGAGAAGAACAACCGCCAAAGCCAAGACAACACCTTTATGGATCATTTTTTCTCACTAGTAAAATTATTTGGAATTGATGAAATTGAGAGATGCCTTCACACCTATTTATAGAAAGACTCAGCAAACGGTCATATTATCCAACATTAATATTTTTTATTTCTTTACAATTGTGATGATAGGGGTCACAAATGTCGATTTTTTTTAGAATTTTTCATTTTCTTTAATAAATGGTTTAATTGAGATCATTTGAAAAATAAAGACTTGTTTTTATAAAATCAAATCATTTTATAATTGTTTGCTCTCTTATTGTTTTTATCTATCTGAAAAAAAAAATAGTGATCAAAATAATTATTGTTTAAGAAAACTCAATATCATTTCAATCATGGTCTAGTACAAACATTCACAATAACATGTCACGACATATAAAGACCATCCTTTTTTCATCACAATCCATATCCTCTCTTAGTTTGTCCGTATGCCTGTTTGATTGGACTAATATGTCATAAATAACTCGCTAAATAATTAGTTTATGCAGATAAAATTTTACAAAATAAATTGAATAAATAAGATTAGAAATATTTGTATCGTTTTTTTCTCTCTATAAAATCACAGGGATTATTGAAAAAATATAAAATTAATAAATTTAATGCAGTCCAATATGCAAAAATAATTAACATGTAAATCAAACCAACTTATTTTTTATGTAAATTTATTGAACTTTTAATGTTTGTGCTACAACCAAGCAAAGCAGCCTTTGTTGACCGCTAACTTGTATATTTCACCGCTAAAAACTTAACTTTCTTTAGTTTGACAAAAAATATTATATATATATATATATATATATATATATATATATATATATATATATATATATATTAGAGTATTTGTGGTTTTAATTATAAAAACGAAACTCTAGATGCGCTCATACTACAGGTTAAGAACATTATTAGGGAGCTTTAATTAATGATTGATCTTGTGTTATGTACATACAATATGTCCCTTAAATAACTTTTTTTCTTTTTTATTTACTAAAAATTGTAAATATTGACTTTTATTCCTCGTACTTTTTGTGTGAACATGAGTGTGTGCAAGAACTATTTTTTTTTGTCTTCTTGTTGCTTCCCTATGCTTCACTGTATAATTCCACAAGAAGCAACACAAAGACACAAACTGAGAAAAAATTAAAACTAGAAAAAAAATGATAAAGGATAAATTGAACGAAAAATTCAGCGAAAACAAGTATACGAATCCTATGTGGCTTGTCACGTTGTCTTTACGTCCTGAAACGCAAATTTTGGGTTCCAAAATTAATGCTCATTTCGGGACAAAAAAAAACTTGTTTTTATTTTTATTTTTTGTCTCGAAATGAGCATTTCGGAACATTTTTAATTTTCTCTCTCCTACCCACGTGAATTTCAGAACATTTTTAAAAAAAATTCTCTCCTACCTATATGGCATGCCACGTAGATTCGTGAAATTTTTTTCTTTACAAATTTTGTTGAATCTATCATTTTTCAGAAAAAAAAATAAACAAGAATTTTCATTATAAGAGGTAGTGATCAAAACAACAAAATAAAAAATGTCTACAATTTAATTACTTCAACAAAACATCATATTCGACTTCGAGTTCTGTTTTTCATACATATGTTATCATACAGAAGTCTCCATAAATGACGTTTCATTCGAAAAAGTAGATATTAGAGATTTCCACACACTATGCCATCATAAATAAGACGACATTGTCTTATCAAATAAAATATAACAATGCCAACGTAAAATTATTCATATTCCACAAATACATAAATAATGAGTCCATGTGGTAACACCCACTAATGGACCTAGGATAAAAATTGTCATCGTGTTGTCTCTGACTAGAAATAGAAATCAACTTAGGAAAAGGACAAGCCCTGCTTTTTTTTCCACCAGAAATCCTCCCAAACCCTTAGAAAGGCTCCATAAGCGATTTAAAATATAGAGGGATTCCAATAGCTCTTCCACGTAACGAATATACCGCCCCAAACTCAATAAACACAGAAAGTATATTAAATCAAATGAATTTTTTAAACTTTTATCAACATTGAATTGGATGATGCTATTGGTATTGAATATGATAATGATAGTTTACATATATACTCAGCTCACAAAATACTTACATTGAAAATTTCCTTTCGAAGTCTACCATTAGTAGCAACTACTAAATAGTAACAATAACAATAATCTCATCTAAAGTAACACTGTTCTTTACACATGAACTACATAATATTCATGTGTTACAGTTCCAAATATAATGACATACTCTTGATTTTCATTCCAAAAATTACATATTGGAAAATATTTCTTTCATAAAATCGAATATACCGGCGCATATATATGTGTCGGTAACTATGACACCAACGTTAAAGTATTATATGTCGGGAATATTTGCGACGCTTTATATATGTGCCGCCGGTTAAAGCTAGCAAAAAATAGTGAATTGTATATCAACAAGACACGTGGATCATCAACTTACTAGAGTGTGTTACAGGCAGTAGTCTTCTATGACCCGCTTCTTATTCTTGAAGAAAATTTCATGTTTGAATAATAATGAATATAATATGGGTTTGCGTGCCAGGAAAATAACAAAGTAACCAAATTAAGTTGAGGATAAGGCCGGATAAGAAGAAATTAATTGAGGTGTTCCTTACTTTGGAAATGTAATGCATACTACTTGGACGTTATTGTGAATTTTTTATAGTTAATTAAAATGTGTAATATGATATAAATAAGAAGAATTTAATTTTAAAGTTAAATTAATATAAATATACGAATATTTAAAGTGCTATAAAATACATCCGAAAATGTAAGAGATTAGTCAACATTTATATTTATTGATTTTTTTCTAATTACTATTTGAAATTTGTACTTGAATCATTTTTAGTAGATAAAGTTTGAATTATGTCATATAATACCACTATTTTGACCGTATTATTTAATTTTTTAATTAATTTGTTACATATATAAACAAAATGATATTTATAAATATTTTGAATGTACTTTTTTTAATTAAGTATTTTTTTTTTGAAATCTTCGTAGTTTAAATTGTTGAAGGGTGGATTGAGTGACTAAAACATTGTGTGATATGAGAAAAGATTTGAGCAAAATTTAAAAATAAATAAATTTTTTATTTAGTTTTTCAAAATTTCGTAACAATAATTTATGTTTTAGATTGAATATTTTTTTTGAAGAGGAGATAATTGTTATTTTTTTTCAACCATTGACATTTTGGTGTCTTAAGGTATGACATGTAAGAAAAATTCGAATATGGAGATGTGTTATTTTTTTACAAATGTGATAAATACAAAAATAAAATACTAAGTTAAAATAAGAAGACAAACTTTTGTTCGAGACAAAACTCAATTGATTAAAATTGTTATAATTTGAGTCTTATATAATACAATTTAAAGTTTGTAAGTATGAACACCTTGGTTCAAGAATTCAGTTCATCCATACATTTTTTTTAAAAAACAAAATGAGACTAAATTTTATTAACCAATAATGTCAACCATTACAACCTAAATTATCACAAATGTTGGCAAACATTATGAAATGAAACTAAGAAATTCATTTTTATGGGAAAAACGATTTAATATTATTTTATTAAAAAATTTCAAAGAAAAACACTGACAAAATCCGTTTGTATCACGAGTTCATTGTTAATAAAAAAGTAAAAACATAAAAAAAAAAAAAAAAAATTGAATCGTGAATATGAATAAGTCAACACTCAGTAACTTTTATTTTATCACTAATTGTAAAACAAAATTTAATATTCTTGTTTTTTTTTCTTAACATATAAAGTAGTACGGGATATTGGATCGGATTGAGGGAAGAATGCACCTTAAATTCATGACTTTCACCTCTCTTTAAGGCGTTAAAAGAGGATGGGGTATCAACATCTTGTTGTCGCTTGGCTAAAAGAGGGTAGAGTTATGCATCGTGCATAAATGGTCGCATTTGACTCAGAAAAGTCGTGTTAGCCTCTCAATTGTGCAATGTCGTGTTCTGTCTTAATCTTATGCGTGTCGTGTCGTGTATTGACACACTCAAAATATTATGATCAACGGGTTCTTTCGTATCGTGTTAATTAATGTCCACGAGTTTATTCGTGTCGTGCTAACTCGTGTTTAAATTTGTGTTTCGTGTTATTCCGACTAGAGCTGATAATCGTTTCAATTCAATCATATCGTGTCGATGTCTGTTTTATGTGTGACATGTCGTGTCTTAATACACTTATGTTAATTATTCATTTAATTATATATATTTTAAATTATATTGTTAGGAAAAATATAAAATATGATTATTAATTTATATATTTTAATTTAGAAAATTAAAATTAATTTAATAAATTAAATGTGTTAAATAAGTTTTTAAAAAACTAATTAATAATTTCAATTATTTAAAATGTGTTTTAAAATTTATAAATAATTATTCAAATAAATAATAATTTATTAATTGAATGAAAGTGTAAATAGATTTAGAGATAACATGACAGTTTAAGAATATTAAAAGAATATTAAAGTAAATATGGGTAATTTGGAAAAAAACTAGAAAAGATAGATATAAATTTAATGGATTTGTATTATTATATTAATGAAAGGTGGATAAAAATTATAAATATATATTATTATATTATTAAAATTAAATTATTATTATATATTTATTATTTAAAATATGAATAATAATTGAAATTTTAAAATAATTTAAATTTTTAAAATAAATAAATTAAAGTAATATCGGATAAAATTATTAGGAGACTCACATTTTTTTATATAATTATTTTTTAATATTTATATTTATATTTTAATTTAATTTAAGTTAATATTTTATATTAATATTTCTATTTCTATTTAGTATGTTTAGTTTTAATTATATAAATTATATTTATAAAATTAAATAATTTATTAATTGAATGAGAATTAAATAGATTGAGAGAATGTTAATGTAAAATTGAGTAGCTTAGGTCATGTGAGTAGTAGTTATGTTTATGTCGTTTCGTATGTATACTCGTGCTTGTGTCGTGTTTATACTTGTGTCGTGTCTATACTCGTGTTTTGTCTCTGTCGCCTCGTGACCGTGTTAGAATCGTATGTTTTTGTTTTTCTTGAACTCTTCAATGATAGTATACAAAATTTTCACTTATATCGTCTATGTATTTAATAAAAATTGTTTTTTTTAAACATATTGACCAATTTTTTTATTGGGTATGTTTAGTATATAGATGAACTTATTAAGCATATTTGCAAAGAAGACAAAATTGCTAGCTTTAACATAACCAAAACCTTGTTAACTATCATTAATACTTATTCTTATTCATGATACACTAAGTAACCATACTTAAACTACAACATTATTAACTTCTTCACTTGTCTAGTAAATTAAGGACCAAGTTCTTATATTATATGTTCTTATAAGTCTTATTTATTAGGGCACACGAATAAGCTTTCATGTGCATGACCTAATAGGTGTCTCAATCAACACCACTTAATGCAACCTCAAAAACGTCCTATTAGGCAGCAACGACGTTCTGCCACGTTGTATTTCGGTCTTCCTTCTCTAGCTTCTAATTCATATGCCTCGAAAGCTGTCACCTCTTCCGCGTTATAACACCAACGCACACAGTATCGTTGACCAGGTCCCCAGCCGCAGCACCGGGGACCAAACTGATCATCCGAGTACTGCTGTCCACCGCCACCTCTACCTTTACCGCCTCCATTGTGGTGGCCATCTATCACATGGTCCGGTTTCTTGGTTTCTTCCTCTGAATACCATCAATAGCCTACAAATTAATTATAAAGATTTAATAGAATTAATTAATTAGGTTTTGTATAATTAGAGCTTGGATTTTAATGGTTAAGTTATTTATTTTTTTAATTAAAAAATAAATTTTTATTTAATTTGATTAAAAATAAAGTAAAAGAATTTTAATATTTTAGTAATAAAATAAGTAATTTAATTGTTATAATGAAATGATAAATTTTTTTATAAAAATTCAAAAACCAAAAAACACAAATCAAATAAACTCTAATAAAAATAATAAAGACCTTTATGAGGATTTGAATCTTCTTGGGCTATTGCAAGGAAGACCAAGAGAAGAATCATCCCAAATTACAATACACCACGATTATGAATCATTTTTTCTATGTATTTGTTACTAATAATAGAAAAGGAAACTATTTGAAATTAAATTGGAAAGGTATCTTCACTCCTATGTATAGAATTCTTCACAAACGGTCAAATTATCCACTAATATAAATCCTATATCATGTGTGGAAGTAGCAAAACAGCCTTAAACTTCATGACCGCTTTCTTATATATATCCACTAAATATTTAATTTAGGAAAGCCTAAGCCCAATTCATTTTCTGTGTAGGACTCACCAATTCAATTTCTAACATAATCAGTCAGACTACTCTGACTCTTCACAATCCATAGCGAAATAGCTCCAAGTCTCCATATTCCATCGCGAAACATTTATTTTTTACATCCAGTTCGTCTCGTGCGTCCATCGCGAAACAATTCTGACTATCCACAATCCATCATGACACATTTTCTCCACTTCCAGTTCGTTGCACGTACGAGGCTAGTTACTGTTGGGATTTGTATCTTCCAAATCCAATCAGCTTGAAACAATCTGTAAAAACACAAGAAAGAATCTGACTATCCACAATCCATCATGACACATTTTCTCCACTTCCAGTTCGTTGCACGTACGAGGCTAGTTACTGTTGGGATTTGTATCTTCCAAATCCAATCAGCTTGAAACAATCTGTAAAAACACAAGAAAGAAGAATACAAGAACACATAGATTTATAGTGGTTCACTCAAATTGAGCTACATCCACATCAGCCACCATCAGATTTACTATGAAGAAGAAGGAATACGAAGTTTTTGTCTCACACTTTATCTCTCTAGAATTCTATCTCCACAATGTAAACCCTTAATAATCACATATTTATAGGGTAAACATTCAGGTAATAAACCTAAATAACTTTTGTCAGGCCCAATCCCAAAACCAAAAAAAGAAAACCCAATAAACTCTAATTAACAATGTAGAGTTTATTATAAGTGTAGGCTCCATAACTCAACAATTTCCCACATGGAGACTAACTTCACCATCTCTCAATTGGTAGTGGATTTCCATTTCGTGTCTTAACGAAGAAGACCAACTGAAGTTGCACACAACTTCAGTTTCTCATTTGTCACAGCTTTCGTGAACATATCAGCTGGATTCTCACTCCCGGGAATCTTCTCAAGAGCTAATACTCCATCTTCTAAAGCTGACCGGATGAAATGATAACGAACCTGAATATGCTTCGTCCTGCCATGATAAACAGGATTCTTTGCCAAATGAATGACACTCTAACTGTCGCATCGCAACACACTTCCCTCGTAGTCTTGACCCAATTCTCGCAAAAAGGGTTGTAACCACATCATTTCCTTAGCAGCTTTTGTCACAGCAACATACTCTGCCTCACAACTAGAAAGAGCAACAATCTTCTGTAATTTTGAAACCCAACTGATTGCAGTACCTCTCAGAGTATAAATGTACCATGTTGTGCTCTTCCTACTATCAACATCACCACCATTGTCAGCATCAACATATCCTTCTAAACCCATATTAGTCTTTCGAAAACACAAAGAGAGACCCGTACTTCCTCTTAAGTATCGTAGTATCCACTTTACTACTTCTCAATATTGTCTACCCGGGTTGCTCATGAATCTGCTAACAACTCCCACTGCATGTTCTATGTCTAGTCTTGTGCAAACCATCGCATACATAATACAACCAATGGCAGAGGCATACTGAACAATGACCATGTAATTTTTCTCCTCCTCTGTTGAAAGCGACTGATCTTTAGATAGTCTGAAGTGACTAGCTAAGGGAGTAGTAACTGGTTTTGCATCATACAAGTTGAACCTGCTAAGAACTTTCTTCACATATTCTTCTTGTGAAAGCTTGAGAACTTCTTCATCCCTGAAAATTCTCATCCCAAGGATTTGTTTAGCAGCACCCAAATCCTTCATTGCAAACTTTTCAGAAAACTCTTTCTTGAGCTTATTAATCTCAAACAAGCTTGCTCCAACAATCAACATGTCATTAACGTAGAGTAGCAGAATAATGTACGATTTATCAAACCTCTTGATATAGAAGCAATGATCAGTTTCACACCTCAGAAAATTGTTACTTTTCATGAAGCTATTGAATTTCTTGTACAATTGCCTTGGAGCCCGTTTCAAACCATACAGACTCTTCTGAAGCTTACACACAAGCTCATCTTTTCCTTTGATTTCTAATTCTTCTGGTTGTCGCATATAAATCTCTTCATCTAAATCACCATGAAGAAAATCAGTTTTGACATCCATTTGTTGAAGATGAAGGTCTTCTTTCACAACCAAACTCAAAATTGTTCTGATTGTTATCAATTTAACTACTGGAGAGAAGATCTCATTGTAGTCAATACCTTCTTTCTGTTGAAATCCTTTCACAACCAATCTTGCCTTGTACCTAATGGTTTTATGATGTTCTTCTTTAATCTTGAAGATTCATTTGTTGTGAAGTGCTTTCTTTCCCTTTGGTAGCTCAGTGAGCTCCCAAGTCTAATCAACATCAAAGAATCCATCTCATCTATCATAGAAGACTCCCACTTAATCGATTCATCAGATTGTATTGCTTCCTCATAACATTCAAGTTCACCTCTATCTGTCAACAAGATATAGTTCAGAGATGGAGACCACCTCTCAACTGGTTTTCGATTCCTTGATGATCTTCTCAACTATATAACCGATGTTTGCTGATTTACTTCTGGGGCCACGTTCTCAATGATTTCATCTTCAAGAACACATTGTTCTTCTACGACAACCGGTATATATTCAGCTGAAAATTCTCTCAAATTGACCGTACCAGTCTTTTCCAACTTGGAATCACCATCTGATGTCTTCCTAACACAATCTTTGTAGAGAACCTGTTCATTAAAGATAACATTTATTCTACGAATAATCTTCTGATTTTGATTATCCCAGAAACGATAACCAAACTCGATATCACCATAACCAATGAAAAAACATTTATTAGACTTTGGATCAAGCTTGCTCCTATCACATTCATTAATATGAACATATGATAAACAACCCAAAACTTTCAAATAAGAAAGGTTTACCTTTTTATTGCTCCAAGCTTCTTCAGGAATTATGAATTCAAGAGGAACAGAGGGTCTCCAGTTTATCAAATAGGCAGCAGTATTAATAGCTTCTGCCCAAAAGGTTTTAGGCAGCCCTGCATGTAATCTCATGCTTCTAGCACACTCGTTCAATGTTCGATTCATTCGTTCAGCTACTCCATTCTCTTGAGGCGTTCGGGGAACAGTCTTCACCATACTGATCCCATTCACAACACAATACTCTTTGAAATCTGAATTTATATATTTACCTCCGTTGTCGGATCTAAAGCACTTAACTTTTTGATTTGTTTCATTTTCAACCAAAACCTTCCATTTCTTGAAAATAGCAAATACTCCAGACTTGTGATTCATAAAATATACCCATACCTTTCTTTTCGAATCATCTATAAATGTCACGTAGTATTGTGATCCTCCAATAGAAGAAACAGGTGCAGGTCCCCACACATCAGTGTGTACCAACTCTAGCCTTTCTTTCTTGAGCTCCTTCCCAAATTTTTAAGAAACTCACCCGTTTCTGTTTTCCAAGAATGCAGGTTTCACATAACTGATGTTCAACAGACTTCAGTTCTGAAATCTGTCCATTCTTTAAAAGAATTTTCATCCCTTTTTTGCTCATATGGCCCAACCTACAATGCCACAACTCACTTTCTTCGAGTCATCAACTACAACAACAACTGATTCTTTGCAATTTGAAGTCGTGTATAACGTTCCAGTTTTGTGACCTCGAGCAACAACTATTGCTCCTTTAGTCACCTTCCACGCACCATTTCCACAATTGAAATTGTGACCTTCTTCATCAAGTTGTGTAACAGAGATCAAATTGCGCATTAAACCTGGAATGTGTCTCACCTTATTAATCTTCCAAACAGAACCATTTGCCATCTTCAATTTGATGTCCCTCATGCCAACAATATCCAGTGGCTCACCATCTGCGAGATAAACTTTCCCACAGTTTCCAGCCACATAATTCTCCATTAATTCTTTGTGGGCAGTGGTGTGGAAAGACGCTCTCGAGTCCAAAACCCATGAATCTATCGGGCTATCAACAGATAGAAGTAACGCATCAGTGACAAATTCTGTAATAACGTTGGCTGCATCATTTTTATCATCGCCATTTTTATTCGATGCTTTGCAGTTCCTCTTTAAATGACCCTATTTACCACAATTCTAGCACTCAAATGTTCTCCCAGACTTGGACTGACTCCTCCTGCTCCTTGACATAGATCTGCTCTTACCTCGGTTGAAATTTCTATCATTATCTCTACCCCTGTTTTCCACATTTAGAGCAGAACCTTTGAATGTTTCACCAGAATCAATTTTACGAACCTCTTCAGCAAGAATACGATCTCTAACTTCAACAAATTTCAGTTTAGCCTTTTAAACTAAATTACTAATTGCTGCCCTCATAGGTTCCCAACTATTTAGTAGAGATGCTAACAAAATCAGGGCACTAACTTCATCCCCAAAATTAATTTCAACAGATAGCAATTGATTCACAATTGTATTGAATTCATTCAAATGAGTAGTGACAGAAGTACCATCAACCATTCTTAAGTAAAAGAGTCTTTTCATTAAGTGTACCTTATTGTTAGCAGATGGTTTCTCATACATATCAGAAAGAGCTTTCATCAGACTCATGGTGGTCTTCTCCTTTGCTACATTGTGAGCAACCTTCTTGGCTAGCGTCAATCGGACAACTCCCAAAATTTGTCTATCAAGGAGTTTCCATTCAGCTTCATCCATCTTCTCTGGTTTCTCACTCAAAGGAACATGAAGCTTCTTTCCATAGAGATAATCTTCAATATGCATTCTCTAGAAGGCATAATCTGTCCCATCAAATCTTCTAATCCCATGTCCTATACTGTTCTCACTTGCCATCATTTCCAATGCTCAGATCTAGCCTAGCTGCTCTGATATCAGTTGTTGGGATTTATATCTCCCAAATCCAACCAGCTTGAAACAATCTGTAAAAACACAAGAAATAAGAACACAAGAACACATAGATTTATAGTGGTTCACTCAAATTGAGCTACATCTACTTCAGCCACCACCAGATTTACTATGAAGAAGAAGAAGGAATACAAAGTTTTTGTCTCACACTTTATCTCTCTAGAATTCTATCTCCACAATGTAAACCCTTAATAATCACATATTTATAGGGTAAACATTCATGTAATAAACCTAAATAACTTTGGTTAGGCCCAAGCCCAAAACCAAAAAAGAAAACCCAATAAACTCTAATTAACAATGTAGAGTTTATTATAAGTGTAGGCTCCATAACTCAACAGTTACATTCTTCTCCGACCATTAGGTCTTGCCTTAATATCTGACTATATATGATTCTGTTTTAAACCTTGATTATTTAAAAGAATAAAGATAATTTGTAGATGATCCGTTAACAATCTTGTCTATCGACAAAGACCTGGGATCATACATACATGATCCAACAAAAACTCTTTATGTCGATAGGTCAAGGCATTGTTTTTATACAATTTTGTATGATAATCTTATATGTCGATAGGTCGAGACATTGTTTATATATAATTCTGTATGAAAACCCTATATGTCGATAGGTCAAGACATCATTTATATATGATTCCGTTAGAAACCCTTTATATCGATAGGTACGAGAAATCATTCGTAAACGATTCCGTTGTAAGCCTTGTTTATTAACAAGCACATAGATCATTTATAGATGATCCGTTAATAATCTTGTCTATTAATAAGGACCTGAGATCGCTCGTACGTGATCCTGTTTTGAACCTGAGATTTCACGTAACAAAAGGGTTTTCTGGGGGTTATAATTTTATTGTGTAGATATTCTTCCTCAGTTTATATTGTTTATATTGTGTTGGGTTGTTATTGCCTTCATACTGAGCATTGATATCATCTCATAATTCCTGTGAAGTTGCAATATTCTAAAAGTGAACCTTATTCCTTTTTTTTTCATTATCCAAGTCTTTATTGTTGTATCAATGATCCTCCAAAACATTATTTTTTTAAGATCCTCAAGAATCTTGCAAGAACCATCGATGAAGCATGTCTTCATCTTCAATATTAGACCAAGACCAAGCCAAATACTAATACTCTATTCGAAGTAGTTTAGTCAAGTAAGAATCGTTGATGTGAGAATAATTAAATCTTCTCCATGTAGATATAGAGGATCAATCCAATGACGTTTTCTTTCCTACCATATGTCGTTCATCGCTAAAAATATCATGTTAATTTTTTTTTCAAATTGAGTTAAGGTTTTGATTAACTATTTGTTCGACGATAATTTCTATCTTAGAAATAATTGATATATCTCGATATTGATAGTTATATAGTGATTCTCACCGTATATAAAATCTGATAAATACTTATCTTAATACTTCCCTCAAGATGAATAGAAAAAGCTTTTATCTCATATGTTTAAAAAACTAAAAAGTGTATAACTTTATATAATATATTTTAAATATCTTAGAGTATAGAGGGCAACTTTCCAATCAATTATAAATGATTCATTCATGAATTGAGATTATTGTTGATTACCATATGTAATATTATGTTTTCTCTTATTTAGATATAACTATATTTCAATAGTCTACTCGTCTTATTCGGTTCAGTAATAGATTTCTGCATTTTTCACATGTATTTTGATACCCATCAATGGGTTCATAATTAGATTTTTTCAACAAAAATATTTTATGCAATTTGATACCCTTCAATGGTTCATAATTAAATTTTATAAAAAAAAGTTATGTAGTTTGATATCCATAAGAATGAGTGTTTTAGCATATTTATTGTTAATTAGGCCAACATTATCGATAAATACCATCGGTATCATTTGTTTTTTTAGGCCAATAAAATAATTTTATAATTCCAAGGTCTTTGATTTTATAAGTATCCCTGATAATATTTATTTTGATTACATTAACACCATCGATATTATGTTCAATTTTGAGAACAAAATTGAATATTGCAATTTCAAAGTCTTTGATAGAAAATTTTGAATCAATTAAAATTTTATTTCTGCAATGTCTAATATATTATTTTCAACCATCAAAATATTATCTACATATACTAATAGACTATATTATGTTTAATATATAGACAATGATCATATTCTAATTTTCATTAATTTGTAACTCAGTCACTTAATCATTATGCAACTCTTCATTATATTCATTATCTTTATTTGAAGATGATGATATTTTATCACTATTTTGAGAAAATATATCATTTTCAACCATCAAAATATCATTTATATATTAGTAGGACTATCATTATGTCTAATATATAGACAATGATCATATTCTGATTATTATTAATTTGTAACTCGGTCACTTAATCATTATCAACTCTTCATTATATTCATTTTCTTCATATGATGATATTTTCTCACTATTTTGAGGATTTTCGGTATTTTCAATAATTTATTTTCTCATTAAATTGGAAAATATTATTATGAAATATCACTTCTATTGATGTCACTATTTTATTTAAATCTATATATTCTTTTATATTTTAAGGATATCGTACGAATATGCATTTGAATAATCTATGTTCAAATTTATCTTTTTGAGGATTATTCATAGCCATATAACATAAACATTCAAAAACTTTTAGAATTTTATAATTACCTTCACACTCGTTCAATATGCAATGTGGAAAGCTGAGGACAATGGAAAGCTGGTATCGAAGAAAATATAGGAGGTAACCCGGGAAAAGCACAGAAAGTAGAATGAACTCCTCTTGTATGGTTAACGAAGATTATCCCTAGACACCAGTTCATCATATGGCTCGCCTTCTGGGAAAGACTCAACACTCGTGATCGTATCAGCAAGTATATGAGCATCCCGGACACGAACTGTGTTCTATGTAGAGGAAATGAAGAAACCATAGATCACTTATTCGGGAGCTACTGTATTGCTTCAGAGCTTTGGGACATATTCTATAAAAGCATGGAGCTGATCAGTTTCCCGAGCGAATGGAATAAAATCAAAGATGCAGCACTACTCAAAGGCAAGAGAAATAGATTTGCAACAAGCGTGTTCAAGTGCGGTTTTGGATTAGTGGTGTATAACATTTGGCAATAATGGAATGCAAGGGTATATGGCAGAACCCGCAGGAGCGTTGAAAAGTTATGGAAAGATATTGTATCGGATTGCAGCGCCCTCACGGGAATGTGGACAAGAATTCCAGGAACGGAGAAGAACTGGAATATCTGTAAGACTGGAATTTATCGTTTTTTAAACTCATTATAATTGAAAGCATTATAATTAGATAATTCATTTACATTTTTAGCTTTTTAGCTTTTATTCAGAATGTTACGACTTCAAAATCATTCTAGGCTTATCTAGAATGATCTTTTAAACTCGTGGTTTTTTTCCTATTATTGGGAATTTTTAATGAAATGACGCTAAGTCGTTTTTCAAAAAAAAACATTAAATGACCCAATCGATTTATATACATGAATTTTGGAAATAACCTTGATTAGTAAAGTATAAATTTATTCTAATATTCTATAGAATAAAATATTTTTCCTAAATAGACAATAAAATATTTCTTAAATCTCAATACATTCCATAATACGACATCTTTGGAATATATCACTTTCATTACATTACACCAAATATTGGATGGATTAGTGAAAATGTATCAGCCTATTTTCAAAGAATCCATCATTACATGGTCATTTGTAACAATTGTACATAAAATAACAACTTTGTTCAATCCAGAATAAGTATCCATCAAAATATAATCATTATTGCAATAAAAGAAATTTACAATTCAGAAAAAAATATAAAACTATTTTTTTGGATACTTGGATAGTATATAAGACTTAAGACATGTCTATGTAGAAGTATTATGTTTAAGGTGAGTAATAGAAAAAATACTTATAAAAAATTTATGTATCTCAATCATTTTGAAATAATAATAATTTTTTATTAGTTGTCTAGTGATTAATAATATAAACTAAGTTCAATTATTCATCTATCTTCCGTCAATTGTGATCTCTTTGTCATTTGAATTCATTCTCTCCAATTCTTTTCAGAAAAGAAAATATTTGTTTACTCGAACTTAAATCACATTTTTTTTTACGAACTTTAAACTTCATTTATTTTGAACTTTTTCAAGTTAATACACGGGCGTTATTAGATGATGATATCACAACCTACTTAAGAGTTCATGAGTTCGAGTCTTTAAATCCTGACATTAAGAAAAATATATTCCTCTCAAACTAGTTTTTTTTTTGTTTATTCTCTTTTCTTTATATAGGTTTGTTTGTCATTTTCTTATTATCTTGTTATGTACATTTATTAAAGATTATTATTATTCATACTTCTCCCTTTTTCTAAATAAGGATACATCATATTTTCTTCACTTGTCTCCTAAAAGACTAATTTATATCTCTCCTTTTATGACAAATCTTATTATTATTCTTAAAGCTCGTGACTAGAACTTCTTCATGTGCCCGGCCAGCTAGTTGCCTCAATCAGCACCACCTCACGCAAAGACGATTTCGGTAATATTCACAGCACTGGCGAAATTGATCTACCGAGTATTGCTTTCCTCTTCCTTTAATCTCTTCTTTATATGTCTCGAGAGAAGCCACCTCTTCATCATTGCGACAAAATCGGGTGCAACTCCCATTTGCTCCCACTTCGCAACACCTTGGGCGACCTCCCTTAATTTGATCCTCCGAGTATTGCGGTCCACTGCCACCTCTACCGCCTTTATGGTGGTGGCCATCTACGATGTGATCTGGTTTCTTGGTTACTTCCTCTTCATATATATCAAGAACATGAATAAGAATAAAAAATTATAAAAAGTAAAATTATTAACTACTTTCGTACTATTTTAAAAAAAATGACATCAATATTAATAATGAAAATTAAATACCTTTAAGAGGGTTTGAATCTGCCGAAGCTATTGCAGAGAAAATGAAGAAAAGAACCACCCCTAGGAGGACACCTTTAATATGGATCATTTTTTTTCACACTTTGGTTCTACTAGAAAATGAAATTGTTTGGAATGGATGAAATATGGAAGGGATCTTTGCACCTATTTATGGAAAGACCACCGGTCATATTATCCGACATTAATTAATATATAAAGATAAGATGATATATCTAACTATGGTCTGTTTGTTTCTGATAGATAGTTTATTTTTCGGATAGAAAGAACATTATTATTATATTTCTTTTTTTTTGTATAGACATAGTTTATTATAGTCTATTCAAAAATAAATTTCAGAGCTGAAATTGAAGTTAATATTGAAGAGAAAACATAAATAAACTAAAAAAAACTGTATCAAGTATTTTGTTATGGTATTAATTTATATAAAAATAAGATGTTTATCTAATAACAGGCTTGTTTGTTTTTGATAGATTGTTTATTTTCAGATAGAAAGAACATTATTATTGTATTTCTTTTTTCTATAGATTTAGTGGTTTATTTTTAGGAAAAACGACTTAGCGTTATTTCATTAAAAATCCTCAAGAACGGAAAAAAAAACCCACGAGTTTAAGAGATTATTCTAGACAGACCTAGGATGATTTTGTAGTCGTATCATTCTAAATAAAAGCAAAAATGTAAATGAACTATCTAATTACAATGTTTTCGTTTCTAATGATTTCAGTAACGGTAAATTTCAATTTCTGCTGATATTACAATTGGACTTTTCTCCACGTTCCCGCAAGTGCGCCACAATCCGAGACTATGTCTCTCCATAATTTGTTCAACACTTTTGCGGGTTCTACCATAAACTCTTGCATTACGTTCCTGCCAAATGTTGTAAACTACTGCTCCAAAGTCGCACTTGAATACATTTGTTGCAAATCTGTTTCCTTTGGTTTTAAGTAGTGATGCTTCTTTGATTTCTTTCCATTCCTTCAGGAAACTGATCAACTCTAGGCTTTTAGATAATCTGTCACAAATTTTGAATGCTATACTGCAGCTCCCAAACAGGTGATCAATGGTTTCTTCACTTCCATTGCATAGAAGACAACTCACGTCTGAGATGTTCATATACTTGCTGATACAGTCACGAGTGCTGACTCTTTCCCAGAAGGCAAACCATAGGATGAACTGATGTCGAGTAATGATCTTGGTTGACCATACGAGAGGAGCCCATTCTACTTTCTGCGATTTTTCTCGGATTACCTCCTATATTCTCTTTGAGATCATTCTACTTTCTGCGTTTTTTCTCGGATTTAGTGGTTTATAATATTGTCCATTCAAAAAAATAATATAGGACCTGAAATTGAAGTTAATATTGAAGAGTCTTAAACAAACTAAAAACAAAAATTGTACAAAGTATTTTTTTTTCTGATATGAATTTAAAGAGTAGTGTTCTTCAAACATAAATTATTAGACATATTTATAAATATTGATATTTTTTCATTTAAAACAACTTTATTTTCAAATAGGTCAATATAGTTTTAAATTTAACTTTTATAAGTTCAATTATTGTTTTAAACTCGAATTAGAATCATTTTTTTATCAGTCTATCACAAATTTTAACCAATTAATGATTTGTCCAAAATAGACAAAATGTTTGTCTTCTAATTTGACGTATCAGTTTATGTTTTTTAATTAATTTGTCAAGTCTATAAATAAATGATATTTATACACGTTTTTTAACATGTTAATATTTTTAATTGAATATTAATTTTTAAGTTTTACGCATTTTAACCTATCGAATGTTGGTTTTAGTAACTAAAAAATGTGTGATTTGAGAAAAGAATTTAAAAAATTTGAAGTGATAGATTTTGGTATTTATTTTTCATAAATTTCGTAACGAGTGTATATATATTATTGTGATCATTTATTTTTTAAAATCGAGTATTTATTTTAAATTTACGCGTTATAAATTATTCGATTTTAAATGCTTTAAATAATTAAAATTATGATTGATCGAGTTCATCTGCAACGTTTGAAAATTCAAAACCTATTTATTGAATATAACCCAAATTCAACAACAAATAACAATTAAAATAATTCTTATATACATATTAAGCATCAAATTAGAGGGTCTCTACAGTGTGTAGAATACGCATATTTTAGGGAAATATGATTTCAACACTACCCCTGAATACAGAAATATATATTATTAATTTTGTTTTTGGTATTTATTCTTGTTTAGTTATTATCTCTCTTTTATTCTTTTATCTATCTAATATTATGTCAAAACTACAATTATTTAGTTACAATATAACAGTAATGTGGTAATCAATTGTGTAATGTAGCTGTCTACATTTTTCATAAGTCCACAACATATAAAGCCAAGCAAACAGTCTTCATTGACCGGTTGGCATATGTTTCACCACTAGTATATATATCATCTTACATTGTTTGTTTTTTTAAGAAATTTAGGTATGCTTCTTATTTGTTATTTGGAGTATGACTGTTATTTGGAGTATGACTAATGATCGAAGGTTAAGCATATAACCCGCAAATAAGGATGAAAATTTAAAACCGTCCTACATTAATCGAACCGAATAAAACTGATTGTTATGATTTTTCTCACTTTAACCGGGGATCGAGACAGATCGAGAACACCAGAAATATGTTGATTGGGGTTCGGGACGAGATCGTATTTACATGTTCTGCAAGGAACCCAAATTTTGTTTTATGATATAGTTGTTTAAAATATACTTATTTAATGTAATAATTACTATTATTTTATTTTGTATTATTTTTCATTATTTTTTATATTCTCTTATTTCATGTAATTTTTAAAAGTTTATGTTATCTTATAAATATAAAATTATTTTATTTTATTATATATATTTTAAGTTAAAAAATTTTGAGGAAATAGTTCTTATTTAAAATCTCCGTCGGGGATCGGTGCGAGGATCGGTGCGGGATTGTTAATGTGATTTCTCGAATCAAACATCCTCATTACCATGTCTACAGCAAATACACTTAACTAGTCGAGCGAAATAAGCCGTATGACGAACTCGAACCTTGAACCTTAAAGAGTTTTGAGATATCTAGTTTTTGTTGCCGCTAAGTTAGAAGATTGAATTTTATAAAGTTTATATTTTAATAAAATTGTTATTTCTTTTAATATTATTAATAATGAATTGATATTTGAATATGCATGTACATAAAATTGATTTGATTGGGTTTAAATGGCGACAAAATAACAGAGAAGCAATCTTTGATAAAATTAAGAAGATCAAATTTGCATCCTTTCTAGATAATGCAAATGAGCAATAGGATTTGAAAGAATATTGCTTCCTATCCATGATTATAAGTCACATGCAGAGGAGACATTTGCGGTATTTTATATAAAAATATTTGGCAGGAGGTAGACAACTTAGTTTAAACAACCATTCTATAATAGGCTGCTTCATATTTTTTGTTTTATGATAATCTTATCTAGTATAATTCCAAGGAACAACATATTATTTATCGATTTAACACATAATCTGGAAACAAAGTTCTATCTCATGTCAATGTTTAATTCAATTGGATTTAATTCTTATTCCGTAAACTTTGTGTCTCTCTCTTTAAACTTCTCATCATCTTATGATGCCACGACATCGGTGTTACATGATATTACTTTCTCAATGTCAATAATGTCTTTTATGTTCGTACAAAACATATAAAGATTGAATTTATATGTATGTGAACAAGTTGTTAAAAAATATTTCATTATTCGATATATATATATATATATATACTAATGGTCAAATTGTCGACATACTCACAACACAAAAGAATATGCGTCAAACAGTTTTACTCTACTACGTGACAAATTCATTGTGTGTAGCACTCTGTATCGGTTTGCGAGGGTATATTAAATCAAAAAACTTAAAATATGCTAATGATTTCTTTTTTTTAATGTAGGAAATAAGAGTTACCGACTACAATTGAAAGTGTTCTAAATAGACAAGTGGAAAGGTAGACTTTTTATTTTTTTAAGCTTTTCATTTCATATATTTAGACGTTGCTCCCTCTTGTTCAGTGACTCATAGGGCTTCCCTCACAGTCATTTTGGTTCTTGATCTCATTTCAATATATATATATATATTATTTATAAAAAAACACATAACAATAGTTTTATATAAGCTTTTCACTGTCTGTCTTATCGACTTTCTTCTATGACTGATAAAGTGTTTGGGTTGGCATGCAGGATATTCACGACACCAAATGTTTTGTCCATTTTTGCTTAGTTTATTGTTTTTCTAATTGTCATGTTGGGTTTTACGAACTTTTAATCTTTGTCTTATAGACTATATTTTTTTTCTTCTGAAAATAGATCTCTTATGTCTTAATGTGTTCCCATATTGTAATAGATTATTCCTTCAATCTTATCTGGGAATTCAAAATATTCTTAGTAATAAAAAGTTCCATGTAAGTAATTCGGAAAATAAATTTTAATGCGTAAGTTATCTATCTACATATCACAACATATAGAGCCAAATAAGCAGCCTTTATTGACCGCTTCTTTTTATATTTTACCACTGTCGATGGTGAGTTTAAGGAAGAAAACAAGGACACCCAAGTTAATTTGAAGATAAGGAATAAGAAGAAACGTGTGTGATCCAAACACATTAATATTGATAAAATTTAAGAAGAACGATTAGATACGGTCCAAACACCGTTGCTATTTATATTTAGCGCAGTGAAGAACATGTCCCGAACCCAATTTTCATTCTACTAGCTAACATCGAACTCGATGTATATCTCTATTTCTATTCTCATCTCTGATCCGTTAATACTCGTTCTCCAACTAGTACCCCATTATCCGATTAAAGTGTGAATTTATATATTTTTGTTAACAAGAAGTCACACTAATATAAAAGTGAGCAATAATGACGGGAAATACTATCGATGTTGTTCAGTTTACCGTCGTTATTGAACAATAGCCACGGGAAGTGAGCCTGTCGCCCTATTAGTTCCGTAGCTAAATATTGGCTGTAGGAATGTGTACCGTCGCTAAATATTAGCTACGGAAATATATTAATATCGCTAAAGGTGAAAAATAG
Organism: Impatiens glandulifera; assembly: GCF_907164915.1. Taxonomy (NCBI): domain Eukaryota; kingdom Viridiplantae; phylum Streptophyta; class Magnoliopsida; order Ericales; family Balsaminaceae; genus Impatiens; species Impatiens glandulifera. The sequence goes on from NC_061868.1 coordinate 14,112,415, forward strand.
TTATTTAAAACTGCTGCCAAATGTATATATATATTTCCCTTAAAATTTATATTTCTCCACAAATTAAATTCAAAGAATAACATAAATAACTAAAAAATAAAATAGTGATAGGGAGAGGGAATTTGAGGGAAAAAATGATGTGTCACCACATCACTGGCTAGAAAAAAGGATAGAGGGTGAGGAGAAAGAAGAGAGAGAAAATTTATTATTTTTTCAGCCAATCATATTGCGCCACGTCATTTTCCTTTAAAATTCTCTCTCACAAATTCTCTCTCCATTATTTCTCTAAAAAATAATAGTAAAGAATAATCTCTCTTTCATTTCTAAAGTCATCAATTTACAATTATTGATATGAGTAACAAATACAAATATATACATCTTTCTGTTGTCTACAAAAAAATTCCCACAATTAACACAAAGCAATAAGACAGTGCATTAAATATGGAATTACTTCATTTTATATAATTGGATACTTTAACAAACAAAATTAGATAACAAACTATACCGATATCGATATCGATTTCAAAGAACTAAGCTGAGTTGTCTGCTCTCTTGAATGTTCCTAATTCTACTAAAGAAAAAAGGGAAAAAAATAAGTTTTAGTTCTAAAAAATAAAGTAAAAAGATAAATATAACATATTAAGATAACTTAACAAATGCAATCATGAGAAAATAACAAATGAAATGTATGTGTTGTGTGTGTGAGATCCAACCTAACATATTTATCTAATTGGATTATTTTACTTTGATAAATATTTAAGATTTCTAGATAGTTAATATCTTCTCCAACTAGATTTCCATAGCCGGGGTCCGGAGGTTCTTCATAACCGCAAAAGTTAGGACATGGGCATAACTAGGTGCTAGCTCAAGTATTGGCGAAAGTACCTGAACCAGGGTTGATGTGATAATATACTTAATGGATAAGCTCAAAATATGAACTAAAAACTCAATTAAATAACTATAAAAGATCAAAACACTTCTTATTCAAAATGTATTATTACCTGTCTTGTCGAACTTTATTAGTAATCTCAGGGTGATGGATTACTTAAGAGCTCACTTTAGTTGGATCCTAAACTAAAACTACACTTATAAAAGAAAAGATAATATTTGACAAATTAACTTACCATACTTGAGATGGTTTTCTAGATTACCTATATATCAAAATAATGGTACTGCTAGTCGTTTTTCCCAAAAAAATAAAAAAATAATGGTACTACCAAACACATAATCAAACTGCAAACCATTTTAGAATGTAAAATGTGGATGAACAAACAATTAACCATATACAAGATGATATACATCAAAGAGAAAAAAAACACACTATCCCAAATAAAAAAAAATTGGGATCTTCTATTATATGAAAGACAGCATCAACTGAAGAATATCAAACCAGAGGTTCCTGTTTTATCATTATGTTTTCCCATATGTTTCATCTTTGTCTACATCAAACAATTCATATGTTAATGAACAATATATAATTAGTGGTTTTTTAAAGTTTATATTTGTTCTACAAATTAAAGTTGATATTTCTGTAGTTTTGTTTTATTTGACTCTAAAAATTATATATGGGATCATCTTAGGACTATTATGTGAAGATTTGGTAGCTATCCCTAAAGGAGTCTTTAAAGTCAGGAACTATATTAGAACTATATAATAATTATAAAAAATAGTACATTGTAACTATAGAAGTAACATCTCTTTCAAAACAAAAATAAGAATTAAATATTTTTTTTAAAATGGAATTAGATATTTGTACATACTTTTAAGAGAACTTCCTCATTATTTCAACAAACTTCTATGATGGTTCAATTGAAACAACAATAGATACATCAAAAGTCAAACGATACTAACCAATTAATAAATCATTTTTACTTCATTACTTAATTTAGATCTTAGTATAAACAAATCAAGACAACCTTCTATTATATAATTATATAATGTCCTAGAACTCCTAGTATTTGAAGATTATATTTAAATTTATGATGTGTAATCACATGGATAACTGCACCTCTCACACCATATTCATCAAATTCTTCAACATACCTCTTCTTTAAAATCTTTATATTCTTTAAACTGATATTGATATATCATTATTTGCACTAATTTTATACAATGTTTATTCTATTTATCTAGTCCGTTCAATATATTTTTTTAGTCAAATAAATTTTCATTAATAAAACAGAACATTTCTAAAACATATCTATCATAGACATAATGTGGAAGTTTTCTAAGGATGTATTCATCAAAAGAAAACTAATTCAATAAGTTTATCATCAAACATAGGACATATTTATCCTCTAAAAAATCCATCTCTATCATTAATGTATCCATGAAAATATAATATATCACCTTCAACATGTTAGTATATTGCGGATATGGGTTACGGGTGATATGACATCATGCCTCCTTTTATCGACCTGAAACATATAAAGTATGAATTATGAAAGAATTGATAACACATGAGTATAATCAAACAAAACAAAGGCAAATAAGAAACTTTAATGAAAGCATTCACATATGAATTTGTATTCTACAACATATCAAGAAACTCAAGAAAATATTTTTAAACTCCATAAAACCTGAGATATTTTCAAACATATTGATACTATGTTAGAATAAGGTTTTACCTTTGATACCCATCCATTAAACTTTGTATTCATGAACACACATCCACTAGTGGAAGACCACTTGTTCCTTTCAAAACTGCACAGCCACCTAAATCATTGAATTTATAATATGTTATACAATTTTCTGAACAATCATAACGAGATATTAATAATTAGGACAGAAAGAATAATCAAGCATGTAAACTTGAAGGATTGAGAGTGACATCAGGCCTCATGCTCTAGAAAAGCAGCGCATCTCCCATTTTTGGTTAACATAAAGTCTTTTTCCACACTCTAATAGTTTATTCCACCAAGGCACATCACTATAATTTTCTTTGGCTACTGAAAAACAGTCTCACCTCCTTCTTCTACATCAGAGAAATATACAATGATATTCCTAAAACAAAACAAAAATATCTAAAACAGTTGGGCAAGGTTGATAAACCAAATGTTATTGAAATTGGTTTATACTTCTGGCCCACCTCGTAGTGAAGAACTTGAAGGCATCGTCACGTTCTATCAGTTATATGAAGCCAAATTAACCATGAATGCAACAAATTTATTATAAAAATAAAATAAAACAAGTAAATCTTATAGTGATAGACCATTGAAATGATTTCGAGAATTTATAAGATCAGGGTAAACTTAATTGTTTCATTATCATGTTGACTCATCTACAAAAGTATAAAGGTGAAATTAGCAATCTCTTACTCAATTTTACGGATTGTCTTATGACGTTCTCTTGGAAGAAAAGTAGTAGAGAGCTCGTACACACCCTACATTAAAGAATGTGTTGGATACCTAATATAACAATGAACAGAATACTAGGAAACCTTAACAAGAGAACAAAATATCAAGTCTGAAGAGGTCATTATACGCACCTAGTAACTTTGCTTTTTTCAGTTTCATTGTCTACTACATATGACATCTTGGTATGTTAAGCTTAAGAAGATCGATCAGATACTAACATTCCTCATTTGTCTAAAAATAGGAACAAATTTTACCTTTGTCTACAAATAGGAACATATCTCTAGCATTGTAATGTGACAATCTTTGACGTTCATTGATACTTTTTTCTTGCAGATTTGATATATACATGACTACATTTAGGAAAAGGAGTTAAACAACTTTGTTGATATTGGTCCTAACAAACAATATGTACAACATACTATGATGGAAAAGGTAAGAACAACTTTCTTCTATTGGAGGTGGGCCAAAGTTATAATGAACTTCACTTTTGCAGGCATTGGATATATGAAATATGATATTTGTGAGGATGCCATATGCATGTCCAGAGATGTTCATGTCACCCTTCATACCTTTATGCAAGAGCATATCAGTGTATGGTAATGTTATGATCATTGAATGTCTATACAATCTCACATTATAAAGGAATATTTAATATGGATAAAAAAGAACAAGAAAATGCAAACTGTTTCAAAATGTCTATAGAATCCCAATTTATTTGGTTCATGTTTTCTTTATGTTGTATAATGTATACACACAATATAAGTACAAGTCTAAAATAGTCATCCAATGATTAATCATGTTTTATTGACTCAAACTAATCAATATAATCTCTCTATTATGCAGTATGATGTTTTTTGGAAAAGAAAAAACTAGAATTACTATTGTTTGTCATGTAGCCACATGAATACATAAATCTCCATTTGGCTAAATAATGCCTTAGGATATTATGCAGTAGGATGTTTTTTGAAAAAAAAACTATAAGGGTGTGTTTGATGAGGGGGAATTGGAATTGGAATTAGCATTGGAATTCTAATTCCAATTCCATGAGAATTGGCATTGAATTACAATTCAATTCCTATGTTTGGAAAAGTTATAGAATTGTAATTCAATTCTAATTCCTATGTTTGGGAAAATGATAGAATTGTAATTTAATTCTAATTCTTATGTTTGTAAAATAAAATATCGGTTCAAAATATTAACTTTTTAAATATGTTTTCACGTTTTTGGCACGTTTAATACGTTTTTGACATGTTTAACACGTTTTTGACATGTTTAACACATTTTTACACGTTTTTGCCACGTTCAAACACGTTTTTGAATGTTTAACACATTTACACACTTAAAACACATTTTCACACGTTGAACATGTTTTTCACGTTTTTGGTATGCTTAACACGTTTTTGACATTTTTAATACGTTTAACATGTTTTACACGTTTTAACAAGTTTAACACGTTTTTCACGTTTTTGGCATGTTTTTAATATGTTTAATACGTTTTTTACACGTTTAACATTTTTTCACGTTTTCACACGTTTAACACGTTTTTGGCATGTCTAACACATTTTACACATTTTTGACACGTTTAACACGTTTTGGCACACATTTAACACGTTTTTCACACATTTTTCACACGTTTAACACGTTTTTCACACGATAAACATGTTTTTCACATTTTTCACGTTTTTCACACGTTTTTTTAACACATTTTCACATTTTCCATGTTTTTCACACGTTTTTTACGTTTTTAACACGTTTTTCACGTTTTCACACGTTTTTCACATGTTTTAACAAGTTTAACACGTTTTTCACGTTTTCACACATTATAACAAGTTTAACACGTTTTTCACGTTTTTGGCACGTTTTTCACATGCTTAATATGTTTGTCACATGTTTAACATGTTTTTCACATGTTTAACACGTTTTTGGCATGTCTAACACGTTTTACACATTTTTGCCACGTTTAACACGTTTTTTTTTCACATTTTGACATATTTAACACGTTTTTCACATGTTTAACACGTTTAACACGTTTTCACACGTTTTTCATATCTAACACGTTTTTCACACGTTTAACATGTTTTTCACGTTTTTGGCACGTTAAACACATTTTGGCACGTTAAACACATTTTTGGCATGCCTAACACGTTTTCACACGTTTTACACATTTTTGACACGTTTTAACATGTTTTTCACGTTTTAACACGTTTTTCACACATTCTTCACGTTTTTAACACGTTTTTCACGTTTTTGGCACATTTAACACATTTTTGACATTTTAAATACGTTTGACATGTTTTTCACACGTTTTGATAGGTTTCAAAAGTGCTAAACATATCAAAAACGTAAAAACGTGTTAAACGTGTTAAAAACTTGTTAAATGTGTTAAAAATGTGTCAAACGTTTCAAAAATGTAAAAAACATGTGAAACGTGTCAACAACGAGTTAAAAGTGTTTAATGTGTTAAAAATGTTTTAATCGTGTTAAAAAATTTTAAATGTGTTAAAATATGAAAACATGTCAAAAACGTGTTAAACGTTCCAAACATGTAAAAAACTTGTTAAACGTGCCAAAATATGAAAAACATGTTAAACGTGTCAAAATGAGGTAAATGTGTCAAAAACGTAAAAAAAAACGTGTTAAAGGTGTCAAAAACGTGAAAACATGTTAAATGTGTCAAAAACGTAAAAAACGTGTTCAATGGTCAAAAACGTGAAAACATGTTAAACGTGTAAAATGAGGTAATGTGTCAGAATCGTAAAAAAAATGTGTTAAATGTGTCAAAAACGTAAACAAATGTGTTAAATGTGTCAAAAACGTAAAAAAACGTGTTAAATGTGTCAAAAACGTGATAAACGTGTCAAAAATGTATAAATATGTTAAAAACTTGTTAAACATGCCAAAACGTGCCAAAATGTGTCAAAATGTAAAAAATATGAAAATGTATCAAAAACGTGTTAAACGTTCTAAACATGTGAAAAACTTGTTAAACGTACCAAAACGTGTTAAACGTGTCAAAAACGTAAACAAATGTGTTATATGTGTCAAAACGTGTTAAACGTGTCAAAAACGTAAAAAAAACGTGTTAAATGTATCAAAACGTGAAAACGTGTTAAATATGTGAAAAACTTGTTAAACGTGTCAAAACATGCAAAATGTGCCAAAATATAAAAAATGTGTTAAACGTGTCAAAAATGTGTTAAACGTGTTAAAAACGTGATAATCATGTTAAACGTGTAAAAAATGTGTTAAACGTGTCAAGGAGATGTTAAACGTGTCAAGGACATGAAAAACGTGTTAAATGTGTCAAAAACGTGTTAAACGTGTCAAGGACGTGAAAAACATGTTAAATGTGTCAAAACGTGTTAAACGTGTCGAAAACGTGTTAAATATGCCAAAAACGTGTTAAACGTGACAAAAACGTATTAAAGGTGTTAAAAACGTGAAAATAATGTTAAACGTGTCAAAAACGTGTTAAACGTGTCAAGGATGTGTTAAACATGTCAAGGACGTGAAAACCGTGTTAAATGTGTCAAAAACGTGTTAAACATGTCAAGGACGTAAAAAACATGTTAAATGTGTCAAAACGTGTTAAACGTGTCAAAAATATGTTAAACGTGCCAAAAATGTGTTAAACGTGTCAAAAACGTGTTAAACGTGTTAAAAACGTGTAAATCATGTTAAACGTGTTAAACGTGTCAAGGATGTGTTAAACGTGTCAATGATGTGTTAAACGTGTCAAGGACGTGAAAAACGTGTCAAGGATATGTTAAACGTGTCAAATCCCCACATTAATATACACTCATTATGATGAGGTTTAACTTCTTTTAAATTGTTGTCTTCATTAGACACTCCCTGTTGATCTGCTTCTGCCCATCCAATAAGAAGATACTAATTAATATATATATACACAATGTCTTTCAAGAAGCTCGGTTGGAAGAGACATTTGAAGTTTGCATTTTGAAATGGAGACACTATTTCATTTTGATTATTGGTGTCTTCCCGACAACGAGATAGTTGAATATGAGACACGTGATTTCCTACTCGAGATTTCCTAATCGAGATTGAGGCATCCATATCTGGTAATGTGGAGATAAGAACAATAGGATGCTCGCAAAAATGCATCTTGAAGGGCTGTTCACGACGAGATATCAATTAAATCATAATGAATGTCAATTGATCATAATGGTTGCGGCCATATCTCATCAAGTCGATATCAGTGAAATGTCAAAATGTTCTATTAATTAAAATTATTAAATATATCAATAGTCTTATATTTTTAATTAGGATATATGTATGAAATCTTCATGAATATTGATAAAAAACATTTATGGTGTGCAATAGAGAATGTGCATGAATGTTACATTTATAAGATGCATAATTCAGTTCATTTTTATTTTATTTTGAGAACTCTGATTTCGCTTTTCTTTCGGACCCAAGACGTTAGGGAGGCCGAGATATACACCATTTTTTTCACTAAACTATAAAAAGAGGGTACCAACTGGAAAAAAGAATCATGAGTTTAGTACATGCGTGTATAAGAAAGACATGGGAAAAGATTTAAGTTAGGTTTTATAGCACTTTTCAAATATTCCTTTTTGATTTCTTTATGGTTTATTTCTTGAATTTATTTGAGTATGGGTACCATTATATTATTATTATTTATTTATTTATTTATTTTTATTGGATTTTGATTTTCATTATGCTTTTATAATTTTGCATGGATTATTGGGAGGGTGTTTTGAGAGATGAATTTGCAGATTTTGAGAAGAGAACTTTGGTGAAGAATGATCAGGCTAACTTCCTCCAAATAATAAAAATTAGTCTTACAAATTAAATAATAAATTATAATTTAACCTACCATTTTGTGCACTAACATTATGTAACATATATCACTACCTTGTTATATTGGTTGTCAAGTTTCTTCTTAAGAACAAAAGGGTTACCGTGTTATTTGTTTTTGTCGCAGAAACTTTTTAACAAAGATATCATTATTCATACTTCTCCCTATATCATTACAACTTGTCTTCCCATAGACTTTTCTTATTACATAACTCTTTTACACGGCCAAAGTTTTATTTCATAAGCCACATTAACATGAATCCTCGTGTGCCTAGCCGGAGAGCAACCTCGCTTAGCACCAACGCACACAATATCGATGACCAGGTCCCCAACCGCAACACCGACGACCAAACTGATCCTCCAAGTATTGCGTTTCTCCTTCTTTAGCTTCTTCTTCGTACGCCTCGAGAGCTGCTACCTCTTCAGCGTTACGACACCACCGAATACAAACTCTCTGACCAGATTTCCAAGCCCATCCACAACACCTACTTCCAACCTGATCCTCCGAGTACTGCGGTCCTCCCCCTTCTTCAGCTTCTAATTCATATGCCTCGAAAGCTGCCACCTCTTCCGCGTTACGACACCACCGAACACAGTATCGTCGACCAGGTCCCCATCCGCAACACCGACGACCAAACTGATCCTCCGAATACTGCGGTTCACTGCCAGCTACCACATGGTCTGGTTTCTTCTTATCCTCCTCTACATATCATGAATACCATAAACAATTATAAAAATATATTGATTAATTAGTTTTCTTATAACAAAATATTTGCAACGAATAATAAAAATACCTTTAAGAGGGTTTGAATCAGCTTTGGCTATTGCAGAGAAGATGAAGAGAAGAATCACCCCGAAAACTACACCCTTATGAACCATTTTTTCACACTCACTTTGCTTTACTTGAAAAGGAAACTATTTGGAATGGATGGAATTGAACAGAATCTTCTAGTCTATTTATAGAAAGACCAGTGCTCATATTATCCTACATTAACATATAAAGATAAGATAAGATGATATCTATTACTAGCGGTTTGTTTGTTTGTTTATGACATATAATATTATTTTTAGGTTCATGAAATTAAAAACATTATATATTGTATGCACTTAGTCATGATTTACTATTGGAATGTTTCAATTTTAATTCTTAATAAGTATCAAAATTAAATTAGAAGTCAAATTTGTTTTGTGTTAACACAGTTCAGGAACGAATTGGCTTTAAAGCTCTAACCAAGTGGGTAAGTAAGTAATAATAGTATTTTCTGGATTACAAACTCAATTTTAAATATGAATTAGAGTGATGATACATGTACTTAGGAATATATTTAAAGATTGATATATAATTTTATAAGGGGATTAAATATTAATAGCAAAAAGAGAATTTTTAATTTTTCATTTCACTAATGAATTGTCGCATCATTCTCTAAAAAAATAAAAAATATCTACGTGTATATATCATCAAACTATAAATTATATTGTTAGAATATAAAATAAGATATTCGTAAGGATCGATATTATCACAATATTATAATTTATCATTATTGTTTTATATTATTAGATTAGTTTCCTTATAAATTTAATATAATTTCTATATAATAGATATAACCTATGTAATCAAAACATAAAACATTTCAATTCAATCTCTTCTTTATTTATATATATATATATATATATATATATATATATATATATATATATATATATATTAATAAATACAATTATTTAACAAAATTCAAATTCATTACAATCATGATCTAGAACAAAAGTGACACAATAACAATTATCATTCAGCAATTGTCTAATGTATATCTGTCTACATAGGTCACATGTTCACAACATAATATAGCCAAACAAGTAGCATTGACTAGTTCTTCAATATTTGACTAATAATGGAGAGTAGAGACAAAGATTCTTTTTTTTTAAAAAAAAAAAATATTTTTTTACTATAATATATATTATTTTTTTATATATCTTTAAATAATATCACATCAATATACACTAATAGAAAAAGAGATATCAATAAGGGCAAAAATCGTTACTGAAAACATCAAAAATCGTTACTAATAACTATCTGTAAGGGCAAATAAAACCATTACCATTTGTTACAGACACGCTCGTCATTGAAACTTCTCAGGCATCAGTAACGGCTTTCGAAAGCCGTTACTGATAGTCATTGGACAACAGTAACAGTACTAGCCGAGGTAAAACTGTTACTGAATACATTGGATATCAATAATGGTTTTCGAAAACCGTTACTGATAGTCATTGAACAACAATAACAGTTATAGCTGAGTTAAAATCGTTACTGTTGTTCAATGACTATCAGTAACGGCTTTCGAAAACCGTTACTGATGCCTGAGAAATTTCTGTCACGGTCTTTGTTTTGTTAAACAGTTACAGAGAAAATTATAGTAACGGTTTTTTAATGCATAAAATCGTTACTAAACAATAATCGTTTTTTTATATATATTTCATATTTGTACCTATATAAACCAATAACTAAAAACCACAATCATCAATAACCAAAACCACAATCATAAATAACCAAAAACCACAATTATTATTTCAAAACAACAATCATCCAGAAACTACAATTATATCTTAAATTTACAAAACCATTAATTAACGTACTTTAAATAACACATACATTTCAAAAACTACATAAACCTTCAACTAACTAGAATTTAAGTGGTAGGGGCATCATCACTAGTCGGAGGGGCATCATCTCCAGTGGGAGGGGCAGGTGGACGTGGAGGGCGAGCACCGGGAATCATGAATAATAAGAAGTTCATCGTCTCCCTCATCTCAAGCATCTCATCCCGCATTCTATCACGCTCTTCAAATGCTTCTTCACGTTCCATTTGGCGTTGCCTTTGTGCTTCTTCACGCTCCATTTGACACTCGAGTAATGCTTCTTCGCTCTCTCTCCGTGACTGAAGTTTCTCCGCTTCACGCTCCTCTCGCATTCTCTACATCTCCTCAAGTAAAACTCGGTTTTCTTCACGAAAATGTTGCGTGTCACTGCGTGGTGTGCTAGAACCCCCACGAGCATCTGCTCTAAAAGATGTAGGTGTGACACCTGAGCCCATACCCACGACTCGCCCATGTCCCTGAGACCCGAATGCATACTCAGCCAACTGCAGGTCATTCCTAGTCGGGTCATTTTCTATAGCAGTTCGCAAGGCAATCTAAAAATACAAATTACATTTGATTACAGACATAAAATAAATGAAACTAATAAACACGACTTACCACTTTTTCTTGAATAATAGGGGGACCTCCGGATTTGGATCTTGCAGAGTTGGTTTCTTCGTATGAGTGTGGAGAAATAATTCAGCCAAATTAGGCGATGTACCGGTAGTCTTCGCCTGTACAAATTTAATAATTGATAAAACGTAATAATATTATAAACTTTTTATTCAATGATAAAACGAACCATTTGCCTCTCTACTTGCGAAAATGAGATATTGCCCGCATGATTCTTGTACACAACACGCGACCTATTTTGCGCATTCACATTACTTGTTTTCTGCAAATAAGAAAATATTTGTGTTTAATGAATGATTAATGTAAGAGCTCTTCATAAAACATAACTTACCTTGAATTCAGGAGTGAGAAAGCGACGATCAAGAAGATAATGCCAATCACTTAGTTCGATCTCCGGAGGGGGATTTGCCCTAATCGCTGCCTCGTTACCTTCACGAGCTTTAAATACAAGGTGTTCCATTGACATCTCCATCTATCCCATAATTTGTTAGCTTGAAATAAATCTTGTTTGCGATAGTTGTTGATGTCATCCCCCATAGCCATGAAAGGATCCTAAAAAGTTAACATTAAAATACGATTATAGATTGTGATTAATACATAAAAATTAATTATATAATAAGTTATCGTGATAGCCATCCATATGTGATCTAGTTGTGTAGAGCTCAGGTCCGGCCAACGCAAAGTCATGTGAGGTAGTGTATTGGAGTCTCGAATGATACTCCCAAAATGCCTCGACCACGTTGTCTTATTCTCGCACATGGGCTTACCATCTACTGGGTTAAAATGAAGAGTCATCTTTTGCCCCGCTTGCAATCTACCAACTACTGTATTTTTGTTCTTAACCCGTCTCCTCCTCGAAATAGATCCTAAAATTAAACACAAAATTATATAGGATCATAACAAAATACTTAATCAAAAACCGGTACCTCCATCTTGCTCCTCAGACGGGGGTTGTGTCTCATCATCATCATCGAGGTTAGTTTTTGGCACACTATCAACGTTCATGACATCATCAAGGTCCAAATCAATTTCCCCGATAGAGTTAAGTAGTGTCAAAGGGTCTTATGAATGCTCCTCGGTCCTCTGTACAAGGTCGTTTAGCGCGCTGCTTAAACCCTTACCTTGTATTTTTTTAGGTGCCATGGTAGCTGCAAATATTGAATGTAATGTTTATAAGAAAAATTTACAAGTAAGCTTTCATAGAAAATAATTCAACCTTAATTAGAGTAACGGGGATTTATTGGTATCACAATTTTCCATTCAAGCCTTATGCCATATCTGTAGAGTAAAAGACTTGTTGTGCTTGGCTTGCCATTATGAATGGTTCATTTAATTGAGTCTGTAGAATCCTGTTGATATTTATACTAACATAACCATACTTATAACCTTTAATGCCCTGATCTTTATGATGAACATCAAACCATTTGCATTTGTAGAGAATCACTCGTCTTCCACAAAAGAATATCACTTCTATGATTTCATTAATCACTCCATAGTAGTTAATAGTCTCGGCCCATTATTACCAACAACCAAAACCCCGCTATTTTGGGTGGTCAAGCTCTCGTCATGTTTTTCAGTGTTAAACTTGTACACATTTATTTTGCACGAGTTATATTTCTTTGCATACAATATAGGCCCACGTCCTAAAATCTTAAGATTCATTTTCCTATCGGATTGATCGGTTAATTGCTCCACCTATTAATTATAAATTGTTGTTAAATTAATTGTCATATACTAAAAAAAAATTGTTGAGACGATCACTTACTCTTTCTTAGAAATATCTAACATATTGTTTATCCCGAGCTTCATTGGAAATATTAGGAGGGCATGATTGAACGTAATCGTTGCGCAAATGATATATTAAATTATTACTTAAATCATACCTCATAATGAAATTAATGGACTTACTTATAATATTCTTCAGCTTCGCGACAATTTTTTAAGATGTTCCAATGAGCACGCTCACGATCACCCGGTTGATATGTGTAGGTTGTGTCATTAGATAAGTCTTCCATAGCGATGAATATGGAAAATGTTGTACTTGTATGTATCGATTCATCTTATGACTCGTGATCGTCTAAATATCGGGCACACATGCTTATACTCTCATTCAAAAAGGTAGCTCTCGCTGATTGAACCTTCTAGAAAGTTCATGTTCCTAAGGTATTTCTTCAGTGTGCTCATATATTGTTCAACTGGATACATCCTTCGATACTGAACCGACCCTCCAAGACAAGCTTCAAAAGCTAAATGAACTAGCAAGTGCACCATTATATATAAAAAAAGAAGGTGGATAGATCTTCTCTAATTTACAAAGTGTCAAGACAATTTCTTCATGTAGTGTTTCCAATTGCCCGCATTGTAAACTTTTTTGGCAAAGCAACCGAAAGAACCTTGCTAAATTCACTACAGCATCGTACACATCATCAGAAAGTAGGCCACGTGTAGCTAGTGGAAGGAGATATTGTAATAAAATGTGACAATCTTGACTCTTTAATCCTGAAATTGTTTTCTCATCCATGTTTACACACGCCCCAATATTTGAACAAAAACTGTCGGGCATTTTAATATCTTTCAAAAACTGGCATAAACGTTTCTTGTGTTCCGAGGACAATGCATAGGGGGCCGCCGGACACTGAAGAACACCATCAACTTCAACCGGATGTAAAGAATATTTTATGTTCATTATGACCAACTCTTTCCTTGCTTTAATTCCATCCTTGGTATTTTCTTTGAAATTAATTAAAGTTCCCAACAAACTATCACATATATTCTTCTCAATATGCATTACATCCAAATTATGTCTCAACATCAAAAATTTCCATTAAGGCAATTGAAAGAATATACTGAATTTGTTCAAGTTATCACCTCGGGATTCATGAATAACTTTCGTTTTTTTGGGCAGGTACTTTGTCAAACAAATTTCCTTTAGATCTCGTACCTACAATTGAATTTCGGAACTCGATAGTAGTACAGGAGGACCTCTATGCTCAGTATGCCCGTCAAACTTATCGGTCTCTTTGCACCATCGATGATTAGACGGGAGAAATCGTCGATGATTCATGTAACACTCCTTCTAGCAAATTGTTAACCTCAAAGACGCAGTGTTCTGATTACAAGACGGACATGCCAATTTCCCTTTGTACTCCATCCAAACAAATTTACATATGCCGGGAAATCATTAATAGTCCACATAAGAGCTGCCCGTAAATTAAAATATTGTTTTTTTCTTGCATCGTATGTCTTCACACCGGTATTCTACAATTCCGTCAACTCTTCAATAAGTGGCTCAAGAAATACGTCAATACAATCTCTGGGACTTTTTGGTCCTGGAATGAGCATTGAAAGAAGAAAATTGCTTTTGTCCATACATGTGGTAGGAGAGACGTTGTAAGGGATGAGAATAACATGCCAAATGTTGTATGATGTTTTTCCTCTAGCAAAAGGTTGAAAATCATCACTTGCCAAACCAAGTCGCACATTTCGAGGTTCTGTTGAGAAATTTGGGTACAAGTTATCAAAGATCTTCCATGTCATTGAATTAGTAGGATGCCTCAACACATCATCTTCGGGATTGTTATCTTTATGCCAAGTCATGTGTGGAGTAGTTTTGGAACACATGTATAATCTTTGCAACCTCGGTTTTAATGGAAAATAGCGCAACACCTTATTGGGTATATACTTGCCATTCACCTTCGTTCGAATTGCAACTCTAGATTTATTGACATTCCACCTAGAAAACCCACAAACTTTACATTGCTGCAAATCCTTATCCTCTTTACGAAAAAGTGTGCAATCATTCTTACACGCGTCAATTGTTTCGTACGATAGACCCACGTCTTTAATGAATTTCTTGCACTCATAATACGAATTTGGTAGTTGATTATGAATTAACAGTATTTCCTCCTTCAATAAACTCAACAATAAATCAAATGACGTGTTTGTCCACTAACCTACATTCTTTATGTGAAGAAGTTTAAGAAGAGATGAGGCTTTAGAAATGCGAGAACCTTCATACAAAGGTAGTTTCGAATCATCCAACAATTTGTAAAACGTCTTAGCATCATCAACGAGATGCTCATTTTCACTCGGATGTTCATTATTATTGTTGACATTAGGGTACAAATCAGCAATAATATCTTCCATTAGATGATCCTCACAAACTTCAACAGGTTCGTCTTCAATAATATTAGTCTCGTTATTTGATGGTACATTGATCGATTCGTCTTCAATTTCATCATCTGATTCATCTTCCTCCACATTCTCAGTAAAAACATTTACATTCTAACGTCCAATTCTCCTTTCACCGTGAAAATACCAAAAACCATAATTTTGTCTTATTCCGAATACAATCAGATGGGATCTAACCACACTCTTATTCTCATATACTCGATTTGCACACCTTACACAAGGACATGCAATCGATGATCTACCCGTAGACCTTTCAGCAAATTCTATGAATTTGTCAACCCCCTTAATATATTTAGGATCGGTACGAAGTATATAGTCATCCATGTCTTGTCTGGGATTTCCACCTAACCTAACATATAAATTCATAATCCAACAATTTAACATCAATAATCAAACATACAAATCATTTATTAATCTAATAATCCTATAATCTAAATTAATCAAATAAACCAACATTCCATCAATAATCTAACATACAAATAATTTAACTTAATCTACCAATGCAATAATCTAACATTCAAATAATTTACCTAAATCTAATATCAAATAATCTAACTTAGCATTCAATATTATCTAACCTAACATACAAATTATCCACTAACCTAACATCAATAATCTACTAACAATCTAACAATCTAACATTGATTGTAAATAAGAACTAACCTGAATTTTGAAGTGCAAACTACAATCCGCGGTAGCAAAGACAATGGCAAATTCAAACCCTGGTAGAATTAAAATTAATGCAACTTGATTCAACAGTTCAAACGCAAAAAGTGATAATGAAAACCTGATTCAACAGTTCAACATAAGAAGTAACATGATTGAATACCTGATTCAACCGTTCAAACGACATTAAAGAACGAATTCAACGGTTCAAAAGGGGAAACTCAGAATTTCTGCAAAACAAAATCAAATTTACCTTTAGACAGGAGGATTGGATTCTCATATGTTTTTAATTCTAAAATTGTAGTACATATGTTTCATGATTTCATCCATCAAGACTGATGGATAGAAAATACATAGCCCAAACCCTAAACCAAAATCAAAACCAAAGTAATAAAACACTTCCAATCGATACAATAAAGTTGAAACCCATCATCTGTTGTAGTAAAATAAATACAAGTATCTAAGTGCTGTTAGACAACAGTTAATACCATGCCAATCAAGAATTCTGAACCTATTTTTTTTAAAATGACATAATTCTAGTTAAAATCGAAGATTGTGCAAAACAGAACCATCTACTAATGGGGTCGAGTTCGTTTCCAGACGAGGAGGAACTGTATCGAAAGAGAAGGATTGACATTCAATGATACTTTCAAATGTACACAAATCAGGGAGGTTATTCATACATTGAGCAATGACTGCATATTTATAAGAATAATACACAAGGAGAAGAGAGTTCGACCTGATCTATCGAAGAAGAACACGATGTAGGTGGCAGGGAATAGAGGATCCATAATCGACGGAGAGAAGATGATTAGCGGAGGAAGAAAAGAGAGAAGAAAACTTACCTGATTGGCGGCGACTTCAAAAAACGGGCGGCGACTTCAACAAATATGAGTAATTTTCTTTTCTTTTTTCTCTCTTTACCCTCACAGTTTACCATTTTCTTTAAATATTTCTCTCTTCATTTCTCCATCTATAATATGAGTAATTTTATTATTAATAAGAATATTTTATTGATTAATTATAAAATTGTTCTAAAAAGTAACAAGTTATTAAGACTTCGCCACAACACTGACAATTTAGGATTCGGCCAACAAAGACTTCACCACAACGTTGACGATTTAGGATTCCACCAATGAAAAAAAATGGAGAGTTGTGGAGGGATGAGAGAGAAAGTAAAAATAAGTTTTGTTTGAATGAGAAATAATTAAAAGTAATGTCAATTTTAAAAATAAAATAAGTGGATATTAAATGTGGAAAAAATTTTGACGCCGTTTAATATTTCTGTTATTTTAAATATATTTGACACTTTTTGATAAGTTCATACATATAAATAGAATTTTGATACTTAATAAGTAAATTTGACACCTTCTTACAACTTGTGGATAAAATTGGCATTCTTCCCATTTATTTTTTAGATAACCCAAAAAGTCAACTCAATCGATCTAACTAATTAAATTAAATTCGATGATTTGAGATTTTCTGAAACTTACGTTAACGTTTCGACTTACAAAATCCTTATATCAACGTGGTCTTCTTTTTTACTCAATTTTCATCTTCTAAAAACATGTCAATTTTATTTATAAAAACACACATGTACACATCATAAAGAACCATCACAGACATCAAAGATCAAACAAAGAATCACAAAAAGGAAAAAAAGAAACACATAGACCAAGAAAATAAAGAACATAAATGTGGATGTGGTGAGCTAATGCATTTGACATCTGATTAAAATAACCAATGTCTAGGTATTGAATTTATAAACATGTGTTTTTGTATTATCAGGGCGTTTGTCACAAGATACTAGTTATATATATATATAAATTGTAAGGGATGTTATTTGTATAGGAGTATTAAAATGTATAAATTATATAGATTATAAATGTTTGATTGAAAGAATAAAAGAGGAATAAATTATTTAAGTTTTAAAATTTTGTGTTTGATTGTTGGTACTAGTGAATCTTGCTTCACTTTTATTTACGTTGCGTATTGATTGAGAACCCTAACACCCTTAAATCATCTTCATCCCGCTCATTGTCCTTAAATAATTTCTCTCTCAATACGTCAGTTTGTTAAGTTAGTGAGAATCCTAAAATCGTCCTCCAGAAGATGTTTATTTTGTCGAAACAATGTTTGGAGCGATATGTCAGTCTCATTAGTGAGAACTCTAACGCATTTGGAGACTTGGATGTAAATGAGATCCTACCACTAATTTGCATAAGGATTGATGAAGCGTTGATGGATCACATGTAGAGTAAATGGAGTCTAGAAGCTCATGCTATTATCATTGAGGATAAGCACATTTGTTCAACGATTGAGGACTTTAAAGGAATCCTCAAGTGTCGATTTGATGAGATCATGCTTTTGGTTTGTCATGACCCTGAACATGAAGAACCACGCGAGATTCTCCAAAACTTATATTATTGTAGTTTAGAACACTATGTACTAATCACCGCAGATGGATTTATCAATATGGGACATCTTGATTATTTCATTAGGCGTTTCTAGGGAGCGAACATGACCATCGGCCCCATACAAAGCAAACTATACATGCTGGTGGTTCTGGCTCATTATTTTTTTAGTACTTGTTGATCTAAATTAAATTGATATAATTGAATATGCATGAATTGAGGGGGCATTTGTAGTTTAAGTGACTAGACAAACATGTATATATAGAGGTCCTAATTGATCTAATTAGATTAGTCGTCTAAAGGAGCTATGTACTTAGATGAATTCTTGCTTATGCAACTTGCAAATTAGGTCTGATTAGACGTCTACTTGTTAGACAGACATCTAAAGTGCCTTTAGACGAGCGTAGTTAGACGCCGTCTGAACAGACACATGTTAAACGTTTGTAGACGCGCGTAGTTAGACGTTGTCTAAAACAGATGTCTACCCAACTTATAAGCAAGGTTCCATAATTTCATAGGCTGTCCATGTATGCTTCCCGCCTAGAAAGTGAAAAGTCATATCTCAAATAACTTGATGACACGTGTCTTTCAATGTTAAAGATATGACTAATATATCTGAAGGCTTGTGTCTTCCCACCTTCTAAAATTATGACAGGTTTTATGATGGCTTTTATTTGATGTCTTTTAATCATGATTTTTATTGGGAACACGTTTCTACATTAAATGACGGTTCACTTTTAATGATTATTTTATTAGTCCTATGCCATACATACTCTATAAAGAGTAACTAATTCATCCAAAAAGACCTTCTATCTTTTGTGTGATTCTAAATTCTTGTTTTCTCTCACTAAGAATAACACTTGTGACTCTTTGTATCTAAATCCTTTAGCATTCTTTCTACTCGTTCCTTATTGAATAAATGGGCTCACTTGCACCATCTACTCTTCAAGTGAACTTCGATTCTATGTCCACTTTGGAGATTCCAGAATGGTCACGATGTTTGAAACTATTAAAGCTTCAGGTTTTGAGAAATTCCTTGGTGCACCTGTCATCATTCATGAACCAGAAGTTCGTGAATTCTTTAATTTTGCAAGGATAATCGACAAAAAGATTATCGTGGAAAATTTTTATAAAGAACATGTTTGCTTCAATGAAGAAACTTTTTCTCAATTCTTTAGGCTCCCATCGGAGAGGTTATCTAAGTTCCCCACCTCTTCTGATGAGGTCTTATTTGATATGAGGCTTGTCTTCTCAGATACATCTTTTGAAGGGCATATTTTCCCTGTCGATACTCACGGACTTAAGTCTGCTCTAAAACTTGAGTTTTTCATCCTCAACGATATCATCTAAGTCTCTCCTGGCTAAGGCATCTCTAATTCCTACTCGAAAAAGGTATTTGAGACAATGGTTGCTACCACCAGAGGAACAACAATCAATTGGTCGAAATTTCTTTTCAAAAACTTGATAGAGATGATATCTTATCCAAAGAAGCCATCTGGATATGCTGCTCCACTCAGCATAATACTCTCTTCTCTCCTTACAAATGTTGGACATGGGGTCGTCATTATGTCCTCCAGAGTCTTAGAGTAACAAAGCGTCAATGACTATGTTCTTAGGGTAGGAATACTAAAGCTAAAGAGAAGAAATTGAGCGCTTTAAAGAGCTCAAAGAAAATTTTAGAACTATGTCTTTCCCGATGATTTTAAAAAGGGGGAAAGAAGTGGCCTGATGTTCAGGGGGAAGATCAGGAAAACAGATCCTTCATCAAGGGTAGAGTTGGATAGGAAAGACCTAGTCTATGAAAGACACAAACTTTTGTTGTTCATGGGAAATCTTTAATGTAAAATCGAATCTTTCCTGATTTTTGATAATATATAAACTTTTATTGCTTATGGATACGTTCTTTTTACTAATCTTTCAACTAAGTTTTAAAATCATCAAAAATAGGGAAATTGTTTAGTCAAATCAAATTGACTAAAATAAACTAAGGAAATAAATTTATTTAATGTTGACATTATTTTGATAATTTATGTTAAACTTAGTTATGATCAAGCTAAGCTGTGTATTTATTTTCTGCATGCACAAATCTAAAAGACTTTTCTACTTCATACGCGGTCTGAAGTAGGCTGTCTTAGACGTCTTATGTAGTTAGACTAGGTAGTCTAACTTCTTTAGACGATGTCTAAAGAGAAGCGTAGTTAGACGAGGAAATATAACTCCTTTAGACGTTGTCTAAAGGGAAGCGTAGTTAGATGAGGGCGTCTAACTCTTTTAGACGCGGTCTAAAGAAGAACGTCTGATACCTCGCTTTAGTAGATGTCTAAAGGAAGCATCGTCTAACCACGATCTCTCAGCTTTCTGCTCCACTTTATTTTGAGTAGTCTGACAAGCCAGTTAATTCCATAAAATGAATGAATACCACGTATGCTGATATCTCTCAAATATATATTCCCAATAGAAGACAAGATTAGGGGATATTCGATGCACTACCTGTTCGGTACGGCCACGATCCAAATACTCAGAGTCTGATGTACTCTCGTACTATAGGAGGCCGTCCAACGGAGACATGCCACATGTCCACAAAGAATATTCGACTGTTGGTGTACTTCAACCATGAATAGAAGATCCAGGACAACGGTGGAACAATGGATCAAAATTCACATTATTGAATAAAAACGAACAACAAATTATCAAACACAAAAAATCTCTTACTGTCTGTCTGTCTAGCTGTGATCATATTACAATTACATATTGTTTTCTTTTTGAGAATTCTCAGTGTTGTAAGTTGAACAGTGGTTGTTCTGTTCAACAAAGAGTTAGCTAACTTAGTGAGTTGTATATGATTCAAAGTCTTTAGTGGATATCCTTCTGGTTGTCGAAGAAGGGGTGACGTAGGAGTTTTATCTCCGAACATCTATAAAACTCATTGTGTTCTTTACTTTCTGCCATTTGGATTCAATTGTCGAAAGCTTCAAATCCAAAACACAGTTCCGCATTTGAATCCATTTCAAGAGTTTGGAAGATTTGTGAATAATAGAAACAAATAATAATCCCTCACATGATTATTATCGAATCGTTTATCGTAAGTTGTTTATAATAGTCACACCCTAGTCTCTATTGTTAACACCGATCCTAACATGATTAATGACATTCAATTTCATGATAGGAACGATTCACACTCATAGGAAGCCGAGAAGAATGGGAAACTAATTTCCAGCAAGGTATGAAATGTTAATCGATAAAGGGGGATAGTTGTAGAGTGGGCTCCATTGGTTTGGTTGTCCAATATGATCCCAAAACAACAATTCATACTTTGGATTGCGTTTGGAGAAAGGTTGCACACGAGGGATTGGGTAAAGAAGTACATGGAGATTCTAGATGATAGCTGCCTATTATGCGAAGGGAATGAGGAATCTATTGATCACCAACTAGGCGGCTGCGCATTTACAAGATTGGTTTGGAACAAATATGCATCAAATATGGGTTTATTGAGATTTCCGGGGGATTGGGAGGAAGTTAAGGTGGCTATCCTAACTAAAGTCAAAGGTAAAAAAATTTCAGGAAGTGTTTATAAATGCGGGTTTGGAACGGTTGTTTACCATATTTTGGGTGAAAAGAACGCAAGAGTCTATGGGAGAGTTCGTAGAAGTGTGGATGAAGTGTGAAAGGACGCTATGATCGATTGTCGGGCTCTCATTGACACGTGGAGGCGAATTCCTGATGACGAAAGAAATTGGGAGTCATGCAAAAGATGGGGTATCAAATACTCGAAAGTCAGAAAAATTAGTATGTTTAAAACGAGATATATAGATTAGCTTAATTCAATGTAATAATTCATAAAACTTATAAGTTTTGAATGTTTTTTTTTTCATTCCGAACTTTATTTTATAAACTTAGAATGATAAAACAAATTATGTATGTTTTTTTTTTTCTTTTTAGGAGTTTTTAATAAATTGACATTAAGTTGTTTTTCCAAGAAAAAAAAGTCTATAATATATATATATATATATATATATATATATATATATATATATATATATATTTAAATCATCTTACCTATTAGTTTTTTTGTTTAATTAATATAATTTATAAATACTTTTTTTATAAGAACGCTAGGTTCTGCTTATTATTCGGAGTGGGACTAATTTCCGCGAATTAAGAATATAGTCCGCAAATAAAGATGACAATTTGAAAATGCCTCAAGGTAACCGATCCGAACTGAACTAATTGTTATGTTTTTTTTCCGCTTTAACCGAAGATCAGGATGGATTAAGGAAAACCCAAAATATGTTGACCGTGGTTTGGGAGGGAGGGTATTTACGTGTCTTAAATCGCACCAAATCTAAATTTTGTTTTTAATTATAATTGTTTTAAATAATCAATATATATACTTATTTAATTCAATAAACTTTTTTTCATTACTTATTTTTTATCTTCACTTTTTTAATATAATCATTAAAAGTTTATATTAACATATAAATATAAAATTATTTTATTTTATTACTTATATTCTTGAAATTTTTTATTTTCGGTGCACCGCGGAAAACTCTATCTCGGTCATGACGAGGATGATTCTTATTTAAATGGCCGTCGGGGATCGGGGCGATGATCGGTGCGAGTTCCCGAACCGAACTGCTCCATTGATATCTCTACCTGCAAATACACTTAATTAGACGAGCGAAACTTGTCGACTAACGTGCTCAAACCTATGACCTAAAGGAGGATTATGATATCCAGCTCTGGCGTTAGGTTAGAAGATTGAATTTTATAAACACTTATTTTATAATTAAATTGTTATTTATTTTAATATTCTTAATAATGAATTGATATTTGAATATGAATGTAAATAAAATTGATTTGATTGGGTTTAAATGGCAACAAAAATGACCGAGTCTAGCATTCTTTGGTAAAACTAAGAAGATCAAATTTCCATCCTTTTTAGATAATGCAAATGAGCAACTAGGCCTTGAAAGAATATGGCTACCTATCCATGATTATAAGTCACATGCAGAGGAGACATTTGCGGTATTTTAACATATTTGGCAGAAGGTAGACAACTTAGTTTAAACAACAGGAGGTACACAACTTAGTTTAAACAACCATTCTATAATAGGCTGCTTCATATTTTTTTTTGTCGTGATAAATAATCTTTTCTAATAGAATTTCATGAAACAACATATTATTTCTCGATTTAACACATAATCTAGATACCTCATGCCACTGTTTAATACAATTGACTTTAATTCTTTTACGTGAACTTTGCCTCTCTTTAAACCTCTTATCATATAACGACATTGGTGTTACATGATTATGTTTCTCTTGTCAATAATGTCTTTTATGTTCGTACAAAATATATAAAAATTAAATTTTACGTGTTGTTCAAATTTTTTTTTATTATCCGATATATACCTACTAAGATCAAATTGCGGACCTACTCACCAAAAGTCATGTGTCAAACCGTTTTACTCTAGTATGCTACAGACAAATTCATTGTGTGTAGCACTCAGTATATTAAATCAAAGAATTAAAATATATTTGAGGATTTCTTTTTCTTTTTTTAAGGTAGGAAGCTAGAATTACCTACTACAATTTAAATCGTTTTAAGTAGACAAGTATAAATTTAGACTTTTTACATTGACTCATTTCATTATATATATATATATATATATATATATATTATTTATATATTATTTATAAAAAAAACACATTACAATAAATTTATTTAAGCTTTTCTATGTTTGTCTTATCAGCTTTCTTCTATGAGTGATAAAGTGTTTGGGATGACAATCAGGATATTCACAACACTAAATGTTTTGTCCATTTTTGCTTATTGTTTGTCTTAGTGCAAGTTATTTTGTGTCATGTTGGATTTTACAAGCTTTTAATCTTTGTCTTGTGGATTATATTTTTTTTCTGAAAATATATGTCTTATGTATGAATTTGTCGCCATATTGTAATAGATTATTCCTTCAATTTTATCTACTAATTCAAAATATTTTTAGTAATAAAAACATTCATGTAAAGTAATTTGAAAAATAAAAATAATGCATTTTGTAAGTAATTGCGTAATTTATCTACCTACATATGTCACACCATATAGAGCCAAACAAGTAGTCTTTATTGACCGCTTCTTTTTATATTTGGTTAGTGTAAGGAATTAGAAAACAAGGGCACACAAATTAATTTGAAGATAAGGGATAAGAAGAAACATGTGATAGAAATTAAGATGAACGCGTAGATTCCTATGTAAATGTAAGAGATTTACAAATAAGAGATATGTCTTTCATGTTATTAAAAAAATATAAAAATACATAATTAGTTGGATAATGCACCATTTCTAAATAATATCAAAGAATCATATTTATGAAATATGACAAAAGATATAAGAACCGACCGAGTCATATAGTCATTGAAGGCTAGCTTTGGTCAAATGATCATGCATGTTCCACGTGGCTTGTTAAGGATAAGGGATTGTGATGAATGAAGATGTTGTCTGTCTGTCAGCTAATATAATACGACAAGAATCTCCTACTATAAATAAGTTCGAAGAACTCTTTTCCAATTCCATTCCAATTAATTCATTTCCTTTTAGAGTAAGAAATGATCCATAAAGGTCTAGTCTTGGGGATGGTTTTTCTCTTGATCCTTTCTGCTTGGGCGGATAATTCAAACCCTCTTAAAGGTGATCATATATGATATATATGTTTCCCATTATTAATCAATGTTTAGTTTTCAATAATTATCATTATACTTTTAGTATAAATAGTTGTTTTTACATGACTATATATATATGCAGATGAAGAAATGAATAAGAAGTCAGACCGAGTTTTACCGACAGATGATCCTGCCACGACACAAGAGACTGGTCCACACTACTCGGTGAATCAGCGGAGGATTAGTTGGTGCTGCCAATGGGGACCTGCTCGTGGGCAATGCTTGCGGTTTTGCTAATCGCTTCACTATTGGGCACATTAAAATGTTGTGCCCTTAATTCCTAAGAATAAATTCTGGTAAAAAATAAAACTGTGGCTTGGAAATAATAAGAGAAAATAAATATATATCCTACTCTATTATGAGAGAAGTGAACAATATCCAGCTAGTTCATCTTCCTTTTTTTCTTTTTTTTTTTAAAAAATAATGTTAATGAAGTTTACACCTTTACTTCTTTCTTAATACCTGGTCATCGATTATAATTTGTTCAAATTACATAACATCTCGAGTTTCTAATCTTTAATTTTAAAAATTAATTAATTTCACATCTGTTACATAAATGTTTCTTTTACCTAAGGAAAACGTTTCCTTCAAATATTTTTAATAAAAGAATTAAAAATCATTTTCTAAAAATAAAAATTTGTTCAATTTAGTACCAATTTTTAACGTTTCATGTTATTATTGACATATACTTAACAACATGATATGATAACTATAGCAATAACAACTTTATATGATAACAATATCACTATTAGTTCATAATTAACTATTATTTTTAAATGATGATAGCAAATACAGTCGTTAAAGATAGATTATGTTGGGACAAATCAAATTGACTAAAATAAACTAAAGAAATAAGTTTATTTAATGCTGACATTATTTTGATGATTTATGTTAAACATAGTTATGATCAAGCTAAGTCGTCTATTTGTTTTGTACAAGAGAAAATCTAAAAGACTTTGCTAATATAGACGCGGTCTGAAGCAGGTAGTCTTAGACGTCAAACGTAGTTAGACGAGGTAGTCTAACTAGTTAGACAAGGTAGTCTAACTCCTTTAAACGATGTCTAAAGGAAAACATAGTTAGACGAGGTAGTCCAACTCCTTTAGACGATGTCTAAAGGGATGCGTAGTTAGACGAGGACGTCTAACTCCTTTAGACGATGTCTAAAGGGAAACGTAGTTAGACGAAGTAGTCTAACTCCTTTAGACGATGTCAAAAGGGAAGCGTAGTTAGACTAGGATGTATAACTCCATTAGACGCGGTCTAAAAGCAAGCGTAGTTAGACGAGGACGTCTAACTCCTTTAGATGTTGTCGAAAGGGAAACGTAGTTAGACGAGGTAGTTTAACTCCTCTAGACGCAGTCTAAAGGAAAGCGTAGTTAGACGAGGACGTCTAACTCCTTTAGACGCGGTCTAAAGGGATACGTAGTTAGACAAGGATGTCTAACTCCTTTAGACGCGGTGCAAAGGGATGCATAGTTAGACGAGAACGTCTAACTCCTTTAGACGCGGTCTAAAGGGATGCGTAGTTAGACGAGGACGTCTAACTCCTTTAGATATAGTCTAAGGGATGCGTAGTTGGACGAGGTCGTCTAACTCCTTTAGGCGCGGTCTAAAGGAAAGCGCAGTTAGACGATGACGTCGAACTCCTTTAGACGCAATCTAAAGAAGTACGTTAATGCCTTGCTTTAGCAGTGGTCTGAAAGATGCATCTGTAAATCCACGATCACTTAGTTGTCTGCTCCACTTCTTTCAACAGTCTGACAAACCAGCTAATTCCATCAAATGAATGAATACCACATATGTGAATATCTCTCAGTACAGGACAAGATTAGATGATATTTGGCGCACTACCTATTCGGTACGACCACGATCCAAATTCTTAGAGTCTGATGTACTCTTGTACTCAGAGGAGACCGTCCAACGGAAACATGTCACGTGTTAACAAAGAATATTCGACCGTTGGTTTACTTCATATATATATAGATGCTCAAGGATAACAGTTGAACTGATTCACACATTCGATTCAAGAAAGTTTCAAAAAGAAAAAAACATCTCTCTTACTTTTTAGCTGTAATCATATTGCAATTGCATACTGTATTTTCTATAAGAAACCTTAGTGCTGTAAGTTGAACAGAGGTTGTTCTGTTCAATAAAAAGTTAGCTAGATCAATGAGCTGTATTTGACTCAATGTCTTTAGTATCTTTCTAGTTGTGGAAGAAGGGGTGACATATGAGTTTTATCTCCGAACATCCATAAAACTCCTTGTGTTCTTTACATTCTGTAATTTCATTCAGTTGTCCAAAGTTTCAAATCCAACAAACATTTCCGCACTTGAATCCATTTCAAATGTTTAGAGGATTTACGAATAATAGAAACAGATATTAATCCCTCATAGGATTACTATCGAAGAGTTTATCGTGAACTGTTAACAATAGTTAGACCTTAGTTTTTATTGGTAGCACCGATCCCAACAGATTATATTGCTAAAATTTAACATTTATGTATTCACGAAACTATATATAAGAGTAACATTGCGTTACGAAGAGTGAATCTTAAAATAACAAATGTCATGGGTTCGATTTGATTTTCACTTATAACAATTTTAATAGGAGTGAAAGTCTTAATTGTGAGTGTCATGCTATTAAAAAAATAAAAAAGTTAAATTGTGTTATGAGAGAGTAAATTAACCATATGAAAGGGAGAACAAAGTTTTTATTAGGGAAATTTGTTAACGAAACTTTAATTATAACATTACAAATATGGTTATGCTCGATCTTCACTACAAAAAAAACTAACAATTTAGCAATTGTCCTAGCATTAGTTCAGAACTTTGCAATTATATTTGCACAAACCCCTAAACATTGTAAATACCTGGTTGCTAATCAACATTAGTGTTTACACTAACTATTTCAACATCATTTCTACTAAATACATATGTAATGAAAAAATCCATTTTTTCTAAAACTATAACTATCCATGGTTAATATATATATATATATATATATATATATATATATATATATATATATATATATATTGCCATAAGTTTTTCAATATATGTTTTATTAATTGCAATAAAAATTTTAATAAGATGAATTTAATAAACAATAAAAATATATTCAACAAAAACTGCAATACCTACATTATTTATATGAATTATTCATTAAAAAAAACTTATAAATTTACGTAACACAATATTCTTTGCAATAACATATTAAATTTCATACCGTTCTTCGCAATATATATATTTATAATTTGCATAATAATTACAAATATGTCTGCAATTTAATTTGCATATTTTATTTGAAATTTTATTTATATTACTCAATTTATATTTTCATTTATTATAGCATTATCATTTGCATTATATGTAATAGATCTGCAACTTTCTTCGCATTATCACAACTAAAATTATATTATTGATAATACTGCAACTATTACTACAATTATCTTATTCACAACTTTGCATTACTATTAACAATAACTTATACAACCTCATTTGTATTATTGCATGATTTGCATAATTCTATATAATATATTTTTTAATTGCATTAAATTTGCATAATTTTTGCAACCTTCTGCGCATTATTTGAAAACCAATATTATAATTCAAATTGAAATGATTCCTATATATAAATAATAACCAAATAAGCTTTAATTATATGATCAATTCTTAGTAAACTTATATAATTTATTATAAATTTGCAAAACATATTTGCAAATTAAATTCATCAAGTACTTATGTTCCAAAAATATGAACAAAAATATGCCAAATTTTACACATTTACATATCTAAATAGCTCCAAATTATGTTTCACTCCATCCACTGATATTTACTTTTTTCAATCCATCTTCATTTTTACAAACGTGTATAAATTCAACAATGTGTGTAATTAGATTTATTATTTTGTTTATATATTGAATAATATATAATTTTGATTTTCTTATAGTTTTGGCAGCCTAAGACTCATCCCACCCATCATGAGACATTCACCAATAACATTATACAACTCATATATTGGGCATAGAATTAAATCATTTGAAACTTAATATTAGGATCGATGTTGACAATAGAGACTAGGGTCTGACTATTGTGAACAACTTACGATAAACGATTCGATAATAATCATGTGAGGGATTAGTATATGTTTCTATTTTTCGCAAATCTTCACAAACTCTTGAAACGGATTCAAGTGTGGAACTGTTTTTTGGATTTAAAGCTTTATCAAATGAATGTAAATGGAAGAAAGTAAAGAATACATGGAGTTTTATGGATGTTCAGAGATAAAACTCATACGTCACCCCTTTTCCACAACCGGAAGGATATCCACTAAGGCTTTAATTCATATACAACTCATTGAACTAGCTAACTCTCTGTTGAACAAAATACCCTCTATTCAACTTACAACACTGAAGTTTCTTACAGATAAGACAGTATGCATTTACAATATGATTATAACTAGACAATAAGAGGTTTTTGCTATAGCTTAAGAGACTTTCTTAAAGCGAATGTGTGAAGCGGTTCGACCGTTGTCCTTGGGATTCTATCTATGGTTGAAGTGCACCAACAGTCGAATATTCTTTGTGGACATGTGGCATGTGTCCGTTAGATGGCCGCTTATAGTACGAGAGTACATCAGACTCTGAGTATTAAGATCGTGGCCATACCGAATAGGTAGTACGCCAAATATCCTCTAATCTTGTCTTGTAATTGGAATGCAATTGAGAGATATCTGCGTACATAACGTCCATTCATTTGATAGAATCAGTTGGATTGTCAGACTATTGAAGGAATCAGATGGATTGTCAGACTACTGAAGGCAGGAACAGTAGACAGCTAAGTACAAGTGGTTAGACAGATACTTCCTTCAAACAACTGCTAAAGTAAGTCTTCATACGTTGTTCTTTAGACCGCGTATAAAAGAGTTAGACGCCGTCTAACTACATTACCCTTTAAATCGCGTCTAAAGGAGTTAGACGATCTCGTCTAACTGCGTTTCCATTTAGACTGCGTCTAAAGGAGTTAGACACCCTCGTCTAACTATGTTTCCCTTTAGACCACGTCTAAAGGAGTTAAACTTCCTTGTCTAACTACGTTTACCTTTAGACCGCGTCTAAAGGAGTTAGACTTCTTCGTCTAACTACATTTCCCTTTAGATCGCGTCTAAAGGAGTTAGACAACCTCATCTAACTATGATGCCCTATATACCGCGTCTAAAGGAGTTAAACTATCTCGTCTAAATATGTTTCCCTTTAAACCGCGTATAAAGGATTTAGACTTCCTCCACTAACTACGTTTCCCTTTATATCGCGTCTAAAGAAGTTAGACTTCCTCGTCTAACTACGTTTCCCCATAGACCGCGTATAAAGGATTTAGACTTCCTCGTCTAAATACATTTCCTTTTAGACCGCGTCTAAAGGAGTTAGACTTCCTCGTCTAACTACGTTACCCTCTAGACCGCGTCTAAAGGAGTTCGACTTCCTTTTCTAACTACGTTTCCCTTTAGACCACGTCTAAAGGAGTTAGACTTTCTTGTCTAACTACGTTACTCTTTAGACCGCATCTAAAGGAGTTAAACTTCCACGTCTAACTACGTTTCACTTTAGACTGCATCTAAAGGAGTTAGAGTTCCTTGTCTAACTATGTTTCCTTTTAGACCGTGTCTAAAGGAGTTAGACGACCTTGTCTAACGACGTAAGATGTCTATAACTACGGCGATAGTCACTAGTAAAAAAGTAACATTTAAGGGCGGTTTTTACCACCATTATTGCATAATTTACCGCTACTAAAAGACAATTACGGCGGTAAAATTACCGTAGTCAACCGCCGTTAATAGTTCCGCCGTTAAAGATATTTTGACAATTAAGGGCGGTAAATTTACCGTAGATACTAGCTTTTAACTGCGATTTATAAAATTACAGTTAATAGTCTTTAACTGCGGTTTATAAGACTGTAGTTAATAGTCTCTAACTGCGGTTCCTAAAATCGTAGTAAATTGTTTACTTATAAAGGCGGGATTTTCACTGCAAGTAATAGTTTCTAATTGCGGTTTAAAAACCGCAGTTATTAGTGGCTATAAAGGCGGTACAAAAACCGTAGTTAATATTTAGTTGGCTATATATAAATGTTACCGTAAGTAATAGTCTTTAACTTCTGTTTAAAAACCACAATTAATAGTGTTCACAAGTTAACAATTACTTGGCTATATATAAAAACAATATTTTTACTAGAAATAATTGTCTCTAATTACGGTTTTAAAAATAGCTGATAATTATAAATGTAATTAATAGTCCATTGGCAACAATAAAAATGATTCAAAATAATATTATATAATTAACACTCAATTTTTATATTATAATATTATATAAAAATATAATTATATTCAAATATAATTACATCAAAATATAATTATATAGTATTTAAAGTCATACAAAATAAACATTATTATATCAATAAAAATGATCAAATTTTAAAATTTGAAACAACTTATTTTCCTTTTCTTCTTTCTCCCTAACTTCTCTTCCTTTTCTTCCTTATCCTCTTCATTTTCTTCCTCCTCCCGACCTATAAAAGATTCAAATACAAATTTATCAATTAGTAACAAATTACACTTTTTTACTCTCTTTTAACAAGCAAAAAACTAAGTAAAATATTCCCTATACTAAATAAATTGATATAAATTACATATGATATAAATTACATATGATAAATTAATTGGAAAAGAGAATTCATACTAAGCTGTAAATTTCCCTCAAACAAATTTTATTGTGTCCTTGTTTTAATTTTGGATTTCCAAAAGAAATCACTTAAATAAAATCATGGAGAAAAATAAGAAAATGAATTTAGAACATTCATTAGTTTTTTCAAATTTATATCAATGACAACCGCATTTTGATAACCTAAAATTCATAAATAAAGTTAATTATATTCAACGACAAAATTTCTTTCATGCTTCTATTAATACACCATTACACAACTTAATAAATGCATCTTTACAAACTAACAAATATTCATTATCTACAAGATGGAACAAAAGTACTATACTTACAAATCAGAAATCTTCTTCAAATGTACTAGGGAGCCGGGTGAACCTATAAAAAAATCTTCTTCAAATGTATCGAGTAAACCTATGAAAAAATCTTTTTCAAATGTATCAAGTAAGATGAATCGCTAGAAAGATAATAGAGAATGTAGATAATGCGCAAAAAGAGAATATGGAATTTAGATAGTGAATAGGTTGAAGCTCCACAAAAAGAGGAAGATGAAACCGTGGAGAAGAAAATGGAGTACGGTGAAGTGGAATAAATAACTATTAATTCCTTAATATTTTTATTATTTTATATAATTAAAAATTATATAATATTAAATACATTAATTCTCAATTATATTTATAAAATTACATATTATATAATTCAAAGATATTATATGCATTTCATTTTTTTAATTAAATTCTTATATTTTTTTATTCATATTTAAAAATTACAAATTTTATTTTATTTTATAAAGTACAAATTTTATAAAAAATAAACACTAATATTAATTAAAACTGATATATAATTATAAATATATACAATAATTTTTTATAAAAAATATTTATATTCTCGTACTAAAAAATTTATAGTTTTTCGTCGCTTTTATTATTATTACTTAGGATTACCATTATGATTACCAGATTATTAAAAATCCTAAATATTTATCTAAACATAAATTATTACTTAGGATTACCATTATGATTACCAGATTATTAACAATCCTAAATATTTATCTAAACATAAATTAGAAATAAAATAAAAAATACTTTCACACACTTTCTTAATTAGTTTTTTTTATTTTCTTTAATTAAAAACCAAAAATATTTTTATTGTATTTTATAATTTATAAATTATAAATTAAAATACAAAAAATATTATTAATAATTAAACAAATTACAATTTCAAATACTTTAGTTTAAACTAAATCCAAAAACAAATATAACAAAAATTGCTAAATAAATAATTGATGACAATTTATCTCCATTAATCAATAAGAAAATAGTGATTGATATGATCAAATCTTCATTAAAATATTTTAGGAATGTAAATTAGATAAAAATGACTGGTCTTTCATATTTTTAGAATTTATTTAATAAAAAGTTTACATAATATATATATAATTTTATATAAGTAATTTAGATATAAATTTTGACTAAAATGATAGAGAGTTTATCTTCAATTAAAATATATGAATATTATATATATATATATATATATATATATATATTATCATTTGAAATTTAGATATATTATTTGTATGATAAAATTATTTAATATAAAATTAATCTTAAATAAAAAAAAATTAAAAATATTTATGTAGTTGTGATGAATTATTCAAATTACCAAGTTTTTATAAATATAAAGTTGTAAATTAGACTTTTGTTATTAATTAAAATTTAATTTTATGAATTAATTTGAGATGAATTAGTCTATTATTTAATTAGTGATTAAATATTAATAAGATTTAATATTACTTTTAATATTATTTATAAACTAAATATATATAAAATTATGAAACTAAATTTTTGTATCGATATAATAGTTTAATATTTAAATTTATAATAATATATAATTATTGATTCAATAAAATATATATATATATATATATATATATATATATATATATATATATATATATATATATATATATATATATATATATATATATATATATATATTTATTGGTTATAACTAATTTGTTTAAAGTCTTAATAATGTTAATTAGTATATATATATATATATATATATATATATATATATATATATATATATATATATATATATATATTATTTAAAGAATTTAATTAAAATATAAGTTAAAAATAATAATATAACAAAATGCTAAGTAAATAATTGATAACAATTTATCTTCATTAATCAATAAATTTTTTTTTGACAATATCAAATCTCCATTAAACATATTTTAAGAATCTAACTAATATAAAAATTACTAATTATTCATATTTTTAGAATTTATTTCACTTAAAAATATACTAGTGAATACCAAATTATATAAAGGTTTATACAAAAATGATAAATAGTTTATCTTAATATATATTTATATATTATTTTATAAAAGACATAATTTAAATATAAATTTTGATTAAAATGATAAAATGTTTATCTTCAATTAAAATGAATATAATATATATATATATATATAATATATATATATATATATTATAAGAAATTTAGATATAATATTTGTAAATGTGATTAAATTATTTACCATTAATTAGTTAAAGAAAAAAATATTAATAAGATTTAATATTATTTTTAGTATTATTTATAAACTAAATGTATAAAAAATTATGAAACTAAATTTAATTTAAATTTAACCGATATAATAGGTTAATATTTTAATTTATAATAATATTTAATTATTGACTCAATCACTTCTTTAAACTTATATTTTAATTATATTTCTAAGATCATGCATATAAATAATCTTATTTATCTTTATAAAATTAAATTAATATTTATTTTTAACTTACTTTTGTACAAAAATTATATATACATATTAGAGGGAGTCAGATCTGCTACCAGACCATGTTTAAATTTGCTGAAATATTGAAATATTGAAAATATATTGTTATAAGTATATACTAGTATATTTATTAATTAAAATGAAATATTGAATATATATATATATATATATATATATATATATATATATATTAGAGAATGATTTGAAGTTGAAAAAAAAAAAAGAGATCTGACCCATGTTTCATTTGCTGAACCACCCTTAAAAAACAAATAAACTATATATTATAAATAAATAAATAAAAAAAATTTATTGTTGTTTTTGAAGGGTGGTTCAGCAAATGAAACATGGACTGGTACAGCAGATCTGACCCCTCGTAAGCTTTCTTCAGACGATTGTTAAAGCAACGCATTAGACGTGCTCCTTTAGACCTTGTCTAAGGGAGTTAGACGTCCTCGTCTAACTACGCATCCCTTTAAATGGAGTCTAAAAGAGTTAGACAACCTCGTCTAACTACGCATCCCTTTAGACAGCGTCTAAAGGAGTTAGACAACATCGTCTAACTACGCTTCCCTTTAGACAACTTCTAAAGGAGTTAAACGTCCTCATCTAACTACACATCCATTTAGACAGCGTCTAAAGGAGTTAGACATTCTCGTCTAACTACGCATCCCTTTAGACAACGTCTAAAGGAGTTAGACGACCTCGTCTAACTACGCATCCCTTTAGACAACGTCTAAAGGAGTTAGACGACCTCGTCTAATTATGCTTTCCTTTAGACAACTTCTAAAGGAGTTAGACGTCCTCGTCTAACTACGCATCCCTTTAGACAGGGACTAAAGGAATTAGACATTCTCGTTTAACTACGTATCCCTTTAGACAACGTCTAAAGGAGTTAGACGACCTCGTCTAACTACGCTTCCCTTTAGACAATGTCTAAAGGAGTTAGACATCCTCGTCTAACTATGCATCCCTTTAGATAGTCTCTAAAGGAGTTAGACATCCTCGTCTAACTACGCATCCCTTTAGACAGCGTCTAAAAGAGTTATACGACCTCGTCTAACTACGCTTCCCTTTAGATAGCGTCTAAAGGAGTTAGACGTCCTCGTCTAACTACGCATCACTTTAGACAACGTTTAAAGGAATTAGACTATCTCGTCTAACTACGTGTCCCTTTAGACCTCGTCTAAAGGAGTTAGACTACCACGTCTAACTATGTGTCCTTTTAGACAGCATCTAAAGGAGTTAGACTACCTCGTCTAACTACGTTTCCCTTTAGACCTCGTCTAAAGGAGTTAGACTACCACGTCTAATTACGTTTCCCTTTAGACCTCGTCTAAAGGAGTTAAATTATCACGTCTAATGTCTAGGATAGCGTGCTTTAGACCACATCTAAAGTAGCATAGTCATATATATATGCACATGCATACACAAATAAATAACTTAGGTTTATTCTATTTAAACATCATCAAAATTTTGTTTATTAAGATATTGTTCCAGATTATAGCTTTTGTTTATTTCTATTTCAAGTTAATTATTTCTCACTTAATTAACTATTTTCTTTACATTGTTTTATATTTTCCCAACAATATAGTTCTTAAGTATCTGTAATGACATTCACATATAATCGTTACAAAAACCCATTCCATGAAAATAAACGGAAGGCGTGGTTCTTAAGAGATTTTTTTAAGTTTCGATTTTTATTTAAAAAATTATCAGTTCAACACTTCAACATGTTCGTAGATTCGAAAACAAAATATCGGTTCACATTTTAACTTCTTAAATTCAGAAACAAAATATTGGTTCACATTTATTAAAAAATATATATATATATATATCAATTCAAAATATTAACTTACTAAACTAAAAAAACGAAAAAAAAATATTATATTGAATTTCATTATAATTTTTATTCTAATTCTAATTCTAATTCTTAATATTAAAATTCTACAAAACTTAATAACTAACCATGATTTCAATTTTAATATGCAAACACAACCTTAGTGATTTATGGGATGAACTTGTTATAACAAAGTTTTAAACTAAGCACCACAGGTCAGAACTTGTTTCCTAAGGAAGAGATGCATCTTGTCAAATATGTCATCATGATAGTTCGTGATGATTATGAAATTTTGTATTCCAGTATAAGTCAAATCGATGATATCTCTGATGTGAAAACTTCAGGACCATCTATATAATATGTGGTTGCCCGGATGTTTACACTCGAAAAAGAATGGTTTAAAGCGACAGTAAATACTGTCGCTAAAGACCTTGTTACCGTCGCAAAGTATCAATAGGGAAGCCACCAGTCGCCAGCTGTAGCCACTGCTTCTGTTGCCATTGTTTTAGCCACAGGGACTATTACCGTCGCAAACAAATTGCAACAGTATTTTAAAAACCGTCGCTAAAAGTGTTAAGACAAATATAATGAATTTCACTAATATTATTTTTAATTCTATTTTTTTATTTATTTGAGTACTATTTATTTTTAATATATACATATTAAAATCTAATAAGAAAATTTTTAATTTTTAATTTAACAACTACAAATATACAAAAAAAAAAAAAAAAAAAAGATAAAAGAGAAAATGAGAGCATTAAAAGGGAGAAAAATCATTTCTTCAATCCTACCTTAAGTATTTGAATTCATGGTCAGGTAACCTATTTGCTGCAAAATCAAGACAATAAGAAAGTTCATTAGGTTAAGAATACCTAATGGTGAAAATGTTGAAAACAAAATATAATTATTATAAATATATTAAAACTATTCAAATAAAACAACTTGAAATAACATTTTTTTTTCTTATAAAAATCACAAAATCACAAATATATGACTTATATACTTGGCTAAACAGTAGTTTCAATATAATCAAAGTTACTAACAAGGGTTTAACAAATAACTTTAATTTGTCACTCATTTGTCATGATGTATAAGCATAACACAAATATACATGTATCTATAAATTTTATTAGAAATCTAACTAGTCATTGGGTATAATTTCCTAATTATCCAAATTTAAACCTACATTCAAATCTAGCAAGATTGTAGTAAAAATTCATAATTAAATTATCTACCTTAAAGTAAACTTAAATAACTAACTTATAGAGCAACATGAATTTATAAATATCTAAAATATTATCATGACTAACAAACTTTCAAGAAAAATTATAATAATTGCACAACAAGACTCTTATTACCATCAATTCATTGAAATGTCATTTTTCAAAATGTAAAACAAACAAATCTTTAATAATATATATATATATATATATATATATATATAGTAATAGTGAAGAAACCAAAAAAATGAACTTACATTAAAAAATTTCCTCTAAAAAGGATAGAAGATGCTACAACAGTCAATAAGAAGATGAGAATGTGAATTTTTAATCCTGAAAATAAGTAAACCAACCAATTATATGTATTATATGTCAAAGTGTGGATAACTAGTGCTTACCTTATAATTTGAGGAAAATCATTCATATTTAAATGCTCTTCCTGTAAAAATTTAGCAAAATAAATAAATAAAACATTAGCATACAGTGTTCATTGGCCTTCAATGAACTCTATCCAAACTAAAATTTTAACTTTGTATTCATTCATTCAATTAAATTATATTAAAGACGGTTAAATATAAAAAGAAGCAAATACAAACCTAAATCTTCCCATGATATGAAATCAAGACTCCTTTTAAATTAGACGAAATTTTATACCTGTATGAATGTTTAAATATGTGAAATCTGAAAAAAGAAAAAACACAGACAGTTACTATTATAATATTTTAAATGAAATACCGAATTGAATTGAATGTATGAATCAATATATTGGATTTTTAATATTGTTCTATAATCTAAAATAAGGAGCACAGCAAATCAAATATTTTGTCAAATGATTGTAGATAGAGTTCCAATACATAAGCATCACTGACCTTCAATGTGTCATCATGCGTGCAGAGGAACATTGCATCCATATCTAATATTGAGATCTAAGAATAAAAGACAATAATAAGATATACAAACTCATCAAAAAGAGAATAAGTTTGAACAATATGCAATGACAGATGAACCTCAATCTACTTTATCATGTTAACATCCAAGAATTCTCCATAGTTTGCCTCATCATTAGAGAATACATGTTTTGATCACTGTACATCAGGACCACGTATTTTAAATTTTATTCTCCAACCTTAAAATTTTTGAAGTAAACAATAGTAATTTTTCCAAATTCATGGAAGCCAATGCCATAATTCTCTTGACCCTCTGTTAATCCTTCTCTTGTCAAGCGTTGTTTTCAGTATCAATATAATAGATAGAAAAGTAATTACGAACTCAAGTAGGAACACATATCTCTTCACAAATATTACCATCTTGAAATCAAACATATGATCTAAGATGCTCAATTAAATTGATAAACTAAATTAAGTACGTCATATATTAAAGTTTGTGGCAACCAAGAAATAGATCCAATTGAACTTGGATAAGAAGAAAGATCACGAGAAGTCTCATAGTTGCCAAGAACCTGCAAGAGAGACAAAGAGAAGATAAAGAGTTGAAAATGATTAGGGATTTGGTAAAGTGAAGAAACCTAATTCCTTTCTTTGCTTATTTTATTAATTAGATGGACAGGGTTATGACCCGGAACTTATATGGCCACCCGATTGCTGTATAAACAAACAGGTGTGAGTCAAACATTAAAAATTTGTATAGCCCCTGTATAAAAGTACTCTGGCTATATATTATATATAGTATTAAAATTATTTTCAGTTATATTAAACAAATGACGAGGGTTATAAGAAACTGTCGTCAATTTATGTCGCTATTACTCATTTTTTTTTACTAGTGTTACCTCCTTTTGCCCTTGTATATTCTATTTGAAAATAATCATTTAAAAAATATTAAAAAACACAAAGGACTTATGATTATGAACTACCTCCCAACATACCCATATATTTATGAACTGATCAAGCAATACCTTGCAACATGCTTTCTATGTTCTTAACATTATTCATTTATCTTCAACAACTCATCTTTGAAAGTAATTGGGACATTGTCTAGATAATTGTATATCATTATGTTAAGGTTTTATGCAATTGGTTTTTCATTAATATCAACTCTTGAAAAGTAGAAAAAAGGTTTATAAATAAATTAAAAAAAACAGAAAAATTAATGTTAATTTTTAATTTTATTAACGTTATTTTTCCTTAAAATTTTTATTATTTCATTAACTGTAAGAATATTTTAATAAGTTTTTAATTAATAATAATAATTTAAAATTATAAATTATAAATATATTTAAAATATAAATGTTAATTTATTTTTTATTTTTTATTTTAATTTAAAATTATTACAATTATATAACAAAAATTAATAATTTCAAATTAAACATCATCATATATATTCGAAAATTATTTTTTAAACGGCTAGTTTTTAATTATTTTTGAAAAGTTTAGTGTTTTAGTTTATTTTTATTATAAAAATAGTTTTTATTATTTATAAATTTTAAATAGTTGATTTAAAATACCAAATATATTTATAATAATATTTTGAAATTTATATTAATTAATGATAATATTCTGAAATAAAATATTATTAAACATATATAGTATAATTACTAATTATTTTATTTTTTGATTAAAAATTCAAAATTTAAATTATTCTATTTATTAATTTAAATAGTTTTAAACCTTTTTATATAAAATTAATTTCTTAAAAAAATTAATTAATAATAAAATATATGTTTTTAATTTGAAATTATTATTTTTAAGGTTTTGTCTAATTTTTTTTAAAACTTTGATTTTTTTCGATTGAAATATTTTTTAATAATTTCAAACTAAAATAAATAATTCAAAGTATAATATGCATTTAAAATATTATTTAATAATGAATATTATCAACTTCATTTAAAATTAATTAATAACAAAGTTTCATATTATTTTTATATCAATATTTAAATTATTATAATAACATGTTAATATATCTCATATATATTTTAAATAACTATATAAAAAAAAAAGAAAATAAGAAAAATAAACAATAATAATAATAATTACAAATAAAACATATATTCTAATAATATATATATATATATATAAATAAATTTAAAATATTATATATATTGATTTCAAATTATTATTATTATTATTATTATTATTATATATATATATTTATTAAAATTTTATTTATTAATTTTTTATTTACTTAGTTAATAATTTATTGTTTATAAATATTTATAATAATATCTTAATATTTTTTATATTACATAAAAATAAAATTTAAAAAAAGATTAATTAATAATAATACTTTTAAATTATAT
This sequence comes from Impatiens glandulifera, assembly GCF_907164915.1. NCBI lineage: Eukaryota > Viridiplantae > Streptophyta > Magnoliopsida > Ericales > Balsaminaceae > Impatiens > Impatiens glandulifera. Next base: position 14,153,696 of record NC_061868.1, read on the forward strand.
ATATATATATATATAATAAAATAATTACTTTTGTTTTTTTAATTATTAAATATATTAATATAGTATATAATTTTTTTAATATTTCATTTCAATATTATTTTTTAATTATATATATATATATATATATATATATATATATATATATATATTAAATATTAAATATTTTGTTGCAGTTATTTTTGGTAAAACTTCAATTATCACATTAATTTATAAATTAAAATGAAATAAATTTATTTATTGTTATTATTTTACATAAATATTATTTAAATTACATAATTTTATAATTTTATGATGTTTAACATAAAATTAAAAAATGAAATAAATTATTAAATTTTATAAAAAAAATATCTATTATTCTATATTAACTAATTCCTAAATTTTCTCATATCTTAATATTATTAATTCAATAATAATAATATATATATATATAATAATTATTTTTAATATTTACATATAAATTTAAATATTTATTATTAAACTTTATATTTTTTATTAAATTAGTTTTCTATTTTATTAATTTATTATAAAAACAATAACTATTTGACTTTATTTATTATTATTTCTAACACATATCAAAAAGATTTTATTTGATATGTTACGTAAAATTGTTTTTACAATATTACATATTTTAATTTAATATTTAAATTATTAAAATAATTTTAATAATTTTAAATAAAAGTTAATTATTATATTTATTTATAATACTATTATTATATAAGAAATATTTATTTATTTTTAAAATTTAATTAAATTAAATTTTAAATTATTTTTGTTTTCTAAATAAATATAAAATTTGTTTATTTTATTGATATTTAATTAAAAGTAATTTTTATATTCAATTGTTTATTATTTTTATTACAAAAAAACATTCTATTAATAATAAATCATTATGTTTTCATTTATTTATTAAAATTGTGTTAAATTGAATACAAATTAATACATATTATTTAATTAAAATAATTTATAAACATTATTTAATTTATTCAAGTTATAAATATATATTTTCATTAAATACACTAAATTTTATATTTATTTTAATTTTTAATTTATTTATGAATCATGTTGAAATATTTATATTTATTTATAATTTTACTATTGAAAATAATTAAAAATAAAAATAAAAATAACACAAACAATATAAAAAAAGTAATTATAATATTTTAAAATATTTTAAAATTTATTTTCTTGAATCATTTAGTATTTCTTTTATTATAAATTTTAATTTTATATGTTTTAATATTTATTTTGAAAAACAAATTCTAAAACATTATTATATTTTTATAACAATATTAATTTATAATAATATTTTTAAATAAAAAATTATTAAATTATTTTAAAAATAATATCTTCAATTTAATTATTAGTATTTTATATAAAAACCTATGTTTAATTATTTTGAAAAAGTATTATGAAAATTTTAAATTAAATATTATATAATATTTAGAAGAAAAAAAATTACTTAACAACTTTATTAAAATTTTAAAAATGCTAAATTTTTAATTATATAATAGATGATATTATAGGGGAATTCCATTAAGCTTAAAATGTATTATAATAAAAGTCTTAAAATTAAAAAACAATGTTAATTTAATTGGAAAACATATACTTAAAAATAAATAAAACTCTAAACTCTTTAAAAACTGACTATTATATATATTTAATTTTAAATATATTATTATAATAAAATAATTATAATTATAATTGTATAAATTAAATAAAAAAAATATATTAATAAATTTTTTAATTATAATGTAATAATTATAAAAATGTTTAATTTCATTTATAAATATATATAATATTATTATAATTATATATAATCATTTTTTTTAAAATTAATAAAATTATTTAAATATTATATATTTTTTAAATGGGATAATAATAAAAAAAACTTAATTACAATTTAAATATTAAATTAAGATCGACAATATAAAAAAATAAATTTAGATAATTGATGTAGAAATAAAATTTAAATAAGTATTCTAAATATATATGATAAAATTATTTATGTTCTAAATTATTTTTTAAAATAAATGTAAAATAATATTCTAAAAAGATTCTAATTTAAAAATGTTAGAATTAAAATAATTTATGTTTTAAAATATATTTATAATTTATAATTCAATTAAAAACTTATTGTAATTAAAATTTAAATATTTTATTTTTAAAGAATTAAAATAAATATATTAAATAAATATGAATTTATTTATTTTAATTCTTTAAAATAAAAATTTAATATTTAATATTTTAATTTTATTTATTTTATATATATATATATATATATATATATATATATATATATCTTAAAATTAATCATTATTATATATATATATATAATATTATTTTTTCTCTCAATATTATTTAATAATATATTACTTATTTCTCTTTTTATATTATATATACTATAATAATATATTAATTTTTTTTCTCTTCATAATAATATTTTAATTTTGTTTCTCTTTATATACTTTAATTTGTAAATGTTTTATTATTTTTTGTATCGCTCATTTCCTCTATCCCTGTACTTATTGAATTCCTTTTATATCACTAACTCTAAGTATTTGGATCTCTAATATATATCTCTAATGTTATTAAATTTATTTTTTTATTTGTTCTTATTAAATTTTATGTTTATCTTTGTAATCTATTCTTATTTTAAAATATATATCATATTTTTTTAAGAGACATCATACCCATCATATCACAAATATATCATCAAAAGAGGCTTCAAAATCACCAAAAGCATATCAATTGGACCACATGTATTTTTTCCTTTTTTGAAATCCATGATCTAGGTAATTATCATACTTAATGTCTTAATTTATTACTCAATTATTTTAGAATTTATGAATTAGTTTATTAAAAGAAAATGTCTAATATCTTAATAACTTAAGTTTAATTGTATGTTTTTTTTTATAAACTTTAATTTAGCTTAAAACTTAATATGTAATGTCTTAGGTTTAAATGACGAAGAAGGATATAAATGATAAAGATCGAATAAGGTTTCGAAAATATCAGTCAGGTGATTCTAAAAGAAATATCAAGAAATAACATGAGACAATGAAAGAATCATTAGTGGGTTCATTTACTAAGTTATTCAATTCAAAAAATCAAAGATCTCAAATCTGGAATCAAGATGGAAATGAAGAAAATGATAGTGTAAGAGTAGGAGATGAAGTCTTGGAACAATCTAATACTACGGTTATGAATAATAATATTGAGGATGAAGGTGATAATGAAGAAAATGATAGTCTTATGGATATAAGTGATAATGAAGAAAATGATAGTTTTGGAGATGAGATGCTTGAACAACACATAACTACGAATGTTAATATCTAGAATGAATGTGATAATGATGAAATTACTCATAGGCTTGAATTTGAACAAAAATGTTGATGTGAAATATGATTCGGGATTGTGGACAAGTATTAATGATTCTAAAAGGATTATGTTAGTTCAACGAGGTCCTATTAAGATTTTAAAAGATAAGTTTACTAAGGATAGTATATGTGGAAGATCTTTTTCCTCCAATTTTTACGTTACTATTCTTCTCGATGAGAAACAAGAAAGGAAATTGCATATGTATTCAAATGAATTTAATAAGGTCTTTTGTTTTTAGTGCAAACTATTTAAGCATACAACTATGAAAAATAGTTTGGATGGAGATGGAACTAATAATTGGAACAACCTTTACCTAAAGATTAAAGAGAATTAATGTAATTCAGAACACATCCTCAATGTTTTAAGATGTAATGAACTGGAAAAAAGACTACAAAAAAATACAACAATTGACAAGAAGATGGAATAATTAATGAAAAAGAGAGAAATCGTTGGAAGTTGATATTAACTTGAATAATTAGGAGTGTGAAGTATCTTTCTCGAAACAATTTGTCGTTCTGTGGGTTTAGTGAGAAGATTTATGAGAATTAATGGACTATTTTATCAACTTATTGAAATTCTTAAGGAATTTGATACTACTATGAAAGAACATCTTTAACTTATGGGAAAAAAATCACAATCATTATCTTATCCATAAAATAAAAAATGAGTTGATAAATTTGTTGACGGAAGAGATCAAAGACAAAATTCTCAAGAAGATTTCGAAAGAAAAATATTTTTCTATTATCCTAGACTGTACTCCAGATATAAGTCATCAAGAACAAATGACGATTGTTATAAGATGTGTTGATATTGATGATATTATTGTCAAAGTGCAAGAGTTTTTTCTTGGGTTTATAAATGTGGAAGACACATCGAGGCTTGGACTTTTCAAACGATTAGAAGATGTTTTGATTGAACTTCAACTCAATATTGATAAAGGTAGACATTAAGTAGTACAAAAAAAGTTACTTGATGTAAATCCTATAGAATTTTATATTCCACGTGGATGTTATAGTTTAAACCTAGTTATATGTGAAATGGAAAAATCTTGTGAACAAGCAACATATTTTTCTGGATATTTGCAAAACATAAATACATGTTTTCGGCTTCAATGCAACGATGGATCCTTCTTAAAATATTTGTGAAGAATTTGACACTAAATCTTTTGTCGAAGACTCGTTGGGAAAGTCGTATTGAAAGCATCAGAGCAATAAAAAAATCAAGTAGTAGAATTTGGAGATTCATTGGTTGAATTATTAATTACAGAAAAGCATAATAGCGAGGGTAGAAGCTAAAAGCTTGTGGATGTCCGCTTTAGAAGATTTTGAGTTCTTGATTAGCTTATGTATTTGGTACAAAGTTTTTGACAAAGTTAATCGTATTAGTAAATTACTTCAGCAAGAAGATATGGAAATTGAGGATGCAATTACAAGAATGAAGGAGCTCATTTTATATTTTTAAAATGTTAGAGAAAATGGTTTTGAACATTTGATGGAGGAAGCTGGAACACTTGCACATAAAGTTTGCATTCATCCTGTGTTTGTTCAAAAAAGAGTTTCTCATAGACCGAATAAATTTGATGAGGGTGTGAGAGATGATAACAATGCCAATCAATCATTTGATGATAAATTTAGAATTACAATTACATTATAGATCAAGCTCTTTCATCGCTTCGGGGTCGATTTGAGCAATTTGAACGATATGAAAAATTAAAAAATGTTATTGAAGAGATATTGTTGAAGGATAGTACTAAATTAGAAAATTCCTTAAAACACAATCAACAAATAGACATTGCTAGTCATTTTTGGATTTTAAAAATAGTATATTGCAAGTTAATTTGTTCAAGAAGAAGTATGAGGTTCAAGTTGGTTGAGTGTGCAATGTTCAAGGCATGATGGGTGAAAAATGCTTTGTCAGATCTTTAACTTGAGAAAAAATATGTTGTAATAACCTAATTTATTTGTTATGAAGTAGACGATAAATGTTCATCTTGGGTCTTCTCGTTGTTTGATTGATATCTTATTTTGAGGAAGTAGGCGATGGAAGTTCATTTTGGGTGTTTTTAGTTTTCGATAGATATCTGATTTTGAAAATATAGATGATAAAAGTTAGTCTTAAGTCTAATCGGTATTTTGGTTTCAGTCAATTGTTGGACTTGAAAAATAAGACACTTAGTTTGTGGTAAACAAAGGAAAACATTATCATAGTAGAATTTCAAATCCTCAAGGAAGAAAGAGAAAAGCTCTAGAGATACGATCAACACGATCGGCACAGTTGGCACATCACATTCGATAGCACGATCAGCACGGTTGGCACAACACAATCGACGGCACGATCGACACGAACGGTACGAACGATACGATTCGCAAAGTAAGTGTCGATAATCTTAAATCTCTCATAATTTCTTTAGTAGCTTTTTCTGGATGCTTATTTCCTAATTGCGAGCGTCGGTGTGTTCTTTAATCTTTGGTGTTCTCGGAGATTTCCTTTTGAAATGGTTTTGTCGATAAATATTTAGGGTTTCTGAATTGTCTTATTTCTACATTTATTCTGCTTTATTATTTGTTCTCTTCTTCAACAATGGGGAAAAAGAAGAGTAATAAAGCTAAGGAAGTCAAAGAGTTTGTTATGGAAGGTTTCAAGGAGATTGCTAAAGAAGTCATTCATAAAAACATGACAAAAGCAAAAGAAAATCAAATGTTGTGGAAAATTCTGAAGAAATAATGTAGAAAAGTAGGGGAAGAAGACTTCTGAAGAAATTGATGTAGGAAAGCAAGGAAAGAATGAAGGAGTCTAGAAGGTTGGTTACAATGAAAGAGTTAATCTGTTCGGCTTCAAAAACCAAATCACCAAGATTTTGATGCATTCTAAAAAAGGAGAGATTGTTCTTAATAAGGAGAAAGTCCAGCATATAACAATTCAACTCAATATTCATTATCTTTAGGACTAGAATTTGCTGAAGAAGAAAGAATATGAACAGATAGAAAACTGGCTAGTGACTATAATGAGGGAGTTGATGAAGGCCCTAAATGGAAGACCTATAGTATCAGGAGTAACTCTACTTGGAAAGTAAATGAGGTATGGATTAAAAATGCAGGAAAGAAAGCTGCAGATCATGCCTACAAATGGAAAATCTTCTTGGGGGATGTTAAAACAAAAATGGAGGTACTTAATTCTCCTTTTGAATTTAAACTTCCCATTAAGTAAAAGAAAAGTGCATAAAAGAATGGGAAAATGTGGTGGTAGAGAATTATATTGGAAAAAACAGAGTATCATTCTCAGTCACTAAAGAAGTTTTAATGAAACAGTGGAAGGAAAATGGGATGAAGAAGAGTTCTATAAATATTCATGATCTCTACTTTCTTCAATTCAAGAATGGGTCGAATCTGGATGACATTCTGAATAATGGGCATACATATAATGGATCAAACTGTATGAAGTTGGAAAGATGGTTCGAAGATTTGAACCTATTAAATAAACCTAATTATACAACACAAATATGGTTCAAGCTTTGGAATATCCCTGCACACATGTACAAAACAGAAGTCATTAGTCATTTTGCAGGGTTATTAGGAAAACCATTATACATGGACCCAAAAATAGAAGGAGGAGAACATTTATCATTTGCTAGAATTAACATAGAGTTGAATCCTCATAGCACATTCCCGAATAATATGACAGTGGTCGACAAGAAAGGAAAATCTAATGTCATGGGAATCACTTATGAATGTAGACCAGACATGTGTGAATTCTGCAACACTTTCCAGCATGCCAGCACGAAATGTGCTGAAGCTATGGAAGATGAGCAAAAGATACTGAAAGACCAAGAAGCAAAAAATCAGGAAAAAGAAACAAAGGAGTTTAAAAGCAAAGAGAAAAATGTGGAGGAAGAGAAAGAAGCAGAAACCAAGGAGGACTCTACAAATGAAGAAAGCAATGAAATTGAAGAAAATATATTAAGAGGATTTTTGTTGAAGAAGAGAATAAAGTTAGAAATAAAACAGAGAATGAAGAAGATAAAGGAATTTTATTCTCAAACAAGTCAAGTTGTAATACATGAAACCATAGAGGAGGATACTCAGAACAATCAAGTTGAAGTAGATGTTACCAAGTTTGTTGTAGAGGATACCATAGATGAAGCTGAAGGAAGCAATTACAAGAATCCTAAGACTGATCTAGAAAATTAAGTTGAGAACAACAAGGTGAAGAGCCCGTAAATCCTGGAAAATATTTTTTCTATCAAATCAGAACGGGTTCATATAAAAAAAATCAAAATGAGAATATGCAGTATTCATCAAACTCTTTAGTTCATCCATTTTCATTGCAAGAGGAAGAGGAAGAGGAAGAGGAAGACAATATGTTGATAAAACAGGTTGGTATGGAAATAAAAATCCTGATTGGGATGATTAGGATTTGATACAGTTTATGATCTTTGTTTGTAATCTTTGTTTGTATGTTTGATTGTTACTAATCATTTTCTTTAGGGTCGTTTGATTGTCATCCTTAAATCATAGATAAGGTTTGTCTAGCTTTGATCATTGACACTCACACTTTTGGTATTTTAATGAAATTGTTTTAACCGTTTTCCCAAAAAAAATCAAAGAAAATGATTATTTTGACACAATAAAGAATTTTTAATTCTAGTTTCTAAATATGTCAACGGGTATGAACAAAGATTTTGAAGAGTTGTTGAATGTCTTTCGTCATTGAAATAGCGTGGTTACCCAAATTTACTTGGTGTTATAAACTCTATAATTTTATCTTATAAGGGTTTTTGAATAGAAGTGGAGATATAATGATTTATCTCGTGAATGGCTCGAGCAGTGAAGATTTATGTGTAGCTCATAACATTTTGAATGAGCGATATACGTGATGGGAGAGATTGTTATTCTTCTAAGGGCTCTCGAGTGAAAGTGAATGTACGAAAAGTTATCTCATCAATGACTCGAGCAAATGTGAAGATTGAAGTGTTGAAACCACTTATTTCTTGATGGCTTAACTTTGGTGAAGGTGGAGATTGATGGGTATTGCTCGTGTATTTCTTAAGGGACATTAAATACGTCAAGGTAGAAATTGTTGAATTTTTAATTTATTCATCACATCCTAATAAGCGCAGTATTCACACAAGGTTGAGATTGTTGGGTTTTGAGCTCATATTTTATTAGAGTTTATACGTTGTAATTGAGCAGCTTTTATTGGGCTTAGGAGTAGTAGTTAGTCTTTTTGGCTTTTGATATACTCCTATAAATAGAGACTTGTAACATAGAGTTACTTGGACCATTATTCCATGGAAAAAATCAATAAAATGGATGACTTCGAGGATGTAGCATTGTTGTCCAAACCTTATTATATCTTTTGTTCTTTATTATTTTTTATCCTTTTATATATATATATATATATATATATATATATATATATATATATATATATATTATTATATATATATATATATTATTTTATCGCATGTTTAGTTAGATCTTTTAACGAAAGTGTAAATAAATTTTAATTTTAGGCTGTATGAAACTACTTTAAGATAATATTCTATTTTTAGCACGAACTAGATGATTGAGTAACTTTGAATTTACTGATTCTCGAAGTAAAAATTATTTGAAGAAATAAATTTATTGTTTCTGAATAAAGAGAAATAGACTATACACTAAGATTTGATGATAAATCAGAGAATTAAGGTTTTGACTTTTGACATTTCCTAATGACGCAGGGAATATGGGTGGCATATTCGGTTCGGACTTGATCAAATTCAAGCTTTGAATGAGCGGCTAAACTCATTTGCCGTTCTAGAGAACAACCTTGTTCTATACAACCTACGTCGCTTACAAACCCATGTCCATAACAAGCCTTCAAAATCTTGATCATCTTCGACTAACTTCTTTCAGCACTGAATTAGTTGATGGATATCATTGAGTGTTCATCTATAAATACTACAGTAACTAGAATGAGTGCATTCTTGAGCACCATTTATTCCTTTTTTATTGACAAATGGTATTGCATTGCTATTATATTAATAGACTTCATTAATAGATTACTTTTAGTTCACGTCCGCTATCAATATATTCATTTTCTCTTAACTTTTATGTTTTTTTTTGGTATTCTTGCTATCTTGTAATAAAAGTAAATACTTTTCTTAACAAAGATTATGATTATTATTCATACTTCTCGCTAGAGCTTCATAGAGATATTTATACATAACTCTTTTCCCGGCCAAGTTTTATTTCATAAGGAACATGAGAACTTTCTCATGTGTCTGGCCATATAGATGCGTCACTTAGCACCAGCGCACACAATATCGCCGCCCAGGTCCCCAACCGCAGCACCGACGACCATACTGATCAAACGAGTACCGCATTTCTTCTCTTTTGGCGTCTTCTTCGTATGCCTCGAGAGCTGCCACCTCATCAGCGTTACGACACCACCGCACACAATATCGCCGACCAGGCCCCCAACCGCAACACTTACGACCAAACTGATCCTCCGAGTACGGCGTCCCACCCACTTCTCCTGCTTGTAATTCATATCCCTCGAAAGCTGCCACCTCTTCCGCGTTACGACACCATCGAACACAATATCGCCGACCAGGTCCCCAGCCGCAACATCGACGACCAAACTGATCCTCAGAATACTGCGGTTCACCGCCAGCTACCACATGGTCTGGTTTCTTCTTATCCTCCTCTACATATCATGAATACAGTAAACAATTATGAAAACATGTTGATAAATTAGTTTGCGTATAACAAAATAGTTGCAACTAATAATAATAATATTTACCTTTAAGAGGGTTTGAATCAGCTTTGGCTATTGCTGAGAAGATGAAAAGAAGAATCACCCCGAAAACTACACCCTTATGAACCATTTTTTCACACTCACTTTGCTTTACTTGAAAAGGAAACTATTTGGAATGGATGGAATTGAACAGGGATCTTCAAGCCTATTTATAGAAAGACCAGTGCTCATATTATCCTACATTAACATATAAAGATAAGATAAGATGATACCTATTACTAGCGGTTTGTTTGTTTGTTTATGACATATAATATTATTTTTAGGTTCATGAAATTAAGAACATTATATATTGTATGCACTTAGTCATGATTTACTATTAGAATGTTTCAATTTTATTCTTAAATAAGTATCAAAATTAAATAAGAAGTCAAATTTGTTTTTTTGTTAACATATTTCGGGAACAATTGGTTTTAACACTTCAACCGTGTCGGTGAGTAAGTGGATATAAGAGTATTCTTTGGATTACAAACTCAATTTCATTTGGATTTAATTCATTATTATCTCTTATTCATTTATCTATCTAAATATAAGTTAGAGTAACGATAATATCTGTAGAAAATATTTTAAAGAAGGATGTTTCATTTCTTGAGTAGAAAATTTAATAACATGGAGAATTTTTAAATTTTGTCATTCATCATGGAATGACGCATATTCCCTACAAAAATTATCAAAATATATCGATATTTTATAAATTACATGTCATAATAAATACTATTATTTAACAAAAATTTAAATTAATTTCATTCATGGACTAAAACAAAAGTGACATAATAACAATTATAATGTATTTCATAAGCAATTGCATAATATATCTGTCTACTTATGTCACATGTTCACAACATATAGAGCCAAACAAGCAGCCTTCATTGACCACTTCTTAATTGTTTGGAATTGAGACAAAAATTTATTTTGTAAAAACATATTTTTCTACTATTAATATATATATATTATTATTTTTATATCTTTAAATCATATTACTACTATATATTAGTTTTATGTTTATTTTGTAAATTAATAGTCACTTTAATATAAATTGATAATTACATATATTAAGCTCAATTATTAATAATATTTGGAGAAGAAAATTTTCCGATTAACATTATTCATGTAAGTGTTGATAAAGTTAACCGTTTGTGTGTACCAGACTTTGTGTTTGGATAGACATGTTTACTTATTTTTATTTCAGATATATAAATCTCCTATTCAACCAAAAAAGAAAAAAAAAATGATAATGTCGTGTGTTGTGTCCCGGATCAAAAGATTAATACAATGTCACTATCTTCTAAGGTTTTTTTGTATTTATATCTTTTCCGCTTATATGTTTAAATGGATCGGCTCATTAATGGATATATGCTAAGAAAACAGGTGGTGTAATGTGGATGCATGCAGCGTAATATGGATGCAGGTGGCAAACATTTAGCGGTGATGAATTATTAATTATATATAATAGTCCTTATAAAAAAAAGATTATAATAGTCAAACAAATCTCCAACTTAATTTTTCAATATTTTTGTTGTAATATAAAAAATGTCTTAGAACCCGGTATCATTATTATGCCTTAAACAAATCACTATAAAAAAATTGTCTAATTTATAATATAGATGCAACATTTTGTTTTTTAATACAAGTTTTGAAGAACTGCAATACACCATCTATTAAAAATATAAAAATATTGCAAATTTTTTAACTATATTTTCAACAAAAACATAATTTTACAGAAAATATAATATGAAAAAAATTTAATACAAAATATATTACTACAAATAGAAAAATCTAATATTTTTTCTAAAATTATATTAATATATCCTTACAACTAAATTAGTAATAAGGAAGCCAAGAATAATTCTATAATAATACTAACATATATTCATGTCAATGTTTGCAAAATCTTTTACAATAGAATTTATTTCAATTAACTATTGTAACAAATACTATATAAATAAGACTGTATATAAATAAGACAGTGATCATTGCAAATTAAAGTTGTAAGTAAATGAGATAATATTGATAAGCAAATCTGTAATAAACATTGCATTAACACTAATAAATAATATATTTGCAATTGACACTGCAATTTTATTATAATAGTTTTGTAAATAATTTTTGAAATATTCGTAATAATATAGCATTAAGTTATGTATTAATTATTATATATAATTTCTTCACAGTCAATTCTGCAATGGTATGAAATGTTATTATTGCAAACTATATTGTATATATATTTATTAGTTTTGAAATATTCGTTTGACATATGCCAACAATACGTTTCGCAATATATTATATTTAATAATTTTGAATTTTTATAGTAATCTATTACTAGTAGGTTTCGCATTAAACATTATAAATAATCTCTTAGCATTAAATTGTGCATTAATTTATATGAATTTTCACATGAAACATAATTTTCAAAATATTAATAAATATTTAATGCAAGGTTTGTTGCGAGTCTTAATAAAATATATCCAACCATCAATTCATCCAACCATATATTTTTTTCAACTTCACACGCCATCATTAATACTTCTTCATCATTTCATCTTCTACATATCCCAATTTCTTCAACATATTTTCATATCTTCATAAAATATTTTCTTCAACCCATTTCTCTCTCTAAACATTTTTTTCTTCATTTCATCATGGTTTCAAACAAGTCAAGCTCATTCACTTCTTGCTCAGATGAGAAGGAAATAGTATCGATGTCAGCCACAAATACCGAATCACCAAGCGAGTTGGAGGCTACTAGCTTGCTGCTTGGTAAAGCATACGAAATAATCTATATATACTTCACTCTGAAATTGAAAGACTCACCACCACCGGATCGAACGAGAAAGAGACATTGCAAAAGGAAAATGAGTTTAATGTTGACTATTATTGACAGTCTTACCAAAGCAATGGTCGAAGTCTTCGAAGGGATGAATAAATAGGTAATTATGGTTTTAATTTGTTTATTATAATGTTAGGTTAATGAATTACTACATATACAAAGTGACTTAATCAACATTATGGTGGAAGGTAAAAATTGGAAGAATATCCATGAAGCGGACAGATCTGATGCAATGAAGAAGAGTAAATTGGGAGATTAATCTTTTATTTTAATGTTTATTGAATATAATTATGGTTTTTGTATAACTTTGAATATTTTTTTGGTTGTTTGGTTCTGTTTGTATGTTTAAACAATGATTCTTAGGAATTCAAATGTCTTGGATTTAAATGGAATGTTGTTTTAGTAATCTATATATGTTATAAATGTTATGATTTTACGTTATATTTAGCCTTTTTATATATATAATAATGCAAATATTATTGCAGAACGTTTGAAAAATATTATTCCTCTCTTTGTTAAAAAAACCTCTATACTAGTGTGCACTAATTTTTACACTAAACCATTTAGAAAATTATACATCATTAGCGTTTGCATTAAAAAGAGGAACTTTATTGCAAAAACTAGTGCAGATCGATATACTATAATTATTTTTAAACTCTCGAATAAAAATCTCATGTATTATAGTGTACTAATATTTGCATTAATCCACGTTCATCGTCTCATTGCTGTTATTTTTGCAATAACCATATGTTGTAATTATTTAAGAAATCTTGCTCTATTTGAGAATGCACTAAACTTTGCACAAAACATTATTTAACGCCGAATTGGTTTAATTTTTGTAATATTGATAATATGCATTATTGTAAAAACTAGTGCAAAACAAATGAAATTTTTAGTAAATATTTTTCAGCTCTCTGTTATAATTCTCATATTTGAGAATGTAGTAAACTTTGCACTAAACTGTGTACAACGTCGAATTGCTTTAATTTTTTCAATAATGATAATACGCCCTATTGCGAAAACTAGTGCAGAACGAATGACATTTATAGTAAATATTTTTCAATTTTCTGTTATATTTCCCATGTTTGAGAGTGCAATAAATTTTGCAGTAAACCGTGTTCAACGCTGAATTTCTTTAATCCTTGCAATATGGATAATACGCCTTATTGCTAAAACTAGTGTAGACTGAATGACATTTATAGTAAATAATTTTCAATTCTCTGTTATATTTCACATGTTTGATAGTGCAGTAAACTTTGCACTAAACCCTGTTCCACGCCGAATTTCTTAATCTTTGCATTAATGTTAATACGTATTATTGTGAAAACTAGTACAAAACGAATGGCATTTTCAATAAATATTTTTCAACTCAATGTTATAATTCCCCTATTTGATAGTGTAGTAAAATTTGTACTAAACCGTGTTCAACACCGAATTGATTTAATCTTTGCAATATTGATAATACGTATTATTGCGAAATCTAGTGCAGAATGAATGATATTTTTAGTAAATATGCTTCAACTCACTGTTATAATTTCCATGTTTGACAGTGTAGTAAAATTTTCACTAAACTGTGTTCAACGCCGAATTGCTTTAATGTTTGCAGTATTGATATAATATAATATTATAAAATATATTGCGGATATCTATTTCACGTTAAAACTAATTACACTTGTAACAATTTTAGCATTAACAAAGTATTTAATATTTCTAACTACCACCAACTACCAATGTACTTGTGTACGTACTTCCTTAACTTCATCTTCTACAATTACATACTTCAATATCTCTATTTCTCTATCTTTTATCTTCTTCATTTGATGAAGACCATCAAGTTCTTCAATATATATATAATTTCATTTAACATCAAGGTAAATATATGTCTCTATCTTCTATCTTCATAATTTATATATATATATATATATATATATATATATATATATAAAAGTGATAATATTCTCATTTTAATGTATGTCTTCACATTTTTAGAGAATCTTCATCATTTGATGAACAAATATCAAGATCTTGAATACATTTTATATATTTAACATATTATTCTTATCTTGTCTCTGATTATATATATCACATATTATTCTTAAATATTATTTTATATACAACATAATTTATATATTTAGATAAATACATTTGATTCTTATAATTGATTATATATATATATATATATATATATATATATATATATATTGCAGATTAAAAAATAGGGTGGATCGGGTTTGGTTGTACAATAATAAACATGAACGCATTGAAATATTTTAAAGATGTTTAGAAGAGTTTATTTCATTTTCCACGACTAAACCTGCTTTTATGGATGGTGAAAAAATCAGGTGCCCTTGCAAAAAATGTCGTATTCAAAAGTTCATTTCATCTGAATTATGACATAATCATTTGTTAAGAAATGAATTCATGAAAAACTATTATATGTGGGATGCTCATGGGGAACCAATTGAGAACTCAAATGTATACAACTATCAACGTAAACGACATTTGTTATGTGACAATGAAAGATCAAATGCGTATGAGTCAATGATATATGACATGGCATCAAGTCACCAACCAAATATGGGGAATGAAGCTTCTACCAATTTAAACACACATATTTTTTCTCAAAAGTTCTGGATTGCATTGAACGCGTCACATCAACCAATCTGGCCTGGTCATCAAAGTGAGAGTAAACTATCAGCTACGATAAAACAACTTAACATGATATTCGAGAACAATTGGTCCAAGCACGCTAAATCAAAATTTGGACTACATTAGGTCAATATTACCAGAAAATAATTGTATGTCGGATAGTTTTTATCGCATGAATAAATTGGTTGAAGATTTGGATTTGCCCGTGATTAGAATCGATGTATGGTAGAGATCGTTGCATGCTTTATTGGGGGTAGATATTGATAAACAATCATACAGGTTTTGTAATCTTTCTAGATTCAAAGACAATTCTCTTAAGTCGAAGCCCCATAAACAACTATTTTATTTCCACTTGCTACTAGGTTTCAAAGATTGTACGCATCGAATGTGACCGTCGCTCACATGACATGGCATGGTGGTCATGTTAACAAACCTGGGATCATGTGTCATCCTTCTGATAGAGAGGCTTGGAAGAGGTTTGATCATCATTATCTAATATTTGCACTCGAGCATAGAATGTTCGACTTGGCCTTTGTTCAGATGGATTTGCTCATTTCGTATAGTTTGGAAAATCATATTCATGCTAGCTAATAATTATAATACCCTACAATCTATCACCGGGTATGTGCATGAAGTCACCGTATATGTTTATTTCACTATTTATTCCCGGACCCAAAAGTCCACAAAGACTTACAAATGCTGTGGAATGTTGGTATTCCTACCTATGATGTTTCCCGGGATGAAACATTTAACATGAAGGTAATGTTGTTATAGACTATTAGTGATTTTCCTGCTTATGGAATGTTGTCGGGTTGGAGTACTCATGGACTTGATTGTTGTCCAATATGTATGAAAAAATAAAAATCTTTTCAATTAAAATATAGTCGAAAGACATGTTATTTTGATTGTCATAAACAATTTTTTCCGCCGGAGCATCCTTACAGAAATGACATACAACATTTTATAAAAGACCGTGTGGAAACAACTCTTCATCCCCATATAAAAGATGGCAATGAAATATATATCCTCATGAGTATCCTCATGGATTTGGTGATCCTTACAAGTGGACTAAGAGATGTATCTTTTGGGAGCTTCCGTATTGGTCAAAATTTCTCATTCGACATAACATTGATTTTATGCATATTGAAAAGAATGTGTTTGAAAACATTATAAATACCATTATGAATGGGAAGGATAAGACGAAGGATAACCTAAGTACTAGGAAGGATATGTTTCTTGTTTACAATCGTCCAGAGCTACATATTGATCTTGATACAATGTCTCGTAAGCCTAAGAAGGCTTCTTATACCTTGACGAGGAAAAAAAATATCATAATTTGTAAATAGCTGAAGACGTTGAAATTCCCAAATGGTTATATTTTCAATTTGTCAAGATGCATTGACATAACTGAATCTAGGTTGATCGGATTCAAAAGTCATGATTGTCATGTTTTTTTAGAAAGATTAGATGGGAAAGAACAATCAGGAGATGTCATATTTTAATTTTGTAGATTGAAATGTTACTAGTGATTTAATTGTAGATTATTTTGCTTAATATGTTTTGTTAAATTCTGTAATATTCTAATTATATAAAATGAAAACTAGTCTTTGAACATCGCAGGTTTTGTTGCTCACGAATAAGAAGAATAATTACTAAAAATTACATTGAATTTGTATTAAAAATGACATTGCCCATCAATATACAGTTCAGCGCTAAATAGAAATTAATGCATAGATAGTTGCTATCTAAATATACATTTCTTACCCGAGAGCAAAAAAATAATTACTCAATATGACATTGAATCTGCATTAAAAACGACATTGACCTTCAATATATATTATTGTCAAAACTATTGTAGTTCAGCACTAAATGGAAATTAATGCATAAATAGTTGCTATCTAAATATGCATTTCTTACCCGAGAGTTGAAAAATAATTACCAAATATGCCATTGGATCAGCATTAAAAACGACATTGACATTCAATATATATTATTGCCAAAACTATTGCAATTCAGCGTTATATTCCACTTTAATGCATAGGTAGTTGCAGAGTTCTTTAGCTAAAAATTAATTTACGATATGTATTGTTTAATGCAAAAATATTACGGTTACCTACCGTCGAAATTTTTTAATCTATCACGTAAATATTTCTTTTGAGCCAAAACTCTCCCCAAACGCCAAACACTCCCTCCCATTCTATAATTTCTCCCAATCCCTTCTCTCTCTCCAAACCCGCTCCTCTCTTTGTCGCCCACACTATAAACCCTAGCCTCCCCAAATCTTAGCCAAACTACGCTGCCACCCCTCGCCGCCTCTCCAAACCCGCTCCCCATCGTGGTCTCTTCAAACCCACTTCTCCTAAGACAATTCAGTTCTATTATTTGGGCAATTTCAAATTGCCATGCTTAAATCCCTCCCTCCCTACTAGTCATTAACTAAACTAGTAAACTAGTAGCTTCTTCATACATATTTTTTTTTTATCAATACAGCATTCGTTATCCCTAGTAACTTAAAAAATTGAACTTTCTTTCTAAATCTTATAACAATCCCAACTAAAATATCTTCCATGGTTATGTGAATTCCTAAAACTCAAAACTAACTATATGCATTTAGCCCTGATTCAACAGAATATGCAACCACATCATTCACGCTTATAATGAAAACTCACCAGAGAAAACAAGTAATGTAACCAAAATTAAAAGAAATTTATATATCAAATTTATAATTAGTTTTCAAATGAGATCTTCCAGCTTTCTTCAATCTTAAAAATAATTTAAGACTCCACTAACTCCGACACACTTGACCCCACCAATGGAGCCGAGTAAGAGTCGGAATAAAAGATCAAAATGTCACGAGTTCGATTACATCTATAAAAACTTTGAGTCCCAAAAAAAACTCCGGCACACAATCATTATTCATATAACTACTTCCGATATTTCTATATCGATCATTTGCATTATTTTTAAACTACGTCGACACGATTCTATCAAGGAATGCTATTGATTAATTAAACACCAAAATACGCAAGACTTATAGCGACAAACCAAAGTGTAGGAACATTTCAAATTAGGCAATGAACAAGAGAGAAAATGTTATCGGAGTAAATCGAAATCTTATTGAAGTTGAATTTTGTGACCAAGTTTGTGACTTACATGTACATTAGAAAGCTCTTACTGACTGAGGACGACTTTCTATCAACCAAGGATGAGCTCTATGAACTTTGGTGACACAATGCACTATCTGACGAGAGCTTCAAATGTTAATGGTGTATATCTCTACACACGATATTAACTGATGTTCTCTAACCCTAATACTCCCTTTAGCCAACCTAAGCTAATCCATAATCTTGTCGTAAATTGGAAACTTAGGAAGTAGTTAGTTAAACGTCATAAAAATTAAATCCAATTTTCTAGGGGTTGGCTAGACCTAAATGCTGTGAATGACAGGGGTGGGTTATAACAGTTGGAAAGGTATGCATGGTTATAAGCTTTAATTTGATAGGTAGCTCATCACATTCACATATGGTTCATTATAGAATAAGTTCTTGCTAGTTGAAAATCCAGCTTATTTAGTTAGGACATTGAAGTGAATTTCTAGATTATATGACAAATAATGACGTGATTTTGTTTTTCATTCTTGTGAGTTTTTGGTATGTTGTTTTGTGGGATGTAGAGTCCATGTGATCAAATGAAGTTACGGTGGCCCCGATCCAAGGTAATCCAATCAATACAATTGTATATATAGTATATATAGGACCCCGTTTTTCAATAACCCAAAATTTTTAATATATAATATTATTAATTAAACTAGAAAATTTTTGTGCGATCCATATGGATAAAAATAAAAAAAAAATTATAATAATATTTATTTAATATTTAAAATTATTGAAGTAAAAAATATAACGTTCTCATTCAATATTTTATTCACTTCAATAAAACAACTTATTTTTTCACATGTTTCATCAAATATTTTTTCTAAATGAATCTCTCATCTCGTGATTTTACACTTTCACTTTGTCAATCAAATATTTGATTCTTATTTAATAATAATTATCATCGTGACCTCATACTTTGGTCAATAAAATATTTGATTCATGTTTGTTTAACCACTTTCAAATGATACCGGTCTATTATCTCTCGACAAACCACATATCAATCACACTTGGTTAAAGGTTGTACTTGTTTTGTTAGGTTGTAAGTTCGAAACATACAAATATCATTTTTAATTTTATTTTTAACCGTTTTAAGTTTATAGGCGGGTCAACCCCCAATCCGGCCCAAGTATCCATTTACTCTTACATAAATATTCAAATTAACCACAGCTCTCGACCCGACAATCCAAACACTTTAAAAATTAAGCATCATTATATATATATATATATATATAGATTAATTAGTTAAAAATTTTAACTTTTATTGTTAAAATGTCTCGTGTTCATCAAATTTAGTGTTGAATCTTAAATATAAAGTGTTGTTAGCTTAATTAGTTAAAAGTTTGTACTTGTTTTGTTAGGTTGCAAGTTCGAAACATACAAATAACATTTTTAATTTTATTTTTAACTGTTTTAACTTCATGGGCAGGTCAACCCACCATCTGACCCAAATATCCATTTACTCTCACATAAATATCCAAATTAACCACAACTCTCGACCCGGCATTCTGGACACTTTAAAAATTAAGTATCATTATATATATAGATATATTATAAAATATTAGTTTACCGTATATTATCATATTCCTTTAATATTTATTTTCTTATAATACGCTAACTTATTTATCTCCGCAATATATATAATATAATTAATAATATATATAAATAAATCAACCTAACATTATACCATCGATTCACCGCTCATCGTGTAATCCTCCTCAATTCTATAAGCAGTAGTAATGTAGTATAGTTTATCTATGAAAAGACACTGTAGAAAAAAAGAAAAAAAAAGAGTTGGTTATGAATAAAAGAAAAAACCTTAGTACATACCAGAAAGTACAAAGATTAGTATTCCTTGTTCTATTTACTATTATAATGTTTCAATTTAAATATGGGAAGAATAAAAATTAATAAGTAGTCAAATTTGTTTTGTGTTAGCATAAAATAAGAGTATTGTACTTAATATATATACCAAAGATCACTCATTTAAATTTAATTATTATATCTTCTTATTCATTTATCAATCTACATATAAATTAAATGTTATAATATATATTATTATTTAATACAACTCAAATTTATTTCAATCATGACCTAGAACAAAAGTGACACAATAACAATTATAATGTATTTCATAAGAATTGCGTAATGCAGTATCCGTGTACTTATGTCACAACATATAGTTAACTGTATCATTGTTATTATTAATAAATGTTAACCGTTCTTCTGTTCCAAACTTTGTGTTTGTCTTTACTTTTTAATTCAGATATATAATTAATTTTCTTATTCAACAAAAAAGTAAAGAAAAATAAATTGATATTGCTGTGTCATTATCTTCTATGATTTTATGTTTTTATTTCTTTTCGGTTAAATTGATCGCCTCATTGATGGATATAGGTTAAGAAAAGAAGCGGCGTTATATGGATGCAGGTGGGAAACACTTTTAGAGGTGATGAATTATAATAGTCAAACAAATTAATCTCCAACTTAATTTTTCATTATTCCCTTTAATCTCCAAATTAATTTTTTTTAAATAAAAAAAATACCTAAAACCTAGAAATCATTTTCTTTTTCTGAGAAAAATAGACTACCTATCCTAAACAAATCACTACATATCCTAAAACAATTAATATAATTAATTTATAAATATAATTTATTTGTAGGGTTATTTACTTACTATCATTTCCTTATCAATTTTGTTGGGCTTTCTTTGCCTAGAATATTCTTTTTGGATGATTGTCCAACATCGGAAGATGATGGGAGTTGGGGAAGTTTCTTAGTGTATAAAAGAAACTCTCCCCTCTTTGGTTTATTGCATCCAATATTTGTTAGTTCTCTCTCGAACTATTCTGAGTATCTGTAATCCGTGTTAATGATTATAGTGAAATATTTTTCAGGGGCTCTGCCCATAGATTAGTCAACAATTTTGCTGGATACCACGTTATATCGGGTGTCGTTTTTCATTCTGTTTTTTACTATGATTATTATTATCATTGTTCTTGCATCCGTTATAACAAACTGATATCAGAGCAGGGTTGTTCAGATCTGCTCAGGCAAGAACGATGGTTGGATATAAAAGTTTGAAAGCCGACAAGTTTACTGGGAGGAATAGTTTCAGTCTGTGGCAGATCAAGGTCCGGGCATTGTTGAAACAACACGGCCTATGGGCTCTCTTGATGAAGCTTGCACCTGTCCCACCACCTGCTGATATGAAGTCTTTGGAAGAAAAGGCACAGTCAACATTGCTCTTGGCTTTGGCAGACGATATCATTACTGAGGTAGCTGAGGAGGAAACCGCTGCTGGTTTGTGGTCTAAGCTGAAGACTTTATACATGAAGAAAACCTTAACCAACAAGTTGCTTTTGAAGCAACGTCTGTTCAGTCTGCGTATGCAAGAAGGTACACCTCTTAGAGACCATCTAGATCAATTAAATGCAATATTATTAGATTTGCGTAATATTTATATTAAGATAGATGATGAGGATGCTGCCTTGATTATGTTAGTTTCTTTACCAATATCATATGAAAACTTTAGGGAGTCTTTCATTAGTGGTAAAGATTCATTGGCTTTAAAAGAAGTTAGATCTGCCCTTCACAATAGAGAATTGCGACATAGCTGTAGTGACACTATTTCGGATAGTCAGGCGGTTGGGCTATTGCAAATAACCATCAGGGATATGGTAAACCGGGGAAAAAGAAGTTCCCCAAGAAACCAGTCAGTTGGGGTTCGAAACTAACAGATGTGTGCAATTACTGTAAGGAAAAGGGACATTGGAAGAATGAATGTTCAAAGAAGAGACAAAGTCAACATGAGAAGGCACCAGGTACTATTGCAGTTGCTAAGGATGGTACAAATTCCGAAGAGGATATGGCCTTAGTTGTTGATGATCACACACATTACACTAATGTGTGGATTCTGGATTCTGGAGCATCTTACCATATTTGTCCAAGGAGGGTTATTCCGAGTAGGAATGTTGTCTTTGATGAAAATTCCATGCTTAACCCAACTGTGAAGTTCACCATTCCGGTAGATTGTGGTGTCGAGAAACAGGTGGAGCAGGAAATGAATGAGGCTAGTTGTGAAGCAGAGGAGAGTTTTTCTCAACCACTTTTAGCGGTAGATTTCCCAGTTTCTCCATCATCATCCGTAGAACATCAAAATCTAGCTTTTATCGCCCTAGAAGAGCTAATTTTGGTGTACCTCCTTCAATGTATGGCTATGAGGACATGGTTGCCTATGCTTTACAGGTTATAGAAGAAGTGGATCCTCATTAGCCATCCACCTACAAGGAAGCTGTTACGGGTACTGAGTCTGTCCAATGGCTTGCTGCAATGGGAGATGAGATGACGTCACTTCAAAAGAATCAGACTTGGGAATTAGCTAGAATACCACCAGGGAGAAAGGTTGTCACTTGTAAATGGTTGTTCAAGAAGAAGGAAGGGTTGTCACTAGCTGAGGGGGTCAAGTATAAAGCCAGGTTAGTTGCTAGAGGGTTCAGTTAGAAAGAGGGAGTGGACTATAATGAGATATTCTCACCAGTAGTCAGACATACTTCCATCAGGGTGCTACTTGCTATAGTTGCACATCAGGACCTGGAACTCGAACAGCTAGACGTGAAGACAACTTTCTTACATGGAGAGTTGGAAGAAGAGATATACATGACTCAACCAGATGGTTTTCAGGAACCTGGAAAAGAGGAATATGTTTGCAAGTTGAAGAAGTCCTTATATGGACTGAAACAGTCCCCGAGACAGTGGTATAAGCGGTTCGATAGCTATATGTTTAAGATTGGCTATTCAAGGAGTCCGAAGGAAAATTGTGTCTACTACAACAAGCTCAAAGATGGTTCCGTCATCTATTTGGTATTGTATGTACATGATATGTTGCTAGCTGCTGCGAAAAAGTCTGACATTCAAAAGTTGAAGGGACTACTCAGTATAGAATTCGAAATGAAGGATTTAGGTGCTGCTAAGAAAATTCTGGGAATGGAGATCTATAGAGATAGAAGTCATAAGAAGTTATTCTTATCACAGAAGGGGTATATTTTCAGAAAGTTCTATCACGGTTTGGAATGGCTACTGCTAAGCCCATTGATACTCCTAGTGCATCAAATGCACATTTGTCTATAGCATTTGCACCTAAATCATCTCAGGAAAAGGAATACATGTCACATGTTCCTTATGCTAGTGCAGTGGAAAGCTTAATGTATGTTATGGTCTGCACTAGACCGGATCTTGCACATGCTGTTAGTGTTGTCAGTAGGTTCATGGGAGACCCTGGTAAGGAACACTAACAAGTAGTGAAGAGGATTTTCCACTACCTCAGGGGTACATCTGATATTGGTCTCAGTTATGGTGGTGATAGTCAGTGTCTAGTATCTAGTTACTCATATTCTGACTATGCTGGAGATGTAGACAGTAGAAGATCGATGACCGGTTATGTATTCACGCTTGGTGGTTCTGTTGTGAGTTGGAAGGCTACTCTGCAGCCGACAGTAACCTTGTCTACTACAGAGGCAAAATATATGGCCTTGACAGAAACTGCTAAGGAGGGAATCTGGTTGAAAGGATTGGTTAGTGACTTGGGTCTACACCACGATCAGGCTTCAGTGTACTGCGACAGTTTGAGTGCAATATGCTTAACCAAGGATCAAGTTCACCATGAAAAAACAAAACACATTGATGTGAGGTAACTATTTTTTGAGAAGTGAGAAGAGGATCAAGGTAAACAAAGTGGGGACTGTAGACAATCCAGCTGATATGTTTATCAAGCCGGTTCCGCAGAGCAAGTTTCAACACTGTTTGAACTTGCTCAATGTTAAAAGCTGTTGATTGCCCTTTAAGGGGCAAGGCCTGAGGCAGAGCAGGTCACATCTGGGCATTTATTGTAATGCATCTGTTTTGTTAATCTGGGAATTCAGTGTAATGCAACTGTTTTATTTATCTGGACATTCAATGTAATGCATCTGTTTTGTTTATCTGGGCATTCAGTGTAATGCATCTGTTTTGTTTATCTGGGCATTCAGTGTAATGCATCTGTTTTGTTTATCTGGGCATTTAGTGTAATGCATCAGGCACATCTGGTATTTAAAGTACATCTGGTGCATCTGACTATCTGGGAAAATATTCAAGTCAATGTGGAGATTTGTTGGGCTTTCTTTGCCTAGAATATTCTTTTTGGATGATTGTCCACATCGGAAGATGATGAGAGTTGGGGAAGTTTCTTAGTGTATAAAAGAAACTCTCCCCTCTTTGGTTTATTGCATCCAATATTTGTTAGTTCTCTCTCGAACTATTCTGAGTATCTGTAATCCGTGTTAACGATTATAGTGAAATATTTTTTAGTGGCTCTGCCCGTGGATTAGTCAGCAATTTAGCTGGATACCACGTTAAATCGGGTGTCGTTTTCATTCTGTGTTTTACTATTATTATTATTATCATTGTTCTTGCATCCGTTATAACAAATTTAATTTAAATATATAATTTTTTAAAAGTTTGTTGAGTATAAAATAATTAATTATATATATAAATAATAATAATAATAATATATAACTAATATTTTTCATATTAAACTCTTATTATTGATATTGTTGAATAAACTCTAGATTATTTAACGAGTTTATATAAACTCTTAATTTTGAGTGCCTTTATTTCAACATTCAATTTTTTATTTTAAAATTAACCTGAGACAACAAATTTATTTCCATAAATTTCTGTACGCGGTTATTGCATCATAAATTTTGGGTATAGATGTGATAACGGAAGATGTACAAATAAATAAACAAACAATTAATAGACTAAATGAGATCTTGCATCTATTAATTTATCTTAATTAGGTTTGTTTTGTTGATTAAAAATATAAATTAACACAATCTGTTTATGTCGCAAACAAATGCAGCCCACCCTAATTGATCCTATGTTTTTTTTCTAATGCGAGGGATGGAAGAGAGAGAGTGAGTAGTACCGAGAGTGTCGACATTCGGAAATTTGACAAAATAACCCTCGTAATAGGGTTATTTCCAATTTAGCATAGGCCAGATAATTTTTTCAAATTTAACCTTTTGCCCATGGGAAAAGACTCTTTTGCCCCTCAATTAAAAAATAACATTTTCTTTTTCCTTCTCTTTCCGTTTTCCCTCTCTCTCCTCTTTTCATATTTCCGAAACAAAGCAACCTTCATCATCTTCTTCTTCTCCTCTCCCCCGACGACGAAGTTGAAGGAACCAACGAAGCCACCATCATCATCTTCTTTTTCTTCTCCTCTCCCCCGACGACGAAGCCGAAAGAACCAACGAAGCAACTCAGAACGAAGCCACCATCATCATTTTCATCTTCTGCTGAAATGTAAGAATGGTTTAGGGTTTATTGTTTAGGTTTAGGTTTAGGTTTAGGTTTATTGGCTGACTGAATCGTTTTGGGTTTAAAATGCATATGTCGAAGGTTGTTGCAGGCTGTCGCATGCGAATGCGCATCTGTCGCAGACGAATGCGCATATGTCGCAAGCGAATGCGCATCTGTCGCCCTGCGACAGATGCGCATTCGCCTGCGACAGATGCGCATTCGCCTGCGACAGATGCGCATTCGCCTGCGACAGATGCGCATTCGCCTGCGACAGATGCGCATTCGCCTGCGACAGATGCGCATTCGCCTGCGACAGATGCGCATTCGCCTGCGACAAATGTCTTATTTGTTTTAAAGAAGTGGTATTTGTTTTCATTAGTCTGACATAAAGTTTTTTGCAGATGACACCAACCAAAAGCAAAACCAAATCTGTTATTGAGAACTTTTCTGGCTGTGTTTCATCGAAATCCACTTGTATTTGTTTTTTAAAGATGAAAGAAAAGTTTGTTTGGTTTTGTTGTCATGAAAACCTCACCAAATGATGCTCAAATCCTCAGTTTAGCATAAACAATAACAATTTTATTTCCATTTCTTAATGTCACCGCCACATTTTCAATTATGCTTGGATTGCATGTTCTTGAAACTTTTTCTTTTTTTTGCTAGAACACGTCCTTTAAACTAGTATAGTAAATGCTTATGCTTATTTCAATCCAAAATTATATACCAAAACAATAACTTGCATTACAAATCCCTTTTCTTGATGAGACTATTGTTGGTTGCTCCTAATCATAGGAGAACGACTTGAATCCGGACGTTTAATCTAGATTTGGACTAGAAAACTTGATAAATTTTATTACAAAACACTTATCTCCGTTCACTCATAAATAGAATATTTATGATGCTAGTAGAGAGATAATTCTACCAAGTCTTTGAAGTAAAAACACTGAAAAAAAACAAGATACAAGTGAAAGAAAAGTGACATTTTTCCATCCACAAACTAAAAGTACAAAATGTCACTACTTACATTCATTTCCCTAGCAGCCTATACCATCTCCCTCCAAATTACTATGGGTCTTTCTTTTCCTCTTATCAAAATTCATTCTAAGACAGGTCATTTTCTGTACAAAACTCATAAACAGCTACCATAACTACTAGATACAATCTCCTTTCACCCACAAAGCTTGCTTGATCCACATTCTGGAACAAACTGAATCCCAGTTTTTCTCACATATTGAGATGCCTACTAATTAGCATTATAGCATCCCAAACAACTATAAGAAGTCAAGTAATGAGCAGTTTCTCTATGATGGATCTCTATGATCAGTATCCTTCAACTGAGAGAGTATTTTAAGTGATCGGTATTACAACCAGACATTCTCTCCACTATCTACAATCTTCAGCAAGTACCTGCAGTACAGAGAAAGAAGGTTTACAAACAATTTTCATGGAGACTCAGTCCAGGCTAGAATCAATAATTAAAGAGCAAATCTAAACATTTTCAACAAATGCCACAGAATGGAGGATGGATATTAGTCCAGATTGTCGGAAACTGTTCACTAACAGAAAATTTGAAAATGATACATAATTGTCTACTCATTTATCATTTCCAGTAGAACTGCATTTTACATTAGAAAATACAGGTTAAATGATCTTCTTTGTACTACTATAAGCATGAGAATAAAAAGTTATTTTACAAGCTACATAACTGCATCACGCATTTAAATTTACTCGCATCAAAACTCAAGAACTACGCATCTGTCGCAGGCGACTGCGCACAGATGCGCAGTCGCCTGCGACAGATGCGCATTCGCCTGCGACAGATGCGCATTCGCCTGCGACAGATGCGCATTCGCCTGCGACAGATGCGCATTCGTCTGCGACACCTGCAACAACCTTCGACATATGCATTTTAAACCCAAAACGATTTAGTCCGCCAATAAACCTAAACATAAACCTAAACCTAAACAATAAACTCTAAACCATTCTTACATTTCAACATGCATGGAAGATAAACGACAAAAAAGGGAAAAACTCACCTTCAATGTTGCTTCGTTCGTTGCTTCGTTGGTAACTTCAGCTTCATCGTCGGGGGAGAGGAGAAGAAGAAGAAGATGATGATGGTGGCTTCGTTCTGAGTTGCTTCGTTGGTTCTTTCGGTTTCGTCGTCGGGGGAGAGGAGAAGAAGAAGAAGATGATGATGGAGGCTTCGTTGGTTCTTTCAGCTTCGTCGTCGGGGGAGAGGAGAAGAAGAAGATGATGATGGTTGCTTTGTTTCGGAAATATGAAAAGAGGAGAGAGAGGGAAAACGAAAAGGAAAGGAAAAAGAAAATGTTATTTTTTAATTGAGGGGTAAAAGAGTATTTTTCTATGGGCAAAAGGTTAAATTTGAAAAAATTATCTGGCCTATGCTAAATTTGGAAATAACCCTATTATGATGGTTATTTCGTCAAATTTCCCTTGACATTTGGTTTCTTAAATTTATTTATTTTTCTTCTGAAATCTAATTATTATTTTATTTATTTACTCTTTTTTATTATTTAAAAAGTACATTTTATTTAATTATTTAAAAATATTTTTTATTCAAGATAAATTAAAAGAAATTAACAGTATTTTGTTCTTTAATCAACACCAAACAAAAAAATATTCAAATATTTACAAAACTTTTATCAAACAGGTTCTTTTAAAAATAAACTAAAAAATTAAGTTTCGTGATTATTTTAATTTTAGTTATCCTGAGGATTTGTTTGATATGGTCAATTGAGTATTTTAAAAAAATTTGAGTATATTTTATCTCTCAAATTTGTTTATTATCGTTATTTGCAAATAATATTTTTACAATAAATAATTAATTTTTAAATAATTAACATTAAAATAGCAATTTACACTTTCCATAAAAAATAATAACAATGATTCATTTAATTATGTATATATTATTTATTTTTCTTTCATTTTTTTAAGTGATTCCAAAATGTTTTTTTTAAACCCACCCTAGTTAATTCTAATTCTTGGATCGTCGAGACCCAACGCATGTGGAAGTTGTCAGTCCCGAACACCGTAAAATCACGCGCCTACATTCAGCAAAGCGGCCAGGGTTTGATCACCTAACCTCACTTACATAGTTCAACATTAAGTCCAATTGGACAATCCTTAACTTGTTTATAATAAATATATATTTATATATAATTTTAAAAGTTTACACTGGGCTACAGCCCAACCCAGCCCGCTACGTGGCTCCGCCCCTGCAAAGCGCTCATCGCATCCTTGAAAGGATGAAAGGGTGTGGTTTGACTTATTTAAAAATTTATATCTTATTGGTTTGTAGTAAAAATTTATATCTTCTTAGTTTTGTTGATAACAAGATGGCAAAATATATCTTTCTTTCTTATTGTCACAAATAGATTTTGACAACTCTTTATAAGAAAGCATAGACTCTTCATATGCTTGACTCTTCAAATGACAAAACAAAATTATTCTGCATATTAAATAGCTCCCACCCCAATCTCTTGGTTATCTCACTCATCCCTAGTTATTACTCTATTAAACATAAAAAAACCAAACATATTAATTTAAGTTTATTCAACAAATTTCCCCCTTAAACATAAATATTCTTTCCATCTCTCATTCCAATCAGCCTTTTACAACTCTCCAGCAGTGTGGTCGGTAATGACTTGGTGAATATGTCAGCGGCTTGAGCTCGACTTTCAACATGCTCCAACTCAACCTTTCCTTCTTTTACTTGTTCTCGAATGAAATGAAATCGTACGTCAATGTGTTGGCTCCTTCCGTGATTAACTGGATTCTTTGCCAACTCGATTGTCGACTTGTTATCAACTCGAATCACAGTCCCTTCATCTCGGATCACTCCCAAATGTCTTAGTAAATTTGAATGTCTTAGTAAATTTGAAAGCCATACTGCTTGACACACACTCCAAGAGGCCGCCACATACTCTGACTCGCAGGTCGACAGAGTTACAATAGGCTGATTCTTTGACGACCAAGTAAAAGCCATATTTTTGAGTAGGAATACATAACCCGAAGTACTTTTCTGATCATCAACATCACCACACCAATCACTATCAGAGTAACCCACTAATCGGTAGTTATCTGATTTTAAATAGAAAATACCAAGTGAAAGAGTTCCTCGAACATATCTCAGAATTCTCTTCAAGGCCTTCCAATGTGTATAGATTGGATCCTCCATGAATCTGCTTGTTATCCCAACACTCAACATTAAGTCGGGTCTCGTGCTTGTAAGATAATTTAGATTTCCGACTAAGCTTCAATATCTCCTAGCATCAACTCGTTCTCCTCCATCAAACTTTGAGAGTTTAGTGCTTGATTCCATTGAAGTTGAAACTGGGTTGCAGTCCTCCATTTTAAACTTCTTTAAAATTTCAAGCGCATACCTCTCTTGGGATATAAAAATCCCTTCCTCCAACTGCTTCACTTCTAGGCCAAGAAAATATTTCATCAAACCTAAGTCTGTCATCTCGAACTCCTTCTTCATTACCTCCTTGAACTCCTCAATCAATTTTGTGTTGCTTCCGGTGAATTTGAGGTCGTCGACATAGAGAGCGACTACCATCATATCATTTTCTGATTTTTTTGTGTACAAGACATGCTCGTACGGACATTGCTGGTACCCATTTTTCTTGAAATACTCGTCAATTCTCTCATTTCAAGCACGATGAGTCTGCTTCAGCCCATAGAGGGCTTTTCTCAATCTCAACACCTTCTTCTCATCACCTCTCTTCATATACTCAAGTGGTTGCTCGATGTACACCTCCTCCTTCAGCACTCCATTTAGAAAGGTTGATTTCACATCCATCTGTAGAATTAGCCATTGGGTTTGAGGAGATAACGAGACTAGAAGTCGGATTGACTCCATTCTCGTGACAGGAGCAAAGACTTCATCATAATCGATTCCCTCATTTTGTCTATAGCCCTTCACCACAAGTCGAGCCTTATAACGCTCAACCTCTCCTTCAATATTTATCTTTTTTTTGTACACCTATTTTACTCCAATGGGTCGAATTCCTTCAGGAAGGTCGGTTAGCTCCCAGGTTTTATTGCGTTCAATTGCCCCAATTTCTTCATCCATAATCGATCTCCATTTCTCGTCTTGTACGGCTTTCTCAAAATACAAATCTTCTGAGTCGGCGAGGAGACATACAATGTGGACTTCATTTGTAGTGTCATATATCTCCCGTAGACTTCTCATTCTGGGTTGTAGAGGCTCAGATTCATCTTATGAAAGCTCGGTGGTTGTTGATATTGGAGGCATAACAGCCTCTGAACTTGTTTCTTCCTCAATCGGGTTACTCCAATTCCATGTCATTGATTCCTCCACGTGAACATCTCGACTCACCACCAATTTCTTATTAATAGGATCAAACAATTTATATGTCTTAGATTTTTCATCATACCCGATAAATATGTACTTCTTGCTTCGATCTTCTAACTTTGTCCTGTGCTGACTTGGTACTTGCCCATAGGCCACACTACCAAATACCTTGAGATGAAAGACACTCGGCTTCATACCACTCCAAATTTCTTGAGGCGTCTTCTCTCCTAGCATGGCATATGGACATCTATTTTTCACATAGACTGCACACTGCACTGCCTCTGCCCAAAACTGTTTCGGCATATTCTTTCCTTTTAACATAGATCGAAACATACCGAGAATAGTTCGGTTCTTTCGTTCTGCTACACCGTTTTGCTGTGGAGAATATGGAGCAGTCAAGAAATGCTTGATTCCATATTCCTCGTAGTATTTGTTGAACTCGTTAGAAGTGAACTCACCTCCTCTGTCACATTGGACTGCTTTAATAACTTTGTTTGTTTCTTTCTCCACCATCACTTTAAATTTCTTGAAGTTTTCAAAAACTTCAGACTTCTCCTTCAGAAAATAAACCCACGTCTTTCTCGAAAAATCATCAATTAATGAAAGGAAGTATCTCTTACCACTAAATGATTCTGGAGTTATTGGCCCACATAAATCAGTGTGAATTAGTTCGAGTTGCTCATTTGCTCTGTATTTAGAACTTCTTGGGAAAGAAGTCCTATTTTACTTCCCGATCACACATTCTTCACAGAACCTCTTTTCGAATATAATGTTAGGCAGTCCAAGCACCATCTCCTTTTTCACTAGCTCGTTCAACTCCCCGAAGTGAAGATGACCGAAGCGATAATGCCACTTCATGGCCTCATCCTCTA
Organism: Impatiens glandulifera; assembly: GCF_907164915.1. NCBI lineage: Eukaryota > Viridiplantae > Streptophyta > Magnoliopsida > Ericales > Balsaminaceae > Impatiens > Impatiens glandulifera. Next base: position 14,186,054 of record NC_061868.1, read on the forward strand.
GATCAAGTTGCATACATTTATCTTGAACTATTTTAAGCTTAAGTTTGTACATACGATTTTTCTTCATTTCTACCTGGGCAATGAGTCTCCCAAGTTTATCCTTCAGCTGCAGTTCTCGGTCTTTCATTATAGCCGAGTACCCTTTCTCCATTAACTGTCCCATGCTCAGTATGTTTCTTTTGAGATCAGGTACGTAGTAAACATCTCTGATCTCTCCGATTCCCCCATTTTTCTGCTGATAATTATTGTTCCTCGACCTTTGATGGCTACTTTTGAAGCATCGCCGAAAGAAATGAATCTGGACTCCACCTTTGAGAGTATTTTGAATAAGCTCTCGTCGCCGCACATGTGGTTACTTGCGCCAGTATCCAAGTACCAAAATGAGTTATCAGAACAGCTTGTATTGATCTCAATTTCTGGAAGTTTGTTGGTTAATCCTTTTTCTTCTCGGATCTACAATCTTTGGAAATATGACCCAACTTTCCGCAATTGTAGCATTTGATCGAGTAACAATCTTTGAGAACATGCCCATTCTTTCCACAGTTATAAGACTCAATATTATTATTTGTGTTTGTCTGGCCACCCTAAGCTTGACCTCTACCATGCTAGTTCTGTTGGCCGACTTGCTCACTTCCTCGTCCTCCTCTTCCTCTACCACCTAAGCTTCTACCTCTTCCTCTTCCTCTGGTACTCTGAGCATAAAGCACCTTCTCCTCTTTTATTGTCGCATTTGCCTGGAGAGTCTGTTCAAGAGACTCCCCCTTCTTGTTTTTCCTTCTCTACTCATGCGCTTCCAAGGACCCAATAAGCTCTTCAATGGTGAGCGTTGATAGATCCTTAGATTCCTCTATTGCGCACACAATATTTTCGAAACTATCTGTCAATGACCTTAGAATCTTTTCAACAACTTGGTTTGATGAAAGACTCTCACCATTCAGATTTAGTTTGTTCACCACGGTCTCCACTCGAGTAATGAACTCAGATACGCTTTCAAACTCTTTCATCCTCATGTTTTCCAGATCTCCCTTTAGGGTTTGAAGTCAGACTTGCTTCACCCGTTTGTCTCCTTTGTTTTCTATTTCGAGTGTATCCCAGGCCACTTTGGAAGATTTTGCGTTCGCTATCTTCTCAAAACCAGATTCGTCGACAGATCGGTATAGTAGATATAGAGCCGCCCTATCTTTAGTTCGAACGACCTTCAACGCGTTTAACTAGGCATTTGAATAACCATCTGTGTTCTCCGATTCCTCATACCCAGTCTCGACCACATCCCAGTTATATTGGGAACCGAAAAGGGCATTCATCTGCACCTTCCAGTTGTCATAGTTGACGCCTTTTGTCAACTTGGGTAGCAAGATGCCATTGGTTAGACCTGCCATTCCTCTCAAGTGTTTACACTCAACACACACACACCTCACAAGGTTCTCTATCGCTCTTGTTTTTCTCTCTCGGCCAGCGCACACCGCGGCGTTCTCTTTTGAGACTAACAGGTTTTCTCACGCTCACCTCACACACAATAGCTCTGATACCAATTTGTTGATAACAAGATGGAAAAATATATCTTTCTTTCTTATTGTCTCAAATAGATTTTTACAACTCTTTATAAGAAAGCATGGACTCTTCATATGCTTGACTCTTCAAATGACAAAACAAAATTATTCTGCATATTAAATAGCTACCACCCAAATCTCTTGGTTATCCCACTCATCCCTAGTTATTACTTTATTAAACATAAAAAACCAAATAACATATTACTTTAAGTTTATTCAATAGGTTTTGGCCAAATTGAGTAATTTAATTAAAAAAGGAATTAATGAGACTGTGATCCTTTCTCCTAGGACGTCATATGAATAAATGAACGTGTTAAGGTCAGTTATGTGAATGAATGAATTGGTAGCATGACTTCTCTGAAATTGGAGTAGTAAGGTGAAGGGCTCGAGGCCGCGGTGGTTGCTTTATTAGTTAGTGGAGATCATAAAGAGTAGGTGGTGAGCTTTACAGAGAAGGAGGAGAATCAAAGAGGAATCCACCATAATAGAGTTTGAGGCTTGCTTTTTTTTTTTTTTTACTTTGGCCAGAGGTTCAAGTTAACCTTGGAAATTGATTCTAGGATCATTTAGAACATTTAGGTTTTTATCACTCTCATTCATCTTGTAATGTTAAACCTTTAAAGAAACTCGATTTGAAAAAAAAATGCGTTTTATGTTTAAATTTTCATTTGGTTATTCTTATGCTTTCATTCCGTTTTAAATGCATCATGTAATCTTTAGCGATTAATTTGATCTATCGAAACAAAGTAAACAAAAATGCCCAAATTCCAAATTTTGGAGTTTGGATTGCAGGTCTTGTTCTTGATTGTGGGCTTGGATGGGTACCTTACGACGATTCTATCACATTTGATGCATCACTTAAATGAAGCAAATATGAAAAGAAGACTTAAAGAAGTTTTTCAAGACAAACTTCTCAAACCAATCTGGATCACACTTAATTAGGAATGAGATAAGGTGGATGAGATGCGAGAAGATGGACAACTATAAACAAACTAAAAATAGTAGATGTTAGTAAAAAATAAATAAAAAACAAAAAAACAGCAAACAAACAGCAAACCATCAAGTACCAACCTTCCTAATATCAGAAATAAGAACATGAGAATCCTTAATGTAAATACTAAATTATATTATCAATTTTAAAAAAATATATGAATTCATTGTCTATTTAATTAATCTCTTGACAAATGCAGAAGGATTTAAAAAAAAAACACCTTCAGTCACCTTTATATGCCAACGCTTATCAAGCGTGGGTAAAGTTATAAATTTTTTTTTTTGCCAACCTTTGTATATATACCACTACCTTTATTTTTTATATACAAACTTTGTTTAAACCTTAAAATTTAACTATTCTAAATTTAATATTTTTTATGTTTTATTTTTAAACTTTAGAAATATTTTATTTCACTATTTTAATTTTTTTAATTAAATTTGAATTAAAATTTTATTTACATTAAAATTGAATTCATAATTTTTAAATTTTTTATAACATTATTAATTTTTTTATTAACATATGTCTTTTATGTAATCAGTATTTAAATTTAATTAAATAAAAAATAATATAATCAAAAATAAATAAATGAAACATTATATTATATTTAATAATAAAAATTTAACATATATATATTTTGAAATTAGGAATCAGTTTTTAACGGAGTCCTTCTAGAAGAGCCTAACACATTTTCTTTCTACATAGATCTTTTGCCTGATGGTTATCAAATTAACTAAAAAAATCATTAATCACACTCTATTCCTTCGACTCTCCTCTCTCTGCAGCCAAATTAACGCGCGCACGAGGTTAGTTACATCCTTCTCCAACCATTAGGGTTTACCTTCATCTACACTATCATCCTTCGACTCTCTACAACCAGATTGTCGCACATACGAGGTTAGTTACATTCTTCTCCGACTTAGTGTTTTGCCCCTTGTTGTAGTGTTTTGGATTTCTCAGTTATTTTCAGTTGGATTTTGATGTTAGGTTGTATATCGCTGCACTAGATTATTGAACCATATTTATGAGTGAAGAATGGTTATACTTCTTTGTTTTAAGGATGAATTAGAGTATATATTTGACTTATTTAGGTCACCGTTTTTCTTTATTGTAGATACTTCTTTATAGTTGATTGAATCATCTTTATGAGTGAGCTGTTGTACTCTCTATACAAATTACAACTTACAAGCACACTCACATGTATATAGGGTTTTCTTTCATACATTGTAACATTCTGAACTCTCCAATCGGGTGTTTGTAGGAAATTCCAAGTCCATGTTCGAGATCTTAATACTTATCATCATCACAATTGAATGATTACAGTTAGCTTTATCTCGTATTCTTCATATCTTGTCTCACGTTTGTTATAAAATTAAATATATGTACAACAACTTGTTTATACGCTTTAAGAAGGGCGCATTTATATGATATGATTCTTTTACTTTATATCTCAAATTAGTAAATTGGACACAAAGAAATTAGGTAAATCATGAGCTCGTATTTGTTGATTCACTCTGTCCTAAAACAAACAGATGATGAACAACCACGAATTACAGTTTTCCCTAAATTTTAACTTAGCCATGAAAAAAATGTGTATGGTGTTATGGTATTTCAAGAAGGTACTATATACAAATCAAGAGAAATGTGTATAATAATGTTCTTTAGTCTCTGAACCCTACATTTTGAAGTTGACAATTCAAGCTTCAGACTTACTATCAGAAATTACCGTGTGTCTGAAATCTAAATGACTAACCCAACTTATTTTTGTTAAAAAATGTGTGAATATGCGCACGTTCATTTCAAGAGAATCGTTTTTCTATGCTTGGATTGCTTCCAAGAAGAGTTAAATTCTTCTCTAGGAATCTACATTGTATTGCGCTCTTTTTGCTCTTGCTGTCCAGGTTTTCTCACTTCTCTTTTCTTTCCATGGATGTGTCTTTTTGTATAAATTTGTCGATCTACATGAATATTACTCTGATATTACGATTTGAAATAATTTACATATCAATATGCATAAAAGGAATATCATATAGAATGATCCATTAGCTGTGTATGATCTGTGTAGATTTCTCTTTTGTCTCTGGTTCAGGTGAACCAAGTAAGATATATATTATACTTTTAGCTGCATCCTTCTTTTTAAGTTTATTATCTCTTTTGTCTCTGGTTTTATCAAGATTTGAATTTTTAGGGTTAAAACTAAATTTATCTACTCTACTTAAGTTTATTATCTGTTTGTCAATTAGACCAGACTGTTTGTTTTGTTGACAATTTAGCCGAAGAAACTTGAAAGTCTTTTTATGCTGTTATGATATTTTTTGTCTCTGTAAAGTTACTCCCTTTCCCACCCACGATGTGTCCACTACCAGCCAATTTCCATCCATTTGAGTAAATTTTAGAAGAAATCCTGTTTCATGAAATGGGTTATTGGGTTTTTTAAAGGTAGGGTATTTGTATTGTGAATCAATTGTGTTTGGTAAAAAAATTAAAAAATATAATCCGAAAACAAACAAGCACTCTATAGTACTTTCATAGAAAAAGATCAAATTATTTTGAAAAAAGATCAATTTATTTTCAAAAAAATGACAATGTTCCAAATAAAGGTGTGAAAATGGGGTATACCCTAAATACTGAATTGCCATTGCTGCGAAAGAAATAGAGGTGAGAGAATCTTCTTCTTAAGCTCCTTCATTTTCTACTTTATTGTGATGTACTTTGCATTTAATGTGAGAAGTAATGTTCTGTTAAAATTTATCCGAGCTAAAACATATTCACAAAATTTATCATATATATATATATCTAATATTTTGGGTCACCAAGACTACTACCCTAATAGTCCATAAGTAGATATGCCATTGTTTAAGATGATCCATCATTATTTATATAAATAGTTTTTTAGCATTTCTTGTAGTTTGTTATTTCTAGTGTAATCCACATAGATTTGTGCAATGGATAATGTAGTGCTGCTTACAATATGTTCATCATTTCCTTGAATATTTTGAGTATTGATAATTAATTTTTATTTTTGATAAACTTATAGTAAGATTTGTTCATGGTCCAATTAGACGAGGGAATATGCAATGTGAAGGCTAAGTTTTACACATGGCCAAAAAGCTTGTTGCATGAGGAAATTATTGCATATTGTGTAGCAGTCTCGAGCTTGTTTCGAATCTAGAGTATTCACAATGAGCCATTTGTCTATAGAATAGTTGAAAATTTAGGCATATCTTGTGGTATGAGGAATATATTTTTTCACTTCAACGTGTTATTGCTTTACACAGGAATTCCATTGATCATTTGATCTATTATGTTGTAAATACTCAATTGATCGATTACACAAAAATCCTATATAATTTACCACTTTTTGTTATTGGTTTCTTCTATTCTTAGATACTTAAATATGTTTGATTTATAAAGTTTAATAAAGTATCTTTATTAGTTGTGAAGGTTTTCTTGTTTTTTAACTATATATGGAGTAAACACAGCATTGATATGGGATTTTTCTAGGTTGTTTGTTTATAGCTGGAATTCAAATATCAAGTATTAATGTTTCCTTTTAACAACAGTTGCAATGTATTTAATAAATCACAAAATCTTTGTAGCAAATTGTTCTAAAATGAACTCAGAAATGAGAATTAAGTTGTCTTGTTGATAATTATAGATGTATCATGTATGTTACTTCCAAATTAATTTCTCGTTTAGTCTTATATTATTTATAACATTGTTCCTTTTTATTTATTTTCATTATTTTAAAATGACTTAAAAATATATCATTATTTTTTAGCAGTGAAAATGAAACTCGACATTTAATCTCTTAGATTAACTTCTTGTTCTTCTTCAGTCGCGTACAACATCGACCTCCTTTCTCTAATACCAAAATATGTTATTATATAATAATATATTTTCGATTGTTTGGAGTGGCCCATTAATTTTTGTCTCACGTGAATCCCGCTATTGTTGATGATAATAGGAATCTTAGTTGACTCATAGAGAAGAGACTGACTGGATTGCTTCCAAAAAGAGTTAATTGCTTCTCTAGGAATCTACATTATATTGCGCTCTTTTTGCTCTTGCTATCTAGGTTTTCTCACTTCTATTTTCTTTCCATGGACATGTCTTTTTGTATGAATTATTCGATATACATGAATGCTATACTTATATTACGATTTCAGAACATTTACGTATCAATATGCATAAAAGGAATATGTTACGACTTGTTTCGTAAGGTGTGTTTTGGGTTCAAGAATCACGTTCTTGATCTATAAGACCGGTGAAATTCTACAATCAAAGGGCAGCGGAAGGTTTTCGATAGAGAATTTGGGGGGGGGGGGGAGGGATAGAAGAATCAAGGGTGCGAAGAGAAATACTGTTGGTCTATACCAAACAGTCCATAGTAAATAATAATAGATGAATATGGCAGAAGTTCATATCTTCATTGTTCTATTCATGGGTCCTTGGGGAAGAAAGATCAGCCTTATATAGGTGATGTCTTGCCCCAAAATATTCGGTTACAACAATAACTAGAAAATAACAGAATTCGGTTTGTAAAGTAGAAAAGGAAAACAAAACAAATAATAAAACAACAAAACAGAAATCTGGCCCATGTGCACACTAGGACCGAGATCGGGTGCCGAGAAAGGTTGCTGGAATTTATTCTAGGACCGAGGCCTTGATTTTAGACCCTAACATTATCTCCCCCTTCAAAATTCGTCGCCCTCGACGAAAAAGACCGTGGTCTGCCGAGTCTACCGAGCCTCTAATGCGCATGCTGAATATTTCAAAGAATTTGGTCGGACCTCAGCAAGTCCAGCAAGTGTTGGAGTCTTAGGACCGCATTTCTTAGAAGCCTTCGGTCTTCCTGCTCCACGACCAGTCCTTCCTTCGGCCCAGCACGCCAAGTGCAGCAAAAGAGCCATTTTTCTTCTGGGCATACTCTAAAATATCTTCAAACAACCAAGCCCAGTCCTTTATCCAGACCAGCAACACATGCGCAACAACATAGCCATGTCTTCCGACTACCTTCCTGGCTGGTGTTCGGTTGTTGGGTTGCTGGGTGAGCCCTTTTATTATATTTTGGAAATTTTCAGGAGCGTCTTCCAAAACAAGTGAAACAGTTTGGCATTCGTTTTTGCTCTTTATTTGTACCGTGGCAGCAACATTATGATTTTCCAAGGCCTTTTCTAGCTGGATGCCTTGTATTATGTTGACCCGCGACCGAGGGGCATCTTGCTGGACCGAGAAAGTGTGCAAGATAATGACACGTTCGTCCCTTGTCTCAAGCACCAAAGGTGGATCATAAAAATCTGATTCTTGGACGGGTTCTTGAACGTTTTCTTGGACTTCTTGATGATTAAACGGGGCCATGAACAATCTGGATTTGCACCTATGATTGAGCTCCCATTTTGTGCTCGGCCAGACCGTGTTATCAATGCATGGTTTGGGCAGCAGCGGCGGTTTGACATTGTATAAGGGCCTGCGACCGAATTGCAGCAAGAGATCTTTCTTGAATTTATGCCATGTCAATGCTTCCATATGGTTGCGATTCCGCAAATATGATTCATGCCACGTTCTTGCCTCTTTTGAGAAGTGAGTGCGGACAATGTCCAGCTTTGTGGCATCATTCGTCTTGCTTTCCCTAAAGATTTGCTCGGCAAATAAGAGCCAGCCCTCCAAATCAGTCCCATCAAATTCAGGAATATCAATATTTGTGAGTCGGGTTGGAGAAAGGTAGCAAGAAGCAATATTATAGGGCCGGGTGCCGAGATCTTGGCCATTATTAAACGCACCTTTTTCAATGGCTGTCAAGCTTTTTCCAGCAGCATACCTTCTGTTCATATTTGGCAGAAAAGCATTGTGCAAGGCAGCCTGTTCGGTCATATGTTGTTGTAGGGCAGCATTCATGGAGGCATATTGTTGGGTCAGCCCTTCGAGTAGGGTCTTAAGATCATCCATCTTGGCTGCTATCTGGTTTCTTTCATTTGAGAATCGTCTTGCTCTGATACCAAGAATGTTACGACTTGTTTCGTAAGGTGTGTTTTGGGTTCAAGAATCACGTTCTTGATCTATAAGACCGGTGAAATTCTACAATCAAAGGGCAGTGGAAGGTTTTCGATAGAGAATTTGGGGGGGGAGGGGGAAGGGATAGAAGAATCAAGGGTGCGAAGAGAAATACTGTTCGTCTATACCAAACAGTCCATAGTAAATAATAATAGATGAATATGGCAGAAGTTCATATCTTCAATGTTCTATTCATGGGTCCTTGGGGAAGAAAGATCAGCCTTATATAGGTGATGTCTTGCCCCAAAATATTCGGTTACAACAATAACTAGAAAATAACAGAATTCGGTTTGTAAAGTAGAAAAGAAAAACAAAACAAATAATAAAACAACAAAACAGAAATCTGGCCCATGTGCACACTAGGACCGAGACCGGGTGCCGAGAAAGGTTGCTGGAATTTATTCTAGGACCGAGGCCTTGATTTTAGACCCTAACAAAATATCATATAAAATGATCCAATAGCTGTAAATGATCTGTCCAGATTTCTCTTTCGTTTTTGGTTCAGGTGGACCAAATAAGTTGTAAATTATACCTTTAGCTGCATCCTTCTTGTTAAACCACAAACTTCTCATCTATAACTTTAGATCATGTTTTTGTGCTAAGTAATCCATTAGTCTAACAAATCTAATATTTATTTATAAAATGAACAGAAACAACTTAAATATAGGAAATCATGACAATTATCATTAAGTAAAAATAAACTAATAACTATCTAAAGATAATTGATCTTTATCAGTAACATTATAAATTATTCTCGTGGTCAACTTGTTTATTCCGTGAATTTCTTATTCGTTGCTAATATTTTCATTTTCAAGTACTTTGAATGATTGACAATTGATTTGAATATCACTTACTTCCTCAATCATTATTTTATGGATATTATGGTTCCTCACACTTTCTAATTAAAATCTTATCAATTTTGTGTGCTATGAATTAATTTCTATGTAGCCTCATTAGATTGTTTATTTTTCTTTCACTCTACTATATTTGATCTAAATGAATACTCTTACGACATTTTTTACAAGAATTATAGTTTATATTTTTATTCTCTATCAATGTCATTCTATGTTTTCTATTACTTATTTTAATTTTGTCTTAACTTTTTAGGTTTATCTTAGTTGACAACTACATGGATTGTCGAGATCGTATTGATTTGTCGAATTATGATAGATTTAGTGTAGAGTACTTGAATGGGATAGAAATTTTTCTAGAATATGCATTTCGAGAGGGTGGCGATGGTGGAAAATTTTATTGTCCTTGTAAGAAATGTGTGTTGAATAATCTAAAAGTTCGTGGAGAGATATACGATGATTTAGTTGTCAATGGAATTATGAATGGATATAGCACATGGTTTTCTCACGGTGAATTTTTATCGAATCAGTCAACTTCTCAACCTATCCCTAATGTGCAACATCATTCACCAAATAATGATATGACCCAATTAGTGCAGGAGGCATTAGTAATATTACAACAAACTACGAGAATGGATGTAGATGAAAATGATGAAGAAGACATAAACACGTTTGATGACTATGTTGAAGCAAATACTCAAGATTCTAATCCCAATTTTCAAAAGTTTGATCAATTTTTCAAAATGCTAATGAAGAATTGTGGCCTAGGTTTAAAATATTTAGCAAATTATCTTTCATTTTGAATGTTTATAATGTGAAATGTCAACATGGATGGTCCAATCAATCATTTGATACACTAATGAAAATTTTGAAGGATGCATTCCTAGATAGTAACACATTTCCAAGTTCATACAAAGAAACAAAGAAGATTGTGGATAACTTGAGTCTTAAGTATGAAAAAATCGATGCGTGTCCAAATAATTGTATGTTATTTTGGAAAGAACACCAAGATGGAGAATTGCTTGGAATATGGAACTTCTCGATGGAAAAATAACGAAGCAAGCAACCTAACAGAATCTTCGAAATCTAGTGGAGTGAAGCAGAAAAAAGTCGCTGCTAAAATATTGAGGCACATTCCTTTGATACAGAGATCACAACGTCTCTTTGTGTCATCAAAGACTTCAAACTTGATGGTGTGGCATGATAAGGAACGCATTAAAGATGGAATAATGCGACACCCAACTGACTCAAAAGCATGGAAATCTATTGATTCTCTTTATCCAGATTTTGCTAAAGATTCTCGTAATGTGAGGTTGGGACTCACTGCTGATGGGTTTAATCCATTTAGAACAATGAGGGTAAATCATAGTACATGGCATGTGATCTTGATGCCTTATAATTTACCTCCTCGGTTATGCATGAAGGAAGCTTATATGATGCTGTCATCGTTTATTCCCGGTCCATCTTGACCGGAAAATGACATTGATGTTTATTTACAACCTCTTATTAAAAAATTTGAAACAACTTCGGGAGTTTCGTGTGGAGAGTTTTGATGCTTCAAATAAAGAAATTTTCAAACTACATGCAACTTTAACGTGGACTATTAATGATTTTCCAGCCTATAGTAATTTATCTGGATGGAGTACTTATGGATCTTTTGCATGTCCTTGTTGTAACAAAGATACTTGTTCGAAATATTTGTTAGATAGAAAAAAGTTTTGTTATATGGGTCATCGACGTTTTCTAGATCGAAGTCATAATTATCGATTTGACTTAAAATCTTTTGATGGTGAAGAAGAATTAAGGTCCTCTCCTTCTATGCTCTGTGGATCAATAGTCTTAGATAAATTGCAAAATATTAAGTTTGATTATGGAAAACTTAATAAGAAAGTTACGGGCGTTGTTGAAAAGACATGGAAAAAGAGGAGCATTTTCTTTGAACTTCCATATTGGAAGCACAATCTGTTGCGTCAAAATCTTGATGTTATGCATATTGAAAAGAATGTTTGTGACAACATTGTGAATACTTTATTAAAAGTTAACAAGAAGTCAAAAGATAATGCCAACGCTCGTCTTAATTTGCAAAAGATGAATATCAGAAAAGATTTGTGGCTCAAACAACAAGGTCAAGATAGATATTATGTCCCTCCAGCATATGAGAGGATATGCTTTCTTCAAGCGTATCCAAAATCTTTAAGGACTGTTGACTTTTCTGTGGATGATAGAATAAAGGTTGATGAGATTAATGATATAAAACAAGAATTGAAGAGGATGGTTGCGAACCAAGAAAAGATGCAAGCACAAATTAATAAGTTAAATCTTTGTTGGTTGACAAGGGAGCTGTCGAGACATCTTCCACTTTATGCGAAAATGTATCTACTTAAGGTATTTTTTTACCTTTTTATGTTTTTTATTTTGATTATTACAATATTCATAATTGGTAGTACAATATTAGAACTTTAAGTATAATATTAGATGTGGGGATCTTGTGATTCTTCTATTATCTTCTTGTATTATATGTTTTTTCTTATATGGTTGATCTGTTTATATGAAAGTTTTATATATTTTTGTTTGAGTTATAGTACTGCAAATATAAAATTAATCATTTAGTTTTGGTTTTCTCTTTTGATGGTATTGATAGCGGACTGAAGTACTCATCCTCGAGTTGTCATCATCTAGGTTATGCAAAAATGAATCTACGTAAGGTATTTTTTTTTTACCTTTTTATGTCTTTTTTGTTTTGATTAATGCAATATTCATAATTGGCAGTACACTATTAGAACTCTAATTATAATATTAGATGTGCGGATCTTGTGATTCTTCTTCTTATCTTCTTGTATTAGATGTTTCTTCTTATATGGTTAATCTGCTTATGTGAAAGTTTTATATATTTTTGTTTGAGTTACAGTACTGTAAATGTAAAATTAATCATTTGGTTTTCGTTTTCTCTTTTGACGATATTGATGGCTGACTGAAATATTCATTATCGAGTTGTCATCTTCCAGGTTATGCAAAAATGAATCTACGTAAGGTATTTTTTTACCTTTTTATGTCTTTTTTGTTTTTATTATTGCAATATTCATAATTGGCAGTACACTGTTAGATCTCTAATTATAATATTAGATGTGCGGATCTTGTGATTATTCTTCTTATATGGTTAATCTTCTTATATGGAAGTTTATACTTTTTGTTTGAATTATAATACTGTAGAAGGAAAATTCATCAAATTCATCATTTGTATTAGGTTTTTTCTTTTGATGTTATTGATTGTTGACTGAAATATTCATCATTAAGTTGTCAGGAAGAAGAAATATGGACACGGTAAACAATTTTTTTTTCAAATTTCTTATATATTTAATTCACATTAAAATACATTTTTTATTTCGTATCTTAAAAAGAATATTCTTTTACATAATTGCAGTGAGGCCCAAGAAGAAGATCAAGTAGATGAAATCATCAATTTCTAGTTTTCTATTTCAACTTTTTGTTCAAAACTATTTTGTTTGTTTGAAATCTTATGAATCTTTTGACTATGATATGATATTATGAGATAATTGTGATTTTATTAGATAATTGTGTTAAGAGAATTTATATTAATTTTGTTATAATTAAAAATGTCAATAATTAGTATAAAATAAATTTTCTTAGTGATTATTTAATTTAATAGAAAAGCAAATAAATATTCAAATAAAATTGTAAAAAATAAATCAATGTTATAATATTAAGAATTCCTAAAAATTAAATAGACCTTTAGCAACGCTTAAATTAATGTTACCGACGCTTAATTAATCGTCGTTATAACTTGCGCCCACCCTACTTCTGGCGACGCAATAATAAGTGTCGGTAATATCTTTGGCGACGCTTTTAAGGGTTGGGAAAAGTCTTTTTAAGCGTCGCCGAAAGTCTTTTTGTTGTAGTGGGAGGAGATATCCGGAGTAGTTTCAACTCCAAGCTTAGTCGAAACGACGATTGCTGAAAATCAAGACATTTGTTTGATACTTCCAAACATGAGAAATTTGTTACTTTTTGTGTAAGTTAGGAAATTTACTTGAAAAAAAAGAGATCCACTCTTTGTGACTTAACAACTTACAAACATATACCAACAAATAAATTCATATAGCAAGACAAGAAACCTAATAACTTCTATAAAATAGAAACCATGTTCTCCAATTAATAAGGACAACCTGACAAAGCAACTGACAAATAAAGAAATGTACATGATTGTTTTTGAAAATTCATAAGGTGATACAAGTGTAAAACACATCTCCTCCACAAAGTCTCCATTTTATTCAATAATAAACAACCATTGAATGTCTAGTACTTAATTTTATCTACAAAAGAAACTTGAATCCAAACATAAAAGTCACATCCTTAAGCTTTAACATGTTATTGAAATATGAGCAGACTAACCAAAGAAAAGAGAAGTTCATCACACAATTTTTTTTCTCACGTGAAGCAAAGGAGATATCCATATCCAAACAAAATCCTAATTAATAAGTTAAACGAAATAAATTATATAAAAAGAAATATAATACCATATATATCCAAACCCTAACGATATAGGTCGTAAACACTTTTTGATACGTGAAAGGTAACAGATGAAGTTAGATCGTTGATTTTACCTGTTCTATCACTAACTTACATGATGATTGAGGTCGAGTCGAGTGACGAATGTTGAATGAAAACCTAGATCTTCCAAGGCTGACGAACAACGATACAAAGGAAACTTAACTTTGAAACATGAAAACAATATTGCTTGCCTAATGTATGAAAAAAATATGTTAATTCAATATCAATGCTGAATCAATGTCGAATGTTGAAAGATCGATCATAGTATTTCTTACCTAATGTATGAAAACTCAGATAAAAACACATTAGAAAAGATTAATGAAAATCATATTTCTTACCTACGTTGTTAGAAAAATTAAGTAGGTTAATTTTAAACCGGCCAGAGAACTTAATTAATCTCAATTTCCATGTGCAGGTACAGATCAAGCCGCAGCATAAACCGGCTGGAGAACATACCGCAGTAATCCGGCTCCAAATGATCAAGTCTTGATCAAGAGGAACCAGCTACAATATTCTAACCGGACCGGCTAGCAATAACCTTTCATTCCAGCCGGCTCATATTACGAAAAGATCAACCGGAAACTTTGAAATATAAGATGACGTAATATGACGAAGATAGAAATTTCTTGGAAATATACAAGAAGATAAGATTCGTATCAGAAGCATGCCATAAAAACAATAATGATCTGATTATCCAAGATCCGAAGCAAAATCTGAATCAGGCAGCCAGAGCGTGCATGATTGCCATGTGTCCAAATATGCAATCCGCTCACGTCATCAGAACCTGACCGGTGCACGCATGCCTACCAAGTGTTAGAAAGGTTAAAACGTGCACGCAACATTTCTGAACCGGCGTGGTTTCAGATAACCAATCCATCGGAGAGAGAAAAAGGTGACCGTTAGGATATTCCCCACTATAAAAGGAAGACGAAAGGTCTTCATTAAACACGGGCTCTAAACTTACAAGAGAGTGAATTGAACATCCAACAGTAAAGAGAAATCTCAGGCGCGACTCTAAATAATAGTTTCAATTCTTGAAAGCGTTGTTATTGTATTACATTAGAGTGAAGTAGTGTAACCGACGAGTAGTGATTAAAACTCGTTCGGCATTGTGTGAGTGTTGTAACATTCAAGTTAGTGAAAATCCTTCTCATCATCTGAGAAGAAGGGATGACGTAGGAGAGTTTTCTCCGAACATCCATAAAAAATCTTGTCTCGTGTCATTTTTTTATTTCCGGCTTACTTACTCTAAACCGAACTATCACTTACTTCAAACGAAACCGGAACATAATCCTCTTTCTTAACAAAACCGGTTTATCCATCCTCTCTAACCGACTCCTTATAAACATCATTCAAACCATGTGTGTTGCTTCAATCTGAAATAGATATTTCCGTCGTTGAGCTCGGTTCAAGAGTCTGTGACAGCTTGTGCAGTGTTAAGAAGCGGTTTTAGTCTCTAACCGGACTATCACCAACCAGTGCGTGTATTGTGTTGTAAGCGGTCACCCTTAAAACCGGAATCCTGGTCCTCCAAGGGAGATCCCGATCCTAACATACGATATGAAAACTCAGAGTGAAAGGAGTGAAGGACATCACTAAAAAGAGTGAAGGACATACGCGAATGAAAGTTTAGATATTATGCACATCATTTTCGATGCTCAATATTAAATATATTATTTATAAATTAATTTTCTATATTATATATTATTTAGGTTTCCACATAATATTCGACGCACCAAATTATCCACGTAGTTTCCGACGTACCAAATTATCACTTAATTTTCAACGTACTAAATTATCTATGTAATTTTCAACGACTAATATTAAATATATTAATTTTTCTTTTATTATTTATAAATTAATTTTCTATATTATATATTATTTAGATTTTCAAGTAATTCTTGACTTAATAATATTATCTCCTTATTTTTCAACCCCCAATATTTAATATATTATTTATAAATTCATTTTTTATAATATATATTCCCTAAATCTACACTTTGTATAATTCATTATAAGATTGTAAATGACAACATGCATGTTGGTTTCTTAATCCCATTTCTAGAAATAAGTTTCTAGAAACCTACTAGAGTAATATTAGTTCAATTTTTAGTACATGTGCAAGACTGCCATTTTTGTTATTGATTATGTCTTGAAATTTACATATGCTTGAGGGTTTATTCTATCTCATCTGTTGTACCTGGTTCAGTATTATACATTGTGTTTGAGGTTCAATCCTATGTATCAATTTTAATTGGAGGAGCTCTATCATTCAATCTAGTATTTCCTTCAAACGAACCAGATATATGGAGATTAATGAGAATGTGGTCAATTTGGATGTCCAGTAAGTTCGATTTTGGGAGATTATATAGTAAATTTGATTGAATTAAAGCAAATGAAATTAACGATTATGATAACAAGGGGTAAAGTAAATGCAGGCTGATATCTAGCTCTTTTGCAACCGTCCCTTCTCTTCGTGTTGGAGATTGTTCAAAAAATGAGAAAGAAGCTCTGAATTATAATTCCTTTCTTCTGAAGTCCTTTGCAGCCGTATGGTCTGTAGATACAATTGCATTTCTTGGCATGTATGTTTGGAAGGTAAATCTCTTCTTCTTCTTTTCTTTTATGAACAACAACCTGCATTTTCACTCGTTTTCCTGATAAAAAATTCCTGACGCGGATGGGTTGGCTACAGAAAAGAGAATAAAGATTCAGTTGGAGTTGTTGACAAATCAATTTATGTGGAAGGAAGGTAATATTGAAACTCAACTCCTATAAGTAAAGTAAATCAGAAACATTTGATAGACATTCTTTAGATTATGGTGGAAGAGATAAATACTATTGTCATAATTAGGAAAGACCTACACCATCTTCTTTTCTTTCAAGTATTTATGTTTCCTATGATTGACTATGTAGAGAGTAGGCTCTGCTGTTAGCTAAAGTTATGTGATAAAAAATAAAATTATATTAATTTTTTTTTTGTTTATGCTAAAGGAAGTGGCAATTGGTTAATAAACCCATCGCTATTTTTTTTTTTGCTAAAGGAAGTGGAAATTGGTTAATAAACCAATCGCTATTTTTTTTTGTTTTTGCTAAAAGAATGGAAATTGGTTAATAAACCAATGGGCCAATAGCGATTGGTTATATACCAATCGCCATTGCCAATTAAGGCAACATTGAGGAGACTTCTGCCGATTGAGAGCGATTGATATATGATCAATCGTTATAGGCCTATAACGATTGGTTTGGAGTTTAATAGCGATTGGTTTACCAATCGCTATAGACTTTTTTTACTAGTGATTATTTAGGTTTCAATGTAATTTTGGAAGATGATTAGTATTATCTAATTTTCTGCTATCAATATATTATTTTATTTTATATTATATATTAATTTTATATATTATAGGTTATTTATGTTTTCACATCATTTTCGACAGCAACCATTAAATATATTATTTTTTATTTTACTTTATTTTGTTTATAAATTAATTTTCTATAGAGGAATTATAGGGAAATTTGTGATAGAGAATGTGGGAGGGAATGACGTGTCAACACATCACTGCCTAGAAAATAGATAAAGGTTTAGGAGAGAGATGAGAGAGAGAAAATTTGTTAAATTTTCAACGAATCATATTGCGCAATATAATGCCTTCTCCCAAATTCTCCCCCAATCATTTCTCTTTTCTATATTATATTATATAGTATTCACATTTTAAAATAAATTGAAATAGGTTGATTTTAATATTAAAAGAATTTAATATTTTGGGATTAAATTTTTAACAATGAAGTTATTTTAAATTTATCTATTTGAAAAACACATTTTGAAACATGACCAAATATTCCGTTGGAATGATCAAAACAAATTACTAATGACATACATTCAGTTAGATCCGTGAGGTTCTGCACAAACAAAGCAACCAAATATCCATAACCAATTAAAATATTTATCTATTTAATGAAGTTCAAACACGAGTTACAACACTATTTGGGCATCCAAGATAATTAAATATAGAATGTGTAGGGACAAACAATTAATTTGACTTTCTATATTATTTTATGGTCTTTTTCTTTTTAAATTCCGTGTGGTTCAAAAAGTGTGACGCAAATGTGTATATTTCTTCAACAAAATAAGCATTGCAAACAGAGGCTTCCACTTTCAATTTGTTTTTTCACTTTTTCTTTAAATGATGTAAAAACCTACAAATTATCATGTTATTAAGAAATCTTAAATAATATATGTAGTGAAATAAAATATATTATGTACCTTTCAAATAGATACATCCATCTAAAATGAACGGAGCTCCAACTCTAGCTTCGTAAATAAGATGCAAGAAAAGATGCTCTATTGAGTCAAAAAATGGAGGAAATATTCTTTCAAGGTTGCAAAGAATCACAGGAATATCAACTTCCATTCTTTCAATATTTGAAATACTCAATGTTGTTGAGTGAATTTTATGAAAAACGTTACTCAAATTTGTCAACGCTCCCCACACATAATTTGGCAATAATTCTTTGAAAGCAATTGGAATCAATCGTTCCATAAAGATATGACAATCATGACCTTTCAATCCACTCAACTTGCATCTTTTAAAATCAATACATCTTGCAATGTTTGACACGTAACAATCATGAAATTTTAGACTCTTAATCCATTCAAAAATTATACTATTTTCTTCTTTGATTAATGTATTAAATAGATTTAGGCTTCGGACCATTACTATCGGGATGCACATGCAAGAGGGACGATTGCAATGTAGAAACAAGTCTTTCCTTAAAATGATATTGTATTTTGTCTTTCCTTTCACATTCATAACGGTGTGAATGACATTATCGCAAACATTTTTTTTCAATATGCATGACATCAAAGTTGTGACGGATGAAAGAATATTTCTAAAAAGGAAGCTCCCAAAAAATACTTTTTTTTTGTCAATTTATGCAACACACTGAAATCTGAAGGCGTGCCATTGAGATTTTCCATAGCCGTTGGCAAATCACATACCATTGACAATATTTCTTTGTTGCTCAATCTTTGTGGGGAGGTGACAACTCAATTCAGTATATGATGAATTTTTTTATCTCGTTTGAATCGATGTTATTTTAATAAAACTTGTCTATGAGAATCAAAGAAGCACGCATTCGTACCAAATTTCAGTCGAAACGATTTTAAATTTTTCATACATATAGGATATCAATGAATTCCAGCAGTACTCCAACCAGATAACATTCCATATGCTGGAAAATCATTTATCGTCCATAAAAGAGTCATTCTCATATTGAATTTTAGTCCACTTAATATGTCAAATGTTCGAACACCTTCCACCTACAATTGTTTTAACTTTTCTATTAATGGTTGCATATATATGTCAATAATTTTTGGATTTGATGGTCCGGGAACAATCAACGAAATAAATATATATTGTGTCTTTATACACATACCTGGTGGAAGATTGTATGGAGTCACCGTTACCGGCCAAGAATAATATGTAGACATATCAAAAGGTACAAATCCATCAATGCATAGTCCTAAACGAATATTGCGATTCTCGGCAGAAAATTCTAGAACTTTACGGTCAAATGATTTCCACGCCTCTCCATCTGAAGGATGACACATCACGCCATTTTGAATATCATGTTGCGCATGCCAGGTCATGTGTTCTTCTATTACATTTAAAGCGTATAACCTTTGTAACCTTAGCGTCAAATACAAAAATATTAATTTTCTCTAAGGGTGTGCTTGATAACCCTGGAATTGGAATTGGAATTGGAGGGTCCAATTCCAATTCTTATGTTTGTTAGACACTTTCATATTAAGAATTGGAATTGGAATTAGAATTCCAATGAAATTCAATATAGTGTAATTTAATAGTTCTCAATTCCAATCTTTTTAGGTCGAAATTGTAATTCCAAATTAACATGTTTTTTTATGTTTTTGACATGTTTAAAACGTTTTTCACACATTAAACACGTTTAACACGTTTTTCACACGTTTAACATATTTTTCATATTTTGGCACGTTTAACAAGTTTTGACACATTTAACACGTTTTTTACGTCATTAAACGTTTAACACGTTTTTGACACGTTTAACATGATTTTCACGTTTTTAACACGTTTTACACATTTTTGACACGTTTAACACGTTTTTGGCACGTTGAACACATTTTGACACGTTTAACACGTTTTTGACACATTTAACACGTTTTTGACACGTTTAACACGTTTTGACACATTTAAAACATTTTTCACGTTCTTGACACGTTTCACACGCTTTTGATACATTTAACACGTTTTTTCACGTCCTTGACACGTTTAACACGTTCTTGACACGTTTAACACGTCCTTGACATGTTTAACATGATTTTCACGTTTTTGACACGTCTAAAACATTTTTGGCACGTTTAATACACGTTTAACACGTTTTGACACATTTAACACGTTTTTCACGTCCTTGACACGTTCAACACATTTTTGACACATTTAACACGTTTTTCACGTCCTGGACACGTTTAACACGTCATTGACACGTTTAACACGTCATTGACACAATTAACACATTTTTAACACGTTTAACATGATTTTAAGGTTTTTAACACGTTTTGTCACGTTTAGCACGTTTATGACACGTTTAACACGTTTTGACACATTTAACGCATTTTTCATGTCCTTGACACGTTTAACACGTTTTTGACACGTTTAACACGTTTTTCACGTCCTTGACATGTTTAACACGTCCTTGATATGTTTAACACGTTTAACATGATTTTCACGTTTTTAACACGTTTATCACGTTTTTGACACGTTTAACATGTTTAACACGTTTTGACACGTTTAGCACGTTTTGACACATTTAACACGTTTTCACGTCCTTCACACGTTTAACATATTTTTGACATATTTAACACGTTTTTCACATCCTTGACACGTTTAACACATCCTTGACTCGTTTAACACGTTTTTGACATGTTTAACATGATTTTCACATTTTTGACACATTTAACACATTTAACATGTTTAACACGTTTTCACATTTTTGACCACTAAACACGTTTTTTTACGTTTTTGACACGTTTAACACGTTTTCACGTTTTTGACACCTTTAACACATGTTTTTACATTTTTGACACATTTACCTCATTTTTGATACGTTTAACATGTTTTTCACGTTTTGCACGTTTAACAAGTTTTTCAAATGTTTGGAACGTTTAACATGTTTTTGACACGTTTTCATATTTTTAACACGTTTTAAACGTTTTTAACACGTTTTACACGTTGTTGACACGTTTCAAATGTTTTTTATGTTTTTGAAACGTTTGACACATTTTTAACACATTTAACATGTTTTTAACACGTTTTGGCACGTTTAATAAGTTTTTCACTTATTTGGCACGTTTAACACATTTTTGATATGTTTAACACATTTCTACTTTTTGACATGTTTAACACGTTTTAAACTTACAAAACCTATGAAAAACATGTTAAACTTATTAAAAATGTCAAAAACGTGTTAAATGTGCCAAAAACGTGAAAACGTGTTAATAACGTGATGTATGTGTGAAAACGTGAAAATGTGTTAAAACGTGTGAAAACGTGTGAAAAACATGAAAAACGTGTTAAAACATGTGAAAACGTGTTAAAACATGTGAAAACGTGTTAAAATTGCCAGAACGTGAAAAACATGTTAAACGTGTCAAAAATGTATAAAACATGTGAAAAACGTGTTAGACATGCCAAAAATGTGTTTAACGTGCCAAAAACGTGAAAAACATGTTAAACGTGTGAAAACGTGTTAAACGTGAAAAACGTGTTTAACGTGTTAAACGTGTGAAAAACATGTTAAATGTGCCAAAACGTGAAAAATGTGTTAAACGTGTCAAAATGTGTTAAACATGTTAGACATGCCAAAAACGTGTTAAATGTGTGAAAAACGTGAAAAACATGTTAAATGTGTGAAAAACGTGTTAAACTTAAGTGTGTAAAAACGTGAAAAATGTGTGAAAACGTGAAAAATGTGTTTAATTTGTTAAAACGTGGGAAAAACGTGAAAAACGTGTTATACTTGTGAAAACGTGTTTAACGTGTTAAGCGTGTGAAAAACGTGTTAAATGTGCCAAAATGTTAAAAAAACGTGTTAAACATGTCAAAAATGTATAAAACGTGTTAGACATGCCAAAAATGTGTTAAACGTGTGAAAAATGTAAAAAAACATGTTTAATGTGTGAAAAACGTATTAAACATGTTAAAAAAGTGAAAAACGTGTTAAACTTGTTAAAGTGTGCGAAAAACATGTGAAAACGTGAAAAACGTGTTAAACTTGTTAAAACATATGAAAATCATGTTAAACTTGTTAAAACGTGTGAAAAACGTGTGTAAATGTGTGTAAAACGTGTGAAAATCGTAAAAAATGTGTTAAAACGTATGAAAAACGTGAAAAACGTGTGTAAAACGTGTGAAAAACATAAAAAATGTGTTAAAACGTGTGAAAAACGTGAAAAACATGTTTATCGTGTGAAAAACGTGTTAAACATGAAAAACATGTGAAAAATGTGTTAAATGTGCCAAAACGTGCAAAAACGTATTAAACGTGTCAAAAATGTATAAAACGTGTTAAACATGCCTAAAACGTGTTAGACATGCCAAAAACGTGTTAAACGTGTGAAAACGTGAAAAACGTGTTAAACGTTTGAAAAACATATTAAACAAGTTAAAAACGTGCCAAAAACGTGAAAAACGTGTTAAACTTGTTAAAACGTGTGAAAAAC
Source organism: Impatiens glandulifera (assembly GCF_907164915.1). Taxonomy (NCBI): domain Eukaryota; kingdom Viridiplantae; phylum Streptophyta; class Magnoliopsida; order Ericales; family Balsaminaceae; genus Impatiens; species Impatiens glandulifera. The sequence continues at coordinate 14,208,824 of NC_061868.1, forward strand.
ATGTTAAACGTATTAAAAATGTCAAAAACGTGATAAGCATACCAAAACATGAAAAACATGTTAAACGTGTAAAAATATGTTTTAAGTGTGAAAATGTGTTAAACATGTCAAAAACGTGTTTGAACGTGCCAAAAACGTGTAAAAATGTTTTAAACATGTCAAAAACGTGTTAAACATGTCAAAAACGTATTAAACGTGCCAAAAACGTGAAAACATAATTAAAAAGTTAATATTTTGAACCGATATTTTATTTTTACAAACATAGAAATTATAATTGAATTACAATTCTATCATTTTCCCAAACATTGGAATTGAAATTGAATTACAATTCTATAATTTTTTCAAACATAGGAATTGAATTGTAATTCAATGCCAATTCTCATGGAATTGGAATTAGAATTCCAATGTTAATTCCAATTCCAATTCCTCCTCATCAAACACACCTTAAGGTTTTTTCTTTGTAGAGTTGACTTCAGTTTGTTTGTATCTTGTTTGCAAACAAAACTTACAATGCTCAATTAGATTATCATTCTTCCAGAAAAGCATACAACGTTTAAGACATACATCAATCTTTACAACCGGTAAACCTAGATGTTTAAGTAGTTTTTTTCGCTTTATAATAATTTCTAGGCAAGTTGTTGTCACGTGGAATTAGATCGCGCAACAATACAATAATGTCATCCATTGCACTTTCAGATAAATTATAATTAGATTTAAGAGTTATAAGTCTCGCAGTTGCTTACAATTTAATTTGTTTCGCTTGGGTGACCTGACCAAATAAGTTGATCTGCAGCAAATAACATTTCCCAAAATTTGTCGCATTCAATAAGTTTATCTACTGAAACATTAAATAAAGAACCTGCACCTTCATCTTGTATTGGTAGATCATAACTAGCTGCGGCAATAAAAACTATTATATGGTACAAATTAATGTCGTAAACAATAGAATTTGGTTCAACATTAATTTCCTCCGAAAATTGTACAAACTGAGTTAGTGCTTCCCCGTGACATACCCACGTATGATAGTTCTCGATAAAACTACTATGATAAATATGATTTCTACAAGTTTATGAATCTTGAAATTTACAATTTCCGTATTTTCTACATGGGCACAAAATATTTCCTCCATTCATACCGTTAGCATTGTGTATAGAAAATTGAATAAACTCTTCTACCCCTTTAATAAATTTGTTAGTTAATCCTCGACGATTTGACAAATTTTTGTTGTACATCAAAAGTCGATTTTCTCTCATACTTTTTTTATAAAATTGTAATTGCCCAAAAATTTAATTGAAATTACCTTGGATAGACTCTCTTGAGAAACTTTTAACAATTATTACAAATGAATAAAAAATAGTGATGGACATATCTATATTATTCTAATAGCAGTTAAAGATTATTCATCAACGAATGCAAAACGATAAGCTCCGTTAAATCTCCAAATATAAGGACTGATCTTTAAAAGCCCTGGAATATAATCAAAATTTCAAATAAGAAACAAAAAATTTGGAAGAATCATTTGGTTGTTTTATAACATTAACAACAATATCATGTTTAGTATATATCTAGAAATTGTTGACAGGAAAACAAACTATTAAGGCTAGATTGTTCTCCATGTTAGTATACATGTTTTAATGATTATTGAACCAGACACAAACCTCCCTGAAAAAAGTTAATTAGATGCTGACCAAGGGACTGGGGATTTCAAATGTTGTAGTACCATATCTGTTATCAGTAGTAGAAAATGAGTGATGAAGTACAAAATTAAATGGGTTTCCCTATAGTTAGGGTAACGGGAAATTATTAGCAATTTAATAAAGGTAAACAACACAAAACTCTTAAGCAAAGAGTATGAATAACAATATACATATACAAACTACAATAGCAATGAAACAAGAATTCTTAGAGGAAAAAACACCAGTACTTCATCAAAAGGATGTGAGTCTTGATTTAACTTCAGGTCCTCCTATAATCGCTGAAATTAAAAGATATCATGAATTTTTTTCAAAAAGGATGCTAATTTATAAAAACACGGTTTAAGTCCAGCAAAAATAAATGTTCATCACAAATATTTGTGTTCATGGTTTAATTTTATCTTTGTTTCAACTCTACTAACTAAAGGTATGCATCGTCATCACCCAAGATGGAATATCAATTAAATTCTCCATAAATCAATTTAAATAATGAGCATTTCCTTCAAACTTGGGTTGATAGTCTATGTCTTATTTCCTTATATGTCTTTGTTTTGTTCCAAATCACATATCTCTTTGGGTGTGTTTGATGAGGGTGGAATTGGAATTTGAATTGGAATTGAAATTGGAGGGGTCAATTCCAATTCAGGTGTTTATTTGAAGAATTAAATTTAGGAATTGGATTTGAAATTTAAATTCTGATGGAATTATAAACCATGTATTTATTAGCTTTTGAATTCCGGTCAAATTAGATAAGAATTTTAATTCCAACCAAACAGATCTTCTTCCTTTCACCTCTCTCTTTCCCCATTTTCAGCCCGTAACATTTTTCTCATTTCCTTTCACTTTTCTCTCTCTTCTTCCCCATTTTCCAGTAACATTTTCCCCATTTACCCGATCTATCTTCTTTCTCTTCTATTATGTAACAGAAGACGACGGGCGACGACGGGCGACGATCTCTCACTGGCAGCGACGAGCGACAATTCCTCACTGGCGGCGACGATCTCTCACTGCTTCAACATCAGGTACCTCCATATATCTCTTCAACGCTCATGGGAAACACTTTCTATTTTTTTTGTTTCTAGATCTGAATGCGATTAGATATTCTTTTCGTTGAGAATATTATCCTTTCTGCAATACACAAATCATATGAAAAAGATATTTGATCTTAATGATAGGATCATGGTATTTTGCAATAGAGTTTTAGTGATGTAATGTATTTGTGAATAGCAGTAGACCCTTTATTTTTATATGTGATGCTTTATGATTATATTGTGGCTATTTATGGGGCATATGATAAGATTAGATTATGTAGAATATGATAAGTGTTAGTTTGATAAATATGTTGGTTAATATCTAGTAAGATTTTGACTATTTATTAGGATTTTGATTCCTAGGATTGATTCTAAATTCATTTCTGATTTTTCTGGTTTAAAGTTTAAATTTATGTAATCTTAGTTTTTAAGTAGAATAGATTTAATAACCGAAGATTAGGATCATAAGATGAAATCAGGTTGAATTGAGAAATATTGAAATCTAAGTTGTGACAATTCAGGTTTGAGGCTAATAAGTTCATGTTGAATTTAGGATGAGTTAGTATTTTAATCTCAGATTGAGTAGTTTAATGTTGACACATACTCAATATCTTTTTGGTCGCCATTAATTGCAATTGTGAATGAAGCATATGATACATATAAACCTTATTTAATTTTATTTATTTTGCAGAACGTGGTATCTTGTTAATGGATGATAACAGTTTAGTACAAGTAAAAAAAAGAAGATTAATTCTTGATGTGATAACTCAAACCACTATTGCAATTGTGGATTGGTTACAAGAACAACCTATACTAAGAGTCCCACGATATGACACTGAGGAAAATAATGCATTAAGAAAAATATTGTTAAAAAGATTATATGGAGAAAAAGACAAGACTTGTTTTGACTTATTACGATTCACAAAAGACAGTTTCACTATATTTTGTGAATTGTTGCGTGAAAAGGGTTTACAAGATAATAACAATGTGACGGTTGAAGAATCTGTAGCCATGTTCTTACTTGTACTAGGACATGGAGTAAAACTTCGGGTACTTGGAGGTATCTATATTCGTTCATTAGAGACAATTAGTAGGCGCTTTCATGAAGTACTACGCTTGGTTCTCAGTTTAAGTAAGGATTTTATAAGATTACCTAATAAAGTTGAGAATGTTGATGAGAATGATCATAAATGGAGATGGTTCAAGGTTAGTATCAAAATTAAGTTTGACATATATTTCTAGATTATTTTAGAAATTATATAGTTTAATTTTAATTTTTTTATGATTGTCTTGGAGCTTTGGATGAAACACATGTTGAGATGACTATTACACTTAAGGATCAAGGTAGATATCAAAATAGGAAACAACAGATAACAACTAATGTTTTGGGAGTATGTGATAAAAAGAGTTTGAAATTTCTTTATGTTCTTCCTAGATGGGAAGATTCATCATCAAATTTAAAAGTTTTACGAAGTGCATTAGTGAGAGAAAGGGATCCATTTCTTGTGCTGACTAGTATTGTTTTTTAAATTTTATTTATATTAGTAGCATTAAGAAGACTAATAAATTTGAATTTTATTTAGGAAATTATTATCTAGTTGATGCTGGATATGCAAATACTCCCGGATTTTTAGCTCCTTATAGTTCTACTCGTTATCACCTAAATGAATGGTCAAGTCATGGTAATCGTCCTTCTAACTATAAGGAATTATTTAAACTACGACACTCTTTAGCAAGAAATTCAGTAGAGAGAACATTTGGATTATTGAAAAAACGATGGGCAATACTTCGTCAATCATCATTTTTTGGTACTAATACACAGGTGAATTTTTATAACATAATTATAAGAATTGGTCATATTATTTCATTGACATAGATACACAAATATTTGTCTCAATAATTAATTTACTTGAATGACAGGTTCGTATTATTAATGTTTGTTGTGTTCTTCATAACTACATTCGTGAAATTGCAAGTGAATTGGATTATCCATTGTTGCATGAGGTTGATTGTAGATGTATAGTCAATATCAAGTTAGGAGTGGTAGAACTTAATTACATGTTTTTAGTGATTTTAGTTTATGTTAAGCTATTATAATTGTGGTGATGTGTATCTTCTTTTATCAATATAAAATCTTTGTTGCTTTCTTTTCTAATCAATCTTATATTTTCACTATATGTTTTGAAAAGATAAGGAGAATGAAGACTAAATCGTATCTCAAATGAACATCAATGATGAATAGTGTGATAACAAATGTATTGCTTGAGAAACATAATTTGGGAAATCATCCTCCTAACGGATGGAAATCTGTTGCATATGTTGTTGCGGTTAGTGCATTACACAATCAATGTAATGTTAATGTTAGTAGGGAAAATATACAATCGCGACTTAAGACTTGGGATAAACATTATGTTGTTATAAGTGCTATGCTTTGTACGAGTGGATTTGGATGAGATTGGGATAGAAAAATAGTGAAAGTGGATAGTGAAGAAGTTTGGACAACTTATGTTAAGGTATATTAGTTTATGTTGCTTGAATTCTTATTTTAAGATAACATTTATATATATATTTTTGTGACTTGTTTATAGGCACACCCAGATGCGAGTCATTATAGAAGTAAAATTGTTGAGAATTGGGAAGATTTGTCAATTATTTGTGGACAAGATAAAACTAATGGAAGTGGAGCTGAAACAACTGATGAAGGCGCAAGAGCTATGTTTGAAGATATAGAAAGTTGTTCAAAATTAAGTAAAGAATCAACTAGTGTAGAAAGACCTTCTAAAAGAACTCGTCATAATGATATGGCCACTGCAATATCCAGATGGCTGACGTGGTTGGTAAGGCATACAATGTTGAAAAGACAAGTGCTCAACAAGTTTTTGATAAACTATCAAAAATTACAGACTTAGAGGAGACACAATTTCTACAAGCTGTTGATGTACTCACAACAAACGAAAGGAAGTACGAAGTGTTTCTAACAATCCCTGAGCGTATGAGGCGTGCATGGATTTTGTTACAAATAAAGAGGTGATCATCAAGTTATGAGATTTTCAATTTCTTATTTTGTGGCTTTTAACGTGTTTCTTTTATTATTAAGACTGTTTTTATCTTATATATGGGTAGGAAGATACTTGAAACTTATTGCATACAAAATTATAAACTTTTCTATGCTACTTTGATCTTCTATCAAAATATTATTATAACTTGTGTTAGATAAAATTGACCGGTCTAGATCCTAACAACTTGTTTGATATTATGCTATTTTTTAGTAAAAAAATTGTCTTGCTGAAAATTGGTTTAAATAAGTTGTTTTTTTTTGTTAGAATTTTTGTTTAAAATTATTGATATAAAGTTACTTTTAATTATTTGTCAAAATAATGTTCTCAAAATAATTTCTTCCAAACAAAAGAATTGTAATTGAATTACAATTCTATCATTTCCCCAAATATAGAAATTGGATTTGAATTACAATTCTATCATTTTCCCAAATATAGGAATTGGAATTGGAATTAGAATTCAATGTCAATTCCAATTCCAATTCCAATTCCAATTCCAATTCCAATTCCAATCATCAAACACACCCTTAAAGTAATTATTTCCACCTATCTTCAAGGAAGTTGGTGACCCATACAAGAGGTTTCTTCTCCATATTTTTAAACCAACAAAAACACTTTCAAAATTGATTTCAAATAGCATACTAATAACTAGTGCTCTACTTGAGCCAACATGACAATCTCTCCACGGGCAACATATTCACATTTCAAAACCTGAAAAAAAATATATGAGGAGGGATTTGCTTAATTTCAGTTCAATGTTCTTTTTCAATTATATACCTGCATCCATCCCAAATTAATAAGTCAAGATCATATGCAACAGCTAAAATATATAATAACTAAAATGCCATTTCACAGAAAAATTGAAACGATCGTCCAATCTAGTCCTAGATGTCCAAACCTTCCCGATCGTCCAACCTGAAAGTGACCGCCAGAACAACCATTAACCAAGCATTCTACCGATCAACTTAAAAAAAAAAATAAAGCAAAATTAATCAATAGAGCAACCTGATTATGTTATCACCATCCTCAAGAGCCACAATTATAGTGATACCCATATTTCCAAACTCATCAAAACATGCCATATTATTAACATAAAGAAACCAAATCCTTCGTTATGACATTTTCTCTAAACCTAGATATTATAAATGTTTGTCATTTGCGATATAATTTATGACGAAAATAAATGTAGAAAATAAAGTTGAATGTAAAGTCAAAACCCTTTCGAAAATTTACAACGTACACTGATATTTTCTAAGGATTGTTTGACAAATTAAAAAAAAAAAATTCACACTAAACATTTTCGTCGTAAATTTAATCCAAAATATAGTGTAAATTAATTGACGGATTTTCCTATGGAAATTTATCTTTTAATTTAGCGGCGATTATTAATTATGAGTAAATATCTTTATTTATTGTGACAAAGTTTTTTTCATTTATTAATTTTTCGACGATTAATTTTTTTTTTGGATTAAACCGTCACGATTGTCATTACATATTTTTGATGCTAACTAAACGTCGATAATTATTCGTCGATAATGGTACATTTTTTTGTAGTATAAGTTCACTTTATGAGTGAGATATACAGGCTACTGATAGCATCAAAATAAACTCACTTTTATATTTATTTATTTTTCTTATTATCTTATTATAACCCTTTTCCCGGCCAAGTTTTATTTGATAAGGCACATGAGAACTTCATGTGTCTGGCTATATAGTTGGCGTCACTTAGCACCAACGCACGCAATATCGCCCACCAGGTCCCCAACCACAGCACCGACGGCCATACTGATCAAACGAGTACTGCATTTCTTCACTTTTGGCTTCTTCTTCGTATGCCTTGAGAGCTGCCACCTCTTCAGCGTTACGACACCACCGCACACAATATCGCCGACCAGGCCCCCAACCGCAACACTTACGACGAAACTGATCCTCCGAATACTGCGTTCCTCCCACTACTCCAGCTTGTAATTCATATGCCTCGAAAGCTGCCACCTCTTCTGCGTTACGACACCACCGAACACAATATCGCTTTCCAGGTCCCCAACCGCAACACCGGCGACCATACTGATCCTCCGAGTATTGAGGTTCACCGCCAGCTACCACATGGTCTGGTTTCTTCTTATCCTCCTCTACATATCATGAATACCATAAACAATAATAAGAATATATTGATTAATTAGTTTTCTTATAACAAAATATTTGCAACTAATAATAAAAATACCTTTAAGAGGGTTTGAATCAGCTTTGGCTATTGCAGAGAAGATGAAGAGAAGAATCACCCCGAAAACTACACCCTTATGAACCATTTTTTCACACTCACTTTGCTTTACTTGAAAAGGAAACTAGTTGGAATGGATGGAATTGAACAGGGATCTTCAAGCCTATTTATAGAAAGACCAGTACTGCTCATATTATCCTACATTAACATATATATATAGATAAGATAAGATGATACTTATTACTAGCGGTTTGTTTGTTTTTGACATATAATATTATTTTTAGGTTCATGAAATTAAGAACATTATATATTGTATGCACTTAGTCATGATTTACTATTAGAAATTTTCAATTTTATTCTTAAATAAGTATCAAAATTAAATAAGAAGTCAAATTTGTTTTTTTGTTAACATATTTCGGGAACAATTGGTTTTAACACTTCAACCGTGTCGGTGAGTAAGTGGATATAAGAGTATTCTTTGGATTACAAACTCAATTTCATTTGGATTTAATTCATTATTATCTCTTATTCATTTATCTATCTAAATATAAGTTAGAGTAACGATAATATCTGTAGAAAATATTTTAAAGAAGGATGTTTCATTTCTTGAGTAGAAAATTTAATAACATGGAGAATTTTTAAATTTTGTCATTCATCATGGAATGACGCATATTCCCTACAAAAATTATCAAAATATATCGATATTTTATAAATTACATGTCATAATAAATACTATTATTTAACAAAAATTTAAATTAATTTCATTCATGGACTAAAACAAAAGTGACATAATAACAATTATAATGTATTTCATAAGCAATTGCATAATATATCTGTCTACTTATGTCACATGTTCACAACATATAGAGCCAAACAAGCAGCCTTCATTGACCACTTCTTAATTGTTTGGAATTGAGACAAAAATTTATTTTGTAAAAACATATTTTTCTACTATTAATATATATATATTATTATTTTTATATCTTTAAATCATATTACTACTATATATTAGTTTTATGTTTATTTTGTAAATTAATAGTCACTTTAATATAAATTGATAATTACATATATTAAGCTCAATTATTAATAATATTTGGAGAAGAAAATTTTCCGATTAACATTATTCATGTAAGTGTTGATAAAGTTAACCGTTTGTGTGTACCAGACTTTGTGTTTGGATAGACATGTTTACTTATTTTTATTTCAGATATATAAATCTCCTATTCAACCAAAAAAGAAAAAAAAAATGATAATGTCGTGTGTTGTGTCCCGGATCAAAAGATTAATACAATGTCACTATCTTCTAAGGTTTTTTTGTATTTATATCTTTTCCGCTTATATGTTTAAATGGATCGGCTCATTAATGGATATATGCTAAGAAAACAGGTGGTGTAATGTGGATGCATGCAGCGTAATATGGATGCAGGTGGCAAACATTTAGCGGTGATGAATTATTAATTATATATAATAGTCCTTATAAAAAAAAGATTATAATAGTCAAACAAATCTCCAACTTAATTTTTCAATATTTTTGTTGTAATATAAAAAATGTCTTAGAACCCGGTATCATTATTATGCCTTAAACAAATCACTATAAAAAAATTGTCTAATTTATAATATAGATGCAACATTTTGTTTTTTAATACAAGTTTTGAAGAACTGCAATACACCATCTATTAAAAATATAAAAATATTGCAAATTTTTTAACTATATTTTCAACAAAAACATAATTTTACAGAAAATATAATATGAAAAAAATTTAATACAAAATATATTACTACAAATAGAAAAATCTAATATTTTTTCTAAAATTATATTAATATATCCTTACAACTAAATTAGTAATAAGGAAGCCAAGAATAATTCTATAATAATACTAACATATATTCATGTCAATGTTTGCAAAATCTTTTACAATAGAATTTATTTCAATTAACTATTGTAACAAATACTATATAAATAAGACTGTATATAAATAAGACAGTGATCATTGCAAATTAAAGTTGTAAGTAAATGAGATAATATTGATAAGCAAATCTGTAATAAACATTGCATTAACACTAATAAATAATATATTTGCAATTGACACTGCAATTTTATTATAATAGTTTTGTAAATAATTTTTGAAATATTCGTAATAATATAGCATTAAGTTATGTATTAATTATTATATATAATTTCTTCACAGTCAATTCTGCAATGGTATGAAATGTTATTATTGCAAACTATATTGTATATATATTTATTAGTTTTGAAATATTCGTTTGACATATGCCAACAATACGTTTCGCAATATATTATATTTAATAATTTTGAATTTTTATAGTAATCTATTACTAGTAGGTTTCGCATTAAACATTATAAATAATCTCTTAGCATTAAATTGTGCATTAATTTATATGAATTTTCACATGAAACATAATTTTCAAAATATTAATAAATATTTAATGCAAGGTTTGTTGCGAGTCTTAATAAAATATATCCAACCATCAATTCATCCAACCATATATTTTTTTCAACTTCACACGCCATCATTAATACTTCTTCATCATTTCATCTTCTACATATCCCAATTTCTTCAACATATTTTCATATCTTCATAAAATATTTTTTTCAACCCATTTCTCTCTCTAAACATTTTTTTCTTCATTTCATCATTGTTTCAAACAAGTCAAGCTCATTCACTTCTTGCTCAGATGAGAAGGAAATAGTATCGCTGTCAGCCACAAATACCGAATCACCAAGCGAGTTGGAGGCTACTAACTTGCTGATTGGTGAAGCATACGAAATAATCTATATACTTCACTCTGAAATTGAAAGACTCACCACCACCGGATCGAACGAGAAAGAGACATTGCAAAAGGAAAATGAGTTTAATGTTGGCTAATATTGACAGTCTTACCAAAGCAATGGTCGAAGTCTTCGAAGGGATGAATAAATAGGTAATTATGGTTTTAATCTATTTATTATAATGTTAGGTTAATGAATTACTATAGATACAAAGTGACTTAATCAACATTATGGTGGAAGGTAAAAATTGAAAGAATATCCATGAGGCTGACAGATCTGATGCAATGAAGAAGAGTAAATTGGGAGATTAATCTTTTATTTTAATGTTTATTGAATATAATTATGGTTTCTGTATAACTTTGAATATTTTTTTGGTTGTTTGGTTATGTTTGTATGTTTAAACAATGGTTCTTAGGAATTCAAATGTCTTGGATTTAAATGGAATGTTGTTTTAGTAATCTATATATGTTATAAATGTTATGATTTTATGTTATATTTAGCCTTTTTATATATATAATAATGCAAATATTATTGCAGAACGTTTGAAAAACATTATTCCTCTCTTTGTTAAAAAAAACTCTATACTAGTGTGCATTAATTTTTGCTCTAAACCATTTAGAAAATTATACATCATTAGCGTTTGCATTAAAAAGAGGAACTTTATTGCAAAAACTAGTGCAGATCGATATACTATAATTATTTTTAAACTCTCGAATAAAAATCTCGTCTATTATAGTGTACTAATATTTGCATTAATCCATGTTCATCGTCTCATTGCTGTTATTTTTGCAATAACCATATGTTGTAATTATTTAAGAAATCTTGCTCTATTTGAGAATTCAGTAAACTTTGCACAAAACATTGTTTAACGCCGAATTGGTTTAATTTTTGTAATATTGATAATATGCATTATTGTAAAAACTAGTGCAAAACAAATGAAATTTTTAGTAAATATTTTTCAGCTCTCTGTTATAATTCTCATATTTGAGAGTGCAGTAAACTTTGCACTAAACTGTGTTCAACGTCGAATTGCTTTAATTTTTGCAATAATGATAATACGCTCTATTGCGAAAACTAGTGCAGAACGAATGACATTTATAGTAAATATTTTTCAATTTTCTGTTATATTTCCCATGTTTGAGAGTGCAATAAATTTTGCAGTAAACCGTGTTGAACGCCGAATTTTTTTAATCCTTGCAATATGGATAATACGCCTTATTGCTAAAACTAGTGCAAACTGAATGACATTTATAGTAAATAATTTTCAATTCTCTGTTATATTTCACATGTTTGATAGTGCAGTAAACTTTGCACTAAACCCTATTCAACGCCGAATTGCTTAATCTTTGCATTAATGTTAATACGTATTATTGTGAAAACTAGTGCAAAATGAATGACATTTTCAGTAAATATTTTTCACCTCAATGTTATAATTCCCCTATTTGACAGTGTAGTAAAATTTGTACTAAACCGTGTTCAACACCGAATTGATTTAATCTTTGCAATATTGATAATACGTATTATTGCGAAATCTAATGCAGAATGAATGATATTTTTAGTAAATATGTTTCAACTCACTGTTATAATTCCCATGTTTGACAGTGTAGTAAAATTTTCACTAAACCAAATTCAACGTCGAATTGCTTTAACGTTTGCAGTATTGATATAATATAATATTACAAAATATATTGCGGATATCTATTTCACGTTAAAACTAATTACACTAGTAATAATTTTAGCATTAACAAAGTATTTAATATTTCTAACTACCACCAACTACCAATGTACTTGTGTACTTACTTCCTTAACTTAATCTTCTACAATTACATACTTCAATATCTCTATTTCTCTATCTTCTATCTTCTTCATTTGATGAAGACCATCAAGTTCTTCAATATATATAATTTCATTTAACATCAAGGTAAATATATGTCTCTATCTTCTATCTTCTATCTTCATAATTTATATATATATATATAAGTGATAATATTCTCATTTTAATGTATGTCTTCACATTTTTAGAGAATCTTCATCATTTGATGAACAAATATCAAGATCTTGAATACATTTTATATATTTAACATATTATTCTTATCTTGTCTCTGATTATATATATCACATATTATTCTTAAATATTATTTTTTATACAACATAATTTATATATTAAGATAAATACATTTGATTCTTATAATTGATTATATATATATATTGCAGATTAAAAAATGAGGGTGGATCGGGTTTGGTTGTACAATAATAAACATGAACGCATTGAAATATTTTAAAGATGTTTAGAAGAGTTTATTTCATTTTCCACGACTCAACCTGCTTTTATGGATGGTGAAAAAATCAGGTGCCCTTGCAAAAAATGTCGTATTCAAAAATTCATTTCGTCTTAATTATGACATAATCATTTGCTAAGAAATGAATTCATGAAAAACTATTATATGTGGGCTGCTCATGGGGAACCAATTGAGAACTCAAATGTATACAACTATCAACGTAAACGACATTTGTTAGGTGACAATGAAAGATCAAATGCGTATGAGTCAATGATATATGACATGGCATCAAGTCACCAACCAAATATGGAGAATGAAGCTTCTACCAATTTAAACACACATATTTTATCTCAAAAGTTCTGGATTGCATTGAACGCGTCACATAAACCAATCTGGCCTGGTCATCAAAGTGAGAGTAAACTATCAGCTACGGTAAAACAACTTAACATGAAATTCGAGAACAATTGGACCGAGCATGCTATAAATCAAAATTTGGACTACATTAGGTCAATATGACCAGAAAATAATTGTATGCCGGATAGTTTTTATCGCATGAATAAATTGGTTGAAGATTTGAGTTTGCCCGTGATTAGAATCGATGTATGTAGAGATTGTTGCATGCTTTATTGGGCGTAGATATTGATAAACAATCATACAGGTTTTGTAATCTTTCTAGATTCAAAGAAAATTCTCTTAAGTCGAAGCCCCATAAACAACTATTTTATTTCCACTTGCTCCTAGGTTTCAAAGATTGTACGCATCGAATATGACCGCCGCTCACATGACATGGCATGGTGGTCATGTTAACAAACCTGAGATCATGTGTCATCCTTCTGATGGAGAGGTTTGATCATCATTATCCAATATTTGCACTCGAGCAAAGAAATGTTCGACTTGGCCTTTGTTCAGATGGATTTGCTCATTTCGTATAGTTTGGAAAATCATATTCATGCTGACTAATAAATCTAATACCCTACAATCTATCACCGGGTATGTGCATGAAGTCACCGTATATGTTTATTTCACTATTTATTCCCGGACTAAAAAGTCCACAAAGAAATATTGATATTTTTCTTTAACCATTGATAGAAGACTTACAAATGCCGTGGAATGTTGGTATTCCTACCTATGATGTTTCCCGGGATGAAATATTTAACATGAAGGTAATGTTGATATAGACTATTAGTGATTTTCCTGCTTATGGAATGTTGTCGGGTTGGAGTACTCATGGACTTGATTGTTGTCCAATATGTATGAAAAAATAAAAAAAAATCGATTAAAATATAGTCGAAAGGCTTGTTATTTTGATTGTCATAAACAATTTTTTCCGCCGGAGCATCCTTACAGAAATGACACACAACATTTTATAAAAAACCGGGTGGAAACAACTCTTCATCCCCATATAAAAGATGGCAATGAAATATGGTTTGAAATTTCACATTACAAACTTGCAAGTGAATCTCTCAATGAGTATCCTCATGGATTTGGTGATTCTTACAAGTGGACTAAGAGAAGTATCTATTGGGAGCTTCCGTATTGGTCAAAATTTCTCATTCGACATAACATTGATTTTATGCATATTGAAAAGAATGTGTTTGAAAACATTATAAATACCATTATGAATGGGAAGGATAAGACGAAAGATAACCTTAATACTAGGAAAGATATGTTTCTTGTTTACAATCGTCCAGAGCTACATATTGATCCTGATACAATGTCTCGTAAGCCTAAGAAGGCTTCTTATACCTTGACGAGGAAAGCAAATATCATAATTTGTAAATGGCTGAAGACGTTGAAATTCCCAAATGGTTATATTTTCAATTTGTCAAGATGCATTGACATAACTGAATCTAGGTTGATCAGATTTAAAAGTCATGATTGTCATGTTTTTTTAGAAAGATTAGATGGGGAAGAACAATTAGGAGATGACATATTTTAATTTTGTAGATTGAAATGTTACTACTGATTTAATTGTAGATTATTTTGCTTAATATATTTTGTTAAATTCTGCAATATTCTAATTATATAAAATGAAAACTAGTATTTGAACATCGCAGGATTTGTTGCTCACGAATAAGAAGAATAATTACTAAAAATTACATTGAATCTGCATTAAAAATGGCATTGCCCATCAATATACAGTTCAGCGCTAAATGGAAATTAATGCATAGATAGTTGCTATCTAAATATACATTTCTTACCCGAGAGCAAAAAAATAATTACTCAATATGCCATTGAATCTGCATTAAAAACGACATTGACCTTCAATATATATTATTGTCAAAACTATTGTAGTTCAACACTAAATGGAAATTAATGCATAAATAGTTGCTATCTAAATATGCATTTCTTACCCGAGAGCCGAAAAATAATTACCAAATATGCCATAGCATTAAAAACGACATTGACATTCAATATATATTATTGCCAAAACTATTGCAGTTCAACGTTATATTCCACTTTAATGCATAGGTAATTGCAGAACTCTTTAGCTAAAAATTAATTTGCGATATGTATTGTTTAATGCAAAAATATTGTGGTTACCTACCGTCGAAATTTTTTAATCTATCACGTAAATATTTCTTTTGCGCCAAAACTCTTCCCAAACGCCAAACACTACCTCCCATTCTATCATTTCTCCCAATCCCTTCTCTCTCTCCAAACCCGCTCCTCTCTTTGTCGCCCACACTATAAACCCTAGCCTCCCAAATCTTAGCCAAAATACGCTGCCACCCCTCGCCGCCTCTCCAAACCCGCTCCCCCATCGTCGTCTCTTCAAACCCACTCCTCCCAAGACAATTCAGTTCTATTATTTGGGCAATTTCAAATTGCCATGCTTAAATCCCTCCCTCCCTACTAGTCATTAACTAAACTAGTAGCTTCTTCATACATATTTTTTTTATCAATACAACATTCGTTATCCCGAGTAACTTAAAAAATTGAACTTTCTTTCTAAATCTTATAACAATCCCAACTGAAACATCTTCCATGGTTATGTGAATTCCTAAGACTTAAAACTAACTATATGCATTTAGCCCTGATTCAACAGAATATGCAACCACATCATTCACGCTTATAATGAAAACTCACCAGAGAAAACAAGTAATGTAACCAAAATTAAAAGAAATTTATATATCAAATTTATAATTAGTTTTCAAATGAGATCTTCCAGCTTTCTTCAATCATAAAATCATTTAAGACTCCACTAACTCCGACACACTTGACCCCACCAATAGAGCCGAGTAAGAGTCAGAATAAAAGATCAAAATGTCACGAGTTTGATTACATCTATAAAACTTTGAGTCCCAAAAAAAACTCCGGCACACAATCATTGTTCATATAACTACTTCTGATATTTCTATATCGATCATTTGCATTATTTTTAAACTACGTCGACACGATTCTATGAAGGAATGCTATTTTGATTAATTAAACACCAAAATACGCAAGACTTTTAGCGACAAACCAAAGTGTAGGAACATTTCAAATTAGGCAATGAACAAGAGAGAAAATGTAATCGGAGTAAATCGAAATCTTATTGAAGTTGAATTTTGTGACCAAGTTTGTTACTTACATGTACATTAGAAAGCTCTTACTGACTGAGGACGACTTTCTATCAACCAAGGATGAGCTCTATGAACTTTGGTGACACAATGCACTATCTGACGAGAGCTTCAAATGTTAATGGTGTATATCTCTACACACGATATTAACTGATGTTCTCTAACCCTAATACTCCCTTTAGCCAACCTAAGCTAATCCATAAGCTTGTCCTAAATAGGAAACTTAGGTAGTAGTTAGTTAAACGTCATAAAAATTAAATCCAATTTTCTAGGGGTTGGCTAGACCTAACTGCTGTGAATGACAGGGGTGGGTTATAACAGTTGGAAAGGTATGCATGGTTATAAGCTTTAATTTGATAGGTAGCTCATCACATTCACATATGGTTCATTATAGAAAAAGTTCTTGCTAGTTGAAAATCCAGCTTATTTAGTTAGGACATTGAAGTGCATTTCTAGATTATATGACAAATAATGACGTGATTTTGTTTTTCATTCTTCTAGGAGAATCTCTTGTGAGTTTTTGGTATGTTATAGCCTTGTTTTGTGGGATGTAGAGTCCATGGTGATAAAATGAAGTTACGGTGGCCCCGATCCGAGGTAATCCAATCAATACAATTGTATATAGTATATATAGAACTCCATTTTTCAATAACCCAAATTTTTTAATATATAATATTATTAATTAAACTAGAAAATTTTCGTGTGATCCACATTAATAAGAATAAAAAAAAAATTAAAAAAATTATAATAATATTTATTCAATGTTTAAAATTATTAAAGTAAAAAAATATAACGTTCTCATTACATATTTTATTCACTTCAATAAAACAACTTATTTTCTCACATGTTTCATCAAATATTTTTTCGGAATGAATCTCTCATCTCGTGATTTTACACTTTCATTTTGTCAATCAAATATTTGATTCATATTTTTTAATAATAACCATCGTGACCTCATACTTTGGTCAATAAAATATTTGATTCATATTTGTTTAACCACTTTCAAATGATATCGGTCTATTATCTCTCGACAAACCACATATCAATCACACTTGGTTAAAGGTTGTACTTGTTTTGTTAGGTTGTAAGTTCAAAACATACAAATATCATTTTTAATTTTATTTTTAACCGTTTTAAGTTTATAGGCGGGTCAACCCACAATCCGACCCAAATATCCATTTACTCTCACATAAATATTCATATTAACCACAGATCTCGACCCGGCAATCCGAACACTTTAAAAATTAAGCATCATTATATATATATATATATATATATATATATAAATTACTTAGTTAAAAATTTGAACTTTTATTGTTAAAATATCTCGTGTTCATCAAATTTGGTGTTGAATCTTAAACATAAAGTGTTGTTAGCTTATTTGGTTATTAGTTTGTACTTGTTTTTGTTAGGTTGCAAGTTCGAAACATACAAATAACATTTTTAATTTTATTTTTAACTGTTTTAAGTTTATAGGCGGGTCAACCCACAAATTGACCCAAATATCCATTTACTCTCACATAAATATCCAAATTAACCACAACTCTCGACCTGGCATTCCGGACACTTTAAAAATTAAGTATAATTTTATATATATATATATATATATATATATATATATATATATATATATATATATATATATATATATTATAAAATATTAGTTTACCGTATATTATCATATTCCTTTAATATTTATTTTCTTTTAATACGATAACTTATTTATCTCCGTATTATATATAATATAATTATTAATATATATAAATAAATCAACCTAACTTTATACCATCGATTCACCGCTCATCGTGTAATCCTCCTCAATTCTATAAGCAGTAGTAATGTAGTATAGTTTATCTATGAAAAGACACTGTAGAAAAAAAAAAGTTGGTTATGAATAAAAGAAAAAACCCTAGTACTTACCCGAAAGTACAAAGATTAGTATTCCTTGTTCTATTTACCATTATAATGTTTCAATTTAAATATGGGAAGAATAAAAATTAATAAGTAGTCAAATTTGTTTTGTGTTAGCATAAAATAAGAGTATTGTACTTAATATATATACCAAAGATCACTCATTTAAATTTAATTATTATATCTTTTTATTCATTTATCTATCTACATATAAATTAAATGTTATAATATATTTTATTATTTAATACAACTCAAATTTATTTCTATCATGACCTAGAACAAAAGTGACACAATAACAATTATAATGTATTGCATAAGAATTGCATAATGCAGTATCTCGTGTACTTATGTCACAATTAACTATATCATTGTTATTATTAAAAAATGTTAACCGTTCGTCTGTTTCAAACTTTGTGTTTGTCTATACATATGTTTTTCATATTAAACTCTTACTATTGATATTGATGAGTACACTCTAGATTTTAAGAGTTTACAATTATTAACGATTTTACATAAACTCTCGATTTTGATTTAAACATTCAATCTTTTATTTTAAAATAAACACGAGACAACAAATTTTTTCCATAAATTTCTGTACGCGGTTATTGCATCATAAATTTTAATTTGGTTATAAATGGTATCTTAAAATGTACAAATAAATAAAATAAACAATTCATAGACTAAATGAGATCTAGCATCTATTAATTTATCTTAATTAGGTTTGTTTTGTTGATTAAAAATATAAAATTAAATACAATCTGTTTATGTCGCAAACAAACGCAGCCCAGCCCAAGCGGAGGCCAAGCTAAAACAATCCGGATCTTCTGCTATCGATTCCCGTGTTCCCCTGTTGCGGACCAATCAAATTGTAGCATTATTATTATATTAATAAATTAATCTGGGTAGGAGAGGGGGGAGGGAGAATCCGGAATCCGGGTTTCGTTTCAGGTTTCGTTTAAGGGAATTAATATATTATTCATATGCTTCAGCGAAGATCACTTCTTAACGGGCGCCATGTGAGAAGGAAGGGTGAGAAGCGAAGGGAGCGAAGATTTCCTCGCCTAGGATCCCTGTCCTTCATGTAAACCCCCCAACCCACCCATGAGAAGACTGGTTGCCTGTCATGGAAGTACACTTACCCTTGTATTTAAAGACCAAAATTAACTTGAATTTTATATTTCTTTTTATTAAATCTTATTTCAATTTATTGAAAATGACATGCAGCGATGAAATCATCGCTTCAATTACTTCACATTTATTTTTAATTTTTTTATGTAATTTTATTTACGGGGAGATGCTAAGGAGCGAAGAAATTTTCGCTTAAATTATTTTTAACCTGACCTTCATGTAAAACCCCCTACCCTCTCATGAGAAGATCGTTTACCTCTCATGTAAGTACACTGACTCATGTATGTAAAGACCAAAATTACCATGAATTTAATATTTCCATTTATTAAATATTAATTCAATTTATTAAAAATGACATGTAGCGAAGAAATCTTCGCTGAAATTACTTCATTCTTTTTTTTAATTTTTTTATTAAATTTTTATTTACGAGGAGACGATTGAAAGCGAAGACTTATTCGCTTCAATTAATTTTAACCTGACATTCATGTAAACCCTCCAACCCACCCATGAGAAGACCGCTTGTCTGTCATGGAAATATACTTACCCTTGTATGTAAAGACCAAAATTAACATGAATTTTATATTTCCATTTATTAAATATTAATTCAATTAATTAAAAATGACATGCAGCGAAGAAATCTTCGCTCAAATTACTTCATTCTTTTTTTTAATTTTTTAATGAAAATTATAATTGAGAGGATATGATTTAAAGCGAAGACTTATTCGCTTCAATTAATTCATTTGTATAGCGAATACCCCTTCGCCCAGGTTCAATGGTATGAATAGACGCTTTGTGAGAGAAGATTTGTTCGCCTAGAGCAGGTGCCATATAAAATGGAACGAATAGTCGTTTTTCGAGAGAATACTTATTCGCCCCTGGTCCAGGTGTCATGTGAAATGGAATGAATAGTCGCTTTTCGAGAGAAGACTTGTTCGCCCAGGTTCCATGAATATATATACACCATAATATGATTATTTTATAATCATTTCCGCCCGATTCATCTCTCTCTTCAAGCTTGCCTCCTTTCACGGCGATTCGCATCCGACTCCTTGTCGACCAGACCAGAAGCATCATCTTCACGTCTCCACAATAGTACGTACACCAAAATAGTAAACTTTTCATATTTAGGATTATGAAACCACTAAACCCTAGATTATGTTATGGGATATCGTTGTCTCGTTAATCTTTAGGAAACCCAACTCTCAAAATGTCACGTTCAATGAAAATTCATCGTATTTAGGAAACGTACATAGTGTTAGGGTTTTGTATATTATTTCCACAAAACCCTAGTAAATACTATCAAAGACTGTTTTTTTCATGCATGTGCAGGCAACCGACAATGCATCCGTCCAAAACATTGGCAAAGACTGGATTTTATGGCCAAATCAATAAACAAGTGAAGATATAGTACTATTCTTGACATATATCCCTTTTTTTCCATATTGTGTAAATTTTCATCATGTTTATCTGAAATATTTATTATTGTACTTACACAGCACTTGATGCAACAATATGCTAACACATGTGGTGCTACGGTGACAATGAGGTGGCGAGACGATGTAACCCACGTCATAGCATCCACTGATGCTAATGGTGGATATGGTCGAACTATCAAAGTATTGAAGGCAATATTGAACGGGAGTTGGGTCTTTACTATTGATTGTGAGACTCTGTTATTCTTAACTCTTAACTGTTAATGCAATATTCATTTTCACATATATGAAACTAAAAATACTAATTGCTTTTGTACAGGGATAAAATCATCAATGAGATCAAAATGTTACGTCGACGAGGAACCGTACGAGGAGCAGCGAGATAATCATGGGACTGTGGACGGTCCAAGAGCTGGAAGAATGCGGTATTTGAACAATGTAAGTTTTGTCTGATTCCTCCTCCTCCTCCATATCTTCAATTCTCCATGATAACTGAAAATGTTTTGTATTTTATTTCAGCTGCCGAAACTGTTCGACAGTTACACCTTTATGTTTGTAGGGTAATTCATCCCAGCTTACAAATAGGATCTGATGGGGTTTGTAATTGCTGGAGGAGGTACGACTAAAGAAATGGAGAATCCATTTATTGAGCCCCAGGACGACAAAACTATAGTTGTATACGACGAGTCTCGGCACGATGTTAATGAACTTGTTTGGGTATTTGAGGCAGTGAATCCTTTGACGACATATTTGGATGTATTTGGTGTTCCTCACACAAGCTTGCTTGTATCCATTGTTGCTTGTGATTTGCAGCCTTTGTTTACATAGACATGTGTTGGTTGAATTTGTTACTGAATATTTGAATATTTGGCATTCTTGAATTTGTTAATGTTATTTGTGATTTCAGATTTCGTTTTTTTTTCTTAGAATTGTATTTTTTTTTAAACAGCAAAATTATCATAAACGAAATCTTTAAACATGAAATAATGTATAACTTAAAGTAAAGTATAAATTTGTATTAATTTATTAATACATAGCAATCTATGTAATAAGCGCCCCTAATGTGATAAATTTATATATGTTTTTCAATTGTCAAAATAATATTGTGAAGCAGTCTTCGCTTTCTGATGAAGCGCTTGATTGATTAATATTAATTCATAATAATGTTATTCATTTAATTATTAAAATCAAATATATTTTTTATCAAGTCACCTCACCGCCACCTAACACCACCTTTTCATTAAATGCTGCCATGTAGCCATGCTGCTAGATTTGTACTATTTTCTCTCTCACCTGTCTGAGAAGCAGTCGATTATCAGGAAGGAATACACATGAACGAGAATGACATGAACGAGAATGATATTAATGATTTAAGGTATAGTTTTTTTGTTTAACTTCTCTAATACTATAAGATGTTTTCGTTCATATTTAAGCGAAGAGCTCTTCACTTATAGGATTGTTGATAATATCTTGTGAAGGGAAGCTCTCTTCCTTTATTGGATTACTGTGAATAATAGTGAAGTGAAGCGCTCTTTGCTTATATTTCATTCATTTTACAATCATCTATAAGTTTTGGTGAGATGAAGATTTATTTTCTACGTGTTCTAAAATTTAACATCGAATCTTCTAGTTGTCGTCGTCAATTGAATTTCGATGAAAATGGCCAACCTTTGGAGGACATCGAAGCCAACTTAATTTCACATTTAGGTAGGGAATTTGAGAGTGAAGAAGAAGGATACGAATTCTATTTAGCATACGCTAAACTAATAGGATTTGGTATAAGGCGCAGTTCAAAACATGTTAACAACGATGGTAAAATACTGGATAGAGTTTTTTGTTGTAGTGCACAGGGTGAATGGGTAAAAGACAAACAGGGTGTCTATGTGAGACGTAGCCGTTCTTTGACGAGGTTTGATTGTGAAGCGAAATTGAGGATAAAGAGGGCGGAGAATGGAAAATTCCAAGTGGTAAATTTTATTAGTGAGCATTGTCATCCTCTTGCAAGTCCAAAGAAAACTCACCTGTATAGATTCCATAGGAATATTTCTGCAGTTGCAGGCTTACATATCGAGATTGCCACTAACGTGGGAATTCCTCCTAAGGCATCCCATGCTCTAATGTCTAAACAAATCGGTGGAAGGGAGAATCTTGGTTTTCTTCCTGAGGATTACAAAAATTATTTGCGAACGAAAAGAACTAGAGACTGTAATTTTGGGGATACTGGGGGTGTATTAAAGTATTTGCAGAAAAAACAATCAAATGATCCAAGTTTTTATAATGCTTTTCAACTTGATGCGGACGATTTGATAACGAATATTTTTTGGTGTGATTTCAACATGCGGTCTGATTATTCATACTTCGGAGAGGTTGTTAGTTTTGACACGACCTACAAGAAGAATAAGGAAGGTCGTCCAGTTGTGCTTTTTGTAGGTGTGAATCATCACAAACAATCTATTATTTTTGGTGCAGCTCTATTATACGATGAAACTGCAATGACTTTTGAATGGTTGTTTGATACTTTCACCAAAGCTATGCGTGGGAAAAAACCAAAAACCATTCTTACAGATCAAGACGCGGCCATGGCTAAGGCCTTGGCGTCTACATGGCCCGAAAAAAATCATCGTTTATGTATTTGGCACATATTTCAAAATGCAGCCATACATCTAAGCTCCGTGTTCCATAATTTCAGAGAATTTTCGAAGTATTTTTCTTCATGTATATATGATTTTGAAGAAGAGATAGAGTTTGTTGAAGCTTGGAATCAAATGTTGACAAACTACGGGCTTGAAAACAATGACTGGTTGAAACGTATGTTTTGTATTAGGAGAAAGTGGGAATTAGTCTATGGACGACAAATGTTTTGTGCTGATATGACGACACTATAGAGAAGTGAGAGTATGAACAGTGTAATGAAAAGGTACTGCTCCTACAAACACAAGTTTTTAGAATTTTTCAAACACTTTGAAAGACTAATCGATGAAAGAAGATATGATGTGCTGAAGGCTGATTTCAAATTAATTACCAGGCAACCAAGTCTGAACTATCCAGTTTTGATCTTAATGGATGCCTGCAAAGTTTACACTCCAGAGGTATTTAAGTGCTTTGAACAACAATGGTTTATGTCGCATGATTGTGGTGTAGAAATGTTAGAGGATGTCAACACACACAGAAAATATAAGGTAACCCCCCACACTAGGAGATGCTCTCATACAGTTACGGTTCATAAGAATGATGATAAGAATATCGAGTGTAGTTGTTGTAAATTTGAATTTGGCGGGATTTTGTGTGCTCACATCCTAAAGATTTTCACTACGATTGACGTGTTGAAGATTCCTCCTGCATTGATATTGAAGAGGTGGACAAGAACAGCAAAAGATGGATTATTTGGAACTGATCTAATCGTGGACAATAGTAATGTTGATCCGAGTGAGCTTCATAACATAAGATACAGAGATTTGTGTGGCTTGTCCATGCATTTATTTACAAAGGCAGCCGAAAGAGATGACACGTATAGGCATGTCAAAGAAATTATGCTTAGCCAGTGTAAGTTTGTGGATAAAAAATTACAACAGAGTATAAATATGCAAACTCCACCAACTGGTGTATCATGTTCTGCCGATGGTGCCCATGTTCAAGCGAAAGGAATCAAAACTATGAAGCCAACAAAGTCTGGTAAGAGAAGGAAATGTGGACTAGATAAGAACTCAAGAAAAGGAAAATCAACAAGAATAACAAGCGAATCACAGAATCCGGTATGAATTTGCTGACTTAACTTCTTTACTAATAATTGGGTTATTACTCTTCATTTATTAACATACTTTTAAATTGATATACCGTTCCATCCATCAAATGCAATGCCAACGACAACCCCTCAGTTCTCAACTCCTCAACAATGGGACGAAAGTTTCAGCATGGACGCCAATACTCCGTTCACTATTCTTTTGTCATCTCAACTATCGAATTCCAGTTTCATGTGAAATCTGATATGTATTTGTATGTATATTTGATTTGAAACCATGAACAAGGTAGAATGTATGCATGCAATGTTTTATGTAATACCAAATAAATGACAACACTAATTTCCTTCTAAAAATAAAAACATGTAAATGAAGCGAATAATTATTCGGTCCCAGTCGACTCCTCTTGATTATAATTTTCATTAAAAATTTAAAAATAAAAACATAAAATTTTAGCGAATAATTATTCGCTACAATAAAAACAAGTATTTGAAGCGAATATTTATTCGCTTCATATTTCTTTCAATAAATTAATATTTTTGTAACATTTGGTATTTTACATGTTAGAGTAAGTGTACTTACATGTCAAGTAACCCGGCTTCTCATGGGTGGGGTGAGGGTTTTACATGAACTCCAGGTGTAAAATAACATGAAGCGAAGAATTCTTCGCTCCAATTCGACTCCTTACATTAAAATTTCATCAAAATATATAAAATAAAAAATAGTATTTGAAGCGAATATTTATGCGCTTCATGTTTCTTTCAATTAATTTTTTTATTTAATACATAAATGAACAAGTATTATATTTTTGTAACATTTGGTATTAAATGTTAGAGTAAGTGTAATTACATGTCAAGTAACCCGGCTTCTCATGGGTGGGGTGGGGTTTTACATGAACGCCAGGTTTAAAATAACATGAAGCGAAGATTTTTTCGCTACAATTTGATTACTCTAAATTAAAAAATTTCATATAAAATTGTAAAAATAAAAACAAGTAATTGAAGCGGAGAATTATTCGCTCCAATTCGACTCCTTACATTAAAATTTCATCAAAATTTATAAAATAAAAAATAGTATTTGAAGCGAATATTTATGCGCTTCATGTTTCTTTCAATTAATTTTTTTATTTAATACATAAAGAACAAGTATTATATTTTTGTAACATTTGGTATTTAAATGTTAGAGTAAGTATAATTACATGTCAAGTAACCCGTCTTCTCATGGGTGGGGTGGGGGTTTTACATGAACGCCATGTTTAAAATAACATGAAGCGAAGAATTCTTCGCTCCAATTTCACTCCTTACATAAAAATTACCTGAAAACATTTTAACATGAATGTCACAGTATTGATAACAAATTAATTTACAAAAATCAAATTTCATTAAAAACAATCTGTATATACATCTTCATTTTTGTAAAAATGTCAAGTAAAATTATTTGAAAATTTTAATTACACAACATCTTCATTATTGTACAAATGTCAATTAAAATTATATGAAACGTTTAATTACACAATCTGTATGCATCTTCATTATTGTACAAATGTCAACTAAAATTATTTGAAAACTTTAATTACACAATCTGTATACATTTCCAAATTCATTGACTAATCCATTTACTGTAGGAATCGTAGACCTTGTTCCTGGCTCTGTTGAGCTCCGAGCCAATGACACTCCAACAATATATCATCCTCAAGGTCTTTATTTGTGCACGCACATTTCTTTTAACGGCGAAGCCACTTTTCCAACCCTTCATCTGACCTTCATACGTCTCCATGTGTCTCATGCAAAAAATGCCGCAGTCAGTGTAATTTTTGGAATCCTGCCATGACAATTTCAAACATGTCTTTTCCAAACTGCCATACTTTTTAGCATGAACAGGGTCTACGTCGTTCATAAACCGTTGAATGTAGTCATCTTGATACATAATTACAAACAACATGATATAATGTAATTTAGTGCTAACAGTAATTCAATCATTGAACTAGTTGAAAATCAAATTTTAGTGTCATACCAAGATTTTGACATTCTTATATCTTCTCTCGAAGGGCGATTGCATAGATGACTCCTGTTGTCAAATACTTGAATTTCCTTTTGTATGAAGTTATAGCAAACCAAGTAGAAATGGGAGTCATCAATGATTGAGAAAAACATCTGTGAATAGAATTAAAACAAATAAGATTGCATAGAGGTGTACATGCTATTATAAAATATCACAGCGAGAGATGTACTTACGAGGTCCACATCCAAGAGGTCCCTTTTCGAAATCTTGAAAGCCCGACCTTCACGATAGAACCTCTCATCGAATTCTTTTTGGGAAGTTATCCCACTTGCACGAAAAATCTGTTTACAGCATAGTCTTTCGTGTCACATGAATAACATAATTGATAAACAATAGTGCTAGTACAACTTACGGTGAGCGCGGTTGTGTAGAAAATCTTTTTGCAACGACGTTTTACATTTCTCTTACAAAAGTCGTTCAACATGTACGACCAAATGTCAATAATCATACTGTCTACCCAGGTTTGATCAGCCATTGTAAGCATGTCCCCGCGCGTCACATGTAGACTTAGTCTATCACCCAAAAATAACATTTCACTGCATAAAACCAGAAAAACATGTTCAGAATGGGGTACAAAGTATATTTTTTAGGAATAAGTGAGAATGTCCAGGAAACATTACCTTTTATCAAGTCATGTAGCAAATATGAAACCCACAAAAATCTTCTAAATGTTTGTCATTTCTTTGACATCCTTAAACATTTTACTATAATATGGGGTTTTCAATACTGGAGGCAATTCCAATGCTCGAAGCCATTCATTCAATGTCATTTGTGGACGAGGCGAGGTAGTTTAAAGTGGCGGTTGTAGACTAGAGATGAATGCTTCTTCAATTTTTACTATCGCCAATGAAGGGGAGTTTTTGTTGGTTTCGGTGTTGATGACCTCGGTTAACCAATCTGTTTTCAAATTTCGGGGGACTTTTTTGCAGACATTTAAGGCCTTTGATGGTCCAGCTTCTTCTGTTTGTTGAATAATTTGGGTAGGAGGCAAGGCTTGGGTTGTTGGAGTGGTGGTTTTGGTGTTGGTTTCTGTTTTCGGAGGAATGGTGTTGGCTTTGGCTTGGGCTGTTGGAGTGGTTGTGGTTTTGTTGTTGGTTTCTGTTTTGGGAGGAATGGTTTTGGCTTTGGCTTGGGCGGTTGAAGTGCTTGTGGTTTTGGTGCTGGTTTCTGTTTTGGGAGGAATGGTGTTTTGGTTGGCTTGGGCTGTTGGAATGATGGTGGTTTGAGTGTTGTCTTGGGTGTTGGGAGGAATGGTGTTGGCTTTGGCTTGAGTGTTGGTTTGGGTGTTGGGGGTAATGGTGTTCTTGTTGGATTGGGCTGTTGGAGTGGTGTTGACTTTGGTGTTGGCTTGGGTGTTGGGAAGAAGGGTGTTGGCTTTGGCTTGGGTGTTGGGGGGTTATAATGTTCTTGTTGGATTGGGCTGTTGGAGTGGTGTTGGCTTTGGTGTTGGCTTGGGTGTTGGGAGGAAGGGTGTTGGCTTTTGCTTGGGTGTTGGCTTGGGTGTTGGGGGTTATGGTATTCTTGTTGGATTGGGCTGTTAGAGTGGTGTTG
Source organism: Impatiens glandulifera (assembly GCF_907164915.1). Taxonomy (NCBI): domain Eukaryota; kingdom Viridiplantae; phylum Streptophyta; class Magnoliopsida; order Ericales; family Balsaminaceae; genus Impatiens; species Impatiens glandulifera. The sequence goes on from NC_061868.1 coordinate 14,237,277, forward strand.
GCTTTGGTGTTGGCTTGGGTATTGGGAGGAAAGGTGTTGTCTTTTGCTTGGGTGTTGGCTTGGGTGTTGGGGGTTATGGTGTTCTTGTTGGATTGTGTTGTTAGAGTGGTGTTGGTTTTGGTGTTGGTTTCTGTTTTCGGAGGAATGATGTTGGCTTTGGCTTGGGCTGTTGGAGTGGTTGTGGTTTTGTTGTTGGTTTCTGTTTTGGGAGGAATGGTTTTGGCTTTGGCTTGGGCGGTTGAAGTGGTTGTGGTTTTGGTGTTGGTTTCTGTTTTGGGAGGAATGGTGTTTTGGTTGGCTTGGGCTGTTGGAATGATGGTGGTTTGAGTGTTGTCTTGGGTGTTGGGAGGAATGGTGTTGGCTTTGGCTTGAGTGTTGGTTTGGGTGTTGGGGGTAATGGCGTTCTTGTTGGATTGGGCTGTTGGAGTGGTGTTGACTTTGGTGTTGGCTTGGGTGTTGGGAAGAAGGGTGTTGGCTTTGGCTTGGGTGTTGGGGGGTTATAGTGTTCTTGTTGGATTGGGCTGTTGGAGTGGTGTTGGCTTTGGTGTTGGCTTGGGTGTTTGAAGGAAGGGTGTTGGCTTTTGCTTGGGTGTTGGCTTGGGTGTTGGGGGTTATGGTATTCTTGTTGGATTGGGCTGTTAGAGTGGTGTTGGCTTTGGTGTTGGCTTGGGTATTGGGAGGAAAGGTGTTGTCTTTGGCTTGGGTGTTGGCTTGGGTGTTGGGGGTTATGGTGTTCTTGTTGGATTGTGTTGTTAGAGTGGTGTTGGCTTTGGTGTTGGCTTGGGTGTTGGGAGGAAGGGTGTTGGCTTTGGCTTGGGTGTTGGTTTGGGTGGTGGGGGTAATGGTGTTCTTGTTGGATCCTGTTGTGGGAGGAATGCCTTTTTCTCTTGGTTGCTGATGCTTTGTCTTGTCCAAGCTCCTTTGTAAGCCTTCCCTCATGATTGAATGGGAGTTTAGTACTGTGGCAAATGGCTAAAAGGCAGATTGTACAAGTTCCATTGCATTAATCTGGTGCATCTCATTTAGATATTTAGCCCCTTGTGCCAATTCGTCTGCAGCGGCCGCAACCTTTCTCAAACATGATGCAAGATTTTGTTGAATTGGTGGCTGCTCAATAAGATTGGATGTCATGTCATCCCCAGTTTGTGGTAGTGGTGGCTCCACATTTTGTTGAATCGGTGGTTGCTCATTCGGAATGCCTATGCGAGCAACTACCCTACCATGTCCAAACCCCCCCTGGGCAGCCTCATAATCAACCCTATCGTACATCTTCTTCTCGTCCCAGCATCCCAAAATAGGAAAATTCCTTGAGATCTGATTGTTTACATTGATCTCAACCACCCGGTCCAAGTAGCACAACTAATACATTATCATATATAAATTTTGAATGATGTGTCATGTCAAAAGGACTGCAGACTGGTCCGATTTGATATTTGATGATCACGGGAAATTTACTTTAAGAAAATGCATATCCCCGTAAATAATAATGTAATAAAAAATTTACAAATAAACATGAAGTAATTTGAGTGATGATTTCTTCGCTGAATGTCATTTCCAATAAATTTATTTAATAATTAATAAATAGAAATATTAAATTCATGGTAATTTTAGTCTTTACATACATGAGTCAGTGTACTTACATGAGAGGTAAACGGTGTTCTCATGGGAGGGTAGGGGGTTTACATCAACGTCAGGTTAGAAATAATTGAGGCGAAGAATTCTTCGCTTTAAATCATCTCCTCTCAATTATAATATTCATTAAAAAATTAAAAATAAGAATGAAGTAATTTGAGCGAAGATTTCTTCGCTGCTTGTCATTTTTAATAAATTGAATTAATATTTAATAAATGGAAATATGAAATACATGGTAATTTTGGTCTTTACATATAAGGGTAACTGTATTTCCATAACAGGCAAACGATCTTCTCATAGGTGGGTTGGGGGTTTACATGATGGACAGTTTAAAATGAATGAAGCGAAGATTCCTTCGCTCCTGAACGACTCCCCGTAAATAAAAATTTCATAAATAAATTAAAAATAAGAATGAAGTCATTTGAGCGAAGATTTTTTCGCTGCATGTCATTTCCAATTAATTTATTTAATATTTAATTAAACGAAAATATAAAATTCATGTTAATTTTAGTATTTTGTGGGTTATTAAAATGTTTTGGCGCTTCAATTGAATTTTTTTAATTAAATATATTTTAAATCTTATTTATATTTAATATAATTTTCTTTATATAGAAATAATATTATATTTTGTTAGGATTTAGATCGCGGCTAGGGAACCGGGGTCTGGCCGGTTAGCGCCTTTCACTCAGCAGTTGGTGTTTAATCCGGTTAGAGATTAGCACCGGGGTTTCAATACTACACAAATTATCACAAAACTTTAAACCGAGTTCAAGTGCGGAAGTGGTTTGTTTCAGGTTGAAACAGCATACACACAGGATGAATAGAACCGGATTTGGATAAAGTCGGTTTGGAGTTTGGTGGGTCGGTTTGGGATTCAGTAAGTCGGTTTTAGGTATGATAGGTTATAATGTAAAGCCGACAGAAAGTAAATAACAAGACATGTTTTTATGGATGTTCGGAGATAAAGCTCCTACGTCACCCCTCCTCTCGAAACCGCGAGAAGGATATTCACTAAGGAATACACAAACACAATCCGATCGAGACTTATTTGCTGCTCGATAACACTCGTAAAATTCTCACCAAAATTGTAAACTTACTTCAAACAAACCCTTGAGCTCTTTTTAATCTTAGAGAGATAGACTTGTAATAACTCTTAGAACTTGTAGTTGGTGGAACTGGTAACTGCAATTACTCCTCTTCAACTCCTTCTTTTATAGTTGAAATGTGTCAATGGTCACATTTCTTCTCCTTGAATCTGATTGGTTGAGCAGAGGTTCAGTGATTCAGACCTGGCGGGTTAAGCTTCCAGTGCGTAGGTCAAACCGGCTAGGTTTGTCTTTTACTTAATGTAGCACTGTCGGTTGGACAGTTGCCTGCACCTGGAATGTTGTGCCTCTGACTTATTCTAGAATGGAAAGATCTTCTTCAGGCGGTTTTCTACAGCCTGCAGAGTATCATTAGACTTGTATGGATAGGGCAATGTTACAGTCTGTCTCTTTGTTTACGCCGATTTGTAGATTGTACTTAGTTTGATGTTCTTAGCTTCTTTCTTTAAGTATATTCTTCATCGGTTTTTTGGATTGATGTATTTCGGTTTAGAGTGTCTACCGGTTAACCAGACGACTTCAGGTTTTTCATAGCTTCAGGTTAACCGGCTGACTTCCGGTTTTGGTTACATCTTTCGCCTTGTCTTCTAACCGGTCTTGTTTTCCTGATCGGTTAGGTTCTTGGCCGGTTGTGTTGCTTGACCGGTTGAATTACTTGACCGATCCTGATTCTTTAATCGTTACTGCACAGGAAGTTTGTGTTTGTTAAGTTCTATTTAACCGGTCTAATTTTATCTAATAATTTCTCCCTTTTTGATTATTTTATTTAAAATATTCAAAACCATGTAAGAACTAGAATGTAGGCCGGTTGTTTTAAAAGTTTATTTGGCCGGATTTTTGGAAAATGACTTAGAAGAATTTTTCGAAATTTTTTTTTTTGAAAAGTTTGAGAAAAATTTCGAAAAGAAAATTTTATCTTATAAATTTCTCCCTTTTTGATTATTTTATTTAAAATATTCAAAACCATATAAGAATTGAATTATAGACCGGTTTCCAAAAATACTTAATATATATATAAAAGTTTACATAAATTAACATAGACATTAAAAGTAAGAAACTTCTATTCCCTCTTCCTCGGCATGAGTTTTTCCCTTAGGTGTTCAGGCACTATTCCCCTTCCCGGATTGTCGGGACCGGCGCCAAGCCTGGAAGAAGAACCTTGACCTCCTGAGGTACCGGTGAAAGGTGAAACCGGTGGAGCAACCGATCTAAGCGGAATCGCTTCGAAACCTTGCGTTCTTTTGAGCGGTGGAATGACTTCTTCTTCGAAGTCTTCATCTTCTTGCGAAACCGGGTTGTTTGGAGGGTCGGTAACCGTTTCAGTAACGTTGTCCAATAGCTTTGCAATTGTCGCCCTCTTGGAAGAAGCCTTTCTTTTTCTGGTAGCCGGTCCGTTTGAGGAAGCAGCCGCCTTCAATTTCTTATGAGCGTCGGCGAACTCATCGAATGCTAGCTGTTGGCCGATTAGGCGAGCCGCATCCTCATTTTGCTGAACCGCTATGGCCGGTGCAACATTTTCTATTGTTTGCATATGTTGGGCCAAGTCTGCATCCGCATGTACCTTTTCCTTTTGAAGCCGAACTTACTGGTCCAGGGCATCTTGGATCTTTTGAGCCGCGAGCTCATTTGCTTCCTCAAGTGCTTTGTCGGCTGCCAGCTTTGTCGCTACCATCTCCGCCAGTTGTTCGGTGACCGCCTTATGTCGGCCTCGGTCTTGGCATGCTTTTCTTCAAGCGTTGTCATTTTCTCAAGTATGGATCCGACCTGAACACTGGATTGAGACAGATCCCCCTCAATACTTTTCAGCCTTTGATCTGTTGTTATTAGGTGTAGGTCTATCAAGCCGACCTTTTGGCTGGTATGAGCGAGCTCGGTCTCCAACTTCGTAGTTACGGCCTCCAACGTTTTAGTTCTGTCAGTTGTTGCATCGAACAGAAGATCGGTAAGACCGTAATTTTCCTCAACGGACGTAATCTGTTTAACCGCGGATTCCAGCTGTTTATCGGTTGACTCAATCATCTCGATAGATTTTGTCGCAGTTTCCTTTATTTTATTTTGCCACGGTAGGATGGCGTCATTGACAAATTCCTCAATTAAGTTCTTGACCCTATCCTCGGTTATGGATGGAACCAAGGCATTGTCGGTTTGCGGGGATCCTAGCCGATAAGTGGGCGGTGTACCCGTTTCGATTTCGGTGTTGTTGATTATGGGTTCCGGTGGAGGGGAGGTATGCTCGGCCTCGTTCGGATTCGGACCGCCATCATCCTCAAGATGAGATCTGAAGAAGAGTGACGCCTCTTTGTGATCGGGTTCCGCTTCTAACAGTGCCAGCTCATCGGTTAGTTCTTGTTCTTTAACCGTTAGCATGTCCAGCACTAAGGCCTCGAACTAGGAATCCTCCGTCCTAGGGACATATTTTTCAAGGAGATGAAGGATGTGGTCGGAGAGCTCCATCAACCATGCATGCGGTTCGACCATCCTTCCTCTTCGAAGAGCGGTCACCACGTCCTTAGCTCTTGTAAGTTTGAGCACCGCTGTTTCCATTTCTATCAACTTTTCATACCTTCGGTCAGCGGGTTGCTCCGGTAACATGTTGGCCAAGAGGGTTTCCTGCCGAATCAGAGCCCATTGGAAATAGACGTCGCTCGAAGCGTGAGCCTGAGCACCAAGTTGATCCATTATTTGGGAGACGAGATCCTCTCCCAGTTGCCGAACATTCTCATTCGCGGTTTCATCAACTTCCGGTTGCCTGCCCGAACCGGTTTCAGTATCATCATTTCTGGCCGATTGTTCTTCGACCACCTTCTCTTTCACTTTGCCAAACCGATCCGCCTCGGTGTGGTGTGAGAGAGTCCGGCTAGAGCTTGAAGCCGAGTCTTCCGGATTAGGGTGTCGTTCGGAATACTAGCCGACCAGGTCGGTTGCGAAGTCGCCTTGCTTCCGGACTGTTCACCAGCCGGAGCCTTCTTCTTTCTAGGCTGTGACTTCCTTTTTCTGGCGGAGACCTTTGTCTTGCCCGTTTGTCCTCCGGTTTTACAAAGTGAGTGGATTTTATGATTTTGCTGGGGAGATGAAAACGCCTGGGCCGGTTTCAGCGTTGAAGTGGCGCATCAGTTTGCCGAGTGGAACGGCGTATCCCCACGACCGTTTGGAGGATGGATCCACCATATCACATAGGTTAGTGAAAATTACCTTTAGCCCAGTCTAAGTTCCGGTTTGAGGGAGGTTTTCTTACCGGACACTTCTATCGGTACCTTGGTATCCGAAACATCCCGACAAACCGCTTGGAATGTATCCTCGTCTATAACCACCGAGAAGTCGCTCCCCTCAGTTGGTAGATGGAGAACCTCAGCAACCGACTCCATTGTGAGTTTGAACGATTTCCGCCGATTGTTGCGGTTATTGTTCCTTTGCTGTGTACGGCGGTCTGAAAGAATTCAGTGACCGCTTCTTGATATAAAATGAACGGTCCGTTCAAGAAGTGTTCAAGACCAGACTCATAAATTTGGGTTAACACTTGTTTAGCTTCCGCCGATCCATTTGCTCGAATTTCTTCGAAGTCGATCTGGAAGATGTGGGTAAACAGCATAGATTCGCGACCCATTGTGATTTGGAGAGACCGAGAGATTGAGAGTTTGAAAGTTTGAGAGACTTGAGAGCTAGAGAGAGAAATTCGTTTCGCGTAAGAATGAAATAAAATGACTAAGACGTTATTTATAGTCGCGGGTTGGTATTTCAACCGCCGCGAACCGTCACATCAGGATTGGGCGGGAGATTTCCCTCCAAAATGGCTTTGGGCGGCAAGCGATGAGCGGGAAATTTGAGCGGGAATTTGATGCGGTTAATTTAACTGTTGATTAAGAGAGCGATAATTTAATGTGGCCGGTTATTTGTGAGGCGGTTATTTAATCGGTAATCGAATTTAATCGAAGATGCGATTTTAACCGGTTGAGCATTTAAACCGATATTTTAACTTTGCGATTTTGACCCGGTTTTCAAACTTAGTAATTTAAATGATCATTTGATTTAATGAAAAGGACATAGTAGATGCCGATACAAAGATCGGTTTTGAGGTACACAAAAAAGTACACAAGAAAAAGAAAGTTAAGTGACGATCATTTTCGAGAGTTTGTCATCCACCACTTCCTCGTTGAGGACATTGGAGAGGTTCACCGGGGTACCCGGTCCAAGATTTGCATGGTGTGTACGAAGGAGCCGGCTAATATGGGAAGCATAGCCGAGACCTTTCTTTGTCTCGACCATGGTCTTCAAATTATTGAAGATGACCGATGACCAGTTGATGAGGGTGTTGCTGACGATGTAGGTCATCATGTCGAAGACCTTCTTAGAGTAGTTCTGCTTCGGAGATTGACAGATGATTGATCGGTTGACAATCTCGTGAAGGACTTGAATGTGACGGGCGAGGCGAGTTTTCATACCGTAGTTCTCCACCGGCACTTCGGTTCCGGAGAACATTTCGGCATAGTCAACTAATTAATATTACTTATTTTAATTTAATATTTAAATTATTAAAATAATTTTAATAATTTTAAATATAAGTTAATTATTATATTTATTTATAATAATATTATTATATAAGAAATATTTATTTATTTTTAAAATTTAATTAATTATAAAAATGTTTAATTTCATTTATAAATATATATAAATTTATTATAATTATATATAATCATTTTTTTAAATTAATAAAATTATTTAAATATTATATTTTTTAAAATGGGAGAATAATAAAAAAAACTTAATTGCAATTTAAATATTAAATTAAGATAGACAATATAAAAAAATAAGTTTAGATAATTGATGTACAAAAAAAATTTAAATAAGTATTCTAAATATATAATATAAAATTATTTATGTTTTAAATTATTTATTAAATTAAATTTAAAATATTATTCTAAAAGATTTCTAATTTAAAAATGTTAGAATTAAAATAATTTATGTTTTAAAATATATTTATAATTTATAATTCAATTAAAAACTTATTGTAATTAAAATTTCAATATTTTATTTTTAAATTATTAAAATAAATATATTAAATAAATATGAATTTATTTTTTTTAATTCTTTAAAATTAAAATATAATATTTAATATTTTAATTTAATTTATTTTATTTTATATATATATCTTTAAATTAATCACTACTTTTAACCCGTCAAATTTTAAAAATTAATAATTATATATATATATATATAATATTATTTTTTCTCTCAATATTGTATAATAATATATTACTTATTTCTCTTTTTATATTATATACTACAATAATATATTAAGTTTTTCTCTCTTTATAATAATATTTAATTTTGTTAGGATAGTCCTTTTATATCATTAACTCTAACTATTTTGATCTCTAATATATATCATGAATCCAATTCTAATGGTGAAAATTCTTTGAGGTTACATTTTAATGCTATTAAATTTATTTTTTTTATTTTTTTTATTCTTATGTTTATCTTTATAATTTCTTCTCATTTTAAAATTTATATATCATATTTTTTTAAGAGACATCATACCCATTATATCACAAATATATCATTAATATAGAGGTCTTAAAATCATCAAAAGCATATCAATTCGACCATATGTATTTTTTCCTTTTTTGAAATCAATGATCTAGTTAATTATCATACTTAATGTCTTAATTTATTACTCAATTTTTTTAGAATTTATGAATTAGTTTATTAAAGGAAAATGTCTAATATCTTAATAACTTAAGTTTAATTGTATGCTTTTTTTATAAACTTTAATTTAGCTTAAAACTTAATATGTAATGTCTTAGGTTTAAATGACGAAGAAGGATATAAATGATAAAGATTCAATAAGGTTTCGAAAATATCAGTTGGGTGCTTCTAAAAGAAATATCAAAAAATAACATGAGACAATGAAAGAATCATTAGTGGGTTCATTTACTAAGTTATTCAATATAAAAAATCAAAGTTCTCAATTCTGGAATCAAGATAGAAATGAAGAAAACGATAGTGTGAGAATAGGAGATGAAGTCTTGGAAAAATCTAATACTATGGTTATGAATGATAATATTGAGGATGAATGTGATAATGAAGAAAATGATATTCTTACGGATGAAAGTTATAATGAAGAAAATAATATTCTTGGAGATGAGATGCTTGAACAACACATGACTACGAATGTTAATATTGAGAATGAATGTGATAATGATGAAATTACTCCTAGGCTTGAATTTGAACAAAAATGTTGATGTGAACTATGATTCGGGATTGTGGGGAAGTATTAATGATTCTAAAAAGATTATGTTAGTTCAACGAGATCCTATTAAGATTTTAAAAGATAAGTTTCCTAAGAACAGTATATGTGGAAGATCTTTTTTCTCCAATTTTTACGTTACTACTCTTCTCAATGAGAAACAAGAAAGAAAATTGCATGTGTATTCAAATGAATTTAATAAGGTCTTTTGCTTTTAGTGCAAACTATTTGAGCATACAACTATGAAAAGTAGTTTGGATGGAGATAGAACTAATAATTGGAACAACCTAACCTAAAGATTAAAGAGCATTAAAATAATTCAGAACACATCCTCAATGTTTTAAGATGTAATGAATTGGAAAAAAAGGCTAAAAAAAATACAACAATTGACAAGAAGATGGAATAATTAATGAACAAAGAGAGAAATCGTTGGAAGTTGATATTAACTCGAATAAATAGGAGTGTGAAGTATTGTTCTTGAAACAATTTGTCATTTTGTGGGTTTAGTGTGAAGATTTGTGAGAATTAATGGACTATTTTATTAACTTATTGAAATTCTTGAGGAATTTGATCCTACTATGAAAGAACATCTTCAACTTATGGCAAAAAAAAATTCACAATCATTATCTTATCCACAAAATAAAAAATGAGTTGATAAATTTGTTTACGGAAGAGATCAAAGACAAAATTCTCAAGAAGATTTCGAAAGAAAAATATTTTTCCATTATCCTAGACTGTATTCCGGATATAAGTCATCAAGAACAAATGACGATCGTTATAAGATGTGTAGATATTGATGATATTATTGTCAAAGTGCAAGAATTTTTTCTTGGGTTTATAAATGTTGAAGACACATCGAGGCTTGGACTTTTCAAACGATTAGAAGATATTTTGATTGAACATCAACTCAAATTGATAATTTAAGAGGGAAAGGTTATGTCAATGGCTCAAATATGAAAGGTAGACATTAAGTAGTACAAAAAAAGGTTACTTGAAGTAAATCCTATAAAATTTTATATTCCATGTGGATGTTATAGTTTAAACCTAGTTATATGTGAAATGGAAAAATCTTGTGAACAAGCAACATATTTTTCTGGATATTTGCAAATCATAAATACATTGTTTTCGGCTTCAATGCAACGATGGGTCCTTCTTAAAATATTTGTGAAGAATTTGACACTAAATCTTTTGTCGAAGACTCGTTGGGAAAGTCGTATTGAAAGAATCAGAGCAATAAAAAATCAAGTAGTAGAATTTGGAGATTCTTTTGTTGAATTATTAATTACAGAAAAGCATAATCATATAGCGAGGGTAGAAGCTAAAAGCTTGTGGATGTCCGCTTTAGAAGATTTTGAATTTTTGATTAGCTTATGTATTTGGTACAATGTTTTTGACAAAGTTAATCGTGTTAGTAAATTACTTCAGCAAGAAGATATGGAAATTTAGGATGCAATTACAAGAATGAAGGAGATCATTTTATACTTTTAAAATGTTAGAGAACATGATTTTGAAGATTTGATGGAGGAAGCTAGAACACTTGCACGTAAAGTTTGCATTCATCCTGTGTTTGTTCAAAAAAGAGTTTCTCGTAGTCCGAAGAAATTTGATGAGGGTGTGAGAGATGATAACAATGCCAATCAATCATTTGAGGATAAATTTAGAATTACAATTTTTTACACATTATAGATCAAGCTCTTACATCGCTTCGGGATCAGTTTGAGCAATTTGAACGATATGAAGAACTCTTGGGATTTTTATTCAAATGAAAAATTAAAAAAAGGTTATTGAAGAGATATTGTTGAAGGATAGTACTAAATTAGAAAATTTCTTAAAACACAACCAACAAAGAGACATTGCTAGTCGTTTTTAGATTAAAAAAATAGTATATTGCAAGTTAATTTGTTCAAGAAGAAGTATGAGGTTCAAGTTGGTTGAGTGTGCAATGTTCAAGGCATGATGGCTAAAAATGCTTTGTCAGATCTTTAGCTTGAGAAAAAATATGTCGTGATAACCTAATTTATTTGTTATGAAGTAGACGATAAATGTTCGTCTTGGGTCTTCTCGTTTTTTTGATCGATATCTTATTTTGAGGAATTATACGTTGGAAGTTTATTTTGGGTGTTCTTAGTTTTCGATAAATATCTGATTTTGAAAATGTAGATGATGAAAGTTCGTCTTGGGTCTAATCGGTATTTTGGTTTCAGTCGATTTTTGGACTTAAAAAATAAGACACTCAGTTTTTGATAAACAAAGGAAAAAATTATCACAGTAGAATTTCAAATTCTCAAGGAAGAGAGAGAAAAACTCTAGAGATACGATCGAAACGATCGGCACGGTTGGCACGTCACAATCGACAACACGATCGGCACGGATAGCACAACACAATCGACGACACGAATAATACGAACGGCACGAACGTTACGATTCGTAAAGTAAGTGTCGATAACCCTAAATCTCTCAGAATTTCTTTAGTAGCTTTTTCTAGATGCTTATTTCCTGATTGTGAGCGTCGGTGTGTTCTATAATCTTTAGTGCTCTCGGAGATTTACTTTTGAAATGGTTTTTCTCTAAATCTTTAGGGTTTCTGAATTGTCCTATTTTTGTATTTATTCTGCTTTATTATTTATTTTCATTCTTCAACAATGGGGAAAAAGAAGAGTAATAAAGGTAAGGAAGTCAAAGAGTTTGTTATGGAAGGTCTCAAGGAGATTGCTGAAGAAGTCATTTAGAAAAACATGACAAAATCAAAGGAAAATCAAATATTATGGAAAATTCTGAAGAAAACAATGTAGGAAAGCAGGGGAAGAAGACTTTTGAAGAAATTAATCTAGGAAAGCAAGGAAAGAATGAAGGAGTCTAGAAGGTTGGTTACAATGAAAGAGCTAATTTGTTTGGCCTCAAAAATCAAATCACCAAGCTTTTGATGCATTCTAAAAAAGAAGATATTGTTCTTAATAAGGAGAAACTCCAGCATATAACAATTCAACTCAATATGCATTATCTTCAGAACTAGAATCTGCTAAAGAAGAAAGAATATGAAGAGATGGTAAACTGGAAAGTGGATATAATGAGGGAGTTGATGAAGACCCCTAAATCGAAGACCTATAGTATCAGGAGCAACTCTACTTGAAAAGTAAATGAGGTATGGATTAAAAATGCAGGAAAGAAAGCTAAAAATCATTCCTACAAAGGGAAAATCTTTTTGGGGAATGTTAAAACAAAAGTGGAGGTACTTAATTCTCCTTTTGAATTTAAACTTCCTAGTGAAGTAGAAGAAAAGTGCATTAAGGAATGGGAAAATGTGGTGGTAGGGAATTATATTTGAAAAAATAGAGTATCATTCTCAGTCACTATAGAAGCTTTAATGAAACAGTGGAAGGAAAATGGGATGGAGAAGATCTCTATAAATATTCATGATCTCTACTTTCTTCAATTCAAGAATGGGTCGAATTTGGATGACATTCTGAATAATGGGCATACATATAATGGATCAAACTGTATGAAGTTGGAAATATGGTTCGAAGATTTGTACCTATTAAATAAACCTAAGTAGACAACACAAATATGGTTCAAGAATATCCCTGCACACATGTACAAGACAGAAGTCATTAGTCATTTTGCAGGGTTATTAGGAAAACCATTATACATGGACCCAAAAACAGAAGGAGTAGAACATTTATCTTTTGCTAGAATTAGCATAGAGATGAATCCTCATAGCACATTCCCGAATAATATGACAATTGTCAACAAGAAAGGAAAATATAATGTCATGGGAATCACTTATGAATGGAGACCAGACATGTGTGAATTCTGCAATACTTTCCAGCATGTCAGCATAAAATGTGCTCAAGCTATGGAAGATGAGCAAAAAATACTGAAAGACCAAGAAGCAAAAAATCAGGAAAAAGAAATAGGGGAGTCTAAAAGTAAAGAGGAAAATGTGGAGTAAGAGAAAGAAGCAAAAACCAAGGAGGACTCTGAAAATGAAGAAAGCAATGAAATTGAAGAAAATATATTAAGAGGGCTTTTGTTGAAGAAGAGAACAAAGATAGAAATGAAACAGAGAATGAAGAAGATACATGAAGTTTATTCTCAAACAAGTCAAGCTGTAATACAGAAAACCATAAAGGAGGATACTGAGAATAATCAAGCTGAAGAAGATGTTACCAAGGCTGTTGTAGAGGATACCATAGATGAAGCTGAAGGAAGAAAATACAAGAATCCTAAGACTAATCTAGAAATTTAAGTTGAGAACAACAAGGTGTAGAGCCCGAGAATCCTGGAAAATAATTTTTTCTATCAAATCAGAACGGGTTCATATAAAGAAAGAAATCAAAATGAGAATATGCAGTATTCATCAAACTCTTTAGTTCATCCCCATTTTATTGCAAGAGGAAGAGGATGAGGAAGGACTAAGGGAGAGGAAGACAATATGTTGATACAACAGGTTGGTATGGAAATAAATATTCTAATTGAGATGATTAAAATTTGATACAGTTTATGATCTTTGTTTGTAATCTTTGTTTGTATGTTTGATTGTTACTAATCATTTTCTTTAGGGTCGTTTGATTGTCATCCTTAAATCATAGTTAAGGTTTGTCTAGCTTTGATGATTGACCTCACACTTTTGGGATTTTAATTAAATTATTTTAACCGTTTTCCCAAAAAAAAAAAATCAAAGAAAAAGATTATTTTGACATAATAAAGAATTTTTAATTCTAGTTTCTGCATATGTCAATGGGTATGAACAAAGATTGAGAAGAGTTGTTGAATGTCTCTCGTCATTGAAATAGCGTAGTTACCCAAATTTACTTGGTGTTATAAACTCTATGATTTTATCTTATAAGGGTTTTTGAATGGAAGTGGAGGTATAATGATCTATCTCGTGAATGGATCGAGCATTGAAGATTTATGTGTAGCTAATAACATTTTGAAGGAGCGATATACGTGATGGGAGAGATTATTATTCTTCTAAGGGCTTTCGAGTGAAAGTGGATGTCGAAAAGTTATCTCATCAATGGCTCGAGCAAATGTGAAGATTGAAGTGTTGAACCCACTAATTTCTTGATGGCTTGACTTTGGTGAAGGTGGAGATTGATGGGTATTGCTCGTGTATTTCCTAAGGGACGTTAAATTCGTCAAGGTAGAAATTGTTGAATTTGTAATTTATTCTTCACATCTTAATAAGCGTGGTATTCACCCAAGGTTGAGATTGTTAGGTTTTGAGCTCATATTTTATTAGAGTTTATACATTGTAATTGGGCACTAAGCTTTTATTGGGCCTAGGAGTAGTAGTTAGTCTTTTGACTTTTGATATACTCCTATAAATAGAGACTTGTAACAAAAGGTTACTTGGACCATTATTCCATAGAAAAAATCAATAAAATGGATGAGTTCGAGGATGTAGCATTGTTGGCCAAACCTTATTATATCTTGTGTTCTTTATTATTTTTTATCTTTATATATATATATATATATTATTTTATCGTATGTTTAGTTAGATCTTTAATCAACAAAAGTGTAAATAAATTTTAATTTTTGGCTGTATGAAACCACTCTAAGATAATATTCATTTTCGGCACGAACTAGATGACTGAGTAACTTTGAATTTACTGATTCTCCAAGGAAAAATTATTTGAAGAAATGAACTTATTGTTTCTGAATAAAGAGAAATAGACTATACACTAAGATTTGATGATAAATCTGAGAATTAAGGTTTTGACTTTTGACATTTCCTAAAGATGATGCAGGGAATATGGGTGGCACATTCGGTTCGGACTTAGTCAAACTCGAGTTTTGATTGAGCGGCTAAACTCATTTTCCGTTCAAGAGAACAACCTTGTTCTATACAACCTGTGTCGCTTACAAACCCAAGTCCATACCAAGCTTTCAAAATCTTGATCATCTTCAACTAACTTCTTTCAGCACGTGAATTAGTTGATGGATATCATTGAGTGTTCATCTATAAATACTACAGTAACTAGAATGAGTGCATTCTTGAGCACCATTTATTCCTTTTTATTGACAAATGGTATTGCATTGCTATTATATTAATAGACTTCGTTAATATTTATTTGAGATTTGATTTCTTGAGTCAGTCCTTCACTTTTAGATCACGTCAAGTCCGCTATCAATATTTATTTTCTCTTAACTTTTATGTTTTTTTTTTTAAGTATTCTTACTATCTTGTAATAAAAGTAAATACCTTTCTTAACAAAGATTATGAATTTATGATTATTATTCATACTTCTCGCTAGAGCTTCATAGAGATATGTTACACTTCTTCACTTGTCTCCTAAGAGATTAAGTTCTTATTATATTTATACATAACTCTTTTCCCGGCCAAGTTTTATTTCATAAGGAACATGAGAACTTTCTCATGTGTCTGGATATATAGTTGGCGTCACTTAGCACCAACGCACGCAATATCGCCCACCAGGTCCCCAACCACAGCACCGACGGCCATACTGATCAAACGAGTACTGCATTTCTTCTCTTTTGGCTTCTTCTTCGTATGCCTTGAGAGCTGCCACCTCTTCAGCGTTACGACACCACCGCACACAATATCGCTTTCCAGGTCCCCAACCGCAACACTTACGACGAAACTGATCCTCCGAATACTGCGTTCCTCCCACTACTCCAGCTTGTAGTTCATATGCCTCGAAAGCTGCCACCTCTTCTGCGTTACGACACCACCGAACACAATATCGCTTTCCAGGTCCCCAACCGCAACACCGGCGACCATACTGATCCTCCGAGTATTGAGGTTCACCGCCAGCTACCACATGGTCTGGTTTCTTCTTATCCTCCTCTACATATCATGAATACCATAAACAATAATAAGAATATATTGATTAATTAGTTTTCTTATAACAAAATATTTGCAACGAATAATAAAAATACCTTTAAGAGGGTTTGAATCAGCTTTGGCTATTGCAGAGAAGATGAAGAGAAGAATCACCCCGAAAACTACACTCTTATGAACCATTTTTTCACACTCACTTTGCTTTACTTGAAAAGGAAACTAGTTGGAATGGATGGAATTGAACAGGGATCTTCAAGCCTATTTATAGAAAGACCAGTACTGCTCATATTATCCTACATTAACATATATAGATAAGATAAGATGATACTTATTACTAGCGGTTTGTTTGTTTTTGACATATAATATTATTTTTCGGTTCATGAAATTAAGAACATTATATATTGTATGCACTTAGTCATGATTTACTATTAGAATTTTTCAATTTTATTCTTAAATAAGTATCAAATTTAAATAAGAAGACAAATTTGTTTTTTTTTGTTAACACATTTCGGGAACAATTGGTTTTAACACTTTAACCGAGTCGGTGAGTAAGTAGATATAAGAGTATTTTTTAGATTGCAAACTCAATTTCATTTGGATTTAATTCATTATTATCTCTTATTCATTTATCTATCTAAATATAAATTAGAGTAACAATAATATTTGTAGCAAATATTTTAAAGATGAATGTTTCATTTATTGAGTAGAAAATTTAATAACATGTAGAATTTTTAAATTTTGTCATTCATCATGGAATGACGCATATTCCCTACAAAAATTCTCAAAATATATCGATATTTTATAAATTATATGTCATAATAAATACTATTATTTAACAAAAATTTAAATTAATTTCATTCATGGACTAAAACAAAAGTGACATAATAACAATTATAATGTATTTCATAAGCAATTGCATAATATATCTGTCTACTTATGTCACATGTTCACAACATATAGAGCCAAACAAGCAGCCTTCATTGACCACTTCTTAATTGTTTGGAGTTGAGACAAAAATTTATTTTGTAAAAACATATTTTTCTACTATTAATATATATATTATTATTTTTATATCTTTAAATCATATTACTACTATATATTAGTTTTATGTTTATTTTGTAAATTAATATAGTCACTTTAATATAAATTGATAATTACATATATTAAGCTCAATTATTAATAATATTTGGAGATGGAAATTTTCCGATTAACATTGTTCATGTAATTGTTAATAAAGTTAACCGTTTGTGTGTACCAGACTTTGTGTTTGGATAGACATGTGTTTACTTATTTTTATTTCAGATATATAAATATCCTATTCAACCAAAAAAGTAAAAAAAAAAAAAATGATAATGTCTTGTCTTGTCCCGGATCAAAAGATTAATACAATGTCACTATCTTCTAAGGTTTTTTTTATTTATTTCTTTTCCGCTTATATATGCTAAGAAAACAGGTGGTGTAATGTGGATGCATGCAGCGTAATATGGATGCAGGTGGCAAACATTTATAAACTTATAAAAAATATGTGAATTAGTCGTAATATGTGAATTATTAATATGTGAATTATTAATTATATATAATAGTCCTTATAAAAAAAAGATTATAATAGTCAAATAAATCTAAACTTAATTTTTCAATATTTTTGTTGTAATATAAAAAATGTCTTAGAACCCGGTATCATTATTATGCCTTAAACAAATCACTATAAAAAATGTCAACTTGTAACATATAGCTCCAATATTTTGTTTTTTAATACAAGTTTCGAAGAACTGCAATACACAATTTATTAAAAATATAAAAAATATTGCAAATTTTTTAACTCTATTTACAACAAAAACATAGTTTTATAGAAAATATAATCTGAAAAAAATTTAATACAAAATATATTACTACAAATGAAAAAATCTAATATTTTTTCTAAAATTATATTAATATATCCTTACAACTAAATTAGTAATAAAGAAGCCAAGAATAATTCTATAATAATACTAACATATATTCACGTCAATGTTTGCAAAATCTTTTACAATAGAATTTATTTCCATTAACTATTGGAACAAATACTATATAAATAAGACGGTATATAAATAAGACAGTGATCATTGCAAATTAAAGTTGCAAGTAACTGAGATAATATTGATAAGCAAATCTGTAATAAACATTGCATTAACACTAATAAATAATATATTTGTAATTGATACTGCAATTTTATTATAATAGTTTTGTAAATATTTTTCGAAATATTCGTAATAATATAGCATTAAGTTATGTATTAATTATTATATATAATTTTTTTACAGTCAATTCTGCAATGGTATAAATGTTATTATTGCAAACTACATTGTATATATATTTATTAGTTTTGAAATTTTCGTTTGACATATTTGTAATATGCCAGCAATACGTTTCGCAATATATTATATTTAATAATTTTGAATTTTTTTTTAATAATCTATTACTAGTAGGTTTCACATTAAACATTATAAATAATCTATTAGCATTAAATTGTGCATTAATTTATATGAATTTTCACATGAAACATAATTTTCAAAATATTAATAAATATTTAATGCAAGGTTTGTTGCGAGTCTTAATAAATTTAATCTCCTCAGCTCCCGTTTCACCATCAATTCATCTATCCAGATCTTTTTTCAACTTCACACGCCATCATTAATACTTATTCATCATTTCATCTTCTCCATCTCCCAATTTCTTCAACATATTTTCATATCTTCATAAAATATTTTCTTCAACCCATTTCTCTCTCTAAACCTTTTTTTCTTCATTTCATCGTGGTTTCAAACAAGTCAAGCTCATTCACTCCTTGCTCAGATGAGAAGGAAATAGTATCGGTGTCAGCCACTCCTTGCGAGTTGGAGGCTACTAACTTGCTGTTTGGTAAAGCATACGAAATAATCTATATACTTCACTCTGAAATTGAAAGACTCACCACCACCAGATCGAATGAGAAAGAGACATTGCAAAAGGAAAATGAGTTTAATGTTGGCTAATATTGACAGTCTTACCAAAGCAATGGTCGAAGTCTTCGAAGGGATGAATAAAAAGGAAATTATGGTTTTAATTTGTTTATTATAATGTTAGGTTAATGAATTACTACAGATACAAAGTGACTTAATCAACATTATGGTGGAAGGTAAAAATTGGAAAAATATCCATGAAGTGGACGGATCTAATGCAATGAAGAAGAGTAAGTTGGGAGATTAATCTTTTATTTTAATGTTTATTGAATATAATTATGGTTTTTGTATAACTTTGAATATTTTTTTGGTTGTTTGGTTATGTTTGTATGTTTAAACAATGGTTCTTAGAAATTCAAATGTCTTGGATTTAAATGGAATGTTGTTTTAGTAATCTATACATGTTATAAATGTTATGATTTTACGTTATATTTAGCTTTTTTATATATATAATAATGCAAATATTATTGCAGAACGTTTGAAAAACATTATTCCTCTCTTTGTTAAAAAAACCTCTATACTAGTGTGCACTAATTTTTGCACTAAACCATTTAGAAAATTATACACCATTAGCGTTTGCATTAAAAAAAGGAACTTTAATGCAAAAACTAGTACAGATCGATATACTATAATTATTTTTAAACTCTCGGATAAAAATCCCATGTATTATAGTGTACTAATAATTGCATTAATCCACGTTCATCGTCTCATTGTTGTTATTTTTTCAATAACCATATGTTGTAATTATTTAAGAAATCTTGCTCTATTTGAGAATGCAGTAAACTTTGCACAAAACATTGTTTAACGCCGAATTGGTTTAATTTTTGTAATATTGATAATATGCATTATTGTAAAAACTAGTGCAAAACAAATGAAATATTTAGTAAATGTTATTAAGCTCTTTGTTATAATTCTCATATTTGAGAGTGCAATAAACTTTGCACTAAACTGTGTTCAACGTCGAATTACTTTAATTTTTGCAATAATGATAATAGACCCTATTGCGAAAACTAGTGCAATAAATATTTTTACAATAATGAACGAATGACATTTATAGTAAATATTTTTCAATTTTCTATTATATTTCCCCTGTTTGAGAGTGCAATAAATTTTGCAGTAAACCATGTTCAACGCTGAATTTCTTTAATCCTTGCAATATGGATAATACGCCTTATTACTAAAACTAGTGCAGACTGAATGACATTTATAGTAAATAATTTTCAATTCTCTATTATATTTCACATGTTTCATAGTGCAGTAAACTTTGCACTAAACCCTGTTCAACGTTGAATTGCTTAATCTTTGCATTAATGTTAATACGTATTTCAGTAAATATTTTTCAACTCAATGTTATAATTCCCCTATTTGATAGTGTAGTATAATTTGTACTAAACCGTGTTCAACACCGAATTGATTTAATCTTTACATTATTGATAATACGTATTATTGCGAAATCTAGTGCAGAATGAATGATATTTTTAGTAAATATGTTTCAACTCACTATTATAATTCTCATGTTTGACAGTGTAGTAAAATTTTCACTAAACCGTGTTCAACGCCGAATTGTTTTAACGTTTGCAGTATTGATATAATATTATAAAATATATTGGGGATATCTATTTCACGTTAAAACTAATTACACTAGTAACAATTTTAGCATTAACAAAGTATTTAATATTTCTAATTACCACCAATTACCAATGTACTTGTGTACTTACTTCCTTAACTTCATCCTCTACAATTACATACTTCAATATCTATATTTCTCTATCTTCTATCTTCTTCATTTGATGAAGACCATCAAGTTCTTCAATATATATAATTTCATTTAACATCAAGGTAAATATATGTCTCTATCTTCAATCTTCATAATATATATATATATAAGTGATAATATTCTTATTTTAATGTATGTCTTCATATTTTTAGAGAATCTTCATCATTTGATGATCAAAGATCAAGATCTTGAATACATTTTATATATTTAACATATTATTCTTATCTTGTCTCTGATTATATATATCACATATTATTCTTAAACATTATTTTATATACAACATAATTTATATATTTAGATAAATACATTTTATTCTTATAATTGATTATATATATATATATATATTGCAGATTAAAAAATGAGGGTGGATCGGGTTTGGTTGTACAATAATAAACATGAACGCATTGAAATATTTTTAATACGTTTAGAAGAGTTTATTTCATTTTCCATGACTCAACCTGCTTTTATGGATGGTGAAAAAATCAGGTGCCCTTGCAAAAAATGTCGTATTCAAAAGTTCATTTCGTCTGAATTATGACATAATCATTTGCTAAGAAATGAATTCACGAAAAACTATTATATATGGGATGCTCATGGGGAACCAATTGAGAACTCAAATGTATACAATTATCAACGTAAACGACATTTGTTAGGTGACAATGAAAGATCAAATGCGTATGAGTCAATGATATATGACATGGCATCAAGTCACCAACCAAATATGGGGAATGAAGCTTCTACCAATTTAAACACACATATTTTATCTCAAAAGTTCTGAATTGCATTGAACGCGTCACATCAACCAATCTGGCCTGGTCATCAAAGTGAGAGTAAACTATCAGCTACGGTAAAACAACTTAACATGAAATTCGAGAACAATTGGTCCAAGCACGCTATAAATAAATATTTGGACTACATTAGTTCAATATTACCATAAAATAATTGTATGCCAGATAGTTTTTATCGCATGAATAAATTGGTTGAAGATTTGGGTTTGCCCGTGATTAGAATCGATGTATGTAGAGATCATTGCATGCTTTATTGGGGGGTAGATATTGATAAACAATCATACAGGTTTTATAATCTTTCTAGATTCAAAGACAATTCTCTTAAGCCGAAGCCCCATAAACAACTATTTTATTTCCACTTGCTCCTAGGTTTCAAAGATTGTACGCATCGAATGTGATCGCCGCTCACATGACATGGCATGGTGCTCATGTTAACAAACCTGGGATCATGTGTCATCCTTCTGATGGATTTGCTCATTTCGTATAGTTTGGAAAATCATATTCATGCTGGCTACTAGTTCTAATACCCTACAATCTATCACCGGGTATGTGCATGAAGTCACCGTATATGTTTATTTTACTAATTATTCCCGGACCAAAAAGTCCACAAAGAAATATTGATATTTTTCTTCAACCATTGATAGAAGACTTACAAATGCTGTGGAATGTTGGTATTCCTACCTATGATGTTTCCCGGGATGAACATTTAACATGAAGGTAATGTTGTTATAGACTATTAGTGAGTTTCCTGCTTATGGAATGTTGTCAGGTTGGAGTACTCATGGACTTGATGGTTTTCCAATATGTATAAAAAAATCAAAATCTTTTCGATTAAAATATAGCCGAAAGGATTGTTGTTTTGATTGTCATAAACAATTTTTTCCGCCGGAGCATCCTTACATAAATGACACACAATATTTTATAAAAGACCGGGTGGAAGCAACTCTTTATTCCCATATAAAAGATGATAATGAAATATGGTCTGAAATTTCACATTACAAACTTACAAGTGAATCTCCCAATGAGTATCCTCATGAATTTGGTGATCATCACAAGTGGACTAAGAGAAGTATCTTCTGGGAGCTTCCGTATTGGTCAAAATTTCTCATTCGACATAACATTGAGTTTATGTATATTGAAAAGAATGTGTTTGAAAACATTATAAATACCATTATGAATGGGAAGGCTAAGACGAAGGACAACCTTAATACTAGGAAGGATATGTTTCTTACTTACAATCGTCTAGAGCTACATGTTGATCCTGATACAATGTCTCGTAAGCTTAAGAAGGCTTCTTATACCTTGACGAGGAAAGAAAATATCATAATTTGTAAATGGCTGAAGACGTTGAAATTCCCAAATGGTTATATTTTCAATTATTCAAGATGCATTGACAAAACTGAATCTAGGTTGATCGAATTCAAAAGTCATGATTGTCATGTTTTTTTAGAAAGATTACATGGGGAAGAACAATCAGGAGATGACATATTTTAATTTTGTAGATTGAAATGTTACTACTGACTTAATTGTAGATTATTTTGCTTAATATGTTTTGTTAAATTCTGCAATATTCTAATTATATGAAATGAAAACTAGTCTTTGAACATCGCAGATTTTGTTGCTCGCGAATAAAAAGAATAATTACTAAAAATTACATTGAATCTGCATTAAAAATGGCATTGCCCATCAATATACAGTTCAGCGCTAAATGAAATTAATGCATAGATAGTTGCTATCTAAATATGCATTTCTTACCCGAGAGCAAAAAAATAATTACCTAATATGCCATTGAATCAGCATTAAAAACGACATTGACCTTCAATATATATTATTTCCAAAACTATTGTAGTTCAGCACTAAATGGAAATTAATTCATAAATAGTTGCTATTTAAATATGCATTTCTTACCCGAGAGCTGAAAAATAATTACCAAATATGTCATTGGATCTGCATTAAAAACGACATTGTCATTCAATATATATTATTATCAAAACTATTGCAGTTCAGCGTTATATTTCACTTTAATGCATAGGTAGTTGCAGAACTCTTTAGATAAAAATTAATTCGCGATATGTATTGTTTAATGCAAAAGTTATTGCGGTTACCACAGTCGAAATTTTTTAATCTATAACGTAAATATTTCTTTTGCGCCAAAACTCTCCCCAAATGCCAAACACTCCCTCCCATTCTATCATTTCTCCCAATCCCTTCTCTCTCTCCAAACTCTCTCCAAACCCGCTCCTCTCTTTGTCGCCCACACCATAAACCCTAGCCTCCCCAAATCTTAGCCAAACTACGCTGCCACGACTCGCCGCCTCTCTAAACCCGCTCCCCCATCGTCGTCTCTTCAAACCCACTCCTCCCATCGCATCCTACATCCTAAACCCTAGTCTCCCAAAATCTCATTCTCTAATACTCGATTCTCTAGCCAAACTCTCTGCCTCCCTTACACGCTTCTCTAATACCCCACCACTTCACTAGCCAAACCCCGCCGCCTCTCAAGTCGATTCTCTAATACCCCGCCGCCCATAGTTCCGACCTCTAATACCCCACTACCCACAGTTCCGGTCCATTCTCTCCTTCTTAACAATAATGTTCTTGATTATTGTTCTTAACGGCCCAAATCTCATTCTGATATTATAGTTTTCCCTAATTAAGTTTCTTATTATGGTATGGTTGGCTGCTTATTGAGTACAGTTATGCTGTTATGGTTTGTTGAATAAATAATGTTATGAACCAATTTCTTTATTACTATATGAATTATGTTTATATTACTAAATATATTAAATATTGCTAAATATTACAGTTATGCTATGTATTAACTATGTTTATATTACTAAATATTGCTAATATTTCTAGATTGATAAATATTTAGTATAGATTATTATGTTTATATTACTATATCTAAACAATTTCTATATTACAGTATGAACTGTTTATATTCTGTTTATATTACTGAATTAGACATTGTTTATAGTTCAAGTTTAATATGATGCTGCAATTCAAATAGCTTATAAATGTGATTTGAAATATGATGATTATAGCTTATTTGAAATATGCTGCAATTCAAATAACTTATAATAGATATTGTTTATAGTTCAAGTCTAATATGATGCTCTTAGGTAATCTATTTGTGTTGACATGTTAGTTAGTATATAATTAGGTTATAGTTTAGGGTTGTTTGAATATCTTATTTAACTTCTAAAACTAAAGTTTCTTACTTTGAGTTCTAATTGATTTTGTATTTTCATATTTGTTGAACATAGTATCTTGTAATATGAGTAGACAATCTCAAAGAAAGGGGGATCTTAGTGAATCTAAATATATATAATCCAACGAGGTATGATTTGGTTGATAGAGCTATAGTTTGGTTAATAATGTTATTTATGTCTTTACAAAGTTTATTACTTGTTGTACGTGAATATGAAATTGGCGATAGAAGAAAAAAAGGACAAATAGGTTTTAAAGATGAAAGATTCATCTTCGAAATGTCCCAAAATAGTAACACCCCCAAAGAAAAAAACCCTCTTCAAGACGAACAACCCTAAAAAAACCACCCCCAACTGCAGCCAAAAACCCATCTCCTAAAAATAAAGGTGTACCTCCAAAACAAGTTGTACCCTCTAAACAACCCGTTCCCCAAAACGACATATAACCCCAAAAAAGCACAACTCACTTCAACTCTGAAATCTAAAAACTAAAAATCCAACCAAAACAAGAAGTCTACTCCAACCAAACCACCTTCAACTTCAGTTCAGAAAAATCTTCAACTAATCCTTTCTAAAGGTTTAGAAACTCAAACTGACACAACAGGTGTCGTGGTCAATCGTGCCCTCATCCTCGACAATACATACCCAACTCAGCCATCCTCAAATATTAAAACGGAAGATGACGGTGAAGAATATTCAAGGGAGGATGTAGACCTAGCTGATCTTTCAAAATCATCAAAGACCTACATAGAAATTGTTGGAGAGAAGTAAGTTTATTCATTTAAGTCTTTTTTTATATTGTACTTTAGATATATAAAATGACTTCATTTTTACCCCTTGTATGTTTTTTCATTTTCTATCCGGATATTTTGAAAGACATACATAAAATAATCACCGGTTATTGGAGGGGGCCATACTTGAACTGGAATCAAGTTCCCGAAGACATTAAGAACGTTTGGTGGGAACAATTCACGGTATGTTTTGTTGTATTACTGTAATTGCTTTTTATTATTAATTCATTGTTCTAAGTCTTTAACAAATTTATATAACTGGTTGTAGGAGACATTTCAGTGGGATCTCATTAAGGAGGCGGATATGAATAAACATTTCAAGAAGAAGGGTAGTGCCAAGATAAGAAACTTTGTTACTATGGCAAAATCCGGTATGAAAAAACCCTCACACGTTACCCTTGAAGACTAGAACGAAATGAAAACCAAATTTGATGAGCCAAAGTATTATCAGAAGTTCACCAAAGCCAAAGGAAATCGACATAAATACAAAGAAAATTGTGGTGCTACATATTGTGGGGGTTCAATCTCGGCTATAGAACATCAAAGAAGATTGGTAATTAAGTAATTTATTTATTTGAGTTGTATTTAATTGATTGAATTTTATATTACTAACACCTAAATTTATAATTTATAATAGACAAAGGAACTTGGAAGACACCCTTCCCTTCTTGGAACATTTGAGAAGACACATAAAAAGAGGGATAGTACATGGAGTGAAAATACGGTAGAAGAAGTTATGATAATGTTAATGTTTTATGTTCATTAAAATGTTGAGCTTTATTTGTTATACACAACTAACTATATTTTATTTGTTATGTAGGAATCTTATACTCAACTCCATCAAACTCAAGAAACTTTAGCAATCTTATACTCAACTCCATCAAACTCAAGAAACTTTGGATCCAAATGAATAGAAAACTGAAACGGAGTTGTGGATGGAGGCAGCAGGGCGTTCCAAGAGCAAGCGTGTGTTTGGAATAGGCTATATGGGCCGAAAACAGGTATTCGAAAATGGACAATCCAGTACACAATTATCATTGGAGTTAAATATATTTAAAGAAATCGTTACTACTTTACAAATTATAATTCTGAGAAAGAAAAAGATATTGCACTATAAAAAGAAGAAGTTGAGAGATGTAAGGCAGAGTATGTAGAACAACAAGAGAGAATTAAACTGTTAGAATCCAACCAAGTTGAACTAGTTCAGGACAAAGTTATTCTTCAAACTCAAGTGCAAATTTTAAATAAAAAGTTTGACACTTTCCTAGTAGTATGAAATAAGTCAGGACAAGAAAAGATACCAAATATTCCTATCAGGACGACTGATGAAGAAGGTTAGTCATTCAACATTTAATTTGGTAATATACTTCATATTCAAATGAAATTATATGCTATTATCATAATGCTATTAATTAATGTTAGTTATAATAATAAAGATTTAAGTATGTTTAATTATAGGTTTGAATAATTAATAGGTAGATTTAAGATAGTTGAATTGTAGGTTAGTGTTTTATGAAAAATTTTTAGTAAGTTTTCAAGTGATTTTGTTTTATGTTAAATATATGAGTTATTTAATGTTTTCAAGTGATTTAGTTTCATGTTTAATATTGTCTAATTAATAGGTTAGTGTTTTATGAAATTTATTTAGTAAGATTTCAAATGATTTAGTTTTATGTTCAATATATGAGTTTTTTAATGTTGTCTAATTAATAGGTTAGTGTTTTACGATTTTTTTTAGTAAGTTTCAAGCAATTAAGTTTTATGTGCAATATATGAGTTCTTTTAATGTTGTCAAGTGATTTCAATTCATGTTTATGTTTTCAAGTGTTTAGTTTTATGACCAATATATGAGTTATATAATGTTGTCAAATGCTATTAGAGAATACACCATGATGGGTGTGATGGGTGTGATGGGTCTTGGGCTTCAAAAGTTGTAAAAAAATTAGAATTGTATGTTGTACAATATATAAATTAATTAGTCAATCTAATTTCTCATTTTGTTGAATTGATACAGGTTTGGACAAATAAAGATGGATGGATTGAAGCTAGCATAATTAGGAGTTATTTGGAAATGCCATTTTATGTAAAATTTGACATATTTTTGTTAATATATTTGGTCATATTTATGGAACAAGTATAAGTAGTTGGTGAATTTCATTTGCAAATGTGTTTTGCAAATTTGTAATGAATTTATGTTGGTGTACTAAGAATTGATACAAGAATCATTGATGAATATAAGCTGGTTTTGGTTATTATTTATATACAAGAATTTGAATTCAATTGAATTACAATATTTATTTTTTAAATATTGTGCTGAAGGTTGCAAAATTTGAAAATATATTATTTATAATTATGCAAATCGTGCATTACAAATAATGCAAATGATGTTGTATCGATTATTGTTAATATTAATGCAAAGTTGTGAATAAGGTAATTGCAGGAATAGTTGCAGTTTTATCATAATGCGAAGAAAGTTGCAAATATGTATAATGCAAATGATAATGCTATAATATACAAAAATATAATTTGGGTCATATAAATTGAATTTCAAACAAAATAATGCAAATTGAATTGCACATTGTGATTGATTATGCAAATTATAAATATAGATGTTCCAAAGATTATTACAGTAAGAAATTTAACCGGTTTAGGGTTTAAGATTTAGGGTTTAATATAATTTTATAAGCTAATGCAGTTTTCATTGAAGTTACGTTTTCATATAAAATGTGTAGATATTGCAGTATTTGTTGAATATACTTTTATAGGAAAATGCAAATTTTATTGCTTCATTTTCATATATTTGTTATATTGGTTATTGCGAAACATATTGCAGTTCATAATTTTATACGTTAGTACAGTTTATGTTGAATATATTTTTATTGTTAAATAGATTTATCTTATTTGAATTTTATTGCAAAACATTAAATTTATTTATAAAATATATATTGCAAATCTTATGGCAAATATACTTTAAAATGCAATATCTCTGTATTTAGTGGAAATTTTGGTAAAACAGTTAGTGTAAACACCAATGCAAATTTGCAACCATCGATTTACAATGTTTTTCGGTAATTGCAAATTTGGTTGCGAAATTCCAAAATAATGCTAAGACAAATGTTGAAGACTGTTTTTAATGCAAAGATAGTTGCGGGGCAGCGATTGCAAATGAGCAATTTTATTTAGTAAACTCACTTTTATGAGAAATATATTTACTATACTTTTTGTTATTAGCCAAAAATAAAAAATAAACTATAAATAAATTCGAACATATTATTGTACCCAAGTCCAAACTCAAAAGTTCAACCCACAAATTCAACATATAATATAAAACTCATGCATATTGAAGGGCAGCCCATGACGAGACGTTAATAGATCACAATGAAGATTAATTGATTATAATGGCAGTGGGTATATATATATGATTAAGTTGATATAAGTGAAAGGCTAGAAGTTCTATGGAAATTATTTTATGTCCAAAATTTTCTATTTTTATTGAGGGCAAGTAATAAATATACCATAGTATTAATAAAAAATACTTAAGGTGTGCAATTGAGAATATACATGAACGTGACATATAAATAGCTACGAGTTAATTTGATAGACCGAAAAGAGATAGCTCAGTTAGTTGTCACGGCCCACTTGTTTTCCTAACCCAAGACCTGTTGCTTTGAGGTTAAAATTTAACAAAACCTGAAAATATATAAAAAAAAGGCATTAGAGAGTATAACCAAACAAGGCCTTAGCAAAAACATTTACTTTGGGAAACATCCCGGAAATTTTGAGAGTTATTTTCTGACCTCGGGAATACCATTTTTAGAAAATGGGGTTTGGTTCCAAAATAGTTTTGGAGTTTTGAAAGTTGGAACCAAACTAGTCTCTTACATCCTAGGTTCGAGTCTGATCTTATCAATCTGGGCTTAGTAGGGTGTTAGGATCGGGGACGCCCTTGTAGGACCGGGTATGTTTCCGGTTTCAGGAAGGGTGACCGCTTACAAACACAACACTCTTTGGTGATAGTCCGGTTAAAGACTAAAACCGTTCTCAGCACTGCACAACCTGTCACAGACTCTTGAACCGGGTTCAAGGGCGGAAATGTCTGTTTCAGGTTGAAGCAACGAATGCGACTTTTAGATGATGTTTTAGAAGGAGTATGTTTTATGGATATGAGTGACCGGTTTTAGGAGTATGATTGGTTTTGAGGTTAAGGTTAAGTAAGCGAGAAATGAAAGCAAAGGAAAGAACACGAGACAAGAAATTTGTTTATGGATGTTCGGAGCAAACCCTCCTACGTCACCCCTTCTTCTCAGGTTATGAGAAGGATCACCACTAACTCTTTAGAGTTACAATTACACTTCCGGTCGAGCCCAACTTCGCTACTCGCCGGTTACACCAAACTCACACTTTGATGTAATACAACAACTCAACACAAACACACACAGAAAGCTTCCGGTTTTAAACACACCGGTTTTAGAATACAGGACTTTATCTCTCTAGAATTTAATGCTTTATGACTTTCAGAATTTATGATGCTCACAACTACAACTACCGAACTGCATTGAATGAAGACGTTTCGACTTCTTTTTATAGCTGAAAGGACACAACGGTCATATTTTCTCTCTCCTGGTAATGATCAAGAGGCTTGCACGCCTTCCCTCTTGGACAGATCAATTTGGACACATGGCAGACATGCGCTTTAGCCGGTTTGCATGTTGGACACATGGCAGACATGCACTTAGCCGGTTTGCATTTTGGACACTTGGCAGCTCTTAGCCGGCCGCCTGACAGCTACCTCGCCTGACAGCTACCTGCTGCCTGGAGATTGCTTCTGGATTTGGACAAGCATGCCTGACAGCTACCTGCTGCCTGGAGATTGCTTCTGGATTTGGATTACTCTCATTTAATAACCGATTTAATAACCGGAGCTTGACAGCATTTAATCAACCGGAACATTTATGACTGAGTGGCTGTAGTTAATGAACCAGAACATTTATGACTGAGCGGCTGCATTAAGTGTCGGTTGACCAATCCGGTTTGACTGAACTTTACTGACCGGTTCCGGACTCCTTGACTAAACTCCGGTTGACCAACCGGCTGACTAAGCTTCTTGGACGAACCGATTGCTTTTACTTCAAACCGAAGTCAAACAACCGAACGGTATATATATTTCCAACTTTAAATATATATTTCCTTGAAATAGCAAAACTTTAAATATTATTTGCAGCCAGTGGGATTTGATCCCTGATCACCTGTGTGACAGGCAGAGGCGTTTACCACTACGCTACAACAGCTTCTTGTTATATTTAAACCAATTAATATACTTGATATAACTTAGCGGTTTAACATATATATTAAAATTAGTTTTATCTATTCATTAAACTTTTCATAAGTTATAAGAATTATTTTCTATCAATTTCTCCCTTTTTGATTATTTAGAATAAATATTCAAAAATCGTAATGTGTGGCCGGTTTAAAATTAATCTACTTAATTTTTCTATCAATTTCTCCCTTTTTGATTATTTAGAATAAATATTCAAAACTTGTAATGTGTGGCCGGTTTTTAAAATTAATCTACTTAATTTTTCTATCAATTTCTCCCTTTTTGATTATTTAGACTAAATATTCAAAACTTGTAATGTGTAGCCGGTTTTTAAAAATCTTATATTTGTTTGGCCGGTTTTAAAGAGCTTACATTTGTTTGACCGGTTTTAAAGAGCTTATATTTGTTTAACCGGTTTTAAAGAGCTTACACTTGTTTGGCCGGTTTTTGAAAGAGCTTACACTTGTTTGGCCGGTTTTTGAAAAAACGGTTTGGTTTAAGGAGAATTTTTTTTTTAACAAATTTTCTTCAAATTTTGTAATCTAACAATCCTAAAATATTTCTAAGGGAAGAAAACTTAGACTCGAGAAGTGGCTCTGTGAGGATGTTAGCCACTTCATGCTTGTTCCCTTCAAATGATGTGTTCGTCAACAGCCGGCTGTCCGGATGCCATGCTGTCTCTTCCAAGCTTCTGTCTTGATTTACCTGCATTCATAGACAATAGAAAATCTGGTCCCCATTTTTCTTTGGGTCCGTGGCTTATTAGTCCCTTGGGAATCCAGACTTTAATAAGTCGGATAACTTTCCCGGTTATTGTTCTAATTACTTTTCCGGTTCTTGGCTTGACATCTCTATGTCTTAAGAGTGCCTTATTTTGTGGTGACTTTTGATTTATTTTATGTGGGTGTGTATCGGTTTGTTTACCTACTGGCCGGTTGGCTTTCCTTCTCTCAGGATGAAGCCATTTTTCCGAGTCAGTTGGACTTACATATTTTATTTCTTTTTCCGATTTTAGATCACATTCTTCCTCATTGTCGGTTAATGAACTCTTGACAAATCTTATGAAAGGGAGATTGTCTTTTGTGAGTTTCATCCCATTGGAATGCTTGTGAGTGGCGGATTTGTTATAACCAATACCAAATTTACATTTGGGATGTCTTTGGTAATTAGACATCTGGCTTACCGCTTCACTAGATCTCTTCCAAGAAGCCGTGACATATTTAATTCTCTCATTTTCTTCGGTTAACGATTGGACTGTCTCCTTGAGCTTCTCATTCTCTAAGGATAGTCCAACCGGTTCGTAAGTCTCGGTTCCGCTTGGCTCACCAGCGGTACCACTTGACTCTCCGGTTTCATATTTTGTCCGGGTCGGTATTAAAACAGCCAATTTTTTGAACTCATCGACCATGTCGTTGAGTGCAATAACTAAGTCTTCTTTAGTAAATTCTTCAGAAGAGAAATCAAATACCTCAGATTCTTTCTCCGCCATAAAGCATGCATCAACTTTATCATTGCCGTCGCTGGATGATGAGTCGTCCGAATCGCTATCAGCCCATTTGCTATTGATTTCATAAGCTATCAGAGCCTTATGATCTTTCCGGTTCTCCTTTATTTGGTCGCTTCCCTCACACAGTTGGATCAACTTCTCCCAAATTTCTTTAGCAGAAGAGCACAACTTGATCTTACTAAACATGTTTTTGTCCAACGACTTGAACAAAATGTTTTTGGCAACATTATCCAAGTTATTCATCTTCTTATCTTCCGTCGTCCATTTGTATCTTGGCTTATCAATCTTTATCGGACCATCGGTAATAACATACCACACGTCGTCGTCTTGTGAGGCCAAATGCACTTCCATCTGTATCTTCCAATCAACATATTCTTCGATGCAGAACATGGGGGGCTCGTTGATGAAAGACATGATGATATTCGGTTGCTTGAGTGTTAAGAACCTCGCTCTGATACCACTTGTTAGGATCGGGGACGCCCTTGTAGGACCGGGTATGTTTCCGGTTTCAGGAAGGGTGGCCGCTTACAAACACAACACTCTTTGGTGATAGTCCGGTTAAAGACTAAAACCGTTCTCAGCACTGCACAACCTGTCACAGACTTTTGAACCGGGTTCAAGGGCGGAAATGTCTGTTTCAGGTTGAAGCAACGAATGCGACTTTTAGATGATGTTTTAGAAGGAGTATGTTTTATGGATATGAGTGACCGGTTTTAGGAGTATGATTGGTTTTGAGGTTAAGGTTAAGTAAGCGAGAAATGAAAGCAAAGGAAAGAACACGAGACAAGAAATTTGTTTATGGATGTTCGGAGCAAACCCTCCTACGTCACCCCTTCTTCTCAGGTTATGAGAAGGATCTCCACTAACTCTTTAGAGTTACAATTACACTTCCGGTCGAGCCCAACTTCGCTACTCGCCGGTTACACCAAACTCACACTTTGATGTAATACAACAACTCAACACAAACACACACAGAAAGCTTTCGGTTTTAAGCACACCAGTTTTAGAATACAAGACTTTATCTCTCTAGAATTTAATGCTTTATGACTTTCAGAATTCATGATGCTCACAACTACAACTACCGAACTGCATTGAATGAAGACGTTTCGACTTCCTTTTATAGCTGAAAGGACACAACGGTCATATTTTCTCTCTCCTGGTAATGATCAAGAGGCTTGCACGCCTTCCCTCTTGGACAGATCATTTTGGACACATGGCAGACATGCGCTTTAGCCGGTTTGCATGTTGGACACATGGCAGACATGCACTTAGCCGGTTTGCATTTTGGACACATGGCAGCTCTTAGCCGGCCGCCGGACAGCTACCTGCTGCCTGGAGATTGCTTCTGGATTTGGACAAGCATGCCTGACAGCTACCTGCTGCCTGGAGATTGCTTCTGGATTTGAACAAGCATGTCTGACAGCTACCTGCTGCCTGGAGATTCCGAAACATTTATGACTGAGCGGCTGCAGTTAATGAACCGGAACATTTATGACTGAGCGGCTACAGTTAATGAACCGGAACATTTATGACTGAGCGGCTACAGTTAATGAACCGGAACATTTATGACTGAGCGGCTGCATTAAGTGTCGGTTGACCAATCCGGTTTGACTGAACTTTACTGACCGGTTCCGGACTCCTTGACTAAACTCCGGTTGACCAACCGGCTGACTGAGCTTCTTGGACGAACCGGTTGCTTTTACTTCAAACCGAAGTTAAACAACCGAACGGTATATATATTTCCAACCGAATGGATTTTGCTCAATTTCCCTGAAATAGCAAAACTTTAAATATTATTTGCAGCCAGTGGGATTTGATCCCTAGTCACCTGTGTGACAGGCAAAGGCGTTTACCACTACGCTACAACAGCTTTTTGTTATATTTAAACCAATTAATATACTTGATATAACTTAGCGGTTTAACATATATATTAGAATTAGTTTTATCTATTCATTAAACTTTTCATAAGTTATAACAATTATTTTCTATCATAGGGTTTGAGAGGTTCAATCTTGAGTGAGAGTTCGGACTTAGGCCTAAGGTTGGGGTTAGGCGTAATGGTCTTAGGCTAAGTGGGGGGCTTGTTCCTAGGCTAGGACTAGGGCTTGGCGGAGGCTAAGATGAGGCTAAGCTTAATCGTTGGTCCTATCTTAGGTGTTAAGGTCAATCCTAGGTCAAGTGGCAAGGTCAGTCCTAGTTAATTTGGTCTAGGTTAGTTTTTTCGGTCCTAGGTTCACGGTCCTAGGCAGATTCCCTCGGTCCTAAGGAAAAATCTTAGGATCGGGTGTTCTTATTTTGGTCCAAACTTCAGATGCCTATAACTTTTGATTGGGATGTCCAAATCACAATCCGTAAGTTGCAGTAGGTTCATATGATCATGAAGAACAAAATTCTAACATAAATCACGATTTTAAAGATCTTAAGAGGATCATTTTCAAAACACCATTTCTAGGTGAAATTTTGGGATCTTTTAAATTAGGCTATTTCAAGGCCTGATTTTTGTTCCATTAGCTTTAAAATGATGAATATAGTTAATCCATACCAAAACAAGAACATCATTACATCAATAAAATGGTTTTTGAAGATTGAATCAAAATCTAACTTTTTCAAAAACTAAATTTGATCAAACATCATCAAAATGGTGAAACAGTCACTTATGATTCATCCATACATGTTAACAATCATGCATAACTACTAATTGAATCAACAAATCCAACTTAGAAACAAGAACACAAAATTTTAAAAAATCAGTTTTTTTACCTTTTTTCAAAATTTTAATTTTATCAAACATGATCAAAACATGATTACAGTTACTTAGAAATCATTCAAACATGTTTATAAACATGTAATAAAACTAATTGAATCAACAAGATCGGATTAAAAGAAAGAACATCGAATTTTTAAAATCCAAAATTTCAAGCTTTTTTCTCAAATTTCAGTTTAATCAAATATGATCAAAACTTGATTACAGTTGTATGGAAATCATTCAAGCATGTTTATAAACATGTATAACAACTATCTGGACCCACAAATCCAGATTTAAACCAAGAACACAACGTTTTAAAAAAATCAGTTTTCAAACTATTTTTATCAAAATCTTGATTCAAGATGATTTGATCGGTTTTCTTTAAATAAAAAGCTCACACATGATGTACATAATGATTCTTAACAAAGAAAGTATACAATGAAGCACAAGAACACGATCAAACTGATCAAACAATAAAATTTGCAAAAATTCAAAATTTTCAATTACAAATCAAAATTCAAGACTTCTAGAATCATACCAACAACTAGAAAACATTCATGTGCAGTGTTGGAAGTGATCCAGAAGCCTGGATCAAAGCTTGGATCGCTGAAGAAAGTTTTTGAAAAAAACTGTTCTTCGTCGGAAATTGCAGGTCTTCGATTGCGGCAAATTGAGGTATAATTTGTGGTTATTGTTTGATGGATTGGTAGTAGAGGGGTATGAGCTATTTATAGTGCCCGAAGGTCGGCTGTAGAAAACAAAATTGACTCGTCTTTGATCGCTGACGTTCTTATTCCTAATTTGTGGCGGTCTTATCCCGGGGAAGATAAGGCTTCTAGATAAGGGGAAATATAGGCACTGACAAAGGGATCACGTGGACGAAAAAATCAACAAATTTGATCGCCCATTGACGAAGCTAGAGGTTCTGGAAGGTTGGACACCGACAATGATCACGAATCCAGCGACCCCTACATCCTAACGAAGAAGACGAACAAAACGACGTCGTTTTGAGTAACGGTATGCCGAGTTCCGTCTGGTTCCGTCAGCGGTCAGCCTAATTGACTAAAAGGGTTAGTCTATCCCGTTAGTTGATCCGGTGCAGGCGCGCGCACGTGGTTCCTCTACAGTTGGGTGTCTGGCGCGCTCTAGACTGTCGAATGAGATCTGGGCGCTAATATGATGGTCTAGGTTCCTGCTACAATGTTTTAAATTTTAAATGATATGCAATTTGAAATTTTATTTAAAAGGTTATTAAAAATCGACTTTAATTCCTTTTAAATCCATTTTTTCACCAAAAATTTCACAAAAACTATTCTAGAATCATTATAGCAATTATGATCATGTTTTATTTTTTTGGGGAATTTTTAGGAATTTTAGAGTATTTTATTTAATTGATTTAAGTCCTGAATTAAACATAAATCATGAATAAATCTTAATTAAATATTTTAACCCCTTTCTCGGTCTAATTTGAGTAAATTATATACAAATATTTTATCATCAAATTATATTTGAGAATTTTGGAAAGTTTTCTTAATTAAGGTTTAATTATGACAATAATTAATCCTTAATTAAGTTTTAATTATTTCTTTCAAGTTATTTGAAATTTAAAACTCCAAAATACTATTTTAATATTATTAAACATAATAATATTATTTTTCAAATAGGGTAGCACGAATTTTCATGCATACAATACTATTTTCAAATAAAAAATTATTAAATTATTTTAAAATAATGTTTTCAATTTAATTATTAGTATTTTATATAAAATAAATATGTTTTATTATTTTGAAAAAGTATTATTAAAATTTTAAATTAAATATTTTATAATGTTTGGAAGAAAAATATTACTTAAAAACTTTATTAAAATTTTAAATATACTAAATGCTAAATTGATATTTAGCTTTTTGTTTTCATTAATGAAATTCCATTAGTCTTAAAATGTATAATTATAATTTTTATTATTATAATAAAAGTATTAATATTAAAAAACAATATTATTTTTTTTTTATAAAACATTTACTTAAGAATAAATAAAACTCTAAAATCTTTAAAAACTGACTATTATATATATATATATATATATATATATATATATATATATATATATTTAATTTTAAAATATTATTAATAAACAAATCTATTATAATTTTATAAATTAAAAAAAATATATTAATAAAATTATTTATTATAATGTAATAATTATAAAAATGTTTAATTTCACTAATAAATATATATAATATTATGATAAATATATATAATCATTTTTTTTAAATTAATAAAATTATATAATATTATATTTTTTAAATTGGAGTAATAAAAAAACTTATTTACAATTTAAATATTAAATTAAGATAGATAATCGGAAAAAATAAGTTAAGATAATTTATGTACAAATAAAATTTAAATAAGTATTCTAAAAAAATAAGATTAAATTATTTATGTTATAAATTATTTTTTAAATTAAATTTAAAATAATTATTCTAAACAAATTTCTAATTTAAAAATTTTAAAATTAAAATAATTTATGTTTTAAAATTAATTTTAAATTTATAATTTAATTAAAATTTATTATAATTGAAATAAATATATTAAATGAATTTGAATATATTTATTTTAATTCTTTAAAATTAAAATAAAATATCTAATATTTTAATTTTATTTATTATTTTGAATTTAAAAAATATATTATTAATCTTTATTTTATTATATATATATATATATATATATTATAGTTAAAATCTTGAGGTTATATTTAAAATGTCCACGTTCATTTAATTTAATTTAGTGTTAAATTTAAAATATAAAATTTTATTAAGTTTTCGGATTAAAATATCCATTTACTCTAACCTATATATTCATATTAACCACAACTCTCAACCCTAGTATAATTCGAACACTTTGAAAATTAAGGATCATTCCTCTATCCATATTATATCTAATATAATAATATATTAATTTTTTATCTCTTAATACTTTAAAAGTTTTGTTGTTTTTTTATCCCTTATTTTCTCTCTACTCCTTTATAGCCCTTTTATATCAATTGACACATGAATCCAGTACATTTGCAAAAATGAAAGTATATATAAAATATTATTTATTAATAAATATTTTAGATAAAATTAAGTTTAATCTTAAACTTAATATTAACTATATTTTATCTTTTCGGCACCACTAATCCGTCAATTGTCCCTCCATCTTGTGACTCATACTTTTTCATATGCGTTTTTTTATTCCTTCAACCAAACACCCACCAATCTTAGTCGACCTCAATTGATGACACACCTCTTATATCTCGTCAAAAACTCAACCACTAACCCTACAATTTACCCTCATCTTGTGACTCACACTTTTTCATATGTCTCTTTATCCCATTGACAAACCACCCACTGACCCTAATCTTATTATAACTCACAATTTTTCATATGCCTCTATCACTCGACAAACCACTCACAAATCTTAGTCAACCTCTCTTTTACTTCCACTTCAACAAATCAACAACTAATCCCAATTGATCTCAGACCTCTTATCCAACGTTAAACCAACCACTAACCACCACCCGACATTCATCTCGTGACCTCACACCTTCAAATATTCGTCAAACCAACAATTATTTCCAACATCACACTCGACAAACAACCCACCAACCTACCTCCATATCATGATCTAACACTTTCAAATGCCCGTCAAACTAATCACTAATTCCGACCTCACCCTAGAAAACCACCCACCACTTGACCTCCATCTCGTGACTCCATCTCTCGATGTACGGAAAGTTATCTCATCAATAGCTCAAGCAAAGGTGAAGATTGAAGTGTTTAACGCAATTATTTCTTGGTGGCTTGACTTTTGTCAAAGTGGAGATTGATGGGTATGGCTCGTGTATTTTCTAATGGATGTGAAATTCGTCAAGGTGGAAATTGTTGAATTTATAATTTATTCATCATATCTCAATAGGCGCCGCGGTATTCGCCCGAGGAGTAGATTGTTGGATTTGGGGCTCATATTTTGTTAGAGTTTATATATTGTAATCGGGCATTAAGCCTGTATTGGGCCCAAGAGTACTAGTTTAGTCTTTTGAGTTTTGATATACTCCTACAAAGAGATTGTAACATAGGGTTATTTGGACCATTATTCAATGGAAAATTAATAGAATAGATGACTCTTCGAGGATGTAGGCATCATTGGCCGAACCTCGTTATATCTTGTGTTTTTTATTACTCTTTACCCCTATATATATATATATATTCTTTTATTGTATGTTTAGATTAGATCTTTTCTCAACAGAAGTGTAAATAAATTTTAATTTAGATGTAGTCGGTATGAAACCACTCTAAGAGAATACTCCATTTTCAGCATGAAATAGATGGCTGAGTAACTTTGAATTTACTGATTCTCGAAAGAAAAATTATTTAAAGAAATGAACTTATTGTTTGTGAATAAGTGAGAGATACTGTGAAGAAAAATAGACTATAGACTAGAAATAGACTATACACTAAGTGAAAGATATTTTTTCAAGTTTCGGTGTTTAGTTACATGTGAGAAATAATCTAGATTTAGATAGACTCTCTATATTTTATATTTTATATGAGTGTATCAAATATTAAGTTGAGTTAGTTTGATATATTTTTATAGAAAAAGTTTATAAATAATACTAAAAAAATTGTTTTAAATAAATTTCATACTAAATAAATATGTCAATAATAAAATAGTAGTTTAATAAATAACTAATTAATTTATAAAAATAAGTTCATACAAAAATCTACATTACTTAGTTAGTTGACTGAGGATAAAATTTATTTTTAACTTACTTTTATAAAATTATTTATATTTTATACTTTAAAAGTGGATTTATTTTCAAAAAGAATAAAAAAAAATTACCACCTTAATATATAAGTTTTATTATATTATTATTTTATATTCATTTATTAGATATATAATTATCGATAATATAAATAATTGTTTTTTATCATAATTTTTTCTCATAATTAAATACAAAAATAGTTTTTTAACTCATAATAATTAAAAACTAATTCATCACTAAATAATTTATAAAATAAGAATTTAATTAATAATAAAAGTCTTATTTATAAGTTCATATTTATACATAACACATATCCTATAAACTAAACTAGGTGATTTGTTTAATTAATAACAACTCTACAAATATTTATTTTATTATTATTAAAAATTACATTATTATAATTGTAAATAATTTATTCACTTAATATATATAATATTAATAACAATAATCATATATTTTAATTGAAAATAATCTCTTTATCATTTTTGTGTAAACAATTATAATACATAATTTTGTATACACTATTACATTTTCAACTTATATTTCAATTAAATTATAAAATAATTAAAATTTTAAAACCTATTAACATTCTAAAATCATGTTTATTATAAGTTAAAATTTATTTTCAACTACTTTTATATATAACTTATTATTATATAATATATAAAATATATTTTATTTATTTTTATCTTATTATTATATATAATCATTTTTAATATATATTTTTAAAATAATTTTATATTTTAATTAGAAAATGTTTATTTATTTTATAACGATAATTTTATTAATTATTATTTTATATATTTACTTATATTATAAAGAATATATATTTTTTATTTTATATATAAATTTTATTTTAAGTTTATTTTATTACAAATTTTAATAATATTTCAATTAAATAAATATAATTTACCATTTATATTATAATTAAATTTTTTAATTTCAATTAAAATTAAATAATATTGTAATTTATATATATTATTAAGCACAAATAATATGTTTATATATATATATATATATATATATATATATTTATATATATTATAAATATATTTTATTTGAAAGATTATTTTAAAGTATGATTTTAGAATAATTATTAGTAAATAAATTATATATACACAAAGTATATCCAAATTTTAAGATTTTAATATATTTACTTAATTCATATTTATATATAATACTTATTCTAAAAAATTAAAACTTACCATTAAAATTATACAAAAAATTTTTTTAAACAATTCTATAACAAATTCTTTATTCAAGATTTAACATTATATTAGTTTTATATTTATATAATCATTAAAATAATTTAATCACACTAATAAATAACTTATATACATTTTTAATAATATAACATATTTATAAATAATATTAGTAATATATATTTCTAACAACTTAATAAAAATATCCACATATATATATATATATAATATTAATAATAATATTTATTATACATTATTTGATTGATGATAAATACTTTATTATTTAACTTTTATAATTTTATTTATACAAATTTTACATATTTGTATCATAATTAATTTTTAAAATAATAAAAATTAAGAATCTATCTTGTATTCCAATTAATTTCTAAAATAATAGAAATTAAGATTTATTAATAATAAATTTTATTTTTTATAATCTTAATAAAACTTTTAACTGTGATTTTATATACCATGTAAAACTTTTAATTGCGGTATATAATAACGCAGGTAAGAATTTTAACTACAATTTTATATACTGCAGTTAAATTTAAGATTTTTAACTGCGATTTTTATATACCGTAGTTAAAAATAATACTATTAACTGCGGTTTTATATATCGCAGTTAAATGTAAGACTTTTAACTGCAGTTTTATATACCGTAGTTAAATGTAAGACTTTTAACTGCGATTTTATATACCGCAATTAAAGTTAAGACTTTTAACTACGGTTTTATATACCGTAGTGTATAGTGATACCCATATTTCCAAACTCATCAAAACATGCCATATTATTAACATAAAGAAACTGAATCCTACGTTATTACATTCTCTCTAAACCTAGATATTATAAATGTTTGTCATTTGCGATAAAATTTATGATGAAAACAAATGTAGAAAATAAAGTTGAATGTAAAGTCGAAATCCCTTTCGAAAAACTACGACGTACACTGATATTTTCTACGGATTGTTTGACAAATTAAAAAAAAAAACTTCGACACTAAACATTTTCGTCGTAAATTTAATCCAAAATATAGTGTAAATTAATTGACGGATTTTCCTATATAATTTATCTTTTAATTTAGCGGCGATTATTGATTATGGGTAAATATCTTTATTTATTTTGACAAAGTTTTTTTCATTTATTAATTTTTCCGACGGTTCATATTATTTTTGGATTAAACCGTCGCGATTGCTATCACATATTTCTGACGCTAACTAAACGTCAATAATTATTCGTCGTTAATGGGACGTTTTTTTTAGTATAAGTTCACTTTATGAGTGAGATATACAGCTACTGATAGCATCAAAATAAACTCACTTTTATATTTATTTATTTTTCTTATTATCTTATTATAGAAGTAATTACTTTTCTTAACAAAGATTATGATCATTATTCATACTTCTCCCTATAGCTTCATAGAGATATGTTACACTCCTTCACTTGTCTCCTAAGAGACTAAGTTCTTATTATATTTATACATAACCCTTTTCCCGGCCAAGTTTTATTTGATAAGGCACATGAGAACTTCATGTGTCTGGCTATATAGTTGGTGTCACTTAGCACCAACGCACGCAATATCGCTGACCAGGTCCCCAAGCACAGCACCGACGGCCATACTGATCAAACGAGTACTGCATTTCTTCTCTTTTGGCTTCTTCTTCGTATGCCTTGAGAGCTGCCACCTCTTCAGCGTTACGACACCACCGCACACAATATCGCCGACCAGGCCCCCAACCGCAACACTTACGACGAAACTGATCCTCCGAATACTGCGTTCCTCCCACTACTCCAGCTTGTAATTCATATGCCTCGAAAGCTGCCACCTCTTCTGCGTTACGACACCACCGAACACAATATCGCTTTCCAGGTCCCCAACCGCAACACCGGCGACCATACTGATCCTCCGAGTATTGAGGTTCACCGCCAGCTACCACATGGTCTGGTTTCTTCTTATCCTCCTCTACATATCACGAATACCATAAACAATAATAAAAATATATTGATTAATTAGTTTTCTTATAACAAAATATTTGCAACTAATAATAAAAATACCTTTAAGAGGGTTTGAATCGGCTTTGGCCATTGCAGAGAAGATGAAGAGAAGAATCACCCCGAAAACTACACCCTTATGAACCATTTTTTCACACTCACTTTGCTTTACTTGAAAAGGAAACTAGTTGGAATGGATGGAATTGAACAGGGATCTTCA
Source organism: Impatiens glandulifera (assembly GCF_907164915.1). Taxonomy (NCBI): domain Eukaryota; kingdom Viridiplantae; phylum Streptophyta; class Magnoliopsida; order Ericales; family Balsaminaceae; genus Impatiens; species Impatiens glandulifera. The sequence goes on from NC_061868.1 coordinate 14,280,389, forward strand.
AGCCTATTTATAGAAAGACCAGTGCTCATATTATCCTACATTAACATATAAAGATAAGATAAGATGATACCTATTACTAGCGGTTTGTTTGTTTGTTTATGACATATAATATTATTTTTAGATTCATAAAATTAAGAATATTATATATTAATTTGTATGCATTCGGTGATTTACTATTATAATGTTTCAATTTTAATTCTTAAATAAGTATCAAAATTAAATAAGTCTAGTCAAATTTGTTTAGGGTTAACATATTTCAGTAACTAAGTGGTTTAAAGTTTTAACACTTTAATCACGTGGGTAGGTAAGTAATAAGAGTATAATTTGAATTACAAACTCAATTTCATTCAAATTTAATTATTATTATATTTCTTATTTATTTATCTATATAAAAATATAAATTAGAGTAATGATACTTGTCAATAGGAAATATATTTAAAGATTGATGTATCAATCAATAGTGAATTAAAAATTTGTTAGTAAATAAAAATTTTAAATTTTCATTCAACTAATGTTGGATCATTCCTTACCAAAAAAATAATAATAAATAAAAAAAAAATTCTGAACATTTATCATCACAATATAATTATATGTCATAATAATTAATACAATTATTTAACAAAATTCAAATTCATATCATGCATGATCTAGAAAAAAAGTGACGGTACAAATTATTTAGGATGTATTTCATAAGCAATTGCGTAATGTATCTGTCTACATATGTCACATGTTCATAACATATAGAGCCAAACAAGCAGCCTTCATTGACCGTTTCTTATATATTCACTAAGGGTAGAGAGTAGAGACAATTTTTTTTTTTTGTAAACAGATATTTTTCTTTCTTTCTACTATAATATATATTATTTTTTATATCTGTAAATCATATTACAATTTATATGTTATTTTTATTTTGTAAATTATTAGTCACTTTAATATAAATTGATAATTTTACATATTGAGAACAATTATTAATAATATTTGGAGATGAAATTTACCGATTAACATGAAATTATGACAAAAGTTAACCATTTGTCTGTTCCAAACTTTGTGTTTGGATAGACATGCATGTTTACTTATTTTTAATTCAGATCTAAAGATTAATACAATGTCACTATCTTCTAAGGTTTTTTTTTTGTTTATTTATTTCTTTTCGGCTAATTTGTTTAGATGGATATATGTTAAGAAATAGGTGGTGTAATGTGGCTGCATGCAGCGTAATATGGATGCAGGTGGCAAATACTTTTGCGTTGATGATTTATTAGTTATAATAGTCCTTATGAAAAAAGGATTATAATAGTCAAACAAATCTCTAAATTAAATTTTCAATATATCTTGTTTTAATAAAAAGTGTTAGAACCCGATTATTTGGTAGGAAAATAGACTATATATGCCTTGAACAAACTAATAAGCTATCACAAGCCAAGCTCAAAATATACTCACAAAAATATCTTTATAATTTAGAAGACTCATTTTAGGAGGAATATATTTACTTTAATATTAATTTTTGTTACCTTAAAAAAAAATTAAACTATAAATACTTTTGAACTATAAAAGATTACAATATAATAATCTTAAAAATCCATAAACTTAATAATCAACTTTTAATGTTATTTATTTAAGCCTTTAATTTAATATTTTTATCTTTCATATAAATATTAGTATATGTAAATATTAATCATTAATCAATATCAATTTAACTCATTAGAGTTTATCCTTTCTTTAATATCATATTCTCTACCTTCTCTATATTATTTATTTTAACTAGGTTTCAAAGCATTCATAAATATTAACCCCCACAATTCTATCAAAGTTTTTAGTCGGATTGAGTAGAAGAATATATATGATATTTCGATCATATATTGAATTGTGTACATATACAAATGGTGTCGTCGAACGTAAGATTCACCACCTAAGAGAGGTGTGTCACACTCTTCTTTCTCATTTCTCCATGCCTTTATCTTATTGAGATGATGCCTTTCTACTAATTTATATCTCATCAACATATCTTTCTCCAAATGTCTCAACTGCACATGTCAACATTGCTTAAACAGTTATACCGGCCAATTCTATATATCTCGACGCGTTACTTTTGTTTTTGTTCAACCCTCGTTCCCTTTAAAATTGAAAAATACTTATTTTATCAAACATTTCTACACTTATATTTTTGTCCTCCACTGTCACATTCTCAATATTTCACATTTATCCCTACTCATTTTGAAATCTCATCCTTCCAAACATCTTATCTCACATATTCCACCATCCAACTTTAAAACTTCATCATATCTCGTTATCTCACATTTACTATATTTTCCTGACTATAAAATTTTATTGCAATTTCAATGTATTTTTATTTTTTGTTACCGATAATAAAAGTCGATGTCGACTGTTAAAGTCAATGCCGATTGTAAAAAATCGAGAAAATCATTACTAACTGTAAAAGTCGAGAAAACCATTATAAACTTCAAAAGTCGACGTTGACTGTTAAAGCCGCTGTCGATTGTAAAAGTCAAGAAAATCATTAACGACGATAAAAGTCGAGAAAATCGTTACCGACAGTAAAAGTCGTTGTTGACGGTTAAAGTCGATATCGATTGTTAAAGTCTAGAAAATCATTACCGACTGTAAAGATTTGTTTCTCCTTCGAAGTGTAACTAATCGCTGCGGGTTAAGCAAATAGCTCGCAAATACATTTAACCACATAAAAAATTTGTCGTCAGACAGGCTCGAACCCAATATCTTAGGGAGGTTGGTGATATCCATCAATTGTCACCGTTAAGGTAGAAGAGGGGATAACATTCTTATATATATACCAAACATAAAATTATGAACTATATAACTTATACCATTTCTTATAATTCAAACTAGACAATAATAACCTATATAACTTATACTAACATATAGAATTTATACCTTGTTACCATTTATATTTCAATACAAAATATGCACCAAACTCGGAATGAACAAACCATATCTACTTTCACAACACAATTATAACGGGATATACAAAATCTTACATATCTACATAGTGTAAACCTTTAACACTACTAGAATTAGTTAATTTAATGTTCTTAATATTTATAAGAAAAATAAAAAATATTACATATTAACATATAAATAAAAATATTGCAAGTATAATATATATATATATGTTAGGATCGAGGTCTCCCTTGGAGAACCGGGGTTCCGGTTTTGGAAGGGTAACCGCTTACATAACACAACACGCTATAATTGGTGATAGTCCGGTTAGAGACTAAAACCGTTCTCAACACTACACAAACTGTCACAGACTCTTGAACCGGGTTCAAGGGCGGAAATGTTTGTTTCAGCTTGAAGCAACACACACAACTTGGATGATGTTTATGAGGAATCGGTTTAAGGAGTATGAATAGACCGGTTTTGATTAAGGAATATGATTATATTTTATTGATGGTTCGATTTTAGAGTAAGTAAGGAGAAAACAAAGAAAAAGGCACGAGATAAGATTTTTTATGGATGCTCGGAGCAAACCCTCCTACGTCACCCCCTTCTTCTCAGATTATGAGAAAGATCTCCACTAACTTTTGATATTACAACACTCACAATGTCGGTCGAGCCTAACTTGCTACTCGCCGGTTACACCACTTCATTCTTGATGTAATACAATAACAAAATACAATAATGTTTCGGTAAATGAAACAACAATTTAGGATCGCGCGTGAGATTTATTTCTCTCTCTTAAGATTTTTCAGAACTGTAATAAATGAAGTCGCTTCGTCTTCCTTTTATAGTGAATCAAATCCCAATGGTCATCTTCTCATCTCTCCGTAGGATTGGTCAGTTTGAAACCACGCCGGTTCAGAGATGTTGCGTGCACGTTTCATCTTTTTGACACTTGGCAAGCATGCATATACCGGTCAGGTATTGATGACGTAACCGGCTTGCAGTTCTGGACACGTGTCAAACATGAACCTTCCGGCTGTCTGATTCGGATCTTCGGATAAGCAGATCATCATTGTTTTTATCGCATGCTTCTGATCCGGATCTTATCTTCTTGCATTTTCCCAAGAAACATATATTTCGTCATATTACGTCATCTTGTAATTCAGAGTTTCCGGTTGATCTTTTCGTAATATGGTCTCTTTGGAGTATGAAATTTTCTTTGCTAACTGGTCCGTTTGAAATGTTGAAGCCGGTACCTCTTGATCATAACTTGATCATCTGGAGCCAGATTACTTTGATGTATTCTCCAGCTGGTTTATGCGATCTCCAGCCGGTTTATACGACTTGATCTGTTCCTGCACATAAGAGTTAAGAGTAGTTTAGTTCTCTGGACATTTTAAATTAACTTACTTAATTTTTCTAACAATTTCTCTCTTTTTGATTATTTAGAATAAATATTCAAAAATTGTAATGTGTGGCCGGTTTTAAAATTAACTTAATTAATTTTTCTAACAATTTCTCCCTTTTTGATTATTTAGAATTAATATTCAAAACTTGTAGTGTGTGGCCGGTTTTGAAAAATATGTTTAACAATTTCTCCCTTTTTGATGCTTTTCAAAGAAAAGTTTCAAAATAAGTTGATTTTTCGAAAGATGTTAAGTATATCAAAAAATTGAGATCTTAAGATAAAAACAACTGAGTTCTTAAACAAAACAGTGATGAGTAGCATAAATAAGTTTATAAGGAGACAAGTTAAAGGTTGGATGATCCCCCCTTTTCCTTTTCCTTAATCTTAGCCTCCTCCTCTTCCATCTATTCTCTCGTTCTTCTTTCCGCGTCCATGCGCCATCCTGCAAAAAGACTTGATGTACCGGGATTACGTTGGTTGAACCGAAAGGCACCGCCCGCTGGTCTAGGTGGTCGGGATGATTGGGCAATTATTGGTCCATGGCTTGGTGATGCGGTTGATGACTCAACTACTTTCTTCTTCCTCGGGTTGAGTTGTGCAACTTCCTCTTCTTCTTCATCAAGAGGTTCCTCGGATTGACCCACCGGTTGAGAGCTTTCAACACCGCTTTGTTCCACCTGTTTCATCAAACTCGCAATTTACTTTATTTTACCCTTCTTTCTTGTTATCATTTAATGCGGAGCTTGTGCTGGCGTGGTTTCCAGATTATTGACTTCTTGGCCAACTTGTGATCATTTTCTTCCGTTTCCTTTCTTAACCGTTCCCTTTCTTCCTCTTCAGCTTGAATTCTGCGAGTTGTTTCGGCATCTAAACGAATCTACTCTTGAGTTCTAGCTACTTGTAGCTTGGTCATCTCCTCAATCTGAGCTGCCATAGTTTGCATCATTTCGAGAAGGGGTGCAGTTGCCATTTCAACTGACTTGTCAATCGTTGTCTTGATGGATGTTTGAACCGTTTCAACAATTTCAGTGTGAATGGATGCCCAAACCGTTTCGACTAGATCGGCTTGAATGGTTGCAATTTTGGCGTCCGTGGCTATGCTGTATTCGTTAAGGGAGGAGATGATTGTATCAATAACAACTCCTTTTATTTGCTCAAGTCCCGGATTCTGATCAGTCTGAGATGGAAATCTGCCCCGGTTATCCTCGTTTTCTTTTTCATGCGGCTGATGTCCCTCTTGCTGGTTTTTTGCCGATTTGGAAGATTCACCGATTCTGAAGATTGATCTGCTTTGAAACTAATCAGCATGTAAAAGAAGCTGTTTGCAGTTTTTTCTCCATTCTGCCTCTAGCCGGTTAACATTACCTGTGAAATCATCTCTTACCTTCTGAAACCGCTCGATCATTTTTAATTCCATCGGAGTTAGTTCTTCTCCATCCGCTTTCTTCAATGTGTCATCTACCGCCTTTAACTTGAAGTATTCGTCCATCGTTATTGACTTGGCGTATGCGGCCTGGATGACTTCAGTACCCGTAACTTTGAGAGCCTCATGTTCTAACTGCAAAAGTCTCGCCCAATATTCATTTCCATTAAAGTCAAGGATCATGTCGGAAAGCTTTGTTTCACATAGTAGTTTGACCCATAGGTGATACGAGGCGACTGTTTCTTCAACCTCCTTATTCATGTCCCGGATGAATTCTAGGAACATTGCTTCTTCCTCTTCTTCTGAAATAGATACTTCAGCATCGGGTATGATTTCAGATTATTTGGGACTGGTTTGCAATTCACTTTCTCCTCGCACCGGAGAATGTTCGATCATAACTTCTTTCCCTTTGAAAACCTGAGATGGACCTTCAGGTGTGATAGATGGATTGGATGGTCCATCTTGGGCCATTTGCGAGTTTGATCCAGTTGGAACAGATTTGTACCCAACCGAACCGGATGGTTCCCTTTCTTCGTTGTTTCCCTCCCGAGCCGGAGGGGTGATGTTCTCGGAGTTGGCCGTTTCTTCGACCGGGTGAATTTTAGTCTGACCGGTTGCTCCAACCTTATCAGTGTTCTGGAGAAGACTTGTTATGTTGTCTTCAGTTTCATGGTTAACATTTTAGACTACGTCCTCTATTACTTCTAAGGTTCTCAGTTCGACATCGGCGATTACATCGTCAAGGTTTTTGGTCGGAGATTTAGAGTTTTGAGAATGAATACTAACCTCTTTAGCCGGAATCTCCTTTGACTTGGACAAAGTTTCTTGGCTCCCCGAGGATTCGGTTTGCCTTGATGAAGGTGGTTCGGCCAAGTTTGGATGGACAGTGTTAAGCGGGATTTGCTGAAGTAGCTGATCAGTCGGTTTGGGTGATTGTTCCGAGGATAGAGTTCTCGGAATCTTCAGGTTTCTTGCTGCTTTTCATCGCTGATTTCTTTACCCTTCCCTTTTTCTGAGGAACCTCGGTTTGTTTAGCCTTTCCCTTTGGACCGGCTTGTTTGAAGCTCTCACCGACTGGTGCAGCCGGTCCGGCTTCCTTTGCTGATTTGGCCCTTGTAGCTTTCGTCTTGCCCGTCTTAACAGTTTTCTTGCTCATGTGTTCAGAAGTCAGAATGTTGCTGGAGGAAAGTGGTTCACCTTCACCGATTTCGACGCGAAGAAACTGTAGAATCTTCCCAATCTGCATGGCATATGCTTAGACCCGACCGTTTGTTGTGGCCACCATTTCGCCAAATTGTTCGAACAAAACGCATCCCCAATCAATCTTGTCACTGCGGACAATTGCCATCAACATTTGTAACTTCAGCTTTGTCAAGTTATCGAAATTTCCTCTTTTACCCTGAAGAGGTTTAGATATGATGTCCACAGCCATCTGAACTCTGGCTTGAGTTTGTTGTTCCGGCTGGAGTGAGACACCAGATCTGTGTCATCACTTGAAATAGCCGGACAACGTTAGATTCCGCTTCCGATAAACTTGTTTTGAAGTCTTTCCCGATATTCGGCAGACCGAGAGCTTCCGAAAAGATTTCTTCCGTTATGTTAACTACCTTGCCGCACACGGTGGCGGAGACTGTTCTCTTCGTCAGGGCCGCCGTTCTTAAAAACTCTTCAACTTCTGATGGATGGACAAAGAATGGACCAGACAGATAAGTTTCCAACCCAGAATCCCTCACGGATTGGAGCACTACCTTGTGTTCTTCTGCAGCATGTTCTTCGATATCGTTGAAATCGATCTGCAGGATATATTTGAAGAGTGCTTTATCTGATTCCATGGTGAAATAGTGTAACGAAAAAGATAAAGATCGTGAGAAGATTAGAATGCAGAAAGCTGTGTGAATTTTTAGAGAGAGAAAGCTTGAGTAAATAATGAACTGTTTCTGTCTTATATAGGGAGCGGTTTTGAACGGTTAAGAAGTTGAACCGTCATTTCATTCCTTGTTTTGACGCCAATTTTCCCTCCAAAAGTTACTATAGTAACTCTCGGCGGTAATTGCGGAGATTAACCGTGGGCGATAAGATTGGGCGGTAAATCGTGGGCGGTAAACCATGAGCGGTAAACTTTGAATTTTCAGATGTGTTTTGAGATTTATTTCCTTAACCGGAAATTTTGTTAACCGAAAGCTTTGGTTAACCGGAAGTTTTTCATGTTTACTAAGATCAGAACCGAAAAGAAATTTGCGTGAAAACCTAGAAACTTAAAAATATGATATTCTTATATTAAGTCGGAACATATAGGATCAGATGTGGTTATCTGGTCGTATAACAAAATGACCAGAAGTAATCAGAAGATATATAAAATTTCATAAAATCAAACCACTCTCCCTCTATCATCCTGTCAACCCATTCATCCACGGTGTTGCTAGTCCGGTACTCGATTCTTGTTATCCATCTTTCCAATATGGGTCGGGTCATGGTGTTGGCCGGTCCGACAGGAATACCCGGTCCAAGGTTGGGAAAATGAGCTCGTAGGTATCGGTTGATTTAGGGAGCGAAGCCGATTCTTCCCCTTGGAGCTGAAACGAGTTTCTTCAAATTATTGAAGAGATATGAGGCCCAATTGATGGGAGATTCTGTGACGATTGTGATCATGAGGTCGAAGGCCTCCCGATTGTAGTTCTGGTTGGTCATTCGGTCCATGATGGACCGCTGGACCAAGTCATGAAAGATTTGGTATTGGGGTGCGAGTTCATCCTTCTCACCGCAGTCATCAACCGGATGAACAGAACCGAAGAAGATGAAAGCATAGTGTTCTTTGGCTGGAAAATGAGGTGTTGGGAAATCCGAAAATCCTTTGGATGGAAGTCGGAAAAAGTTGGAAAAATACTCCTCGGTGAGCCGATGTCGTTTGCCGTTAATGATGGTCCTGATGCTGCAATCATAGCATACGTTCCCATTGTTGAAAAATTCAAACACCACCTCTTTGAGGATGATGTCCGAACCCTCAAGAAAATCTTGCAGCCCGGATTCGACGATTGGTGAGAAGATGGTTTCTTCAAACCTAGAGTTCAAAACTTCGTAGAAGTCGACAATAATGGTGTTTCGGATTTCAGCATTCATTGTCAAAATGGATTGAGGAGAGGATGAATAAAGTTTGAGAATTAAAGCTTAGAGAGAGAAGGGTATTTCGGAGGTGTGATTTACTGAAGAAGGATGAAGTCCCTTTTATAGTGCAGGCGGTTGAAGTGCATTTAATGAGAATATTTGAAAAATCAGACCGTTTATCTATAGTCATAAATGCTTATCAATTTTCAAGGGAATAATCTATTTGGGAAGGATGATCAGTAGGCTGTCTAATCTATTCGGATTATGCATGCTTTTGGGGAAGAGAATATTTCAGTTTTCAAGACTGATTTGATATTGTTTTATGTAGAGCATTTAATGTCTTTTATTTTCTCAAGATTTTGACGAAAGAGGAAATAAAAGATTTTCATTAATAAGGTATCAAACCGGTAGTACAGCAAAATTACCGGTTTCATAATAGAAAGATAAGAAAAGGATTAGACATTGGATGATCCAGCGACTTGATTTTTCTTAGCTCTTGTCGCTTCCCACCGGTCGATCAGCTCCTGGATTCTCTCCTTTGTGAGCACATGCTTCGGATGGAGAGTAACGAAGGGGCCGAAATGGATGTCTAGGCTTTCACAAAAACTGCTTAGCTGAGGAGCGTAGCCGGTTTTGTTTGAGATGATCATCTTCTTTAGATTGCTGAAGATGATCCAGGACCAACTTACCGGTGTCCCGACCGTGATGGCAATCATCATTTCGAAAATTCTCTGGGTATAGTAGTAGCTCTTCTCTCTACCCAGAATAGACTTTCCCATAATCTCACTCAGAATCTGGTACTTGTGAGAAAGTTGACTCTTAGCACCCTAGGGCTTAACCGGAGTGTTAGAGTTGGAGAACCGATGACACATTTCTTCAATGGTAATCGGGGAGTAAGTGAGGTCGGTTACCCCTTTAGTGGGTAACCCGCAATATTCAGCAAAATTCGTCTCGCTGAATAGGAATGATTGACCGTAGACTCGTGCCACAATGATGTCTCGGTGCACCTCTATTGCCGTTTCGAAGAACTCATCGACTACCAAGTAGTCGATGATAAATTTGTTCTCCAAGAACCTTCTTAGCCCGCTTCTTTCAATGGCTAAGAACATTTCTTTGATGTCATGATCTTCATATTTATATATAGAGTTGAAATCAGCCAACAAGATCTTCTTAGCGAGTGGATCGGAATTCATGTTCTTGTGATGGGTTTAGTTCAAGAGATTTATGAATAGTGTATTTGTGAAATGTTGTGAAGGATGAAGGGTTGTTTATATAGCCAGGGGTTCGGCTAGGTTAGTAGGTTAAGCATGCTTAGTGATGTCATTGGTTAAATAATAGAAGTTAACTTGTTGAAGTGTAAAATGTTTATTTCTAATGCAAAAATAATCATTACTAAAGATTTTCATAATGACAATAAATCAATTGACAAGATGTTAGTCTCCCTCTCTTGATGATGGACACGTGTCGTCATCTCGATTGAGGTATACTATTTTATGATTTATAGACTTTATTTCTCAAGGTGTGCATGAGAACGCGATTAGCCATCCCAAGTTAACCGGAAAAGTTCAATTTACCGAAACCATGATGCATTTTTACTAGTTGGTTTTCCATGTCCGGTTTTATTTGGGTATCTTATTCCGGCGTGAAAAAATATTGAACCATATCAACATTTGTTCAGCTTTGGATTAAGCTTATCCATTTTACCAAGTCATTTGAACAACTTAGTTTGTATACATGTGGTTTTGATATTATTAAGTTATCAGGCATAACCGGAGACTTCCTCCCGCTTACCCGGTTTTTCTTGAATGTTTAATGTCCTATTAGAATACGGTTTGAGAAGCAAGAGCTTCTCCCTAAATATATACCCCGGTTTTCATGATAATGTGTGTTGAAAACATGCATGAATGATTATGGCATAAGTTGTTTTATATCAGTAAGTTCTAAAATATTTCTGAAATAAGAGAACTTAACTTCCTGTAGCGGTTTGGTGAAGATGTCAGCCACTTGCTGCTCAGTTGAGACGTATTCCAGTCAGATGTGTTTCTGTTGAACATGCTCTTGGATGAAATGATGTCTTATGTCAATGTGTTTCGTTCTTGAGTGCAACACCGAATTATATGTGATCGTTATTGCACTAGTGTTGTCATAGAATATTCGCGACTCTTCAGCAATCATGCCAAAATCCCTTCGTTGTTGTTGGATCCAGAGGAGTTCTGCACAATAGCTTCCGGCTGCTAGGTATTCTACTTCTGCGGTTGATGTTGCAACTGAAGTTTGCTTCTTGCTGTTCCATGAGACAAGCCGGTCTCCCAGAAACTGGCATGTCCCACTTGTACTCTTTCGATCGATTTTGCAGCCTGCATAGTCTGCGTCTGAGTAGCTGATGAGGTTGAAACTTGAATCCTTTGGTTACCAAAGTCCCACATCTTGAGTCCCTTTCAGATATTTTAAGATCCTTTTAGCCGCGATATAGTGTGATTGCTTAGAATTGACTTGAAATCTCCCGCATACTCCGACCGCAAACAGAATGTCCGGACGGCTTGCTGTTAGGTAGAGCAGAGATCCAATAATTCCTCGATATACCGTGATGTCGACGGCTTGACCATCCTCATCTTTGTATATCTTTACGGAAGAGCTCATCGGAGTAGCCGCCTCAACACATGTGTCCATTACTAATTTCTTCAACAGTTCGGCTGTGTACTTTGGCTGATTTATGAACATTTCGGTTTCGATCTGCTTAACTTGAAGCCCTAGGAAGAAACTCAGTTCTCCCATCATACTCATTTGAAATTTGTCAGTCATCGTTTTTGAGAATTTATCACATAACTTTGGATCGGTTGATCCGAAAATAATATCATCAACATATATTTGAACAAGTAATATGTGTTCCTTTTTTTTCAAATTTGAAAACAGTTTTATCGACTGAGCCTATTGTAAACTTGTGATCAAATAAGAATTGCGTTAATGTATCATACTAGGTTCTTGGAGCCTGTTTCAATCCGTAAAGGTCTTTGTTTAGCCAGTAAACATGATTTTCGTGTTCTAAATTTTTGAAACCTGGAGGTTGATTAACATACACCTCTTCATTTACTTTACCGTTTAGAAAAACGTTTTTAACATCCATTTGAAAGACTTTGAAATTTTTGAAAACTGCAAATGCTAAAAATATTCTAATGGCCTCAAGTCTAGCCACAGTAGCAAATGATTCATCAAAATCAATGTCTTATTCTTGTTTATATCCTTGAGACAGCTTGAGCTCGAGCTCCACTTGATTAAGTATTTATTAGATCGACTCAACTATTTACCTACATGTTTTTGCTGGACTTGAAAAACTTTTACTAAAATTTAATTTTCATATTTTGTTAAGAAAAATTATTTAATTTAAATTTTACTTTTTAATATTAAAAAAGTATAAAAAAATATATATATTATTTATTACTAGGCTCGAAAAATTCGACAAATTATCGAGCAAGTATTATATGAGCTCGAGCTCGACTCGAACTTATTTCAAATCAAAATCAAGTAGAGTTTTGACCGAGCGGCTCATGACCGGCTCACGAGCAACTTCACTCATTTATAGCCCTAATTGTGGCCTACTTTTCGATTGAGCATAATCCACCCGCGACCGAACGCTCGGCTATTTCTCGATCTAGGACTAAATCTTGACTTGGCCAGGTTTCTGATCGAGGATCCAATGTCTTCAATCCTGGATTTTGAAGGACTTTCTCGCTTGGTCTCTAATTCGACTGAAAGATTATCCACGCACACGACCGAGGGATTTGGGTGCCCGAACAACGCGTGCGACAAAGAGAATAGGCCTTCACCAAGACCCTACTCACATTGAGTTCACCCACCAGCGTGCTCCAAGTCACCCATGCCTAACCAAGTTGATACAACCCACTTCGGCTTCTGCCCAACCGTCTAGCCGCGCCTTTTAACCGTCCAACTCGATGGGGGCTTGTTTTCTTAGATTGTACTTTTATTTTTCTTAATTTAAAAGCTTTATTTATTTTTTTAAATTCCAAAAAAATTAAAAACCCCTAAAATAATATTTCTAACCAAAACAAAATTATTTTAATAAGGACTCGTTTGAGTTTTAAATCAATTACAATTAATATGTTTGGAAAATTAAGTATATTGTAAATATCATATTTTTGGAATGGACAATTGTTTTTTGTAGAGACAAGGGATAACAACAGACACCTTACCCGTTGAGTTGTGAAGTATCCGTTTCTAAAACCCAATTTTCATTTTACTACACGATCGGGACCCTAAATTCAACGAGTATATGCATTCTTTCTCATCTCCAATTCGTTAGGTACTCGTTCATCGACATGTATCCCATTAATCAATTAAAGTATGAATTTAGATATTTTATTAAAAAAAATGATCACTTTTAAAAAAGGGACCTTTATAGAAAGAGTTTATCGAGAGTTTTCTAAAACTCTCGGTAATGGTCCAGAGAGGAAGAAATTTTCGTTATTAAAAATAGATTCTGAAAGGTGTGTAAAACCTTCGATAATATAAGTTATTACTGAATGTTTTCCAATAAACCCTCGGTTTTGACCATTCCCAAAAAACCAAAAATAATTCTATGTGTTTGAAATGGGATAATTGCGAATGTTATTTAAAGAACTCTCATATTTATCTTTTCGCAAATTGGTAATTGCGAAGGATTTTCAATAAACCTTCGATTTTTACTCTTCCAAAAAAAATAAAAAAACAAATTTAAGTGTTGGGAATGGGTAATTGCGAAAGTTATTCAAAGAACCCTCGGTTTTAACTTTCCTCAAATTGGTAATTGCGAAGGTTTTTCAATAGACCTTCGGTTTTGACGCTTTCCAAAAAAAATTAAAAATGTTGGGAAGGGGTAATTGCGAAGTTTATTAAAAAACCCTCGGATTTTACTTTCAAGGGAAGGGTTAATTGTCAAGGTTTATTGGGAAACCTTCGGTTTTGACTCCTCCCAATAAGTAATTACCGAGAGTTTTAGATGAACTCTCGGTAAAAACCTCACTAATTAAAACCATATCCCCTTTTCTTTTTCTGATTATTCCAGACGCCTCTCTCTTTCCCCGCCATCCACTCTCTTGTCGTTGCAGATTCTTCAACTTAAGGTTAGTATATGTTAGATTTATATATATACATATAAATGTTAGATTTAGATGATTTTATTTTAATTTTGGTTAGTATATGTTAGATTTAGGGTGATTTTGTTTTAATTTTGGTTAGTATATGTTAGATTTTTGGATGATTTTCTTTGATTTAGGTTAGTATATGTTAGATTTATGATTGATTTTGTTTGAGTTTTGGTTAGATTCATATATGTTTAGGGTTGATTTAGGGTTGATTTTGTTTGAGTTTAATTTGGTTAGATTCATATATGTTTAGGGTTGATTTTTGTTTGAATTTTCGTTAAATTCAAATATGTCTTATGTCGTTGTATTAATTATGATTTCAATTTTATTTTGGTTAGATTCATAAATTTTAAGTATATGAAGAATAGGGAAATGGAAACTCAATTCATTAATGAAATGCATTCAGGATGAGTGATTGGAAGCGTATGCGGAAACACCAAAGAGACTACACCTGTTTTCCAGAACCTGTTAGCACAATCAAATGACATTACGATCCGAGGAGAGACATCCAGAGTTGACATAGTGTCTGACGTGGAGGATCCGATGGCTACTACTGACATTAAACATGAGCAGGATGAGAGACAAATAGTGTTGGCATTGGAGCAAATTGAATTGAGGGATATGAAAAGATCGCAAATGCTTAGTGAAATCAAAGCGGAGAGGGTGAAAATGACGCAAAGATTGGAGAAATTTGAACAACAAATTGAATTCTTCATAAGGCAGAATCAACTCCCCCTCCTCCCCCTAGCTACTTAGTACATTAAACTTTTTGGTTCAACTAATAACATATTTTTGGATAAATGTGTACGTTTTAACTTTGGTTTAGAATTTTGGAATTTTATTTACCTTTTGGTTTAGAATTTTGGAATTCTAATTATCTTCTGGTTTAGAATTTTGGAATTCTAATTATCTTTTGGTTTATGAATGTTATTGTATATGTATTGGTTTTCCTTAATTGAGAAATTTATTAAAATTTTCACTTAGGACTATTTTAAAAAAAAATGAAAAAAATCTAAGTGTTGGTAAGGGTTAATTGAGAAGGTTCGCCAATAAACCTTCGGTTTTGACTCTTCCAAAAAAACCAAAAATTATTCTAAGTGTTGGGAAGGGTTAATTGTAAAGGTTTTCCAATAAACCTTCGGTTTTAACTATTCCCAAAAAAACAAAAACAATTCTAAGTGTTAGGAAAGATTAATTATGAAGGTTTTCCAATAAACCTTCAGCTTTGACTCTTCCCAAAAAACAACTAAAAATAATTATAAGAGTTGGGAAGGGTTAATTGTGAAGGTTTTCCAATAAACCTTCAGTTTTGACTCTTCCGAAAAAAAACAAAAATAATTATAAATTTTGGGAAGGGTTAATTAAGAAGGTTTTCCAATAAACCTTTGGTTTTGACTCTTCAAAAAAAAATTCTAAGTGTTAGGAAGGGTTAATAGCGAAGGTTTTCGGATAAGCCTTCGGTTTTGACTTTTCCAAAAAAAAAAACAAAAATTATTCTAAGTGTTAGAAAATGTTATTTGTGAAGGTTTTCTAATAAATCTACGGTTTTGACTCTTTGGAAACAAACGAAAAATAATTCTAAGTTTAGGACGGGTTAATTGCGAAGATTTTCCAATAAACCTTCGATTTTGACTCTTCCAAAATAAAACCAAAAATAATTCTAAGTTTGGAAAGGGTTAATTGCGAAGGTTTTTCAATAAACCTTCAATTTTGACTCTTCCCAAAAAAATAATTCTAAATGTTGGGAAGGGGTAATTACGAAGGTATTCCAATAAACTTTCGGTTTTGACTCTTCCCAAAAAAACCAAAAATAATTTTAAGTGTTGAGAATGGTTAATTGCGAAGGTTTTCCAATAAACCTTCGATTTTGACTCTTCCAGAAAAACAAATATTATTCTAAGGGTTGGAAAGGGTTAATTGCGAAGGTTTTCCAATGAACCTTCGGTTTTTGACTTTTCCCAAAAAAATCAAAAATAATTCTAATTGTTGGGAAGGGTCAATTGCGAATGTTTTCCAATATACCTTCGATTTTGACTATTCCCCAAAAAACCAAAAATAATCCTAAGTTTGGGAAGGGTTAATTGCAAAGGTTTTCCAATAAATCTTCGGTTTTGACTCTTCCCAAAAAAAACAAAAATAATTTTAAGTTTGGGAAGGTATAATTGCGAAGGTTTTCCAATAAACCTTCGGTTTTAACTCTTCCAAAAAAACAAAAATAATTCTAAGTGTTGAGAATGGTTAATTGCGAAGGTTTTCCAATAAACCTTCGGTTTTTACTCTTCCAAAAAAAGTTATTATAAGTGTTAGAAAGGGTTAATTGCGAAGGTTTTCCAATAAACCTTCGGGTTTTACTCTTCCAAAAAAAGTTATTATAAGTGTTAGAAAGGGTTAATTGCGAAGGTTTTCCAATAAACCTTCGATTTTAACTTTTCCCAAAAAAATCAAAAATAATTCTAAGTGTTGGGAATGATTAATTGCGAAGGTTTTCCAATAAACCTTTGATTTTGACTCTTTCAAAAAAATTCGAAGTGTTGGGAATGGGTAATTGCGAAAGTTTTCCAAAAAACCTTCGGTTTTGACTCTTTCCAAAAAAAAACTAAAACTAATTATAAGTGTTGGGAAGGGTTAATTGCAAAGGTTTTCCAATAAACCTTTGGTTTTGACTGTTTCAAAAAATATTCTGTTTAAGGTCAGGACCGAGAGATATTTGAAAATCTCTCTGTTTTGAATGTAGGTACCGAAAGTTAATTAATTTTCTTTCGGTATTCATTCCCTATTTTATTTGATTTTTTGATTTTTTGTTTGTTAAAACTCTTAAGCACATCAAGTATATGATTCTGTTTAATGTTATAAATGTATATGATTGTGTTTGATAATATAAAAAAGTTTATATGTATGTTTGTGTTTAATGATAATATGAATGTGTATAAAGTTTGATCATACGGATTATGTAATGTTATAAGAATATGAAATGTGTTAAATTAATGTTGTTCAAGGTTATTAGAAAGTGAAATTTCAATTTATTTAACAATTTATCAAGTGGTAATATCGAAAGATATACTTAAATCTTTCGGTAATAATATTCAAAATCGAGAGATATACACAAATCTCTCGGTTTTATCTATTTAAAATTAATTGTACATCTGTCAAAACCGAGAGATTTAGACACATCTCTCGGAATCTAAAATTATCAAAACCGAGATATATGTCTAAATCTCTCGAAATTAAGGGATTGATCAAAACTAAGAGTTATATGAAACCTCTCGGAATTAATCAATTGATCAAAACCGAAAGTTTTCAAATAACTTTCGGTAATGACCATTATTAAATAAAAGAAAACCCTCTTTTCTTTCCCCCGATAGCTTCGCCCGTTGTCTTCTCTCCCTGATTGCTTCTGCCTGCGCCTCTTGCTACCATCCGACGACGCCATCTGGTTGATGATGACGCCGCCCGAAGAAGATGACGCTGCCCTTTCTCCCCTCTCTCTTTCCCCGATAGATCAACGAACGCGCATCCGCCTTCAAGACGTCGCTGCTGCGCCTCCGCCGGATTCAAGACGACGTCGCTGTCGCGCCTCTGCATATTGAAGACCTCGCCACCTCCCCAGATTGAAGACGCTGCCGCCTCCACAAATTGAAGACGCTTCTCTTCTCGCCATCGGATCTACGGACCAGCCACTGTCGCTGCTTCCGCATGCAGCTGCTACAATAAGGTTAGTTTTTTAGATTTTTTATTAGGTTAAAATTATATTGTTAATATTAGCAGTTATATATATTAATTACATTTTAGGTTAGAATTATGATAGATTAGGTTTGATTTATGTTTGATTTAGGTTAGATTTGGTTTTATTTAGGGTTTTGGTTTGATTTAGGTTAGATTTGATTTAGGTCTACATTTGATTTTGAATATGTAATTTGACTTGATGAATATGTTTGAATAGTTGGTTAGATTTGAATAGGTAATTTGATTTGATGACTATGTTTGAATTGTTGATTAGATTTGAATAGGTAATTTGATTTGATGAATATGTTTGAATTGTTGATTAAATTTGAATGGGTAATTTGATTTTATGAATATGTTTGAATTGTTGGTTAGATTTGAATACGTAATTAGATTTGATGACTATGTTTGAATTGTTGGTTAGATTTGAATAGGTAATTAGATCGTTAAGTACATATGTTTGAAGAATGTGTTCCTTTTAGATCATAAATTATGAAGATAAAAGAAATGTAATTTAGAATAATTTAGATCATGTTAACTTAATAATAATGTGGGTTGTTTGTCATCTTATTAAAAAGATTAAAGTATCCGATAAAATTTGGATAACCTTACGTCGAGATCATCCAGATTACGAGAAAGGGCTCGACAAATTCCTCGAGTTTATAGTGAGTAATACAAGACGACAAACACTGAAATGTCCTTGCGTGAAATGCTTAAACACGATGTCTATTTCCATAGACGATGTGAAGACTCACCTCATCATTTATGGAATAATCTTCATTATGAATTCTGGTATTTTAATGGAGAAAAGAGACTTACTACTAATGTGATTATTGATGATGATGATGATGATGATGATGATGCCGATGACTTGGATGATGATGATGGTCAATCAGAGGATGTCGTGCCGGAACTCAACGTACCTAGAACGAAGATGAATAAAGTCAATGAAGAGGTCAATTAAGAACGTTATATGTACAATTTTATAAACTATATGTTCTCCAATGTTAATGATGACCTGAACAACTATGAACCAGTCAAAGATGCGCAGAGATTTTATAGATTGCTTGATGATTCTCAACGGCCATTGTATGAAGGTGCTCGAATAACGAAATCATCAGCACTGATGAAACTCCTTCACATAAAGAATGTCGGTCAATGGACAAATGCTTCGTTCGATATGTTGTTGCGTCATCTTAAAGATGACATATTACCGATGTACACTCAATTGCCAAACTCCTACTACGAATGTAAAAAATTCATTAGAGATATCGGGATTAAGTATGAGAAGATATCGGACCCGTATATATTGGAGAGTCAATCAAAACAAGTATTATACGTCCCTGATATGTCATCACGACCCGGTTGGAAGATTGTGACAAAAATAAATCCACAGTTTATGAATATATAGTTCAGATTAATTAGGTAAATTTATGTTTTTATTTTAATATATTCATTCTTATTACTACATTATTTCAATTATTCTCCAATTTATTAATGGTATTCATTAAGGATGTCTGAAGGTCCGAAAACTGTTTGGAAGAGTATGAGGAAAACATCGAACAAACTATCAAAGCCATACCAGAACCTACCTGCACAGGAAGATCACCTAAGGATCTAAGGAGAGTCTTCTAGAGACACACCATTAGACGTGGACCCGTTAACTACTGCTACCCCAGAACGTAATACACCTGACGAGGATGAGGCTGCTGAGGCTAAAGAGTTTATTGAGAGTACGTTTGCTGAGATGGGGGATAACGAGGAGGATCACAAGGAAGCTCACGAGGAGGTTCGTGAGCACCATTCCACTCCCGACCCATCATTGACAGGTAACATGTTTACACTTATTTATTATTTGTATTGATTTACATTAAATTTTGAATTTGATAATTTTGAAGAATCTTTCGCTTGCAAGAGACGGGGGAGGAACAAGAATATTGTTGTATCTAGAAGGCCACCGGGGACGAAGATTGCTCTGACTTTCAGAGAGGTAGATGGGAGGCCCAGCGATGGTGATGGAAGACGCATGTGGTCTAGACATTTTGGGTCTGTGGTGCGGGACCACTCATCCATGTCACACCGTCTTCTAAAGTGGAAGGCATTAAGTGCTGACTAATTGGATTCACTTTGGCTTGCTATGACGGTGATAATTACTTAATTATATATTAATCATTCAATATTTTTTTATAACATTTGAATGATTTATTTTTCAGGATCCGTTCGAGAGTACTAATGGTTCTAATGATCAATATCGAACGACCGGATTGGCACACGAAAGAAAAATATGGAATAGGTGGCGCTCTGATTTGAACATGGATTATATTTGAATTCATGAAGGAGACGAGGAGGCGGTACTCGCCAATCCCCCACGAAACTACGATCGAGATGATTGGGAATTCGTGTGTCGAAACCATTATTTCACCGATAAATTTAAGGTACGATTTCATAATTCAAAAAAATATGATATGAATTATTCTAACTTCATTTTTTTATTTCAAATGTAGAGAAACAGGCGTATCAATGTTGTCAATATGAATAAACTGAAATTCTCATATCATACTAGAAGTAGACTATTTTCACAAGTGGAGGAAGAGTTTGTATGTACTTTATTTCTAATAAATTAAATAAATAATGTTATTAATTTTATAAAACATTTATTTCAATAGACGCTTGAAATAGGACGGACCCCCTATGAAAGAAAACCCCAACACGATCCCGGACGAACGAGCACAAGTGAAAATTGTAAGTTAATTGAATTTAAATAAATTACATAACTTACATAGCTTATTTATTATATAAATGAAAATTTATTTCAAATTTGCAGGTTGAGATGGAGGAAGTAAGAAGCAACAAAGCGGATATATTTGACTTTGACTTGACGCAAAGAGTGTTCGGACGTCAAATGCATAGGACAGTGATCGGTATGGGATCAGGCATCCGACCCACACACTTTCGAGAGAATCGTCGGAGTGGCAACAATTCTCAACGATCCAATAATCAGTTTTTGGAGGAAAATAAAAAAAACTAAAGGAAGATGTGAGAACTATGGCAATGACAGTCAAGGAATTGGAATGAAGAGATATGGAAAGAGCTGAAACGATTAATGAAATAAAAATGAGGGAAAGTCAAAAGGAGAGTGATATCAAAGCAGAAAAGATGCAAATGCGGAAAAGAATGGTGAAATATGAAGAACAAATGAAACTCTTAATGAGCCAGTATCCCCCTCCCCCCACCAACTAATTCTAGTTAGTAGTACGTTTTGATTGAGTGCGTTTTGATTGAGTACGTTTTGATTAGTAATACATTTTGTTTCGATTGATAACAGGTTTATGGATGATTTGGTACGTTTTGATTCAACTGATAACACGTTGTTTGGATGATTGGTTTGGTTTAAATAACAGGTTGTTTGGATAAATTCATTTGGTTTAGGAATGTTATTGTATATATATGTATTGGTATGACTGAACATTTTTTGGTTGCGCATAAAACGAACGACTTATTTTGTACATTTTATAGGGGTAATACCGAAAGTTATATGGAAATCTCTCGGTTTTTCCCTTCAAGAAAAACCAAGAGTTATTTAAAAAACTCTCGAGTTTATTTGAATGGGGAAAACATAGAGTTATTTGAAAAACTCTTGATTTTTCTTTAAAGGGAAAACCTAGAGTTTTACATATAACTCTCGGTTTTCCTCTCTGGTATCTAAACAGATAAATTTAAGAAATCTCTCGGTAAACACCCAATTACATGTACTGAGAGTGGCAATACTAACGAATGCCGAGAGTTACACAAACTCTCGGTATTATGTATATACCGAGAGAAATAGGGTCATTACCAATAGATTATACTCTCGGTTTTGACACCTTTTTCACCCGTGTTTAAAGTAAAGATTGAAAAATAACTAAATTAAAAATAACTTTAAAACTAGTAATATTGATATTAAAAAAATTGGAATCATTACTTACATTTAAAAGTAAGTTGTAGATGTCGAAGAACCTAACAACTTTATTATTATTATAATTGAAGAATAAAATATAAAGTAATTGTTGAAGAAAAATTAAAGATCAAATATGAAGAAGGATAATATAGAAATAATATTTTATAGTGAAAATGAAGTGTGATGTAAGAAAAATATATTTTTTAGATTAAAAAAAAAGTTGGGTATGAACTGTGGGTGTAGACACTCATTTTTTTTATCCCAAATTTATATTTATATAAAAAAAATCCTAACAAATTATATGTTCAGATATTTATATACGGGCTCATTAATTATTTTAAATTAAATAATTATTAAATTTTGGAGATAACATTACATCGTATTGTACTATGAAAATAATACATTACAAACAAAATAAACCAAATATTACTTATTTTAAATGATTTACAAAAAAAAATAAGAAAATAAGAACACAAAAGACACATATTTATAGTGGTTCACTCAAAAGAGTTACATCTATTTCAACCGACACCTAATTTCACTATAAAAAAAGGAATACAATTTTTTTCCTCACAATTTAAATCTCTTCAATTATGTCTTACTATGTAATACACTTTGCTAGTGATATAAATGAAGTGAGGGACCCGTCTAAAAGAAAGGGTAGTGGACAATTAACTAGGTAAATGAGAGAGTCCTATGATACAATCGAGAATCTAGAACTTATAGATTTTCCATATGATGGAGGAATATACACGTTTAGAAGAGGTAATGGAAATGGTGGGTTATCTTAGTCTCGCATTGATAGGTTTTAGTTAGTGAGTCGATATTTTAGGGGTAGCTAATATTTTCAAAAGGTACTTCCATAGAGTTGTTCGGATTATCGACCTATTATACTAGAGTGTATGGTTATGGATAAGTCGTGTTTTCTTTTTAGGTTCGAGAATAAGTGGCCGACTAGGGACGACTTTGTGATACATCTACAAGAATGGTAGAAGTCTCAAGTTCCTTCTATTTCATCATGATCAAAACCTCGTATGAATAGGAAGAACTTATGTAAGCTACTAAAAAGTTAGTATGTGGGTGAATGTGCAATATTTTGTGCAAAGGTCGAGGATTTAACTACTAAGATTAATGTTCTCGATGAGGTTGAAGAGTGTTGTGACCTTTTGGCGGAAGAGGTTAGCTATCGTATTTTTCTAGTTAGTATTTTTCTTGAGCCATGTAAAGAAAAAATGATCGGGGCTAGACAACGTAGCAAGGATACTTGTCTAAGAGCTAGGGATAAAAATAAAAAATTATTTCAAGGGGTCTTGAAGGCGTAGGATTTGAACAATGTAATTAACTCAATTTCGGTGTAGGGTGTTTCCCATGATTGTGAGCATGTGATTTCAAATAGTATTATGCAATTCTATAAAGATTTATTCAAAGAACCGCATAGGGTTAGAACGAAGTTGGATGGTTTAAATTTTGCTAAAATTAGTGTGGAGAAAAATTACACATTGGAAGCTCGTTAAACAGAAAAAAAGTGGAGGCAACGATAATGGATTTTGGGAGTGATAAGGCCCCAAGAAGCAATGAATTTATTCCAGCCTTCTTAAAAAATGTAATTTTTTCTTAAATATGATATCATGGAAGCAACCGAGAATTTTTATAAATTCTCATCATTTGACAAGAGTTGGAACTCTTTGATAATATACCTGATTTGCAAAGCGCCCAGAACTATTGATGTGAAAAATTATAGACCTATTAGTATTGTTTTATCTATCTACAAGATTGTGTCTAAATATTTGGCGAATAAACTACGTGGAGTTCTTGATTTAGTGATCTCGACAAATCATATGAATTTTATTAAAGGTCGCAAAAATTTTAATGCGTCTCTTATTACAAATGAATGTATTGATTCAACAAATTTCAAGGGAGATAAGTGTGCCATCATGAAACTTGATATTGAAAAAACCTATGATCGTGTTAATTGAGATTTTTTATTCGATTTAATGGGTAGAATGGGTATGGGAGAGAAGTTGATAGATTTGATCAAATTATGCATGTCGAAAACTAAGTTCTCTGTAATTGTGAATGGAAGCCCTCCAAATTTTTTTAAAGCTCTAGGGGAATCAGGAAAGGTTATTCTCTTTCCCCATTCTCGTTCGTCATTGTCATAGAAGCTTTTTCAAGAATTGTGGCTTTCGTCGAGCATGCTACCCTCATTAGAGGATTGGATTATTGGATGAGGAGGTCTCCATTTATCATTTCACATTTTCTTTTTGCAGACGATAAATTATCCATAATTCAAGCCACTCACAGAAATTTCAAACATTTTCGCAATATTCTTTATTCTTTAGAGCATGTTCTGGATTGCGGGTTAACCTTAGTAAGTCTGAGATCTTTTTCTCAAATTATGTATCCAATAGAGGTAAGATGACACTTTCGAGTTTCTTGAGCTTCAGGATGGGATCATTTCTGTCTATATATCTTAAGATTCCTTTAGGGGTAAAGTTGGTTTCAAAGCTACATAGAATCTGATAATTGCCAAAATGAAAAAAAATTACCAATCTGGAAGAGCAAGATGATTTAAAAGGTGTGTGCTTGGTTCTCATCATAAGTTCTCTAGAATCTATGCCTACTTACATGATATCTCGATTTATTATACCTAAGATTGTGGATGTGAAGATTGAAAAAAATATTTGTAAGTTTCTTTGGGGTGTTTTAATTCAACCTTCCGTCATTTGGTAAGTTGGTATAAATTGAAAACATTTAAGGACCAAGGGACTTGGTATACAAGATTTGATTTCGTTTAATAAAGTTATTTTATCAAAATGGTATAGCATATATTTCTTAGAGACCACCTCTTTGTAGGTTACTATGATCAGATGCAAGTATGGGCAAAAATAGTCTAATTGGTTCACCAAACCTGTTAATAGGGTAATGGAATGCATTATTTAAAGTGCAATCTCGTTAATGTGAAATTATTTTTGTGGACAATATATATTTTTGGTTGGCGATGGCTCTTCAAATATTTTTTGAGATTACGGATGGTGTCGTGTCCAAAGTTTTTCCTCATCATACCCGGCTCTTGATTTGATTGTTATATGTATATATGCTACAAACAAAGACATTTTTTATGCGAGTTATAATGTTTTTGTAATGAGAATTAGGTATAAGAGAATACTAAATGTTGAAGATTTAGCTTCACATGATAAAGTGTTGAACTTGGCGGGATGTAAAGAGGTCAATCCTTCTTTGTGTGATATTTGCGTTGACAAGATATTGTTAATTTTAAGGTTATCATTGTTACTCTTTAATTGCGCAGAATTCTCCTTACGATCTCATACGGGATAATTTAGGGGACTCTTAAGTTCCCATTAAAGATCACATTCTTTGGATGGAGTGTCAGGCATGGAGGAATTTTGATGGATGATAAATACATGAAAAAATGGTGTATTATGGCAAGTCGTTGTAGAATGTGAAATAAAGAGGTGGAGTCGGCTCCTCACTTGCACTTACACTATGATGGAGTGATTGCGATTTGGAGCTTATTATAGAACATTACTGGTATTTAGTTGGTTATATTAGAATACATAGTTAGTTGTTAGGAAGTGTGGATAAAGACAATGAGTTCAGTCGGTCTGATTCCTTGGGCCCCAATTCTGTTTATCTTCTGGTGGACCATTTTGCTTGAAAGGAACCGTATAACGTCTACTGATCGTTATTGACCGATGTGTTTAATTCATAATTATATTATTATGAAATCGGAGAGGTTTCATTGGGTAAACCAGTTAAGGTTATTGGGGAACTCATTGATCTTCTTAAATATCTCCGTGCTCGTTAAAATTTATTCTATTTGTTTGATTATTGATGATCCATTTTGTGTTGTAATTTTGTTAAAATGTTTTCTTTCAATTTTGTAATTCTTTTGTCGTTGAGTTTAAACGACTCTCATTTATATCATTTTGCATTGACCATATTTTAAAAATCTATGTAAAATCCTTATAAATAATATATTTATTAGGTAAATATTAAGGTAATTAAACATAAATAACTCTTGGTCAGGCCCAGATCCAAACACAAACCCAATAAACTATAATTTATTTTTGTTGAGTTTATTATAAATGTAGACTCCATAACTCAACAATATGATGTTTTAACGAAGAAGTCCAACTAAAGTTGCACACAACTTTAGTTTCTCATTTGTTAAAGTTTTCGTCAACATATTAGCTGAATTCTCACTCACGGGAATCTTTTCAAGAACTAACACTCCATCTTCTAAAGCTGACTAGATGAAATGACAACGAACATGTATATACTTCGTCCTTCCATGATAAACTGGATTCTTTGCCAAATAAATGGCACTTTAACTATCGTATTGCAATCATATCATTTTCTTAGCAGCCTCTGTGATAATAACATATTCATGCACACAACTAGAAAGAGCAACAATATTGCGCAGTTTTGAAACTCAATTGATTGCAGTACTTCTTAAAGTATAGATGTATCATGTTGTGCTCTTCCTAATATTGTTTACCCGGGTTGTTCATAAATCTGCTAAAAATTCCCACTACATATGCTATGTCTGGTTGTGTGCAAACTATCACATACATAATATAACCAATGATAGAGACATATTGAACGGTGGCCATATAAAATTTCTTATTCTCTATTGAAGGCAATTGATCTTTGGATAGTCTAAAGTGAACAAATAAGGGATACTAACTACTTTTGCATCTATTTAAAGGTTTATATTGTATCTTAAAGTTCCACACATTCCAACTTTTTTTCCCTTTTAGTCTTTTATATTCTTAAGATTCTGATTTTTGTAGTCTTCACTCTCCATGTCTTCATAATTATGCTATTGCAAAATACTTTCAAGAAATTTGTTATGATCCAAAGAAGTTACTTGGAGTTCTCAATAGTATCAAGTTATGTTTTTGATGTGATGGGTGTTTTGTTAAAAAAATAGATACAAATATGGATAGTTTGAAGACCATTTAAATTTGTTGATTATGCTTCTTCTCATCTGTTATTAATTTTTTCTCCCCCGTTTGGAAAAGTCTTAATGCTATTTTATTAAAGAAACATAAAAGTTGGGGAGAATCCAAATGAGTCAAGATTAAAACTAGACAAACTCTACTTTTGATTAAACGAAACACAACAAACCAAATGAGTAAAAGATACAAGGATACAAACTTACAACATTAAAAGTCGACTTCTAATGAGAAATTCCATCTTTAACTGATCCCCTTGCCTTCAAACGTTGTTATTTTATTAGTTCAATGAACAATCCTCTCTCTTTTGTGAATAGATTATTTCTCAACATCAATTGCAACTTTTCCTGTCTGTTCAACTAATTCTCTGTTTTGCTTTTACTTTTTTCCTGTTTGCAAGTGATGAGTCAATTCTAACTCCCTTCTTCTTTTGTTTAACTAGATTTACATGATGTTGCACTACTACGACCTAGTAGGCTTGATTGACTTCTCTTCTGTTATATTATTGTTTCAAGGCAAGAGAGGCTGTATATTCTAACCGTTCTTTCACAAAAGGTTAGTGTTAGTCTCTATTTGGAAAATATCAGAGAGTTGCATTCTATAGCTTGTTGTATATATCATGGTCTTTTTCTAGGTTAAAAAAATGAAATTTTTAGTAATGGAAGAAAAAACTCCAGTTCCATATTTTATCACTTAATCTAAATAGGTAATTGCTTATTTTTCCTTTAACTAACTTTATTGTGATAGTTCCACATTTTATCAGATATAACGTACGAGTACTTAGATATTTTCATTTGGCTAGTTCGCCATTTATTTTTGAGAAACTTTAAATTCAATTTTCAACATTCCACACATAATTTTCAGGATTATCAAAAGCACCAATAGACAAAAACTAATTTGTGGGTTCATATTTGTATTGAGATTTATAATAAGTTAAGACATGAATGTAACTGCCTTTGAGGTTGATCTAGATTCTTTTACAAATATAACGGATGTCTTAAGTGGAGCAGATCTCCAATCTCTTCTTTCAGATGTACAACTTGTTGCATTCATTATGCTTTAGATAAGGAGGAAAAACAATAAGACAATTGAACGGATGCTTTCAAATGAACATCTAGCTAATTGAAAAGTTTGTCATCTCCAATAATCTCTTGTATTATATTTTCTGTATTCGATCTAACAAAACAGTGATATTTGCTTCCAAAGCAAGACCTTCTGTAGTCGTTCTAACAAAACAGTGATTGTATAGTATTTATAACCAGTTCTTGGATGAAAAAGGATCTGTCTCATAACATGTTAACTTTCTCTTGTGAAATTCATTTTTATGCATTTATTTTATAATTAACAAACAAATAATATTGTTATAGACTAGGGATGCCAAGAACAAAAGGGAACAAAAGTGGAGTTTGAGAAGATTAAGAAAAAAATGTAAAATCTCTCTGTTTTTTTAAGTGATTTTTTTTTATAGTAAATTTAAACTTAATACCTTTAAAAATATATGGTTATTTATTTTAAATTTTATTAATAAAATTTTAATTCATATAATTGAGATTGTCTTTTCATTGATATTCGATTAGTTTGTTTTTAAATATGTAATGCATTAAGAGAAATAATTAGTATGAGAAATATAATTTAAAAGAAATATATTAGTTTCTCAGGATATTTCTATGAAAAATTCTAATGAAATTATCCGTCGAAAATTCCGTGATAAAAGCATCAAGAATTTTTCGACCAAGATTCATATGAAAATTTTCCAATAAAATAATTTTTCGAAATTATCGTTGGAATAACCGTCAAAAATATTTTTAACGGATTTAATATTCTTCAGAAGATTTATTAACGACCAAAATACAAATGAAACATTTATCACTAATTATATATTTGTCGAAAATTCAGTATGAAATATAGATAGTAAATGCCCTATTTTCCTTGCAGTGAACATATAGAGCCAAACAAGCTGCCTTCATTGATCAACTTCTTAAATATTCATTGTGGAGAGTAGATACAAAGATTATTTTTATAAAATAATATTTATTTAATATAATATATATATATATTAAATTTTATATCTTTAAATCATATTACAATTTATTTTTATTATTTTTATTTTATTAAATTAATAATCACTTTAATATAAATTGATAATTACATATATATATATATATATATATATTAAGATCAATTATTAATAATTTCATCGGTGAGAAAGAGGCCTTTATCGACAGAATATACCGAGAGTTATACAAAACTCTCGGTAAAGGTCTCGACAAGAAGAAATTTTTCGTTATTAAAATTATTTTCCAAGAGGTGTATAAAATCTTCAGTAATGTGATTTTTTACCGAAGGTTTTTCAGAAAACTTTTGGAAATACCACCAACCCCTAAACACTAAAATAATTCTAAATGTTAGGATGGGGTATTTGCGAAGATTTTAAAATATCTCTCGGTTTTGCCTCTTGGGATGGGATATTTTCGAATGTTTTTCAAATATCTCTTAGTTTTGGCTCTCCAAAAAAATTAAAAAATAATTATAAGTGTTGGGATTGAGTATTTGCGAAGGTTTTCAAATATCTTTCGGTTTTGGCTCTCCCCAAAAAATAGAAAATAATTATAAGTGTTGGGACGGGGTATTTACGTAGGTTTTTAAAATATCTCTCGGTTTCGGCTTTCCCCCAAAAAACAGAAAATATCTAAGTGGCGGGATGGGGTATTTGCGAAGGTTTTCAAATATCTCTCGGTTTTGGCTCTAAAAAAACTAGAAAATAATTCTAAGTGTTGGGATGGGGTATTTGCGAAGGTTTTCAAATATCTCTTGATTTTGAGTCTTCTCAAAAAAGTTAAAATAATTTTAAGTGTTGGGATTGGGTATTTGCAAAGTTTTTCAAATATCTCTCGGATTTGGGTCTCCCCTGAAAAACAGAAATAATTCTAAGTGTTGGGATGGGGTATTTACGAAGGTTTTTCAAATATCTCCCTGTTTTGGCTCTTCATCAAAAAAACAAAAAATAATTCTAATTGTTGGGATGGGATATTTGCGAAGATTTTCAAATATCTCTCGGTTTTGGCTCTTCACTAAAAAAAAGAAAATAATTCTATGTGTTAGAATAGGATATTTGCAAAGATTTTACAATTATATCTCGGTTTTGTCTCTTTCCTAAAAAAACATAAAATATTTCTAAGTGTTGGGATGGGGTATTTGCGAAGGTTTTACAAATATCTCTATGTTATGTCTCTCCAAAAAAATAGAAAATAATTCCAAGTGTTGGGATGGGGTATTTGCAAAGGTTTTACAAATATCTCTCAGTTTTGGCTCTTCCCCCAAAAAACAAAAAATAAATATGTGTTGCGATGGGTTATTTGCGAAGGTTTTCAAATATCCCTCGGTTTTGGCTTTTCTTCAAAAAAACGGAAAATAATTTTAAGTGTTGAGGTGAAGTATTTACGAAGGTTTTTTAAATATCTCTTGGTTTTGACTCTCCCTCAAAAAAATAGAAAATAATTATAAGTGTTGTGATAGGGTATTTGCGAAAGTTTTTCAAATATCTCTTGGTATTGGCTCTTCCAAAAAAAAAAATCTAATTATGGGATGGGGTATTTGCGAAGGATTTTCAAATATTTCTCAGTTTTGACTCTCCACAAAAAAATAAAAATAAATCTATGTGTTGGAATGGGGTATTTGCGAATGTTTTTCAAATATATCTTGGTTTTGGCTTTTCCCAAAAAACATACAATAATCTAAGTGTTGGAATGGGGTATTTGCGAAAGTTTTTTCAAATATCTCTTTGTTTTGGCTCTCCCCCAAAAAAACAGAAAATAATTTTAAGTTTTAGGATGGGGTATTTGCAATAATTTAAAATAACTCTCGGTTTTGGGTTTTCCCCAAAAAAATAGAAAATAATTATAAGTGTTGGGATGGGTATTTGCAAAGATTTTTCAAATATCTCTCGGTTTTGAATATTACCCAAAAATATTGTGTTAATGTCAATACTGAAGGATATTTAACAAAAATATGACTATTTCATATTAAAATCGAAAGATTTATTAAATCTTTCGTTATTTGTTTTTCCCTAATTTAGTTTTTTACTATCTTAGGTTGTCTAAACTCCTAACTAAGGTAATCAAGTGTGTAATATTTTTGAAGTATAGAGATTTTGATTAATTTTATAAATGTATATGATTGTGTTTGATTATATATATATATATATATATATATATATATATATATATATATATATATATATATATATATATATATATATATATATATATATATATATATATATTTGTGTTTGATGATAATTAGGATGTGTGTATAGTTTGATTATTAGATGCGTGGGGATTGTGTAATGTTTTAAGGATATGAAATGTGTTAAATTAATGTTGTTTAAGCTAATTAGAAAGTTAAACACCAATTGAATTAAATAAATTAAGAAGTCAAATACCGAAAAATTTCTAAATATCTTTTGGATTTTAATGGTAATATCGAGAGATATACCCATATTTCTCGTTATTTGACCTCTCAAAATCGATTGATTAATGCTTATCTAATTGATTTCGTAAAAGTTATTGGTTAAAAAACTATGTTTCTTTTTGCATTGACATTTAGCTTCACTTAGTGATGGCAGTTTAATCCCGTTGAAATTGCAACTTGAAACTTTTTCTTATATTCATAATTGTTGAAGTTAATGGTATGGTGTAGACATTGAACTAATTGGTAAATTATACTTTCTTTTTAGAATGTTTAATTTTTAATCACTTAAATTTGTTTGAGTGATGATTTAATAAAAAATAATTGTTATATAAATTGGTAAACTGAATTGATTGTTATATAATTTAAAAAGTTTCCTTATTTTAAATATAAAAAAATTACATTAAATGAATTTTAAAAAGGATAAAAATAATATTTTAAACGGTAAAATAGATATTCAATTATTAATTAAATAAAAAAATATTACAAAGAATCTAAAAATAATAATTTTTGGGCTTA
Source organism: Impatiens glandulifera (assembly GCF_907164915.1). Classification (NCBI taxonomy): domain Eukaryota; kingdom Viridiplantae; phylum Streptophyta; class Magnoliopsida; order Ericales; family Balsaminaceae; genus Impatiens; species Impatiens glandulifera. The sequence goes on from NC_061868.1 coordinate 14,312,004, forward strand.
AAAAAAACAGATCTGGGTCGAGTTGGGTATCCATCAGGTTAAAATTGGGAAAATTCGGGTCTCACGTACCTGGGTTTTTTTGAACAGAATCGGATTTGGGTCGAGGCTCAAAACCCGATATTTTCCATGAGTAGACACAATCATATAATTTATAAATAATATTTCACTGCATATTAATAACTAAAAGTCTTTTATTAATTAAAAAATAAAAATAAAATGATTTATTCTTTTTTTTATGTCAAATTTGAATTGGTAATAAAAAGAAGAATATATAACCATTTAAAATAAACTCTTCACATATATCCTATTTAAATTTTAATAATTTCTCATATAATTCTCTTAAATGCACAATCATATATATTAGCATTATTCACATTTAAATATTTAATAATTCTTTCAAATTTAAAACGTCCGGACAAATGGAACTCCATCAACCATCCACATCCATAAACCATTAATAGTATAACATAAATTATGTCTGAGAAAAAATCAATTTATTTCAACTGTGAGTTTAGGTGTACTAGCTTAATTTATAATAAAACACCAATATTTTGAATCAAAATTAATGAATTTCAAGAATAACTCTTCCCATTATATGAATATAAAAGAACTTATTTTTAGCTATTAAAAAATCTATTAATTGAATGTTGTGTCACATTCGCATTAAAAATAATATATAATAATTCAAAATAAAATTATCCATTCATATATATCACCATTAATACTATTGACAGTACAACAAAATATAGTTTCGACAACACTTATATGCCTACGCATATTAAGTGTCAAGAAAATAAAAAGGTTTTTGCCAACATTTAAAATATATACTAACAACCTTTATTATTATTTTTTTTTTGTTTTTTTATATATATTTGTTGACAACTTTATAATTTATTCACTTAAAATTTTAATATTTTTAACTTTATAAATATTCTATCTCATTATTTTAATTTTTATAAATAAATTTTATTTAAAACTTTATTAATATTAAAATTTAATTATTAATTATTTATAACATAACTAACCTTAGGTCTTTTAATTAATTATTATTTAAATTTAATTAAATTAAAAAATATATAAAAACTAAATATAAATATTATATTATATTATATTATATTAATATTTTAAATTATTTTATGAAACTAAATATATAGATATTTGAATCTAACCTAATTCAATTATTTTCTTTTCTTTTCTTTTTATATATATTTGTTGACAATTTTATAATTTAGTCACTAAAAATTTTAATATTTTTAACTTTACAAATATTTTATTTTATTATTTTAATGTTTTATAAATAAATGTTATTTTAAAACTTTATTAATATTAAAATTTAATTATTAATTTTTTATAACATAACCAATCATATGTTTTTTAATTAATTATTATTTAAATTTAATTAAATTAAAAATATATTTAATTAAGTATAAATTTAATATTATATTATATTATATTATATTATATTATATTAATATTTTAGATTTTTGTATGAAACTAAATATATAGATATTTGAATTTAACCTTATTCAACTATTTTGTTTTGTTTCTCTCTTTCTTCTAAAATGCTTCACGGAGGCTCTTGTGAAGAAGATGAATATCGTGAGCAGCGACGAGCGATGAAATCCTAAACGGAGAACAAGAGAAGGAGTTTCTAAAATAGTTGACTCCTAATTTGGCGGTGGGCGGTAAAGGACAAACCGAAGCCGACTCTAGATTTAAGATCGAGTTGTTTTCATTATTGTTGATTAAGGATCGAGTCGAATGCTATTAGTCCTCTCCTCCGCTACTGGTTGGAGATCGATTTGAAGGGAGACATAAGGGGTTTACCCCGCATTACGTCATATTTCTTGGTAAGTTGTAAAAATAGCTATAAACCTGTAATGAATCATAGCGACTTTATTGAGAAATTTGGTTGGTCGATTGTAACTGTTGTTTCAGAGCAATTCGATCTAGCTTTAACGTTTTAGTTTTAAGTCGAGATTGGTTTATATTTCTTTCAATTTGGACGACTATCCGTTTGATTAGTTGTTACTTACTGTTATTCCATCCACATGTTTGATCAAATGCTTCAATCAATGAGATTTCGTGTTTGAACTTTCCTTTCTCAGCTGGTTTAGAGATTTTAATTTGAATTCCTGTTTTCTATTTAATGTGACCGCCTGCCAATTTTGGTGGAAGAAAATCCCCACTTTGCTGAAAGAGGATGACTTATTTGGAACCCTACATTATAGTCTATAGTAATTTCATTATGTTTCTTGCCCTGCTAAAAAGGAAGGATGCAGGTTTAAGATTCTTAAATCCTTACTATTTACCATCACCATTAATAATAATGTTGCATGTAAGGATTTACGGATCTTAAACCTGCATCCTTCCTTTTTAGCAAGACAAGAAACATAATGATATTACTGTAAACTATAGAGTAGGGTTCCAAATAAGTTATCCTCTTTGAAAAAAGTGGGGATTTTTTCCACCAAAATTGCAGGCGGTCACATTAAGTAGAAAACAGGAATTCACATTAAAATCTCTAAACCATCTGAGCAAGGAAAGTTCAAACACGAAATCTCATTGATTGAAGCATTTTATCAAATATGTGGATGGAACAACAGAAAGTAACAACTAATCAAACTGATAGTCGTCCAAATTGAAAGAAACATAAACTAATCTCGACTTAAAACTAAAACGTTAAAGCTAGATCAAATTGCTCTGAAAAAACAGTTACAATCGACCAACCAAATTTCTCAATAAACTCGCTATGATTCATTAAGGTTTATAACTATTTTTTACAACTTACCAAGAAATATGACAAAATGCGGGCTAAACCCTTTATGTCTCCCTTCAAATCGATCTCCAACTAGTAGCGGAGAAAATGACTAGTAGCATTCGACTCGATCCTTAATCAGCAACAATGAAGACGACTCGATCTCAAATCGAGAGTCGGCTTCGGTCTGTTCTTTGCCGCCCACCGCCAAATTAGGAGTCAGCTATTTTAGAAGCTCCTTCTCTTGTTCTCGGTTTTGGATTCCGTCGCTGCTCACGATATTCATCTTCTTCACAAGAGCCTCCATGAAGCATTTTAAAAGAAAGAGAGAAACAAAAATAAATAGTTGAATTAGGTTAGATTCAAATATCTATATATTTAGTTTCATAAAAAATCTAAAATATTAATTTAATATAATATAATATAATATCAAATTTATACTTAATTTATATATAATTTTAATTTAATTAAATTTAAATAATAATTAATTAAAAGACATATGATTGGTTATGTTATAAAAAATTATTAATAAAGTTTTAAAATAAAATTTATTAATAAAAAATTAAAATAATAAAATAAAATATTTGTAAAGTTAAAAATATTAAAATTTTTAGTGACTAAATTATAAGGTTGTCAACAAATATATATAAAAAAAAGTAAAATAATTGAATTAGTTTAAATTCAAATATTTATATATTTAATTTTATAAAATAATTTAAAATATTAATATAATATAATATAATATAATATAATATAATATAATATAATATAATATAATATCTAATTTATATTTAGTTTATATATATATATATATATTTTAATTTAATTAAATTTAAATAATAATTAATTAAAAGACATAAGGTTAGTTATGTTATAAAAAATTAATAATTAAATTTTAATATTAATAAAGTTTTAAATAAAATTTATTTATAAAAAATTAAAATAATGAGATAAAATATTTATAAAGTTAAAAATATTAAAATTTTAAGTGAATAAATTATAAAGTTGTCAACAAGTATATATAAAAAACAAAAATAAAATAATAAAGGTGGTTAGTATATATTTTAAAGATTGGTAAAACTTTTTTATTCTCTTTACTTTTACCCACGCTTAATATACGTGGGTATATTAAGCGTTGCCGAAACTATATTTTGTTGTAGTGTTAAATCTTTATAATTTCTCAAAAACTATTTTAAATTCACACTAAATGAAATTAATTGTAAATTCAATTAAATTTGCACTTTCATATACACAATAATTCACATTTAAATCTTTATAACTCACTCAAATTTATCCCCACATAACATTCTAATTTTGCCTCAAATTTGAATGTGAATAATTTAATAATTAAATTTATAAATTATTATAAATAAGTTTAGTAAGTATAAAAGTCTAATCCATTGTTGCATCAAATTCAAACAAATTATAAAACTCATCAACATCCTCAACTAAATTTGTATCCGCACAAAAAAAAACTATCAAATTTAAACTCACATAGACCACGTCATATTCTTATGATCAAGCATGAAATTGGACTTACTTTTAACTTGAGTATGAATATTTGTCCACCTCAAATGTGTTTTATTGATTATTTATTGTTTTGTTATAAAACACACAATTCTTAAACAAGTTTATCATTATTCATACTTCTCCTAAAGAAGGAGATATGTTACACTTATTCACTTGTCTCCTCATAGACTAAGTTCTTATTATAATTACATAACTCTTTTTCCAGGCCAAAGTTTTATTTCATAAGCCACATGAGAACTTCCTCATGTGCCTGGCCGGGGAAGCAGCCTCATTTAGCACCACCTCACGCAATATCGTCCACCAGGTCCCCAACCACAACATCGGCGGCCATACTGATCCTCCGAGTACTGCGTTTCTCCTCCTTTGGCTTCTTCTTCGTATGCCTCGAGAGCTGCCACCTCTTCAGCGTTACGACACCACCGCACACAATATCGCCGTCCAGGTCCCCAACCGCAACACCTACGACCAAACTGATCCTCCGAGTACTGCGTTTCACCAACTTCTAACTCATATGCCTCGACAGCTGCCACCTCTTCCGCGTTACGACACCACCGAACACAATATCGCCGACCAGGTCCCCAACCGCAACACCGACGACCAAACTGATCCTCCGAGTACTGCGGTTCACCGCCAGCTACCACATGGTCTGGCTTCTTCTTATCCTCTTCTGCATATCATGAATACCATAAACAATTATTAAAATATCGATAAATAGTTTTCTTATAACAAAATAGGTACACTTAATAATAACAATACCTTTAAGAGGGTTTGAATCAGCTTTGGCTATTGCTGAGAAGATGAAGAGAAGAACCACCCCGAAAACTACACCCTTATGGACCATTTTTTCACACTCACTTTGGTTTTACTAGAAAAGGAAACTATTTGGAATGGATGGAATTGAACAGGATCTTCAAGCCTATTTATAGAAAGGCAAGTGCTCATATTATCCTACGTAAACATATAAAGATAAGATAAGATGATACCTATTACTTGCGGTTTGTTTGTTTATGACATATAATATTATTTTTAGATTCATGAAATTAAGAATATTATATATTAATTTGTATGCACTTAGTGATTTACTATTATAATGTTTCAATTTTAATTCTTAAATAAAGTACCAAAATTAAATAAGATGTCAAATCGTGTTTAGTGTTAGCATATTTTAGAAAACAATTGATTTTAATACTCTCTAACAACATGCATGCTAATTAGTCAAGTTATAAGACTTTTGTTTTGATCACGTATTCAATTTCACTGAGAATCTCTTAATCATTTATCTATATATTTTAAATATAAATTACATGTCATAATATATACTATTATTTAAAAAAAAAAAAACTCATTTCAATCCTGGCCTATAACAATTATATTGTATTTCATAAGCAATTGTTGTAATGTATCTGTCTTCATATGTCACATGTTCACAACATATAGAGCCAAACAAGCCGCCTTAATTGACCGCTACGAAATATTCACCACTAGAGACAAAGATTCTTTAATTTCTGTATAAATTTACTTTTGTTATTTTTATTTTGTAAATTTTAATAATGTATAATGATTTATTTTTTAATTTATAATTGATAATTATATATTAATTAATTTTTTCATAGTCGAAAATATTTGGTATGTAATTGTTAATAACGACGGGAAATACCTCGACGAAAGTTTTCCGTCGCTAAAAGATATTAGCATCAATAAATTAGGTATATTTTATTTTGATTTTTGATATGATTATCATTTAGCTCGAATAAATTTTATAAATTTTTTTTAATCCGAATAAATTTTAAATATTAACTCCGTACTCGTTAATAACTGTATTTTCTTTGTAAATCTCACTCATCTCACTCATATACTAATTAGGGGTGAGCATTGGGTGAATTAATCCAAAATCAATCCAATCCGAATACTAAATACTAATTCGGATTGGATTGAGATCGCATCGGATTGAGTTCGGATTAAATTAAATCGGATTGGATTAGGATTATCCAAATTATTCAAATTATCTAAATAAAAATATATTTTTTAATTTATTTTTCTTTAAATTAAATTTCATCTCAATATAATATATGTTTTACTTATCATCACTTTGACAATTATATTTATTTTTATTATTGTTATTTTTTTTCAGATTCAAATTTAATAATAATAATAATAATAATAAATTCGAATTTTTTTTATAAAAATAATATTTTTTTTAACTAATTTCAAGTTGATATATATAAATATTTTTTGTTTGAATTATCCAAATCATTTTTAATCCAGACAAGTTCACTTCTTTTTAATTCAGATAATTCTCATTTAAAAAAAATGAAGTGAAAAGGATATTATTTTCCTGTCGTTACGGTTTAAAAGATTAATACAACGTCACTGTCTTTATGATTTTTATTTTTGACTAATTTGTGTATATCGATATTAGATGCTAGATAGATAGGATCACTCATGAGGGATATAGTATATGTTAAGAAAACAGGTGGTGTAATGTGGATGCAGGTGGAAAACATTTTAGCGGTGCTGAATAATTATTTCTTTGACTTTAATTTTGTCATTTTCTATAAAATCAAACAAAATCCAACTTCAAATTTATCTTTAATATTATTATATATTCAAGTAACACCTTGTTATCATTTCAATCTATTTCTTATTTGAAGGTAGAATTATGTGTGTTGTTATGAATTATTAACTAGACGTGATTTATGTATAATGATAAAAATAATTATAATAATATAAAACATAACATATATAGTACAAAATAAAACCAACTTCACATAAATTCAACATTTATACAAAGCTGTCATTTATGTTGAGGTTCCGCTTGTTTTGGATTGTTTTTTGAAATAGAGACACCATCTTAAGGAATCAATTGTTGAAGCTGATATTCATATATGTCTCCCTAGTACTAATTAGGATTGAGGTATCTACTTCTTCGTAATACGGAGATTAGGAAAAAAATTGGGTTGCTTGAATGCATCGAGAAGAGAACTTGACAATGAGATGCCAATTAATCAAAATGGTGGTCCGTCCAAGGATATGTAGGGATGGCAACGATACCTACAATGGGTAGTGAAGTATCCGTCCCCGAATCCGATTTTTATTTTACTATCGACCCCGAACTTGACGGGTATCTCTATTTCTATCCACATCCTAAATTTATCGGGTACTTCATTATCTGATTAAATATTTATATAATGGTATAAATTTATGAAAAAAAATATTATTTCAAAAATGTTGATGAAAATAAAAAGACATAACATACTTGATTAATTAATTATTTAATAGATTTTGAAGAAATAACCAAGAAAAACTTTAAAATAAAATTTAAGAAAAGTTAAATAGTATTTGAAAATGAAAAAATGAGAAGAAATAAATAAGTTTTTTAAAATTAAAGATAAAAGAGATAAATAATATTTTCTTATTAAAAAAAGTTGAAAATTATAAGAGTAATAATTTATTATAGATAGAAATTGGAAATATTAAAAAAATAAAGTTGTGGGGAGTATGTATAAGAGGAAAATTAAAGTTAAGAAAAGTTAAATAATTTTTTAACATGAAAAATGATAAGAGATAAATAAGTGTTTTAAAATTTAAGATAAGAAAAGATAAATAACATTTTCTTATTAAAAAAAGGTTGAAAATTATAAGAGTAATAATTTATTATAGATAAAATTAAAAATATTAAAAAAATAAAGTTTTGTTGAGTATGAATAAGAGAAAAATAAATAATGTATTTATTATAATAATTGGTTGACCATATCCCTTAATTAAAAATTTATTTTATTTATAACATTATGGATTCAAGTTTCTTTGAAACTGTAAGTGAACAAATATTCACTTGCTTTTCAAATATCAAAGTTTTCTACAATAATTGAATGGAAACTAAAATATATTTGTTTTTTAATTAATTATCTGAAATAGTTACATATTACTAATTCGTTAAACACAACGAAAATAACATTTACATTCTTAAGGACAACTTTGAAAAGGTTTGTCCAATATTTAATAAATTTAAAGTTTTAAAATCTATTAAAATGTCTTATACATTTCAATCATTGCCTACATTCAGCTACACATTCAACCTTATAACTAACTAATCTATATATATATATATATATATATATAAATTAATGATGCTTAATTTTTAAAGTGTCCGGATTGTCGTGTGAGAATAAATAGATACTTGGGTCGGATGGTAGGTTGACTCGCCATAAATATTTTTACCGTAATATTTTTTTTACGATTTTTTTATATTATTACTCGTCCAAATGCACGGGATACGTACTAGTTAAATATAATAGATCTTTAAACAAGATAAATTCAATCAATCTTCTTCTAGTGTTTTAGAAACATTTTATAAAAACCATATTTCACCTTAATATATAGAAGAATCCAATCAAAAGGTGCAATATTATATTCAACATAGAAAGCTCAACAAAACATTAGAATTCCAAAATTAATAAGCAAAGTCTCTCAATTGTCGCGTTCTTCACATGTCAAAGCAACAAGAAACTCCTACGTCGCTGATCAGATATGAAGCCCAAACAACATGCACACACTAAAAAAAGAAAAAAAAAAAAAGATTTGTGATGAAAATTTATTGATGTTTGTGCATGTAACAATCTTATGAGGATTCTACCAAAGTAATTTGAGACGAAATTAATAAACGAAAAAAAATAATAAAAAAAACGTAAAAAAAATATTATGAAATAACGATATTCATTTTCATCTCTTTTATAAAAAGTAAATTAATGATACAAAATCTACCGGACCTACTTGATGTATTTTGCGACGAATGTTGATTCCATAAAAAATTGTTATTAATGACAGCTTTTTCCATAAATATTTCAAAGTAATTTGTGATGATGTTAGTGTCTATAGAGAGTTCTGTCATAATCGTTTAAAGCAAAAAAACACATAGGTTCTCTTTAGATTTGCTCAAATTTTATTATTATTTTATCTTGCTGTAAATAGACAAGGCTACAATTAGTTGATTGTTATATATCTCTTTCAAATCATGCTTGAACTGATTTCTATAATGAAATTGACAGATTTTCCAATATAAAATTTAGAAGGTATTATTTTTTTAGGAGGATTTGGTTAGATTGGACACTAGTAGAAAAGTATTTTTAACGATCAACATTCACCACGGCGATTATTCACCGTGGCTAATAAAAATTATTAGTGTCAGCGATATATACGTCGTGGTTAATAATTATTATTAGTGTCGGCTATGTAACGCCCACACTAATATTTTTTATTACCCACGGCTTTCATTGTATTTACCGTGACTAATATTTTGTTTTCCCGCCACACTCATCACTGGTAAAAAAAGGACCTTTACCGACTGTTTTTCCCGAAAGTTTTGTAAACCTCTCCTAAATACTCCCGAGAGGAACAAATCTTTCGCTATTAAAAATAGATTCCGAGAGGGGTGTAAAACCTTCGGGTTTCTTCATTATTACCGAAAGTTTTACAAAGAACTTTCGGTTTTTACCTTCCCAAAAAACCCAAAAAAACTCTAAGTGTTGGATGTGGGTTATTTGCGAAGGTTTTGGGAAAAACCTTCGGTTTTAAAATCCCTTGGTTTTTTAATTGCGAAGGTTATTCAAAGACCCTTCGGGTTTGCCTTTTTTGAAAATTTCATTTTCGAAAGTTTTACAAATAACCTTCGGTTATGCTCATTAAAAAAAATTCTAATTTTTGAAATTGGTTTTTCCGAAGGTTTTTTAATAAACCCTCGGTTTTGACTAATATCAAAACCGAGAGTTTTATGAAAACCTTCGGCCTCAACCTCTATAAATACAAACCCTAACCCTTCTCTTTTTCATTCCGCTCATCTCTCCTTTCTCTCTCTTCCGCCGCCGCCGCCGCCTGCCTCCTCCAAGCCGCGGGTTCTTCTCCTCTCTTCCGGTAATTTGTTTGATTTGGTTTTTTTGTTTTGTTTATTGTAAGATTTAGATATCTTAATTAGTTTATATATATATATATATATGCATATTATATATAGATCTAGATTTATGTTAGTTTACGTTATTTTGTTTGATTAATATATATATATATACATATATCTGAAATGTATTTAGGATATGGGTGATCCGACATGGAAGAGACTTCGGCGTACACCGGAGAAACTGCATCCGTGTTACCAGAATCTTATAACATAATCAGAAATTGCGGCACGTGAGGAAGAGGTCAGAAAGATGACGCTGGAAATGGAACAAATCCGATTAAGGGATGCCGAAAGAGGTCGTTTGCTCAGTGAAATCAAAGCGGACCGGGCCGAAATGTCTCAGAGATTAGAGAATCATGAACAGGAACTTGTCTTGTTGAGGAGTCGACTGAATCAACCACCCCCTCCTTCCACCCCATCTAATAATTAATTTCTAAATTTATTTTGGATTTATTATGGGATTATTACATTTATGTTTTAATTTTTATGAATTATTATTATTATGTTTGTTTGGTTGAATATGTTTTAAATAATTATGTTTTTGTTGACTTTTCACCTTTTTTTAAAAAAAAAACCGCATCGCCAAAACCGAAGGTTTATTTGAAAACCTTCGGTTTTTACCAATTTTTTCTTTTAATCTTGAGGTTTTTACCCATTTATTTTTAAATGTTGAGGTAAAAACCGAAGGTTTTCAAATAAACCTTCGGTTTTGACCCCTCATTAAAAAAATCTGATTTTTTTCTATGTATGGGGAAGGGTAAAAACCGAAGGTTTTCAAATAAACCTTCGGTTTTGACCCCTCATTAGAAAAATCTGATTTTTTCTAAGTATGGGGAAGGGTAAAAACCGAAGGTTTTCAAATAAACCTTCGGTTTTGACCCCTCATTAAAAAAATCTGATTTTTTCTAAGTATGGGGAAGGGTAAAAACCGAAGGTTTTCAAATAAACCTTCGGTTTTGACCCCTCATTAAAAAAATCTGATTTTTTTCTAAGTATGGGGAAGGGTAAAAACCGAAGGTTTTCAAATAAACCTTCGGTTTTGACCCCTCATTAAAAAAATCTGATTTTTTCTAAGTATGGGGAAGGGTAAAAACCGAAGGTTTATTTGAAAACCTTCGGTTTTGACCCCTCATTAAAAAAATCTGATTTTTTCTAAGTATGGGGAAGGGTAAAAACCGAAGGTTTTCAAATAAACTTTTGGTTTTTAACAATTCCCAAAAAACATTCTGATCAAGGTCAAGACCGAGAGGTATATTTAAAACCTTCACAAATACACATGAAAACCGAAAGTTAATTTTATAACTTTCGGTTTTAACACTACCTAGTTTGTTAAATTATTTTGTTTTTAACCCACTAATCTTAACTTCTAACTAATATAATCAATTTTGTGTTGTATTTTAAAAATCAATATTGTGTTTCATGTTCAAATATTTATGATTGTGTTTGATTATTATAGAGAAGTCTATATGAATGTTCATGTTTGATTATCTTATGAATGTATGCAATGTTTGATCATATGGATTGTGCAATATTTTAAAGACATCAAATGTGTTAAAATAATGTTGTAAAAGGTCATTAGAAGGTAGAAAACCAAAGAATTTAACAATTTTTCAAGTGCTAATTCCGAAAGTTATATAATTAACTTTCGGAAATAACCATAAAAACCGAAAGTTTTATATAAACTTTCGGGTTTTACATTTCTCAAGAACGAGGGTTTTATATAAACCCTTCGGTTTTGATGGATATTTCCGAAAGTTAATTATATAACTTTCGGAATTAGCACTTGAAAAATTGTTAAATTCTTTGGTTTTCTACCTTCCAATCTAGACTCCTAAGTAATATAATCAAGTGTGTGTTTTTATTTTAAAATTTTAGATTGTCTTTAATGTTAAAATGTTTATGAATGTGTTTGATTATATATAGAAGTGTATATGAATGTTTATGTTTGATTATCCTATGTATTTGTGTAATGTTTGATCATATGAATTGGGAAATGTTTTAAGGATATCAAATGTGTTAAATTAATGTTGTTCAACGTTATTAGAAAGTGAGAAACCAAATAATTTAATAATTTGTGATGTTGTAAAACCGAAAGTTAAATATATAACTTTCGGAAATATGCATAAAAAACGACAGATTTACCAAAGCCTCTCGGTTTTTATAAATTATAAAAATATAAAAACCGAGAGTTTAATATACAACTCTCGATTTTGGGCAATTAAATTTTATTGTAAAAAATATAAAAAAAACCGAGAGTTTAATATACAACTCTCGGTTTTGGGCATTTAAATTGAATTGTAAAAAATATAAAAAAAAACCGAGAGTTTAATATACAACTCTCGGTTTTGGGCATTTAAATTTAATTGTAAAAAACAAAAAAAATAAAACCGAGAGGTTTAGTATAAACTCTCGGAATTCAAACAATCAAAAATCGAGAGTTTTCAATTAACTCTCGGAATTTAATTGAATAAAAACCGAGAGGATTTGGTATAACTCTTGGTAATCACGTTTTAAATAAAAAAACCCTTCTTTTCTTCCCCGTTTCCTCTTCTCTCTCCCCGCTCTCATCTCTCCGGCCGCTTCTTCCTCCGCGCCGTCCCTCCCGCGCCGTCCTATTCCGCGCCGATTGAAGACCGTCCTTCCGCGCCGCCCACTATCCAGCCGAAGACGACGTGGATCCCGCGGCTTGAAGACCGATTGAAGACCGCCGCTGCCGCTGTTCGAAGATCGCCGCTGCCGCTGTTCGAAGACCGCCGCTTTCCGCCGAAGTTTGAAGACCGCCGCCGGAGACTTCCGCTATTAGAAGGTTAGTTATTGAAGTTATATATATATATTAGTTTGAATTTAGGTTAGATTGGATTTTAGGTTAGATTAGTTAGATTTTAGGATTGAATTTATTAGATTTTAGATTAGGTCAGATTGGATTTGAGTTTTTGCAATTTAATTGAAATTATGTTAGATATTTGATTTAGAATTGAATTGAATTTGATTTTAGAAATTTGTATGATTTGGATTGAATTTGTTTGAATTGGATTTTTAGATTTGGTTTTGGATTGGGATTTGGATTAGGTTTTTCAAATTGGTTGTTGGATTTTGTTTTTTCTTAGATTATGTTGGATTATTGTTAGATTAGGTTTATATTTTTGTTAAAAAAGTTTAGAAATTGTTTTGGATTGTGTTATTTGTTTGATTTTGGTTGCTTTGATTTGGGTTAAATATTTGAGTTTTGATTTAGGTTTAATTGATGTTTGATTTAGGTTTTGGTTTGGTTGTGATTTGGTTTGATAGTTTGTTGGTTTGATTGTTTGTTGGTTTGAATGTTGGTTAGATTAAGTAATGATATGTTATACATTAGGTTATTTTGATTTGATTCATGAAAATTTGGTTACATTAATGTTGGTTATTGTTATTAGGTTTGGATTGGGAATTTCAGCCGCCGGCTGCCCGCTCGTCGATCTACATCCACTGATTTTGTTCGTCGCTCTGTTTGTGCAAGGTTAGTTCTTGTTGGTTTATTATATGATTAGGTTAGTTTCATGTTAGATTTATGTTAGATTTTCATGTTAGATTTAAGTCGAGATTTATGTTTGATTTGAAGTATGTTAGATTAGGTATTGTGTTTGATTTATGTTAGATTATGTTAGATTAGGTTTGAAATGTGTATGAATGAAACAATGTGGAATTATAATTTAAATAGGTTTTGAAATGTGTATGAATGAAATAATGTTAGAATATATGTATTTTAGATTGAAGTTAAATTTATGTTAGGTTTTATTATTGTTTGTTTATGTGTAATTTTGGTTATAATATTAGATTAAATTGAATTTTAGTTGGATAATGATAGAATAGGTAGAAATTATGTTAGCATTATGTAAGCCTAATTAATTTAGACAAATTTAAGTTAATAATAATGCGGGTTGTTTTCCATTTTATTAGAAATATGGAAGTACCCGATAAAAGCTGGATGACCTTACGTCGAGATCATCCAGATTACGAGGAAGGTGTTGACAACTTCCTCGAGTATGCTGTTAGGAATACATCCCGACAAACCGTGAAATGTCCCTGCGTGAAATGCTTGAACACGCCGTTTATGGAAATAGACGAAGTGAAGACTCACCTCATCGTTTATGGAATAAAAATGCATTATGAGTATTGGTATTTTCATGGAGAAAAGAGACGTACTACTGAAGTGGTTAATGAAGATGTCGATGAAGATGCCGATGACTACGATGATGATGACGACGATGATCAGTCGGAGGATGCCGTGCCGGAATTCAACGATCCGATACAGGAGATGAATAATACAGTTAATGAACAGGTCAACGAAGAACGTTATATGCACGAATTTATAAACGATATGTTCCCCAACGTTAATGACGTCCCGAGCAACGATGAACCAGTCGAAGATGCGCAAAGATTTTATAAATTGCTTGATGATTCCAAACGACCATTGTATGAAGGTGCTCGAATAACGAAATCATCGGCACTACTGAAACTACTTCACATAAAAAATATATGTCAATGGACGAATTCTTCGTTCGATATGTTGCTGCGTCTGCTTAAAGACTACATATTACCGATTGACGCTCAATTGCCAAACTCATACTACGAAAGTAAAAAATTCATTACTGATATCGGGCTTAAATATGACAAGATAGACGCATGTAAGAACAACTGTATGCTATTTTGGAAGGACGACATAAATGAAGATTTGTGCAGAGTTTGCGGTCTTTCAAGATGGAAAGTCGACCAAACAAGTGGGACAGTTCGGGAGAAGCAAAACGGGAAATTCATTCCAAAAAAGGTGTTGAGATATTTCCCTTTAATACCAAGACTGCAAAGACTATACATGTCCTAAAAAACGGCTCTAATGATGAGATGGCATAAAGAAGGAAGAGTTGACAGTGATACGTTGAGACACCCCGCTGATTCCTTAACTTGGAAGACGTTTGATGAAAATTATACAGATTTTTCTTCAGAATCTCGAAACGTAAGACTTGGTTTATCAAGCGATGGGTTTCAACCATTTGCAAATGGGAAAAAATCATACAGTGTTTGGCCGGTAATTCTCGTACCTTATAATGTGTCACCCACGACTTGCATGGATTCTAGCAATTTCATCTTATCTATGTTAATTCCAGGTCCAAAGAGTCCGGGAGATGCAATTGACATATTTCTCCAACCATTGATCGAAGAGTTGCATGAACTGTGGCAAACAGGTGTGAAAACGTTTGATGCACACTCCTCCCAATACTTTAACATGCGAGCGGCGTTGTTGTGGACCATTAACGACTTTCCCGCATACGCGAATTTATCAGGGTGGAGTACGAAAGGTAAATTTGCTTGTCCTTGTTGTAACAACGACACGGTATCCCTTCGATTGGTTCATGGTTCCAAACAATGTTACTTGGGTCACAGACGTTTCCTTCCACCGAAGCACAAATATAGAAGGGATAAAGAGTCGTTTGATGGTCGAACTGATTATAGAGATCCCCCTAGATTGTTAACGGGGCAAGAAAGTTATGAGCAAGCACGAGACCTAGAAGACATTATTCTAAGTGCGGATATGAGCAAGAGAACAAAGATATATCATGAAACGCGGGGAGACAATTGGAACAAACTTAGCATTTTCTTCCGTCTACCTTATTGGAAATCGCTATTATTGAGACATAATTTGGATGTGATGCATATTGAGAAACATATATGTGATAGCGTGTTGGGAACAATAATGAATGTGAAAGAGAAGACTAAGGATGGTCCTAAAGCTCGTAAAGACTTAGAACTCTTAGGCATAAAATCATGGTTACATCCTATAAATAATGAAGGAGTTGTTCATTATCCAGAAGCGCCTTTCACTTTGACATCCGAAAATAAAATACGTCTTTGTAACTTCTTGAAAGATCTCAAGTTGCCTGATGGGTTTTGCTCAAATATCGGGGGTTGTGTAAATTTGGAAGAGAAAAAACTTTCGGGATTAAAGAGTCATGATTGTCACATTTTGTTGGAATATCTAATTCCTTTAGCAACTCGTGGATTGCTTCCAGAGTATGTGTATGATGCGTTAGTAAATTTGTCTCGTTTCTTTCGGTTGTTGTGCTTCAAAGAGTTGATTCAAGAGGACCTGGAACAATTGTACATGGATATTACATTGACACTTTGCAAATTTGAAATGATTTTTCCGCCGTCAATCTTCGACATCATGATGCATCTCCCGGTTCACTTGTCATTTGAGGCTTTTCTTGGAGGACCTGTTCAGTATCGATGGATGTATCCGTTTGAACATTACATGGGTACAATGAAAAGATATTTGCGGAATAATAACCACCCAGAAGCCTCTATAAGCGAGAGCTATCTTGTTAACGAAAGTATTAGTTTATGTGCCAGGTATATGGAGGAACAAGATCAAGAAAATGCACAACCTGAAATCTCGGGCATTTCAATATTTGCATCATTGGAAGACCTATCTAACGGAAAAGTATACAACTTGGATTATATCGATCGAGTGACAGCTCATTCTTACATTTTGAAAAATTGTCCCGAAGCAAAACCTTTTTACATGTAAGATTCAATGTTGCTGTTACTAATTAGCATTAAAGAGTGTGCTATTTAATATTCGATCTATTTGCAGAGATTATGACAACGAGTCCAGTGGAGAAACGTTTGCCGCATATTTCAAGCATCGAGTGAGTAAATTACAAACCATATATCCTAACTCTTTTTATTCATATTAACAACTTCATTTCGGATACATATATAGGTCGCCCATTTAGCAGAAATTAACGACATATCAAGAGACCTCAAGATCTTAGGAGAAGGTCCAAATATGTACTCGTCTATGTATGTTTGGTGTAAAGTAAACGGATTCAAATTCTGTACAGAAAAACACGACGAAGGTTTGACAACTCAAAATAGTGGGGTTGTTGTTGAGGGGTACAAAGGATCTGAAACTATGTCATACTACGGAGTTTTGACGGATATAATCGAAGTACAATACTATTCTCACAAACGAGTTGTTTTATTCAAGTGTAAGTGGTTTGATACACACTCGGGGGAACTAGGAGTGAAAGTGGATAAATATGGCTTCGTAAGTGTAAATGTAAACCGAATTTTGAAAACACAAAGTCAAGACCCGTATATATTGGGGAGTCAAGCAAAACAAGTATTCTACGCCCCTGATATGTCAGCCCGACCCGGTTGGAAGATTGTGACAAAAATAAAACCGCGGTTTACAAACATATAGTTCAGATTAATTAATTAGGTAGATTTAATTATGTTTTTACCTTTATATTCATTTTTATTACTACTTTATTTCAATTATTCACTCATTTTTATTAATGGTGTGAATTAAGAATGTCTGAAGGTCCTAAAACAACTTGGAAGAGTATGAGGAAGACACCCAAGAAATTGGATAAAAGTTACCAAAACCTACTTGCCCAATCCGAGTCGTTAAAGCTTCGAGGATCGTCTTCTAGAGACCAACCAGCGATTCATGTTGTCCCGATAGCTACTGCACCTCCCCGAACATACGAGACTGAAGACGATGATGATCTTGCAGAGTTTATAGAGAGCACATTTAATGATAACCTGCCTAGCGATGAGGCTGAAGACGAGGGTCTTGAGGAGCCTATCGAGGAGCAGGATGACGAGGAGGAGCACGGGACCACTCCCGACCCATCATCGACAGGTATTTCGTTTACAAATTAGTTAGTATTTCAATTGATTGACATATTTAATTAAGATTTTGATAATTTTGAAGAATCTTCGGCCCGCAAGAGACGGGGGAAGAACAAGAATATTGCGCTGTCAAAGAGGCTAGCGGGGACGAGGATCCCTCTAACATTTAGAGAGGATGGGAGGCCAGGTGGTACAGACGTGGGAAGGACACGGTGGTCTAGACATGTGGGGTCGATTATCCGGGACCCCGCAGCCGTCTCACACCGTCTTCTCAAGTAGAAGGCTTTAAGTGCAGACCAATTGGATTCACTGTGGACTGCTATCAAGGTAATACTTATAACTTGATTATACATTACGTCATTAAATAATTATTTGTAACATTTGGATGTTAATTTTTTAAGGATCCGTTCGAAGCGACTAATGGTGACATTGAGTATTTTCGAAAGACCGGATTGGGACACGCCAATCAGATATGGGATAGATGGCGGTCGGATTTGAACAAGAATTATATCCGCGTCCACAAAGGAGACGAGGCGGCGGTACTGGCTAATCCTCCACCGGACTACGATCGAGATGATTGGGAGTTTGTGTGTCGCAACCATTTCTTCACAGAAACGTTTAAGGTACGGTTTCATAATTCAAATAAAAGTTGATATTAATTAATCTAACTTCATTTGTTATTACAAATACAGAGACACAGTTCTACAAATATTAAGAACCAGAAGAATCTGAAATTCCCGCATCGAACGGGAAGTAGACCGTTTGCACAAATTGAAGACGAGTTGGTAAGTACATTATTTGTAATAACTTAATATAAAGATTGTTATTAATTATATTAATCATTTATTTCAACAGGCGATTGAAATGGGAAGGCCACCGTCTGTAATTGAAGTATTCAAGAGGACCCGTACACCAAAACCGACACAAGAAAACCCAACACCCGTCCCGGACGAACACGTGCAAGAGAAAATTGTAAGTGAATTGAATATGCCTAGTTTTTTTATTATAGAAATGATATTTTATTTGAATTGTGCAGGCTGAGATGGAGGAGGTTGTTAGTAACGAACCAGGAATATCTGATTTTGAATTGACGGAGAGGGTGTTCGGACAACAAAAACACAGGGTAGTCTTCGGAATGGGATCAGGCGTCCGGCCCACACACTTTCGTGAGGATCGTCGTAGTGGAAACAGTTCACATCGAAACAATGAGCGATTGTTAGAAGAGAATCAAATGATGAAGCTCAAGCTGGAGGAACTGGAGAAGAGGGATGAAGAAAGAAGGCGCAGAATGGATGAAATGAAAGCGGAAAATGAAGAAATTGTGGAAAGAATGGAGAGGGAGAAGTCAGAGATGAACGCAAGAATGGAGAGAATCGAATTGTATATGAGGCAAGGACCACCTCCTCCCCCCACAAGCTAAGGTTGTTTCGATTCAAAACGTTTTTTCATTAGTGGTTGAATTTAGAACAGATTGTTCGGAATATTAGTTTGGTGTCGAATTTTGTAATGTTCATGATCAATTAATGCGATCGTTTAATGTATGTTGCATTTCTTTTATCATTGATATATTGGTTTGGCTGAACAGGTTTTGGTTGCGAACAAAATAATCCGCACATTTTTAAAAATTTACAGGAAAAAACCGAAAGTAAAAATGAAATCTCTCGGGTTTTCTCTTTGTGGAAAAACCGAGAGATATTAGAAAACTCTCGGTTTTTAGCCGAAGAGAAAACCGAGAGTTATATGAAAAACCCTCGGTTTTTACCCAAAAGAGGAAAAACCGAGAGTTTTCATATAACTTTCGATTTTTTCTGTTTGTGGGAAAACAGAAAATTTTGTAATATCTCTCGGTTTTTCCACAAAGAGAAAACTCGAAAGTTGTTTGCAAAACACTCGGTTTTTCCACACAGAGAAAAACCGAAAGTTATTTGTAAAACCCTCGGTTTTTCCACAAAGAGAAAAACCGAAAGTTGTTTGCAAAACCCTCGGTTTTTCCACACAAAGAAAAACCGAAAGTTATATGAAAACTCTCGGTTTTTCCACAATGAGAAAAACCGAAAGTTCTTTGTAAAACCCTGGGTTTTTCCACACAGAGAAAAACCGAAAGTTATTTGTACAACCCTCGGGTTTTTCAAAAAGAGAAAAACCGAAAGTTCTTTGTAAAACCCTCAGTTTTTCCAAAAGAGAAAAATCCGAAAGTTTTCATATAACTCTCGGTTTTTCTCTTTGTGGAAATCCTGAGAGAGTCAATACCGAGGGATGGCGAGAGTTACTAAAACCTTCGGTAAGGTCTCTTTACCGAGAGTTATATGGTCAAAACCGAGAGTTTTAACTCTCGGTTTTGACCACTTTTTCACCAGTGCATGCTACTATTATTAGTCACAGTTTTATGATAAACGTCGTGACTAAAAGTCATTTCTCCTCGCTTTTTTAGAGATAATTAATAACCACGGAAATAACATAAAGCCGTGATTAATAATACTATACTATTAATCACGGTTTTCTGATAACGCCGTGGTTATTAGTCCTTCACAAAAATTTCCACACTTATTGATTATTAATTTCCCAATTATTGATTATTAAGGACATCGTTATCATAAAACCGTGATTAATAAATAATTTATTAATCAAACCGTGGTTAAGAATAATTATTTAATCAATTCAAATTAGAATTTTTGTTAAAGATCACAAAGAAAAATCAATTCATGCAGTTACATAACATGTTCCTTAACTAATTTATCATGTGTTTACATATTTTGAGATTATTTTTGTTTTTGTAAAACACATAATTAATAAGATAATAAAAAAATAATATGATATGGTGTATGATTTGTAAAAAACCTTAAGTCCAAACTCATGCTAACTTTCATGACCAATTCTTGGGAGAGTTTGTTGATTGACCACATCTAAGTACGTAGTTAGACAATTTGAGAGAATGTGGTTTTACATATTTGATGATTGATTTTTTTTAAACACATAATTAACAAGATAATATTTCCTTAATCAAACATTTTTAACCACGGCAATGGGTAGTGTCGTGGTTAATAATGATTTTTGCGTTATATAAAACTATTATTAACCACGATTTTAAGTAAAACCGTGGTTAATAATTATTATTAACCACGGCATTAGGTAAAGCCGTGGTTAATAATGTATCAAAATTAATTTTAAATTTATATATAAAATTATTAAATATCTTTCCTATACTTATCAAATATTCATATAATATATATTCTTTAATTTATCTATATATTTATATTTATGTACACAAAGACAAATTATTTGTTTACCTTTAAACTATTTATTTACTTTTAACTCTATTTTTTAAATATATTTTTGAACTATTTATTTACTTTTAACTCTATTTAATAAATATATTTTATATAAATATTATATATATATATATAAATTTAATAATTATATATATATATATTAAAAATTAATAATTAAAGATAATATATAAAAATTATTTTTAACCTTTATTAAAATAAATATGGATATAAATATATAGATAATATATTATTCACCACGGCGTTATATAAAACCGTGATTAATAATGTGTTACTATTAACCACAGCGTTATGTAAAACCGTGGTTAATAATAATTATTAACCACGACTTTAAGTAAAACCGTCACTACAACAAAACATACTTTCAGCGACCCTTATATACCAACCCATATTAAGCGTGGGTAAAAATTAAAAGAAAAAAACTTTTGCCAACCTTTATATCTATACCACCACCTTTATTTTTTTTATATACCAACTCTTTGTAACTTTGTTAAAACCTTATAATTTAAATATTCTAAATTTTAATAATTTTTATGTTTTATTTTTAAACTTTGTAAATATTTTTTTTTAATTTTTTAATTTTTTTAAAATTAAATTTGACTTAAAATTTTGTTAACATTAAAATTTAATTAATATTTTTTATATAACATAATTTTTAAACTTTTTATAGTATTATTAATATACGTGTTTTACTTAATTATATTTAAATTTAATTAAATTAAAAGTAAAATATGAGAGAGTTCATTATCTACTGAAGTGTTAATATGACATTTATCCCACATCGGAGAAAAAGAAGAAGTTTTTGGTATATAAAATATGAGAGAGTTCATTAGTTTCTGAAATGTTTTTTAAGGTTATAATGTGTTGGAATATGGGTTCATCCTAAGGGTTTAGGGTTATGTTCATCAGGTACTTGAGAGATGAGGGCAAATGTGATAATAGTATAGATAAAAAAATAACAACTAAAATGAAAATAGAAAAAAACAAATTTTAAAAAAATAGTTTAAAAATAAAATAGACTTTTAGCAACGTTTTTTAATTTTGTCAACGCTTAAATAAGCGTCGTTAAAACTTTCGTCTTTCGACAACGCTTGTACCGACGCTTAAATAAGCGTGGTAAAAACTTGCGCCCACCCTACTTCTGGCGACGCAAGAATAAGTGTCGGTAATGTTTTTGGCGACGCTTTTAAAGGTTGGCAGAAGTCTTTTTAAGCGTCGCCGAAAGTCATTTTTGTTGTAGTGCGTGGTTAATAATTATTATTAACCACGGCATTAGGTAAAGCGTGGTTAATAATGTATCAACATTAATTTTAGATTTATATATAAAATTATTAAATATTTTTCCTATACATATCAAATATTTATATAATATATATTGTTTATTTTATCTATATATTTATATTTATATACACAAAGACAAATTATTTGTTTACCTTTGAACTATTTACTTACTTTTAACTCTATTTTTTAAATATATTTTATATAAATATTATATATATATAAATAAATTTAATAATTATATATATATATATATTAAAAATTAATGATTAAACATAATATATAAAAAATATTTTTAACCTTTATTTTCTAAATATTAATATAAATATATAGATAATATATTATTTACCACGGCGTTATATAAAACCGTGATTAAAAATTATTATTAACCACGACACTAGATAAAGCCGTGGTTAATAATGTATTAACATTAATTTTAGATTTATATATAAAATTATTAAATATATATAATTTAAACGTAAATATGTATTAACCACGACGTTATATAAAACCCTGGTTAATAATAACCCTGATTAATAATTATACATTATTAACCACGGCCTTACCTAATTTGCCGTGATTAATAATCATTACAAGGTTAACGATATTACTTATTCTTTTTCTTTCTTCTTTCTCTCTTTCCCCAATTCAGTTTTCCGCTCACTGTCGACTCCTTTCCTATCAAAAACAATGGTTGTTGTTGGCTCATTCATGACAGACGCTTTCGCGAAATAAACTGGTTCGTCTCTTCTTCTCCTTCTTTTGTGTAAATGTTTTCATTCATTCTTGATCTAAATGCTGGACTGGAACCCTAAATGATTTCGCTAATTTGGAGTTGTGCAAATAGGTCTGTATAATCAAACGTTTCTTACCTTCTTTCTGTTAATTTTCTCCTCTGTATTTAATATCAATGGTGATCTCAAATTCAGGATCCACAAACAAAACCAGAAAGAATCCAGCCTTGATTATGGATCAATGATTCAAGGTGACATCTCTTTCTCTCTTTCCCTCTCACACTATCTTTCTGCAATTAATATAATCCAAATTGATTTCATTTGATTTGATTTGAGGTCTTATGTTATCCCTAGATTTATTTTCCCTGATGAATTGGGTTTTATTTGCTTGCATCAAACTTCTTTTTTGGCCTGATTCCCAAAACATTTTGTAGAAATCTCCTGTTGACCCGAGTAAATTATTGAATAATCATGTATAAATGAAAGAGCTTTGTTGAATCCCGTGTTGATTTATGTAAGTTGATATTGATACTGCGCAAACATTATATGCCCCAAAAGTTAGTAATAGTGATTTGCAGACAAAAGTATTATTTATACCACCTCTTAGATAAAACCCAAAAACATTTTGCCCTAATTTTGCTCAAACCCTCATAAAAATCTCATCAGTTCTACATCTGCTTTTGATGTCTAGTAATTATACATATTAGGAATAGGGGTACGAGGGTACATAGTGATAAACCCTAGCTTTCTAATCTGATAGCAATAATATGCCACAAAAGTTGTGATTCTCATGTACTTACAAAATGAATTGTTTTACCTTCCTATTTACTTCTAGGTTTTGTTGTTTGTTCTTCTGCGTTTCTACCTAGTTATTTGATGATTATGTGTTTATTTGTATTCTTGAAACAATTGTAGTTTAGTCAAACAATGAAGTTAAGGTTCAACTAGAAAATTTATCATCAATTCCATACAAAAGGTTGTTTCAAGATGGAAGAGAAAGCTTGTGTAAAACGGCTTCAGAAGGAATACAGATCCCTTTGTAAAGTATGTCTTCATTTTCTATTTGATATTTATGCGTATTAACACTTTTTTTAGTAACTATGAAATCTAGGATTGTCCCAGTAATCAAATTTGGAGAAGGCAAATGTTTGAAAAGGTTTCCAAAGAATTTATCATCATCTAGAATAGTATAATACAATGAACACTGAGGGAAAAGTTATTATTATTAATTTATTTATGGGTAGGAATCCTGGATTTAAGTGTGTGTAAAGGATTTGTAATATACCTTTCTAATGGTAGTGATCTCTACTTGTTACTCTTAATTGGCTATTACAGTTGCAAATCATTATTAAAATGCTTATTTGATTATTTTATGCTTATCTCATTAGTGTTAGATTGTAATATATTTATTTTTTAAAATGAAGAAGGTTAACTACCTTTATTAATGTTAATGATTGTTTTTCTTTCAGTTATATAGACTTGGACTTTATTATTGTTCTTGAGGCCACCTTCAATTGTTGTAATCAACTAAGTATCTTCGTTGGCATTCTCCATTTGGTAAGTTCTAAAAATTTGGATAAATGACTTAATTACTTGAATTGTTAGGGTTGCATGTTTAGAGAAATGACTTTATTGAATTGTTAGGGTTGAATGTTTAGAGAAATGACTTTATTGAATTGTTAGTGTTGCATTTTTAGAAAAATGACTTCCTTGATTTGTTAGGGTTGCATGTTTAAAGAAATGACATAAGTAGATATTATTTTTGTTATAATTGGTTGTTCATTTCTAGTTAAAATGGAAGTACCTGATAAACATTGGATGACTCTACGGCGAAATGATCTCAAATATATCGAAGGGGTTGAAATATTCATAGATTTCGCGATTAAGTCTACTAACAGAACTTCTATTGCTTGTCCGTGCGTAAAATGTGCAAATCGAACTTACGAGAATAGAACCGTGGTGAGAGATCATCTAATTGTGTTTGGAATCCTTCAAAATTATAATTTTTGGTACTGTCATGGAGAAAGAAGATCTTCGAATGTAAGGGTCGACGGTCATGATGGGGATGATGAATTAGATGAAGTTCAAGATGAAAATCATGGTGGAGTAAGAGATAATTTCGTTAATGATGAAATTAACAAAGAAATTGATCAAGATACTGATCAATTTATAGAAGACATCATAAATGATTTGTATCCAGCCGCCGAAACATCAAATAATGAACGTCTCGTTGACGAAGCTAAGGCATTCTACATGTTGTTGGATGATTCAAAACTTCCATTGTATGAAGAATCCATAATTTCAAAAACCTCCACCATACTTAAATTACTTCACATAAAAAATGTTGGTCAATGGACCAACACGTCATTCAATTTGTTATTAAAATTGCTCGAAGAGGAAATATTACCAGCTAATTCTATGTTGTCTAGTTCATACTATGAGTGCAAGAAATTTATTACAGACATTGGTTTAACATATGACAAAATTGATGCTTATAAGAATGACTGTATGTTATTCCGTAAAGAAGATAAAGATTTGGAAGAGTGCAAAGTTTGTGGTGTGTCTAGATGGAAGATCAACAAATCAAGTGGTACGCTTCAAAAAATGGTGAATGGAAGTTCATTCCAAATAAAATTTTACGATATTTCCCACTTGCACCGAGATTGTAAAGGTTGTACATGTGCTCCAAAACTGCTCCTCAGATGACTTGGCATAAAGATAATATTTATGTTGAAGATGAAGTTTTAAGGCATCCAGATAATTCAATGACATGGACGTCCTTCGATAAAAAATTCAAAGATTCAAGTGCGGAACTGTTTGCTCAGGTTTGAAGCTACGAACCAATGAGAGAAGGAAAGACATAATGTAAATGACACATCAAATTGTTTATGGATATTCGGAGAAAACTCTCCTACGTCACCCCTTCTTCCAACAACCGAAAAGATTTCACTAACTTCCTTAGATGAAATACAGATTACTGAGCTAGCTATCTCTCTGTTGAACAAAATAACCTTTGTTCAACTTACAACACTGAAGTTTTCTCTCAAAAAAGATAATATGTAATTACAATATATTCATAACTAGATAGAGAGTGAGATATTTGATTTCAGAAACTTTCTTTAATCGAATGAATGAAACTGCTCTCACTCTTGACCATTGTCATTTTGCTTCCATATATACTAAAATACACCAAGGGTCTAATTTGAATTATGGTGTACGTGGCAGTTGTTCATTTGATGAGCTTTATTGTCCGTTGTCTGTAGAACTTTACAGCCAGCTGCCTTCAGACGTCTATCAGACTTGCTTAGACGTCATCTGCTCATCTGAGACGCCTCATCTTGGCCGTTCATCTCATCTTCGATGTCCATCTGCCTAGACGCCTCATCTGATAGTCTATTAGACGCCCCATATAACCACGTGTGTTGACTTTGAGACGTTTGCTCGCGCGCGTTGACTTTGAGTTGTGCCTGCAAATTAATAAAATTCTAATTTATTAATTATGTACATAATGGGATTCAAACCAAGGTCACCTGTATCACAGGCGGTGTACTTACCACTACACCACAGACGACGATGTTTATATCTAAATATATATTTATATATTTAATATGACTACCAATTATTGAACTTAGTTTTATCCATTTATTATTAAAAATCATTTCATTAATCATTCGATTAAAATTGTTAAGTTATTTTAAATCAATTAAAAATCTTAATTCAATAGTATATTTTTTAATTGGATATAATTAAAAAAAACAAAAAATAGGAGACCATACCAAGTGATTTTTATGTATTAGAAAAGAGGGGATCACTGATCATCTTTTGAAGATTGATTTTTTTTTTTTTTTTCCATGATTTGGGGTAGATTTTTTTAGATCTACGTGTCCTCTTAATGTCCGGAATAAATGTTAAGACAACAAGGATTTGGTGAGGATTTGGTGTTGGTTAAAACCATCTCTAATAGATTCTCCTTCAAATGTTTTTAATTAAGTGTTTTTTTAGGTACAATTTTAATATCATATTTGAGCAAATGTAATAGAGAGTCTAATTGATGTCATTCAAAATTGAAGGCGGTTTCCAATACTCAACCAAATTGGACAATTTTTTAAAAGTCGTAAAAATCATTATTTATAAGATGTTTATTTTATTTTATGTTCATTGTTTTTAGACCTTGATAATTTGAATTATGTGTATATTATTCACTTATAATTGAGACAAATGTTTCTTTTGTTTTTTTTTTTTATTAAAGATTGAACTAAAATATTTTTTTTAAAACAATATAGATAGTTTTGTAAAACAAATTAATAAAATTGTACCAAATTTAAATAAATAAAATAGATTAATAAAATAGATTGAAATATCACATTAATAATTATTGTTTACCATATTTTAATCCTTCATATAAATAAATATAAAAAACTAATCATTGTAAAAAAAATAAATAGAATATTTATAAATGAGTGTTAAAAATATTTCATTTTTTTAGTTTAGAAGTTTAATATTAAGTTCACTTTCATTTAAAACTTTTAGAGAATAAATTCGAATTCATAACCTTAAATCTCTTAAATTCAGCTCTTATCGTTCTTTATTAAGTTAAATTTCATAATCTTTTAAAAAAATATAATTATAATTACAATTTTAATTTTAATTTACTATTTTAATATTATAAAAAATAATTATTTTTTATATAGAATAATGCATGACACCTCAAAATCATAATATATATATATATATATGGTAAAATGTAGTAACATAGTTCAAGAACCCTGGATAAAATCAAATCACCATCCAAAAAAAATATAAAAAAACTCAAATAAATAATTATAATAATAATACCAATAAAAGGTGAGAACTAAAAAAAACCTAATGATACCATTTATGAGTCATTAAAAACTTTTTCATTCCTTCCAAGTTTTCATTTTTCTTGGTTGACATATCCTCTCCACTACAAAACTAAACTTCTGTCCTTTTCGTCACAAGTAAAATAATTAAGTTAATTTGATTCTTAAATTTTATATTTTGAACAAATTGTTTGTGAGTGAACTATCTAAGGAATACGAGGTACTATAAATACTTTGATTACTTAATGCTATTATCCTTATATAATTTTAGAATCAAAATAAGCCACAAAATTCTAGAAGACCGTTATTAATTTATAAAAATATTGGTGACGGTGGCATCATATTATTATATATAAAAGCATGAACTTTCACTCACACACATAACCATGGATGCCTTTTCTTATTCTTTCTTAATTATTAGTACATAGATTTTGCCAGCGGCTAGCTAGCTCGCCACTCGGCTCAACCTTCAAGGCTTGGCTCCACCAACATCAGCTTGTACCGCCTCTCCTAGGTAAGAGCAACACCTGTTGCAACTACGTAAACCTCTGTTGCAACACCCGTACCGACATCCTCCACCGCGACCGCCGCCATTATTATTTCCTCCTCCTCTCCAACCGCCGCCATTATTATTTCCTCTTCCTCCTCC
Organism: Impatiens glandulifera; assembly: GCF_907164915.1. NCBI lineage: Eukaryota > Viridiplantae > Streptophyta > Magnoliopsida > Ericales > Balsaminaceae > Impatiens > Impatiens glandulifera. The sequence goes on from NC_061868.1 coordinate 14,340,702, forward strand.
CCAACTGCCGCCATTATTATTTCCTCCTCCTCCCTCCTCCCCAACCGCCGCCATTATTATTCCCTCCTCCGCCATTATTATTTCCTCCTCCGTACTTCATTAGTATATAGTTGGATTATTTAAATAACTCAACTACTTAAATCATTTTACTTTTATAATAATTTATTTATTCATCAAAATATTTAAATATCTTTTATTTTAAATTATTATTATTTTTATTATATACACTCTAAATTTTTTTACTAAAAACAATTAATATTTTTCAAAATCATCATCTCTTTATTCAATAATCTAATTCAAACAAACCATAAGAGCTTGTTTGATATTTAGGGTGCTTAAGTTTTTTAAAGAGTTTTTATCTAAAACCTATTAATTACTTATTACTCTAATATTCACTTCTGTTATTTATTAAAATACTAAAACGATCTTTTATTGAGAGATTTTTAGATGGGTCAATTTTTTTTTTTATAAATTCAATCATAATCAATTTTTTTTTATCACATCTCTTTATTTATAAAATCACTCAAATTATTAATAAAAATACTAAAATATTATCTATTAAAAATAAATAAATAAATTTATCATTAGTTATTAATATAATCTTGAAGCATTTTTACCAAAAAAATATATATCTCCTAAAAAAAGTTATATTTCCATCAAATCGTTTTAAATAAACAAAATTTATTTACATAAACGGAATAAGAGAAGCTCTAAATATTGAATGTTTTTGTTTAGGTAGAAAGAAGCTTACTTTCAGCCAAAACCTTGGTGGTTGCATGAGAAACAAAGGCTAGGAGGAAGATAGCCGAAAGGCCGATCAAAAGAACTGCTTTGGAATTCATTTTCTCTTGTTATTATTGAACTCACTCACTTACTTACTATTTGAAGGTGTGTGAGAAAAGGTTGTTCATGGTCGCGTCTATTTATAGAGCCTGCATTATTGAAAATTTACTATTTTTATATAATGGTATATTATGGGCTCAATGATGTATTTAATATTCACGTTGTACAGTTGGAAGACATTTAATTTCTCATTATATGGTTATGGCGACATTAGTACATGTTCTTATCAGTGTATTATTGTATTGTATTGTATTTATTGGATTCTTGTAAGGACTTTTCATATATTAATTAAAGATATTTCATAGATGGGGAATACCATTTCAAACTCTAGGCATGGGAGATGTAGCTACTCGAGAAACTTCCTATCCATTAGACCAATTAAAATATTTGTAATTTAATATTTTAATTATTTTTTTAAAGAAATATAATTAAATAATTTGAAATTAATAAAAAAAATAAAGAGATTAATAATTTATATATATGTATATATATTATTTATAATTGTTAAAATTAAAGATAATTCTTAAATAAATTATCTTTAACAGTAATTATTTTTTAATTTTTTAATAAGATTAAAAAATCAAATTTAAATATAAATTTATTTATAATAAAATTTATTTAAAATAATTATTTAAATATTTATAATAAATACCAATTAAATCACATAAATAATAATAATTTAGAAAAAAATATTTTAAGAATTGTAAATAGTTTTAGATTATTATTTATAATATATTATTAAAATATATAATGAGTTTTAAAAATATTATGTATTTATTCTAACAAATTTTAATAATTTCTATATAATTTTAGTTTGTGTTTAATTGATAATTGTTTTCTTATTTATGAGAATTTCATAATATTTTGAAAAAATATTACATGTTTTAAAAATATATTATAAATAAAATTATAAATACTTAAAATTATGAATCTTTTTAAAAGATTTCAAATTAAAATTATTGTCTCATTTTTATAAGGTTAAAATAAAACGGAAAAACACAAATAAAAATAAAATTGTCTAAGAGCTCAAATGTTCTGATTTACCTTACTTACTAGAATACTAAAAAGAATAATAAAAATAACACAAGAATCTATCTAACAAATAAAAGAGTTTATCCATAGTATCAAACATGTATGTTATTGACTTTTTTCTAACTTTTTTTTTTACAGATTTGTCTTAAAAAAAACTATTAGTCCTTTATTATTGTATATTTTATAAATGGACTCATATATGTAGTTGAGTGAATAAACACTAGAATTATAATGTACTCGAAGTCATAAAATTAAGTTTTACATCCAGATATTTGAAAAAAAATAACTTTGTTGAATATAGTAATTTGTTTTCCTCGTAACAATTTTATTAACAAACTAATTAATATATAACAATTAGCTTAGATATTATACTAAGATATCATATGGGATTTAGTTAACTAGATATTATTCTGATTATTTAATTGTATTTTTTTAAAGCAGGTACTAAGTGATTCATATAAGTTAATTTTTTTTATTATTATTAATTTTTTTCAGTCAAATCATCAAATTATTATCTCTCATAATTAAGATTGGCATAATATTTAACTGACAATAATAATCTTATACAAATGTAATTTTTTTAATAATCAATATATACACATAGAATTATCAATATAAATTATCAATGCTTTATTAATAGTACGTAATAAAAAAAATTCTTTTTTTATTTTCTTATTTTAAATCCAAATCTAGAGTGTGTTTGATGAAAGGGTTATTGGTATTTTATCTTCGTTTTTTTCCAAAATAACTCTTTTTGACCAAATGATGTAAAAACCTAATTTTAATTTTTTTTTTTTCAATTTTATCCTTCTCGCACTGGTGAAAAAGGGGTCAAAACCGAGAGTAAAAACTTTCGGTTTTGACCCTATAACTTTCGGTATAGACACATTACCGAAGATTTTGGTAACTCTCGCCATCCCTCGGTATGGACTCTTTCGTTAAAAACAATTGGGCATTTACCGAGAGATATCGTAGAATTTTCGGTTTAGATACCCTAGAGTAAAACCGAAAGGTAATTGAAAAACGTTCGGTTTTTCCAAAAAGAGGAAAACCGAGAGTTTTACAAATAACTCTCGGTTTTACACCTTATGGAAGAACCGAAAGTCTTCTATTAACTTTCGGTTTTTCCATTTGAAGAAAACCAAGAGTTATTAGAAAACTTTCGGTTTTTCCACAAAGAGGAAAACCGAAAGTTTTCATATAACTTTCGGTTTTTCCATTTGAAGAAAACCGAGAGTTATTAGAAAACTCTCGGTTTTTCCATTTGAAGAAAAACCGAAAGTTTTTCAATTACCTTTCGGTTTTTCTTCAAATGGAAAAACCGAGAGTTATATGAAAACTTTCGGTTTTTCTCTTTGTGGAAAAATCGAAAGTTTTCTAATAACTCTCGGTTTTCTTCAAATGGAAAAACCTAAAGTTTTTCAATTACTTTCGGTTTTTTCCGTAAAATTTTAAAAATGTGCTGATTATTTTGCTCGCAACCAAAACCCGTTCAGCCAAACCAATATATCAATAATAAAAGAAATGACACATACATTAAACGATCACATTAAATGATCATTATCATTACAAAATTCGCAACCAAACTAATAATCCGAACAATCTGTTATAAATTCAAATTGACACAACTACTAATGAAAACATGTTTTGAATCGAAACAACCTTAGCTTGTGGGGGGGGGGAGGTGGTTGTTGCCTCATAAACAATTCTATTCTCTCCATTCTTGCGTTCATCTCTAACTTCTCTCTCTCCATTCTCAGATTCGTTTCTTCTTTTTCCGCTTGCATTTGTTGAATTGTGCGCATTCTTTCTTCATCCCTCTTCTCCAGTTCCTCCAGCTTGAGCTTCATTATTTGATTCTCTTCTAACAATCGCTCATTGTTTCCCTGTGAACTGTTTCCACTTCGACGATCATCACGAAAGTGTGTGGGCCGGACGCCTGATCCCATTCCGAACACTACCCCGTGTTTTTGTTGTCCGAACACCCTCTCCGTCAATTCACAATCAGATATTCCAGGTTCGTTACTAACAACATCCTCCATCTCAACCTGCACAATTGAAATAAAGTATCATTTCTATAATAAAAAACTAGGCATATTCAATTCACTTACAATTTTCTCTTGCACGTGTTCGTCCGGGACGGGTGTTGGGTTTTCTTTTGTCGGTTTTGGGGTACGGATCCTCTTGAATACTTCAATTACAGACGGTGCCCGTCACATTTCAATCGCCTGTTGAAATAAATGATTTATATAATTAATAACAATCTTTAGATTAAGTTATTACAAATAATGTACTTACCAACTCTTCTTCAATTTGTGCAAACAGTCTACTTCCAGTACGATGTGGGAATTTCAGCTTCTTCCTATTAATAATATTTGTACGAATGTTTTTATGTATTTAAAATAAAAATGAAGTTAGATTAATTAATATCAACTTTTATTTGAATTATGAAACCGTACCTTAAATTTTTTCGTGAAGAAATGGTTGCGACACACAAACTCCCAATCATCTCGATCGTAGTCTGGTGGAGGATTAGCCAGTACCGCCGCCTCGTCTCCTTTGTGGACACAGATATATGCCTTGTTCAAATCTAACCACCATCTATCCCATATCTGATTGGCGTGTCCCAATCCGGTCTTTCGAAAAGACTCAATATCACCATTAGTAACTTCGAAAGGATCCTGAAAAAAATAACATCCAAATGTTAAAAATAATTATTTAATGACGTAATGTATAATCAAGTAATAAGTATTACCTTAATAGCAGTCCACAGTGAATCCAATTGGTCTGCACTTAATGCCTTCCACTTTAGAAGATGGTGTGAGACGGTTGCGGGGTCCCGGATAATCGACCCCACGTGTCTAGACCACCGTGTTCTTCCCACGTCTGTACCACCTGGCTTCCCATCCTTCTCTCTAAACGTAAGAGGAATCCTTGTCCTCGCTACCCTCTTAGACAACGCAATATTCTTGTTCTTCCCCCATCTCTTGCGGGCAGAAGATTCTTCAAAATTATCAAAATCATAATTAGATATGTGAATCAATTGAAACAATAACTAATTTGTAAACAAGTTACCTGTTGATGATGGGTCGGGAGTGGAACCGTGCTCCTCTTCGTCATCCTCCTCGATAGGCTCCTCGAGACCCTCGTCTTCAGCCTCATCGTCATCCACCATATCCGCAAACATGTTCTCTATAAACTCTTCGAGCTCCGTAGCCTCAACATCCTCGTCTGTTGGGGGAGCAGTAGCTATCGGGACCACAGCAATAGGTGGTTGGTCTCTAGATGATGATCCTCGGAGCTTTAAGGTCTCGGATTGGGCAAGTAGGTTTTGGTAGCTTTTATCCAATTTCTTGGGTGTTTTCCTCATACTCTTCCAAGTTGTTTTAGGACCTTTAGACATTCTTAATGCACACCATTAATAAAAATGAGTGAATAATTAAATAAAGTAGTAATAAGAATGAATATAAAGTAAAAAACATAAATCTACCTAATTAATTAATCTGAACTATATGTTTGTAAACCGCGGTTTATTTTTGTCACAATCTTCCAACCGGGTCGGGCTAACATATTAGGGGCGTAGAATACTTGTTTCGCTTGACTCGCCAATATATACGGGTTTTGACTTTGGGTTTTCAAAATCCGGTTTATATTTACACTTACGAAGCCATATTTATCCACTTTCACTCCTAGTTCCCCCGAGTGTGTATCAAACCACTTACACTTGAATAAAACAACTCGTTTGTGAGAAAAGTATTGTACTTCGATTATATCCGTTAAAACTCCGTAGTATGACATAGTTTCAGACCCGTTGTACCCCTCAACAACCACCCCACTATTTTGAGTGGTCAAACCTTCGTCGTGTTTTTCTGTACAGAATTTGTATCCATTTACTTTACACCAAACATACATAGACGAGTAAATACTTGGACCTTCTCCTAAGATCTTGAGGTCTCTTGATATGTCGTTAAATTCTGCTAAATGGGCGACCTATATATGTATCCGAAATGAAGTTGTTAAAATGAATAAAAAGAGTTAGGATATATGAGTTATAATTTACTCACTCGATGCTTGATATAGGCGGCAAACGTTTCTCCACTGGACTCGTTGTTATAATCTCTACAAATAGATCGAATATTAAATAACACATTCTTTAATGCTAAATAGTAACAACAACATCGAATCTTACATGTAAAAAGGTTCTACTTTGGGACAATTTTTTAAAATGTAAGAATGAGTTGTCACTTGATCGATATAATCCAAGTTGTATACTTTTCCGTTAAATTGGTCTTCCAACGATGCAAATATTGAAATACCCGAGATTTCAGGTTGTGCATTTTCTTGCTCTTCTTCCTCCATATACCTGGTACATAAAATAATACTCTCATTAACAAGATAGCTCTCGCTTATAGAGGCTTCAGGGTGGTTATTATTCCGCAAATATTTTTTCATTGTACCCATGTAATGTTCAAACGGATACATCCATCGATACTAAACAGGTTCTCCAAGCAAAGCCTCAAATGACAAGTGAACCGGGAGATGCATCATGATGTCGAAGATTGACGGCGGAAAAATCATTTCAAATTTACAAAGTGTCAATATAATATCCATGTACAATTGTTCGAGGTCCTCTTGAATCAACTCTTTGAAGCACAACAACCGAAAGAAACGAGACAAATTTACTAACGCATCATACACATTATCTGGAAGTAATCCACGAGTTGCTAAAGGAATAAGATATTCCAATAAAATGTGACAATCGTGACTCTTTAATCCCGAAATCTTTTTCTCTTCCAAATTTACACAACCGCCGATATTTGAGAAAAAACCATCAGGCAACTTGAGATCTTTCAAGAAGTTACAAAGACGTTTTTTATTTTCGGATGTCAAAGTGAAAGGCGCTTCTGGATAATGCACAACTCCTTCATCATTTATAGGATGTAACCATGATTTTATGCCTAAGAGTTGTAAGTCTTTACGGGCTTTAGGACCATCCTTAGTCTTCTCTTTCACATTCATTATTGTTCCCAACACGCTATCACAAATATTTTTCTCAATATGAATCACATCCAAATTATGTCTCAATAATAGTGATTACCAATAAGGCAAACGGAAGAAAATGCTGTTTGTTCCAATTGTCTCCCGCGTTTCATGATATATCTTGGTTCTCTTGCTCAGATCCGTAATAAGAATTATGTCTTTTAGGTCTCGTGCTTGCTCGTAACTTTCTTTCCCCGTTAACAATCTAGGGGGCTCTCTATAATCAGTTCGACCATCAAACGACTCTTTATCCCTTCTGTATTTGTGCTTTGGTGGAAGGATGCGTTTATGACCCAAGTAACATTGTTTGGAACCATGAACCAATCGAAGAGATATTGTGTCGTTGTTACAACAAGGACAGACGAATTTACCTTTCGTACTCCAGCCTGATAAATTTGCGTAGGCGGGAAAGTCGTTAATGGTCCACAACAACGCCGCTCGCATGTTAAAGTATTACGAGGTGTGTGCATCAAACGTTTTCACACCAGTTTGCCACAGTTCATGCAACTCTTCGATCAATGGCTGGAGAAATATGTCAATTGTATCTCCCGGACTCTTTGGACCCGAAATTAACATAGATAAAATGAAATTGCTAGAATCCATGCAAGTCGTGGGTGACATATTATAAGGAACGAGAATAACCGGCCAAACACTGTATGATTTTTTCCCATTTGCAAATGGTTGAAACCCATCGCTTGATAAACATAGTCTTACGTTTCGAGATTTCGACGCAAAATCTGTATAATTTTCATCAAACGTTTTCCATATTAAGGAATCAGCGGGATGTCTCCACGTATCACTATCAACTTTTCCTTCTTTATGCCATCTCATCATTGGAGCCGTTTTTGAGGACATGTATAGTCTTTGCAGTCTTGGTATTAAAGGGAAATATCTCAACACCTTTTTTGGAATGAATTTCCCATTTTGCTTCTCTCGAACTGTCCCACTTGTTTGGTCGACTTTCCATCTTGAAAGACCGCAAACTCTGCAAGAATCTTCATTTTTGTCGTCCTTCCAAAATAGCATACAGTTGTTCTTACATGCGTCTATCTTGTCATATTTAAGCCCGATATCAGTAATGAATTTTTTACTTTCGTAGTATGAGTTTGGCAATTGAGCGTCAATCGGTAATATGTAGTCTTTAAGCAGACGCAACAACATATCGATGGAAGAATTTGTCCATTGACATACATTTTTAATGTGAAGTAGTTTCAGTAGTGCCGATGATTTCGTTATTCGAGCACCTTCATACAATGGCCGTTTGCAATCATCAAGCAATTTATAAAATCTATGCGCATCTTCGACTAGTTCATCGTTGCTCGGGACATCATTAACGTTGGGGAACATATCGTTTATAAATTCGTGCATATAACGTTCTTCATTGACCTCTTCATTAACTGTATTATTCATCTCCTGTCTCGCATCGTTGAATTCCGGCACGGCATCCTCCGACTGATCATCGTCATCATCATCATCATCATCATCTAAGTCATCGGCATCTTCATCGACATCGTCATTAACCACTTGAGTAGTACGTCTCTTTTCTCCATGAAAATACCAATACTCATAATGAACATTTATTCCATAAATGATGATGTGAGTCTTCACTTTGTCTATTTCCATAAACGGCGTGTTTAAGCATTTCACGCAGGGACATTTCACGGTTTGTCGGGATGTATTCCTAACAGCATACTCGAGGAATTTGTCAACACCTTCCTCGTAATCTGGATGATCTCGACGTAAGGTCATCCAGCTTTTATCGGGTACTTCCATATTTCTAATAAAATGGAAAACAACCCGCATTAGACTAATCCAATCTAATAAATCTAATTAAGTCTAATTTACTTAATTAGACTTTCATTTATCTTATAATAAATCTAACCTAAAATCAAATCTAATCCAACAATATTTCAATCATACCTAAAATCCAATCTAATTAAAACAATGCAATTCTCACCTAAAATCTAATTCATTCATACATAATTAATACCTAACTTCAAATCAAATATAATTCAACACTATTTCAATCATACACAATTCATACCTAACATCCATTCTAATCAAAACAATTCAATTCTCACCTAAAATCTAATTCATTCATACATAATTAATACCTAACTTAAAATCAAATCAAATTCAACATTATTTCAATCATACACAATTCATACCTAAAATCCAATCTAATCAAAACAATGCAATTCTCAACTAAAATCTAATTCATTCATACAAAATTCATACCTAACTTTAATTCAAATCTAATCCAACACTATTTCAATCATACACAATTCAATTTATACCTAAAATCCAATCTAATCCAAACAATTCAATTCTAATTCATTCATTCATTCAATTCAATTCATTCATTAAAAACATTTAAAACTTACCTTATTTAGCAGTTGTGCCGGCGGCGACGGTGGAGGAAGTGGCTGAAGGTGGAGGAAGCTCGACGATCTTCACTAGACGGTGGATGAAACCTGATAACAATAAATATAATCAAACTCAATATAAAACATATTATACATAAATGTAACTCAATATAACCAAAAACAAACTACAATCAAACCAACATTAAACCAATCTAACCTAAATCAAACCAAAATCTAACCTCAATCAAACCAACATCAAACCAATATAACCTAAATCAAACCAAAATGAAACCTCAATCAAACCAAAATCAAACCAACATCAAACCAATCTAACCTAACTCAAACCTCAATCAAACCAAAATCAAACCAACATCAAACCAATCTAACCTAAATCAAAACAAAATCAAACCTCAATCCAACCAAAATCAAACCAACATCAAACCAATCCAACCTAAATCAAACCAACATCAAACCAATCTAATCTAAATCAAACCAAAATCAAACCTCAATCAAACCAAAATCAAATCAATCTAAACTAATAAAAACCAATTTTAAACCATAATCCTAAATTAAACAAAATCTAAAATTAATCAACCTAAATCTAACAATTACAAACCAAATCTAACATATATAACATTAATCTAACATATATTACCAATCAGATTACAAACCAAATCTAACATATACAAACCAAATCTAACAATTATATCATTAATCTAACATATAAAACCAATCAGATTCAATAATAACATTAATAATTCCTAAATCTAACAAATCCTAAAAACTAACCCTAAAATCTAACATATATAACACTAATATATCTCAGTAATCCTAAAAGTTTGAAACTAACCTTCAATCAAATGGACGGCGGAGGCACGGCTGAGAGCGGCGGAGGCGCAGCGGCAATTCTTCAACCGGAGAGGCGTCTTCGCGGCTTCAAGAGGGGCGGCGTCTTGGCGGCGTTGTCTTCTATGGGCGGCGTCGTCTTCTTCAGCCGGAGGGAGTCGTCGATCGGATGGCGGGGGCTTCTTGTTGGCGGCGCCGACGAAATGAAGCGGCGGGGAGAGAGGGAGTGTGCGATTAGGGAAAAGAAACGGGGAAGAGAGAAAGAAGGTTTTTTTTAATTAAATAGGTGATTCCTGAGAGTTATATGAAAATTCTCGGTTTTTATTTAATTAATTCCGAGAGTTTTCATATGACTCTCGGTTTTTATTAACAAAATTAATTCCGAGAGTTATATGAAAACTCTCGGTTTTTGATTGTCTAAATTCCGAGAGTTTTCATATAACTCTCGGTTTTGATTTTTTTTTACATTTTTACAATTAAATTTAAATACACAAAACTGAGAGGTTTTGATAAATCTGTCGTTTTATATGCATATTTCCGAAAGTTATATATTTAACTTTCGGTTTTACAACATGAGAAATTGTTAAATTATTTGGTTTCTCTCTTTCTAATAACGTTGAACAACATTAATTTAACACATTTGATATCCTTAAAACATTTCCCAATCCATATGATCAAACATTACACAAATACATAGGATAATCCTACATAAACATTCAAATACACTTCTTTTTATGATCAAACACATTCTTGAACATTTTAACATTAAACACAATCTAAAATTTTTAAATAAAACACACACTTGATAATATTAGTTAGGAGTTTAGATTATAACAAAAAAAAACAATTAATTTAACAATTTGTGAAATAGTAATTCCGAGAGATAATCATAAAACATTCGGTTTTTATGGGTATTTCCGAAAGTTGTACTCTAAACTCTCGGAATTACCATTTCACAAATTGTTAAATTAATTAGTTTTTAATCTTCTAATGACTTTGAACATTATTAATTTAACACATTTAATAACCTTAACACATTACATAAGCCATATGATAAAACTTTATACACATTCATGTCATCATCAAACACAAACATATAAATACACTTCTTTATATAATCAAACACAATCATAAACATTTTAACATTAAACACAATCTTAATTTTTAAAAAACAACACACACTTGATTAGATTAGTTAAGAATATAGATTGGAATGTATCAAGCCAATTAATTTTCCAAATTATGATTTGGTAACACCGAAAGTTAATAGTATAACTTTCAGTTTTTATGGGTTTCACCGAAAGTTTTAAGAAAACCTCTCGGTCCTGACCTTAAACAGAATGTTTTAGGAATGGTCAAAACCGAAGGTTTTTAAATAAACCTTCGGTTTTTACCCTTCCCCATACTTAGAAAATTTTCTGATTTTTTTAAACATGGGTCCAAACCGAAGGTTTTCAAATAAACCTTCGGTTTTTACCCTTCCTCATACTTAGAAAATTTTAAGATTTTTTTAAACATGGGTCAAAACTGAAGGTTTTCAAATAAACCTTCGGTTTTTACCCTTCCCCATACTTAGAAAATTTTCAGATTTTTTTAACCGAGGGTCAAAACCGAAGGTTTTCAAATAAACCTTCGGTTTTTACCCTTCCCCATACTTAGAAAATTTTCAGATTTTTTTAAACATGGGTCAAAACCGAAGGTTTTCAAATAAACCTTCGGTTTTTACCCTTCCCCATACTTAGAAAATTTTCAGATTTTTTTAAACATGGGTCAAAACCGAATGTTTTCAAATAAACCTTCGGTTTTTATCCTTCCCCAAACTTAGAAAATTTTCAGATTTTTTTAACCGAGGGTCAAAACCGAAGGTTTTTAAATAAACCTTCGGTTTTTACCCTTCCCCATACTTAGAAAATTTTCAGATTTTTTTAAACATGGGTCAAAACCGAAGGTTTTCAAATAAACCTTTGGTTTTTACCCTTCCCCATACTTAGAAAATTTTCAGATTTTTTTAAACATAGGTCAAAACTGAAGGTTTTCAAATAAACATTCGGTTTTTACCCTTCCCCATACTTAGAAAATTTTAAGATTTTTTTAACCGAGGGTCAAAACCAAAGGTTTTCAAATAAACCTTCGGTTTTTACCCTTCCCCATACTTAGAAAATTTTCAGATTTTTTTAAACATGGGTCAAAACCGAAGGTTTTCAAATAAACCTTCAGTTTTTACCCTTCCCCATACTTAGAAAATTTTCAGATTTTTTTAAACATGGGTCAAAACTGAAGGTTTTCAAATAAACCTTCGGTTTTTACCCTTCTCCATACTTAGAAAATTTTCAGATTTTTTTAACCGAGGGTCAAAACCGAAGGTTTTCAAATAAACCTTCGGTTTTTACCCTTCCCCATACTTAGAAAATTTTCAGATTTTTTTAAACATGGATCAAAACCATACTTAGAAAATTTTCAGATTTTTTTAAACATGGGTCAAAACCGAAGGTTTTCAAATAAACCTTCGGTTTTTACCCTTCCCCAAACTTAGAAAATTTTCAGATTTTTTTAACCGAGGGTCAAAACCGAAGGTTTTTAAATAAACCTTCGGTTTTTACCCTTCCCCATACTTAGAAAAATTTCAGATTTTTTTAAACAGGGTCAAAACTGAAGGTTTTCAAATAAACCTTCGGTTTTTACCCTTCCCCATACTTAGAAAATTTTCAGATTTTTTTAAACATGTGTCAAAACTGAAGGTTTTCAAATAAACATTCGGTTTTTACCCTTCCCCATACTTAGAAAATTTTCAGATTTTTTAACCGAGGGTCAAAACCGAAGGTTTTCAAATAAACCTTCGGTTTTTACCCTTCCCCATACTTAGAAAATTTTCAGATTTTTTTAAACATGGGTCAAAACCGAAGGTTTTCAAATAAACCTTCGGTTTTTACCCTTCCCCATACTTAGAAAATTTTCAGATTTGTTTAACCAAGGGTCAAACCGAAGGTTTATTTGAAAACCTTCGGTTTTTACCCTACCCCATACTTAGAAAATTTTCAAATTTTTTTTAACCAAGGGTCAAAACCGAAGGTTTATTTGAAAACCTTCGGTTTTACCCTTACCCATACTTAGAAAATTTTCAGATTTTTTTAAACATGGGTCAAAACCGAAGGTTTATTTGAAAACCTTCGGTTTTTACCCTTCCCCATACTTAGAAAATTTTCAGATTTTTTTAAACATGGGTCAAAACCGAAAGTTTTCAAATAAACCTTCAGTTTTTACCCTTCCCCATACTTAGAAAATTTTCAGATTTTTTTAACCGAGGGTCAAAACCGAAGATTTATTTGAAAACCTTCGGTTTTGGCCATGCTGTTTTTTTTAAAAGTGAAAAGCAAACAAAAATAAAATAATTCATGAACAATATATTAAAACCAAACCAAAGATAATAATAATAATTCATAATTATTAAAACAAAACACATAAAAATGTCATCGATCGTACGAAAACAATATACATAATTAATCAAACAATATAATCTAGAAATTATTAGGTAGGGGGAGGAGGAGGGGGTTGATTCAGTCGACTCCTCAACAATACAAGTTCATGTTCGAGATTCTCTAATCTTTGGGCCATTTCAGCCTTGTCCGCTTTAATTTCACTCAGCAATTGGCCTCTTTCCGCATCCCTCAATCGGATTTGCTTCATTTCCAGCGTCATCTGTCTCACCTCTTCCTCACGTGCCGCAATTTCTGTTTGTGCTAGCAAATTCTGGTAACACGGAGGCAGTTTCTCCGGTATACGCCGAAGTCTATTCCATGAATCACCCATCCTAAATGCATTTCAGATATATGTATATATATTAATCAAACAAAATAACCGTAACCTAAATCTAATATAACTTCAATCAAACAAAATAACAAATCTAACAAAATCATATATATATATATATTTAACAAACTAACCTAAATCTAATCTAAACAATAACGTATAGACAAATCTAAATCAATGAACAAATAATTTAAACTAGCCTAAATCTAGATATTAATATATATAAACTACATTATAAGATATCTAAATCTAATAATAAACAACAAATAAAAAAACAAATGAAACAAACCTGAACGCGAGAAGAGAAGAAGAGAAGCGGCGTGGAGGAGGCGGCTGCGGCGCGGGAGAGAGAGAAAGGAGAGAGTGGAATGAAAAAGAGAAGGGTTAGGGTTTGTATTTATAGAGGTAGATGTCGAAGGTTTTCATATAACTTTCGGTTTTGATATTAGTCAAAACCGAAAGTTTATTAAAACCCTTCGGAAATAACCATTACCAAACTTTGAATTATTTTTAATTGAGCCAAAACCGAAGGTTTTTTGGAAAACCTTCGGAAAAGAGAATTTCAAAAAAGGTAAACCCGGAGGTTATTTGAATAACCTTCGCAATTAAAAATCTCCGGGATTGCAAAACCGAAGGTTTTTATAAAAACCTTCGCAATTAACCCACATCAAACACTTAGAATTATTTTTGGTTTTTTGGGAAGATAAAAACCGAAAGTTCTACAAAGAACTTTCGGTAATTATTAATAAAACTGAAGGTTTTACACCCCTCTCGGAATCTATTTTTAATACCGAAAGATTTATTCCTCTCGGGAGTATTTAGGAGAGTTTTATAAAACCTTCGTAAAAAACCGTCGGTAAAGGTCGATTTTTTACTAGTGTCGGTTCTCACTTTCTCCCCCTCTTCTCTTCTCTTCTCTTCTAATTCATTTAACATTTTCTCGATTGTGAGAGAGAATTTTGAAGGAATGACGTGGTGCAATTTAATTGACCGAAAAAATAATAAAATTTCTCTATATTCTTTCTCTCCTCACTTTTTATCTTTTTCCTAACTAGTAATATAATGACACATTATTTTCTCCTTATTCATTCTCCCAAATTCTCTCCCATGTCACTCCAAATCAATAATCCAATAAACAAATAACCTATCCTTTCATTTCATTATTTTATTTCTTCATTTAAATTATTTCTTCTTCCTCCTTTTGATTCAAATTAAAGAATATTAAAAATATCAATATATAGTTTTAGTATTCTATAATTGAAATATAGGTTTGATGAAAGATTTGTTTATATATTTTGAGTGGTTATAATATTTTTTTTTTTTAAATTATATTATAATATTTTTTTATTTTATTAAATTGATAAAATTATTCTTAAATTAATTAATATATTTATTTAGAAGGATGATTTAGAGTTAATTTATAAAAAAAAAAATGTTGAATGATATTTTTTTTAAATATTTAATCAATATAAGGTATATTTATAAATTAATTAATATTTTTTATTCAAATATATTAACTTTATTTTTTAGTATAATTATTTATTTATTTGAATTATTTAAAATTTCAATGTTATAGATAATACAGTAGGTTAAGTTGGATTTATATTAGGTTTTAATTTTTATTTTAGATAATTAATAAAAATAATATTAAATTTAATTAAAATGTAGTTTTATTTAATGATAAAATTATTTAATTTAATGGTTAATATAATGTTTGAATTTTGAGATAAAAAGTAAATTTTATCCAAATAACAAGTCCTAGTGGATAGGAGGATAACACTAGTGAAATATTTAATATTATTATTTTTATTATTTATCAGTTATAATGTTAAATTGTAAAAGAAAGTTATAGTTGTGGTCATCCACATTAAAACAAATATAGTTTAAAATATATAATACTTATTTATGTGGTGTTTTTTTTTATTATTATCATAATAACCTAATTAATATAATTGTTTTTAGTTTAGATTAATTGTAATAATTGTAAATGTTATTGCTAGGATCTAAGACAATAGTAGAAAGGGGTTGAATACAGTTGTTCTATTTTTTACTTAAATATAATTTATACCTGTTAAGAATTGAAAATTTGTTTCTATTCTAGGACAACAAATTCTTGAACGGTTTCAAGTGCGAAAAATGTTTGTAGGATTTGAATCGACAAATAAAAGAATGAATGAAGCAATAAAAAGAGAACACAAGGTTTTATAAATGTTCGGAGATAAAAGCTCATATATAACTCATCTTTTGTTTCCAGAAGGATTCCACTAGAATACTTTGATTTGTATAGACGCTACAAAAACCTACTCAGATCATAGGTCTTAACACTTGTCTGTCTAAACTTCTAGCACTCATAATATCTTGTTGAACAAACGACTATCTGTTCAACTTATACAAGTAAAATGATTATCGAATAATACAAAAGATTATCGCTCAACGTATAGCATCTCGTGTGTGCACAACGTAGTGACTAGCGAAGAACGAATCAATGACCCGAGAGCACTAACCCAGAGATTTCACTATTGTTCTCTGATGCCTTTTGTACTTGAAGACATGGCAACGATCGAATTTATTTTGTCGATATGTGGCAACGGTACGTTTTTTGTATGTCTGGTGTACAAGATTTTAATGCGCAGAAGATTGAAATATTCATTTATCGTTTTGAATGTCAAAGGCAGGGAGAGCCACTCCTAGAGATAATGGATAGCCCGGAGGGATTCATCCACCTAATAATAATATATACTATCGATATATATTAATTAACTTTATATAATATGGTATATACTCAGCTTGACGCCTGCCAACCATAATAATATATTTATATTATATAATATAATAAGTAAATAATTTTTAATTTATTATATTATATCTAAATTTAATCATTTCTAAATAAATAATCTAACTTAATAATATATAATCTATCCATTCCTAATAAAAAACTCATAACTTATTAATTCCTAATTAAACTCAATTACCTACCAAATTTATACTGTTTAATTAAAAAAATATATCTCTAACAATAATAGTTTATACTAATTTGAAAGATTAATTTTTCTTTTTCTTTCTCCATAATATATAATCTATTCATTCCTAAATAAAAAGTCTATAACTTATTCATTCCTAATTAAAATTAGTTACCTACTATTAACTTGTATATAATTTATTCTATTTAATTAAAAAAAATATATATCCCTAACAATAATAGTTTATACTAATTTGAAAGATTGATTTTTCTTTTTCTTTCTCCATAATATATAATCTTTCAATTCCTAAATAAGAAGTCCATAACTTAATCATTTCTAATTAAACTCAATTACCTACAATTAAACTATATATAATTTATTTTGCTTAATTAAAAAAAAAATATGTCCCTAACAATAACAATAGTAGTTTGTACTAGTTTGAAAGATTGAATTTTTTTCTTTCTCTATTATTTGTAAGGCTAAATTGAAGAACCGTATTCTGGAGGTTTAAATTAAAATCCATTCACTCAATAGATTTGTATCGTAACTTTTTTAATTTTAAATTTAGAGAGGAAGAGAAAAAATAATATTCTATCTTTTTTTTTAAACTAGCTTCAATAGTAAATGTTTATTAATTATTACTCTCAAAGATTTTTGTGAGGCTTCCATAGTAAATGTATATTTTTGTGAAGCCGGTTGAGAAGATTATCGACTTTCTTGAAAACCTTAATGCACGTTATTTTTTTTTTGTATCTTTGGCCTAAGATATTTATTCTTTTATCTTTAGTATTTTTATTTTTTTTTTGATGTCATACTTTATTTCGTTGTGCTTAAACGATTCTTATTTTTTCATATTTCATTACTATTTAAAAAAAATATTGTGTTATATTGGTTTGTAAGAAAAATATTTTAGCTCGGGTAGATTTAAAATCCTGGCTCCGCCCTTGGTCAAAGTAGAGAGCTGGTTGTACTCAGTTGATGATCAGCTCTGTTAATGAGATACTTTGTTGATAGAGAACTCATTTGATGATCAGCTCTGCTGATGAGCTACTCTGCTGATAGAGAACGCAGTTGATGATCAGCTTTACTGATTAACTACTCTACTAATAGCGAACTCAGTTGTTGATCAGCTCTACTGATGAGCTACTCTTCTAAAAGTGAATGTTGAGCTGATGGTAACTCTGTTGTTGGAGAAATCTGCTGATGGAGAAGTTCAGCTGAGTTTGTTGGGTTTTGTTTGGGCTTCCAACTATGAAAAAAGCTCAATAGTGGTTCAAGTTCACTTTTAATTTATTAAGGGTATTATAGTATTTTAAAGGGTTATGGTATAACTTAATTGCTCTAATATTTAAAGATAGGCAGCCGTCGTTAAGAAGCAGAAGTAAAAAATTAAAAGAGAGGAAGAAAGAGAAAATATCGTACCAGATTTTCGTCTATAGTCGCGCATAGTTCATCAAACTGACGATCGGATATTCAAACGGAGTCCGATTGCGCTGAGATTTTGTCGAGAAATTGGTAACTCATTCCTCCACATTTTCAACGATCGGAGCAAGGTTTGGACGTCTCAATATTTTTTTTCTGGGCTTAAAGGTTCTTCTTAATTTGATTTATTTTATTTGACTTATTTGGGACCAAAAAGTTGTATCTTTTTGGTTATGCCTTTTTATTTTTCTGTGGTATTAAAAGGTTGTTATATCTTAATTGTATTCCCAACTTTGATTATAATGAAGCTTGAACTGGACATAAAGTCTCGTGGTTTTACTCATTGATTTGAGAAGGTTTTCCACATAAAAATATCGTGTGTGCATTGTGTTATTTATTTCCGCTTTTATTGTGTTTTATTTGCTCCTAAGTTTTTCAATTAAGTAGGGAATAAAATATATGTTTTTCTCAACACTCAACTGATAGCGAGTCTGTTGATGGCAAGACTATTGTTAGCGAGTCTTCAGTTGATGGCAACTATGTTGTTTGAGTAACTCTACTGACGGAAACTCTAATGTTAGCGAGTCTTCAACTAATGGCAACTCATATGTTGGTGAACTCTGCTGATGGAGCAACTCAGTTGATAATGAGTCTGCTAATGGCAAGTCTGTTGTTAACGATTCTTTGATTTATCTGTGCATTATGACATTGCTAAACTTAGTTTTATTCATTCATCAAAACCAATTGTGTTCATTTTAATTATCCTAAGTTCATTTTAATCAATTAAAACGTTTTTCATAATTTAACTTATTTTAATGATTTTTCCTTTTAACTTAATTTAACAATTTCTCCCTTTTTATTTAACAATTTCCACTTTAATTTAATTTAACAATTATATATATATATAATTATCTCGGTTTATCATATATTTCAAACAAATTTTATCAAACTAATATAATATTATATAATTTTTTTTGTTAGGTTAGAATCTATAATCCTTACCCTTAACGTAAACTTTTGAGATTATGATATAAATTATTATTATTATGATTGTGAGTTTTATAAATAATATATAAATTTTATCAATAGAATAATATATAATTTTGTTAGGATTTGTATCTCCCAAATCCTACCAGCTTGAAAATAATCTGTAAAAACACAAGAAAGAAGAACACAAAAACACACAGATTTATAGTGGTTCACTCAAATTGAACTACATCCACTTCAGCCACCACCAGATTTACTATGAAGAAGAAGAAGGAATACAGAGTTTTTGCCTCACACTTTATCTCTCTAGAATTCTGTCTAACCAATGTAAACCCTTAATAATCACATATTTATAGGGTAAACATTCAGGTAATAAACCTAAATAACTTTGGTCAGGCCCAAGCCCAAAACCAAAAAAAAAAACCCAATAAACTCTAATTAACAATGTAGAGTTTATTATAAGTGTAGGCTCCATAACTCAACAATCTCCCACTTGGAGACTAACTTCATCATCTCTCGATCGGTAGTGGCTTTCCATTCGGTGTCTTAACGAAGAAGACCAACTGAAGTTGCACACAACTTCAGTTTCTCATTTGTCACAGCTTTCGTCAACATATCAGCTAGATTCTCACTCCCGGGAATCTTCTCAAGAGCTAATACTCCATCTTCTAAAGCTGGCCGGATGAAATGATAACAAACCTGTATATGCTTCGTACTGCCATGATAAACATGATTCTTTGCCAAATGAATGGCACTCTAACTATCGCATCGCAACACACTTCCCTCGTAGTCTTGACCCAATTCTCGCAAAAAATGTTGTAACCACATCATCTACTTAGCAGCTTCTGTCACAGCAACATACTCTGCCTCACAACTAGAAAGAGCAACAATCTTCTGCAATTTTGAAACCCAACTGATTGCAGTACCTCCCAGAGTATAAATGTACCATGTTGTGCTCTTCCTACTATCAACATCACCACCATTGTCAGCATCAACATATCCTTCCAATCCCATATTAGACTTTCGAAAACACAAAGCAAGACCCGTACTTCCTCTTAAGTATCGTAGTATCCACTTTACTGCTTCCCAATGTTGTCTACCCGGATTGCTCATGAATCTGCTAACAACTCCCACTGCATGTGCTATGTCTGGTCTTGTGCAAACCATCGCATACATAATACAACCAATGGAAGAGGCATAAGGAACAGTTGCCATGTAATTTTTCTCCTCCTCTGTTGAAGGCGACTGATCTTTAGATAGTCTGAAGTGACTAGCTAAGGGGGTAGTAACTGGTTTTGCATCATACAAGTTGAACCTGCTAAGAACTTTCTTCACATATTCTTCTTGTGAAAGCTTGAGAACTTCTTCATCCCTGAAAATTCTCATCCCAAGGATTTGTTTTGCAGCACCCAAATCTTTCATTGCAAATTTTTCAGACAACTCTTTCTTAAGCTTGTTAATCTCATACAAGCTTGCTCCAGCAATCAACATGTCATCAACGTAGAGAAGAAGAATAATGTACGATTTATCAAACCTCTTGATATAGCAGAAATGATCAGCTTCACACCTCAAAAAATTGTTACTTTTTATGAAGCTATCAAACTTCTTGTACTATTGCCTTGGAGCCTGTTTCAAACCATACAGACTCTTCTGAAGCTTACACACAAGCTCATCTTTTCCTTTGATTTCAAATCCTTCTGGTTGTCGCATATAAATTTCTTCATCTAGATCACCATGAAGAAAAGCAGTTTTGACATCCATTTGTTGAAGATGAAGGTCTTCTTTCACAACAAAACTCAAAATAGTTCTAATTGTCATCAATTTAACTAATGGAGAGAAGATTTCATTGTTGTCAATACCTTCTTTCTGTTGAAATCCTTTCACAACCAACCTTGCCTTGTACCTCATGGTTTTATCATGTTCTTCTTTAATCATGAAGATCCATTTGTTGTGAAGTGCTTTCTTTCCCTTTGGTAGCTCAGTGAGCTCCCAAGTATGATTCAACATCAAAGAGTCCATCTCATCTTTCATCGCAGACTCCCACTTAACCGATTCATCAGATTGTATTGCTTCCTCATAGCATTCAGGTTCACCTCTATCTGTCAACAAGATATAGTTTAGAGATGGAGACCACCTCTCAACTGGTTTTCGATTTCTTGATGATCTTCTCAACTGTATAACCGGTGTTTGCTGATTTACCTCTGGGGCCACGTTCTCAATGATTTCATCTTCAACAACACATTGTTCTTCTTCGACAACCGGTATATATTCAGCTGAAAATTCTCTCAAATCGACTGTACCAGTCTCTTCCAACTTGGAATCACCACCTGATGTCTTCCCAACACAATCTTTGTAGAGAACCTGTTCATTGAAGATAACATTTCTGTTACGAATGATCTTCCGATTTTGGTTATCCCAGAAACGATAACCAAACTCGATATCACCATAACCAATGAAAAAACATTTATTAGACTTTGGATCAAGCTTGCTCCTATCACATTCATTAATATGAACATATGATAAACATCCAAACACTTTCAAATAAGAAAGGTTTACCTTTTTATTGCTCCAAGCTTCTTCAGGAATTCTGAATTCAAGAGGAACAGAGGGTCCCCTGTTTATCAAATAGGCAACAGTATTAATAGCTTCTGCCCAGAAGGTTTTAGGCAGCCCTGCATGCAATCTCATGCTTCTAGCACGCTCGTTCAATGTTCGATTCATTCTTTCAGCTACTCCATTCTCTTGAGGCGTTCGGGGAACAGTCTTCACCATACTGATCCCATTCTCAGCACAATACTCTTTGAAATCTGAATTGATATATTCACCTCCGTTGTCGGATCTCAAGCACTTAACTTTCTGATTTGTTTCATTTTCAACCAAAGCCTTCCACTTCTTGAAAATAGCAAATACTTCAGACTTGTGCTTCATAAAGTAAACCCATACTTTTCTTGTTGAATCATCTATAAAAGTCACATAGTAGTATGATCCGCCAATAGAAGAAACAGGTGCAGGTCCCCACACATCAGTGTGTACCAACTCTAGTCTTTCTTTCTTGAGCTCCTTCCCAGTTTTTAAGAAACTCACCCGTTTTTGTTTTCTAAGAATGCAGTTTTCACATAACTGATGTTCAACAGACTTCAGTTTTGGAATCTGTCCATTCTTCAAAAGAATTTTCATCCCCTTTTCGCTCATATGGCCCAACCTGCAATGCCATAGCTCACTGTTCTTCGAGTCATCAATTACAGCAGCAACTGTTTCTCTGCAAGTTGAAGTCGTGTATAACGTTCCAGTTTTGTGACCTCGAGCAACAACAATTGCTCCTTTAGTCACTTTCCATGCACCATTTCCACAACTGAAATTGTGACCTTCTTCATCAAGTTGTGTAACAGAGATCAAATTGCGCATTAAACCTGGAATGTGTCTCACCTTATTAATCTTCCAAACAGAACCATTTGCCATCTTCAATTTTATGTCACCAATGCCAACAATATACAGTGGCTCACCATCTGCGAGATAAACTTTCCCACAGTTTCCAGCCACATAATTCTCCATTAATTCTTTGTGAGCAGTGGTGTGGAAAGACGCTCCTCAGTCCAAAACCCATGAATCTATCGGGCTATCAACAGACAGAAGTAACGCATCAGTGACAGATTTTGTAACAACGTTGGCTACATCATTTTTATCATCACCGTTTTTCTTCGGTGCTTTGAAGTTCCTCTTCAGATGACCCTGTGTACCTTGTTGTTAGCAGATGGTTTCTCATACATATCAGAAAGAGCTTTCATCAGACCCATGGTGGTCTTCTCCTTTGCTACATTGTGAGCAACTGTCTTGGCTAGCGTCAATTGGACAACTCCCAAAACCTGTCTATTAAAGAGTTTCCATTCAGCTTCATCCATCTTCTCTGGTTTCTCACTCAAAGGAACATGAAGCTTCTTTCCATAGAGATAATCTTCAATCTGCATTCTCTAGAAGGCATAATCTGTCCCATCAAATCTTCCAATCCCATGTCCTATACTGTTCTCACTTGCCATCATTTCCAATGCTCAGATCTAGACCAGCTGCTCTGATACCAGTTGTTAGGATTTGTATCTCCCAAATCCTACCAGCTTGAAAACAATCTGTAAAAACACAAGAAAGAAGAACACAAGAACACACAGATTTATAGTGGTTCACTCAAATTGAGCTACATCTACTTCAGCCAGCACCAGATTTACTATGAAGAAGAAGAAGGAATACAGAGTTTTTGCCTCACACTTTATCTCTCTAGAATTTTGTCTAACCAATGTAAACCCTTAATAATCACATATTTATAGGGTAAACATTCAGGTAATAAACCTAAATAACTTTGGTCAGACCCAAGCCCAAAACCAAAAAAAAGAAAACCCAATAAACTCTAATTAACAATGTAGAGTTTATTATAAGTGTAGGCTCCATAACTCAACATGATTGTGAGTTTTATAAATAATATATAAATTTTATCAATACAATAATATATAATTTTGTTTTTAGGTTAGAATTTATAATGGTTAAACTAAACTTTTGACATTATGATATAAATTATTATTATTATTATGAATTTAAAATAATATTACATATTTTTTTATGATTATATTTCAATACATTTATAATTAAAAAATAATTAACATGCTTTTCACCTAGTGAATATAAAAGAAAAAATACCGGACGAGATTAAAAGAAAAAGACACAGATTAAGAATGCAAAAGAGTAGTTGCAGATTTAAGATGGAAGAATCTAAGCGACGATGGATTAAATATCAAACTTAATTAAATGATATTGGTCAACCTCTCTGAATTTATAGGACCCATCTCTATTAATGTCATATATATATATATATATCAATTTCCATTCAATTGAAACGTGACGGGTTTTTTCTTCTATTTGATTAATTGTTTTTTTTTTTCAATTTATTTAGTTTTTAAATAAAACCTTTTTTTATGGAACCAGTCCAAATAAAAATCACATCTAATTATAGAAAAGAAAAAAAAAATTCAAAGTTAGATTGATATCATCAATCTAAACCATGACATCCACCCTACTATAATGCAATTTAATTGTAAACTAATATACATATATTAAAAAAGTTATTGAAGAAATTATTGTAAAAACTTGGAGCTTTAATAATAAATATTAATTTAAATATTGTTGAAAAATTATATTAACCATTTTTAGTATAAGTTTTATAGAGTAAGATATTTTTTGCAGCATATTTGATTTTAGTGTTAATATTACGTGAATAAGTATTGTATGTAATATTGCAAATTTGTAAAAACCGATTTACATTGTTTTTGGTAATCAAACAGATTTTGTTGGGAGAGATAATGTTAAAATAATGGACTAAAGTCATTTTTCAATATAGAGAATGTTGTTGTGCACTTGTTGCAAATCGTCAATTTATTTGTAGTGTTACTACAATTAATATTAAACTATTTTTCTTTTTCTTTTTTAAATTGAGACATAAAAATTTGGTAAGTAATAATTTTTTTTGACAAGCTTATAACTCTTCCGCTCACTTTAAAATTCCATCAATATCTATTCTTGATTGCATCAAAACAAAACGGTTGTTACAAAATATTGGGAAATAGAGGAATAGAGGATATGTTTCTTTGGAATATATATCTCTTTTCTTTTCCCTTTGGAAATGCAGAAATATTTGAAATGTTTGGTCACCAACAACTGATGTGTTTCTATGGAAACATATATAGAACAAGATAATCTAGCTATAATATTTTTTTTGGTTGGCTGATTTTCATGAGCATTGAATGTTGAAACAAAGCTTCTGATAAAAAAAAAATTATTTGGCTAGTAGGTACAACTTTTGTTAAAAAACAAATGAAACTTGTTCCATTTTATTTTACATTGAGTAATTTCTTGGAAAGTTTGGGTTAGGGCGATCATAAATCTGACCTCGTTTGAATTATTCTAAATAACCCAAAATTCTTCTTTTTTCAATGGGTTGACCTCGAAACATTGATTGAGGACTAGAGACTTAAAAACCTATTTTATCATTTTTTTTCAACACAAAGCCTATGTTCTTCCTTCTCATTTTCATTTTCCTTGTTTCTGTGTTTTCTTCAGCATCGATAGTGATGTTTGCATTTTACATTTAATTTTTTTTCACACAATGTTTCGTTGGTGTTTTATAGACATAGCTTCTTTCACCACTATCGGAGATTTCTCATCGAAATTTGTCTTTTGGTTCTATCGTTGATCATTATCGGGATTAGGACTAATCACAAAAATAAATAGATACTTGTTTACCTCATTTGGACACATTTTTCTTCCTCCATGGTTGGGGCCATTTGATTTTCCTTATTTGTGAACTATTTCGTGCTCAGTAGTATGAGAAATTGCGAAATTACGCATATCATGTTATGCTTTGCGGGAAAATTACATAAAAACCATTTTTCTTTCGTTAGTTCTTAATTTAATTGCTTGATATTAAATGAATTCAATATCTTCATAGATGACATACAAATAAATATGTACCGAATATGAGAAAAATTATAATAATTAAGAAGCACTGACCAAAAAATTATCACATGGTAGATAATAAATATGGGATAAATGATAAATTTAAGACTGTAGTTGGATAGTTTTATCAAATTTAAGACTCTCCTAAATTTTTGTCAAATTTAAGACTCTTCTTACGTTATTTAGTTATATTTAGAATTTGAACTAACTCTCTTAACTTATTTAACATTATTGTTATAATTAATATTTCTTTCTTTCTTTATTATATTTTTGTTAACATCAAACAAACGTAACTTAAATTTATTTATTTATTACTATTAATCAAACAACAATTCCACCGTCCTTTCACCATAATTGAATTTCTTCAATGAAATTTTAATATCGTCTCTCTCCACATCATCGCCATAGCCCGAAATACAAAAGAGCTAGGGTCAACCTATAAGAAAATAATTGAATTGAATTATTTTAAGATTGGACCTGAGGAGGGCTTATCTTAGTTATTAAAATTGATTAGAGTGTGATTCAACTATCTGAATGCAGATATACAGACATTTGGTTGGATCCGCCTAGAAATAAACCCTAATTTTAAAAGAAGAAGAAAATTGCATGATATTCATATTCAAATGATTAAACTAGATGAAATATACCATATGATCCAACAGTGATCCCATGATGATCTGAATCAACATCAACACACCGAGGCTTGATGAGAAATGTGTTTACAAATGATGAAGCTAAATAATTTCTTAAACAGGATTGGTTGGTTGGTTTGTTTTAGTGAAATCAAGTCATTAATCACATATAAACAAATCAATTCATCATAAGGAAGGGTGGAGACCTCCATTGTTGAATGTTACGATAAAAGCAGCAGTCGATGGAGGAGGCCAACGGAGAAACCAAGGCAGAGAAGAGGTGGTTTTCTGTACGAAAAGTTTTAAACTAGTTATATTCATGATCATCATAGTTAGCGTCCTTGGAATCAACCTCCTCATCAACATCTCCATGGATCCCTTGTTCCACCGGCGAATAACCGTCGCCGGACCAGGTGAACTTGTCGTCGGTCGTGACCGCCCTTCTTTGGTGTACTGTTTATCTCTGTCCCGACTATCTCCGACTTGGAGTCTGATTAATCAAATATGAACCTTGAAAAACGGTTATGTATGGTGATGTGGAGGGAGAGGAGATTAAATTTCGTTGAACATTTGGGTTCAATGTGAAAAGAGAGTCGGTTAAGTTGTTTGTTTAACAGTAATAAATAAATAAATTTAGGTTTAGTTTGATTGACGTTAAAATATTATAATAAAGATATAAATAACATTAAGTAAGTTAATAGAGTTAGTGAGAATTCTAAATATAACTAAATAATTTAAAGAGGGTTCTTTAAATGATAAAAAAAATAGAAAAGTCTTAAATTTGACAAACCTCTCCGATAAAGTCCTAAATTTATCATTTATCCCTAATAAATATTCATCCATGCAGTCTAATAATTAAATTTGTCTTTATTGATAGCATAAAGATTAAAAGATCCCACACTTGGATATATGGATTGTAAAAGTATATATATATACTCCATCTTTGTATCGGGTCTTTAGTTTATCAGTGACATGACTTTTAATAAAAAAAAAAAATTAATTATTGTATGTTTTTTAATTAAATGTAATTACAACAAAAAGAAAAACTAAAAATAGGAGACCATACCAAGTGGGTTTTAGGGTTTAGGTTGTTAAAAAAAGGAGATCATTGATCATATATTTTGGAGATTGACGGTTTTTTTATCCATGATTTGGGATAGATTTTTTTAGATCCACATGTCCTCTTATTTTCCTGAATAAATGTTAAGACAAAAAAGGATTTGGTGTTGTTAAAGCCAT
This sequence comes from Impatiens glandulifera, assembly GCF_907164915.1. NCBI lineage: Eukaryota > Viridiplantae > Streptophyta > Magnoliopsida > Ericales > Balsaminaceae > Impatiens > Impatiens glandulifera. The sequence continues at coordinate 14,368,371 of NC_061868.1, forward strand.
TTCTGATAGGTTCTCTTTCAAATATTTTTAATTAAAGTGTTTTTTAGGTACAATTTTAATATCATATTTAAGCAAAATTATGTCATTTACAAGTGAAGGTGGTTACAATTGGATAATTTCTTAGAAATCAACAAAAATCACTTGTAAGGTATTTATTTTATTTTATCTTCGTTGTTTCTGGATTTTGATAATTTGAATTATGTGTATATTATTATGTTATAATTAAGACAAGTGTTTATTATGTTTATTTAATCCAAAATTATTTTTTTAACAAAAATTATACCAAATTTAAATTAAATAAAATAGATTAATAAAATAGATTAAAATGTCACATTAAAAATTATTTACCATATTTAATCCTTCCTATAGATAAATATAAAAAAAAACTAATCATTGTAAAAAAATTAAATAGAATATTTATAAATGATGTTAAAAGTTTTTTTTTTAAATTTGAAATTTAATATTACGTACGTTGACTTTCATTTAAAACTTTTAAAGAATAAATTTGAATCAATAATCTTAAATCTCTTAAATTCGACTTTTATCAATCTTTTTTATTAAGTTAAATTTCATACTTTTTTTTATACAGATTCATTCATAGCACCTCAAAATTATATATATTTATATTTTGCCTTTTTCATATGTAATAACATAATTCAAGAACAGAACCCTTGATAAAATTAAATCACCATAAAAAAAAATATAAAAAAAACTCAAATAAAATAATTATAATAATAACACCAATAAAAGGTGAGAACTAAAAAAAACTAATGATACCATTTACAAATCATTTCAATATTTCTTTCAACTCTAATTCATCCAATTAAAAGCTTTTTAATTCTTTTTAAGATTTCATTTTCTTGGTTGACATATCCTCTCCACTACAAAACTAAACTCCCGTCTTTTCGTCACAAGTTGAATAATTAAGTTTATTCGATTCTTAAATTTTATATTTTGAACAAATCGTTAATGGGTGAACTATTTAAGGAACACGAAATATAGTTTAATTAAGAGTTTTTCAATACTATTATCCCTATATAATTTTAGAATCAAAGTAAGCCATAAAATTCTAAAAGATCTTTATTAATTTAGAACTCCATAATAAAAAAACAGTGGTGACAGTAACATCATATTATTATATAGATATAAAAGCATGAAATTTCACTCATACACACAACCATCGATGCCTTTTCTTATTCTTTCTTAATTATTACTACATGGATTTTGCTAGCAGCTAGCTCACCACTCGGCTCAACCTTCAAGGCTGGGCTCCACCAACATCAGCTTGTACCGCCTCTCCTAGGTAAGAGCAACACCTGTTACAACTACGTAAATCTCTGTTGCAACACCCGTACCGACATCCTCCACCGCGACCGCCGCCATTATTATTTCCTCCTCCTCTCCAACCGCCGCCATTATTATTTCCTCTTCCTCCTCCCCAACTGCCGCCATTATTATTTCCTCCTCAACCGCCGCCATTATTATTCCCTCCGCCGCCATTATTATTTCCTCCTCCGTACTGATCCTGGGCTGCACGATATTCATTAAATTAGTATATAGTTTGGATTATTTAAATAACTCAACTACTTAAATCATTTTACTTTTATAATAATTTATTTATTCATTAAAATATTTAAATATCTTTTATTTTAAATTATTATTATTTTTATTATATACATTCTAAATTTTTTTACTAAAAACAATTAATACTTTTCAAAATTATCATCTCTTTATTCAATAATCTAATTGAAACAAACCATAAGAGTTTGTTTGATATTTAGGGTGCTTAAGTTTTTTAAAGAGTTTTTATCTAAAACCTATTAATTACTTATTGCTCTAATCACTTCTTTTATTTATTAAAATACTAAAATGATCTTTTATTTAGAGATTTTTAGATGGGTCTTTTTTTTTATATAAATTCAATCATAATCAATTTTTTTATCGCATCTCTTATATATAAAATCACTCAAATTATTAATAAAAATACTAAAATATTATCAATTAAAAATAAATAAATAAATTTATCATTAGTTATTAATAATTTTGAAGTTTTTTTACAAAAAAAAAAATATATATATCTCTTAAAAAATTATATTTCCATCAAATCTTTTCAAATAAACAAAATTTATTTACATAAACGGAATTAGAGAAGCTCTAAATATTGAATGTTTTTTGTTTAGGTAGAAAGAAGCTTACTTTCAGCCAAATCTTTGGTAGCTGCATGAGAAACAAAGGCTAGGAGGAAGATAGCCAAAAGGCCTATCAAAACAACTGCTTTGGAATTCATTTTCTCTTGTTATTATTATTGAACTCACTCACTTATTATTTGAAGGTGTGTGAGAAAAGGTTGTTCATGGTCGCGTCTATTTATAGAGCCTGCATTATTTGAAAATTTACTATTTTTATATATGGTATATTATGGGCTCAATGATGTATTTAATATTCACGTTGTACAGTTGGAAGACATTTAATTTCTCATTATATGGTTATGGGGACATTAGTACATGTTCTTATCAGTGTATTATTGTATTGTATTGTATTTATTGGATTCTTGTAAGGACTGATATTTCATATATTAATTAAAGATATTTCATAGATAGGGAATACCATTTCAAACTCTAGGCATGGGAGATGTAGTTACTCGAGAAACTTCCTATCCATTAGACCAATTAAAATATTTGTAATTTAATATTTTAATTAAGTTTTTAAAGAAATATAATTAAATAATTTGAAATTAATAAAAAAAAAAATAAAGAGATTAATAATTTATATATATGTATATATATTATTTATAATTGTTAAAATTAAGGATAATTCTTAAATAAATTATCTTTAACAGTAATTATTTTTTAATAAGATTAAAAAATCTAATTTAAATATAAATTTATTTATAATAAATTTTATTTAAAATAATTATTTAAATATTTATAATAAATACCAATTAAATCACATAAATAATAATAATTTAGAAAAAAATATTTTAAGAATTGTAAATAGTTCTAGATTAATATTTATAATATTATTATTAAAATATATAATGAGTTTTAAAAATATTATGTATTTATTCTAACAAATTTTAATAATTTCTATATAATTTTAGTTTGTGTTTAATTGATAATTGTTTTCTTATTTATGAGAATTTCATAATATTTTGAAAAAATATTATATGTTTTAAAAATATATTATAAATAAAATTAGAAATACTTAAAATTATTAATCTTTTTAAAAGATTTCAAATTAAAATTATCGTCTCATTTTTATAAGGTTAAATAAATTGGAAAAACACAAATAAAAATAAAATTGTCTAAGAGCTCAAATATTCTCATTTTCATTCCTTACTATAATTCTAAAAAGAATGATAAAAATAACACAAGCATCTATCTAACAAATAAAAGAGTTTATCCATAATATGAAACAGGTATGTTATTGACTTTTTTCTAATTTTTTTTACAGATTTGTCTTAAAAAAAACTATTAGTCCTTTATTATTGTATATTTTATCAAATAGAGACTCATATATGTTTTTGAGGGAATAAACACTAGAATTATAATGTACTCTAAATCATAAAATCAAGTTTTACATCCAGATTTTTGAAAAAAAAAATAACTTTGTTGAATATTGTAATTTGTTTTCCTCATAACAATTTTATTAACAAACTAATTAATATATAACAATTAGCTTAGATATTATATACTAAGATATCATAAGGGATTTAGTTAACCCTAGATATTGTTTTTTTTTTATATCCAAATCTAGAGTGTGTTTAATGAAAGGGTTATTGGTATTTTATCTTGGTTTTTTCCAAATAACTCTTTTTGACCAAATGATGTAAAAATTTAATTTTAATTTTTTTTTCAATTTTATTCTTCTCGGTTCTCACTTTCTCCCCTCTTCTCTTCTCTTATCTTCTCTTCTAATTAATTTAACATTTTCTGATTGAGAGAGAGAATTTTGAAGGAACGACGTGGTGCAATTTAATTGACCAAAAAAATAATAAAATTTCTCTATATTCTTTCTCTCCTCACTTTTTATCCTTTTCCTGACTAGTAATATAATGACACATTATTTTCTCCTCATTCATTCTCCCAAATTCTCTCCACTCATCAATAATCCAATAAACAAATAACCTATCCTTTCATTTCATTTCATTATTTTATTTCTTCATTTAAATTATTTCTTCTCCCTTCTTTTAATTATGATTATATTTCAATACATTTATAATTAAAAAAAATAGTTAACATGCTTTTCACCTAGTGAATATAAAAAAAAAATACCGGGCCAAGATTAAAAGAAAATGACACGGATTAAGAAGACAATAATGCAAAAGAGCAGTTTGTCACGGGCTAAAAGTAGATCCGTGTGGTACTAAGTTAGATCAAAGAGATTCTAACTTAGTAAGCCTTTTTGAAACAAGAAAACTCAATGCAAGAATACTTAGAGAGAGAAACAAAGCTTTGAGAATAAGAATTGTATTCCACTACTTTACAAGGTGTGACTACATGTATTTAAAGGAGATTGTGTAAATTACAAGTAAAGTTTTAAATTCATTAATGATGGATAGGTGGGTGGTGGTTAAGGAGAAAGCATTAAATGCATTAATGATGGATAGGTGGGTGATGGTTAAGGAGAAAGCATTAAATGCATTAATGATGGGTAGGTGGAGTGTGGTTTTGGTTAAGTCTTGTTTGGTTCCACTCTTCTCCCTTCTTGGATTTGGGCCATGACTTGATGGACCTCTACTTCTCTTGATTGGGCTCTCCCACAAATGGGCCGTGACATACTCCCCCACCTAAGTTGTGGCCGCCCTCGGCTCGACCTTGGACCGGTATTCTTCGATCTTCTTCTTGAATTGCCACAAATGGTCTTCTTTTTCTCAACTACTCTCGGCATCGGGAAGGTCTTTCCATCGTACAAAGTATTCGACGTAAGGGGGAACACCCCTTCTTCTAATTTCTCTATGCGATATAATTTCCGTGATATCCTTGTTGAAGGATGTCGTGACGGCCGTTGCTGCTCGATTGAATTGTCCCTTCTCTACATTCTCCGTATCCTCGTGAAATGGTTTAAGTTTACTTACGTGGAATACCAGATGGATCTTTAGTTTGGGCGGCAACTCCAATCGATATGCCACCTTTCCCACACGTGCCTCGATTGTGAATGGTCCTTCGTATCTACGTACAAGTCCCTTGTGCACAGATCGTAGAGACTTGAATTGTTGTGGAAGTAACTTCATCATTACTTTGTCCCCCACCTCGAATTCGACTGCCCGCCTTTTTTTGTCCGCCCACTTCTTCATTTTCTTGGAGGCCTTATCTAAGGACGCTCGAGCAAGATCTTCCTCTTCTCCTAAGGATTTGGCAAATGTATAGGCGGACGAGCTTTGACCTGCATATCCGGTCGCCAAACTTTGCGGAGTCGCTGATTGCCTCCCTGTCGCTAGTTCGAACGGACTGCGCCCAGTTGATTCACTGTTTTGAGAATTATATGAGAACTGTGCCGTATCCAAAAGTCTGCTCCAGTCCTTTTGGTTGGCGCTTACGTAGTGTCTCAGATATAATTCTAGCAAGGCATTGACCCTTTCTGTCTGTCCATCAGTTTGTGGGTGGAAGCTGGTTGAGAATGCTAAGTTGGTGCCCGTCAACTTGAACAACTCTAACCAAAATTTCCCAGTGAAGCGAGGATCTCTATCGCTAACGATCGTCTTTGGTACTCCCCAATGCTTCATAATGTGTTTCAAGAACAACTTGGCTGTATCGACAGCCGTGACGTCGGATGGTGCCGGAATAAAAGTTTCATACTTAGAAAAGCGATCAACCACCACTATGATTGACCCGTACCCATCGGACTTGGGTAGTGTTGTGATATAATCCATCGAGATGCTTTCGAATGGATGTTCCGGTACTGGTAATGATTGGAGCAAACCGCCTGGTTGACGTTGTTCGATCTTGTCTTGTTGGCAAATAAGACAAGTCCGTACATAAGCTTCCACGTCATCCCGCATTTTGGGCCAATAATATGATTCCTCCATCAGCGCCATGGTGCGGTGCATTCCTGGGTGACCCGCCCATTTTGAATCATGACTTTCCTTCAAGACGTCGTGACGCAAACTTCCCCACTTGGGTACGAACACACGGTTTCCTTTAGTTAGGAGTAATCCGTCGTCGACCCAAAATCTTTGAGTCTTGCCGTTTTGAGCAAATTCCATGAGTTTCAATGCATTGGGGTCTTTCTCTAGGCCCTCCTGTATGCGTTCCCTTATGTTGGTCTCTGGTTGACTAATGGCGGCCAACTCCGCCTTGCGGCTTAAAGCGTCAGCTACACGATTGGTAACTCCCGGCTTGTACTCCAATGTGTAATCGAACTCGGCTAGGAATTCTTGCCACCTAGCTTGCTTGGGAGTTAGTTTCTTTTGCGTTTGGAAGTAACTAGTGGCTACGTTGTCGGTCCGTACCATGAATCTGCTTCCAAGCAAATAGTGTCTCCATGTACATAAGCAATGTACAACTTCCGTCATCTCTTTCTCATGGACCGTGTATCGCCGCTCCTTATCGTTTAAATTCCGTCTTTCATATGCAATAGGATGCCCTTCTTGCATCAACACACCTCCAATGGCAAAGTCAGATGCATCGGTCTGTACCTCTTACTCTTTGGCATGGTCCGGTAGTGCTAACACCGGTTGTTTGGTGACTTTGGCCTTGAGTCTCTCGAAGGCTTCCAAACACTTTTCATCCCACCTCCATGATCGGTCTTTCTTCAAAAGGTCGGTCAAGGGAGCAGCTATTTTTGAGTATCCTGTGATGAACTTGCGGTAGTAATTCACTAAACCAAGGAATGAACGAAGTTGAGGTACGGTTTTAGGCGCTTCCCATTCTTGAATGGCTTTGACCTTGACCTCATCCATCATAATGCACCCTGACTTCACTCGATTGCCAAGAAACATCACTTGATCTTGGGCAAACGAGCATTTCTCCCATTTGGCGTATAACTCATTCTCTCGCAAGGCTTGGAGAACCAATCTCAAATGCTCCACATGTTCATGCAAGGTGGACGAGTATACGACAATATCGTCAAGGTAAACTACCACAAACTTATCTAAGTAAGGGTGGAAGACCTTGTTCATAAGGGTGCAGAATGTGGTTGGTGTGTTCGTAAGACTAAAAGGCATGACAAGGAATTCATAAGATCCATACCTCGTAACCATGGTGGTCTTCGTCTCATCCCCTTTTGCAATCCTCACTTGCCAATATCCGGACCGTAAATCGATCTTTGAGAACCACTTGGCTCCTCCAAGTTGATCGAACAACTCACCAACAATCGGGATCGGATACTTGTTTCGAACGGTCAACTTGTTCAACGCCCGATAATCTACACACATACTCAATGACCCATCGTGCTTCTTTTGGAATAACACTGGAGCACCGTAGGCGATTTGGATGGTTGGATCATTCCTGCATCAAGCAACTCTTTCAATTGTTTCTGCAACTCCTTTAGCTCGGGAGGTGCCATTCTATAAGGTGTTCGAGATGGTGACAATGCGTCTGTCACTAACTCAATTTTATGGTCCACGTCCCTTTTTTGCGGTAATTTCCCTTGGAGTTCGTTAGGCATCGTGTCTTTGAACTCCTCCAACACTTCTAGGACTTCTTTGGGCACTTCTACTCCCACCTTAGAATCGTCCTCATCTTCCATCACAGCGAAAGCGGCAAAAGTCTCTTCAACTCGCTGGAGGCCTCGATTAAATTGTATAACCGATAACATTCACATTCCGTCTAGTTCCCTTCTAACCAGTATGGCACTAGTTCTCTCGTGATCCAAGATGACCAACGAATCAGAATAGGGAATTATGCATGCACATACCTGATCGAACCATCGTAGTCCTAGTACTACGTCGTAATCGTCAAGGGGGATTACTGAAAAGGAAACCTTTCCGCTCCAGTCTCCGATTTGGGTTTTCACTTCCTTAGCTTCACCGGTCACCGGCTTGGCTTTCGTGTTCACGGACTTGATGGTCCCCCTTGATTGGTTGATGTGGAGGCCAAGTGCCTTAGCCACTCCTTCACGCATGAAGTTGTGGGTTACCCCAGTGTCGACAAGGGCTTTCACACGCTTTCCTTCGATCATCGCCTCAACAAACATTGAACCCCTCTTCGTTCCTTGAATTGGCTCGACAACGCTAGCCTTAACAGCATTGAGAAACCTTAAAGATCCCAGTTGAGCCCCTTCTTCATCATCGGAAGAGTCGGCTCTTTGAACTGCCGCAACTTTCTTCCCTTTGAAAGGACACATGAACTTGAGGTGATTGGTGGCACCACAAATATGACAAGTTCTAGGCTTACCCGTTTCGTCGTCTTGCCATCCAGGATTGTTGTTTGGTTGCCACTTCTTGGGTTGGCGGTCTCCCCCTCCTTTCTCCTTCTTGTCCTTATTGAACTTTTCTCTATCCACAGACGTTTTAAGCTCAATCAGCCTTTCTGCAATCGCAATTGCCTCTGAGACGTTCTGCACTTTCGCCCTTTGTAGTTCTAACTGCGCCCACATCTTTTGGCCATTGACAAAGGTGAATAGTGCCTTTTGTTCGGTTAGACTGGGTAACTCTAGCATCAACTCTTGGAACTCTCTCACATACTCCTTTATGGATTGGGAGTGTGTAAGTTGGCTTAAACGCTTTCGAGCTTCGAAATCTGCGTTCTCGGGGAAAAATTGACGTTTGAACTCGGTCTTGAAATCCACCCATGTTTCCATTCGTAACGTACCTCGTTTAATGTCAGCTTCACGTCTCCTCCACCACAACAATGCCATATCTATCAAGAAAAATGGCACCGTTTGCAACTTGATGCTATCGTCAAGTATGTTGGATGCCTTAAAATATCTCTCCATATTCTATAGGAAGTCGTCCACTTCTCTTGCGCTCCTTGAGCCTTTGAATGAAGTTGGTTTGGGAACATCAATTCGATGAGGTGCCGCACCTCGTAGTTCCCCTCCTCCATTCCACCCAATCTGCCCCTCCAAGCCTTCGATCATCCCCCTTATTTCCCTTTGGAAGTCGTCGATCATGCCTTGGACTTCTCCACGGATTGCTTCGAATACCTCATTCCCGATATCATCAACATTCACTCGAACCATCCTAAGCACTTCGTCTCGAATGCTATGCTTCGAGTTGTTGATAATTCCCATGATTTCGTTCTCCAGCTTTTCACCTTCCTCATCGAGTACCTTCACTCTATCGGCCACCGTGATAAAAACTTCGAGAGCTTCTTGGTGCTCGCTCATGCCTTCCTCAAGCCGGTTCACCCGAGCTTCCATGGCAGCACTTCTCTCGACGGACTTGCCCATCCTAGGAACTTTGCCCGCTAGTTCGACGATCGGAACATTCGTGACATTGGCACTCGAATCCATCTCTTGCAACTTGAGTGCGGAAGCACAACCTTGCTCTGATACCACTTGTCACAGGCTAAAAGTAGATCTGTGTGGCACTAAGTTAGATCGAAGAGATTCTAACTTAGTAAGCCTTTTTGAAACAAGAAAACTCAATGCAAGAATACTTAGAGACAGAAACAAAGCTTTGAGAATAAGAATTATATTCCAATACTTTACAAGGTGTGACTACATGTATTTAAAGGAGATTGTGTAAAATTACAAGTAAAGTATTAAATGCATTAATGATGGATAGGTGGGTGATGGTTAAGGAGAAAACATTAAATGCATTAATGATGGATAGGTGGGTGGTGGTTAAGGAGAAAGCATTAAATGCATTAATGATGGGTAGGTGAAGTGTGGTTTGGGTTAAGTCTTGTTTGGTTCCACTCTTCTCCCTTCTTAGATTTGGGCCATGACTTGGTGGACCTCTACTTCTTTTGATTGGGCCCTCCCACAAATGGGTCGTGACAAGTTGCAGATTTAAGATGGAAGAATCTAAGCAACGATGGATTAAATATCAAACTTAATTAAATGATATTGGTCAACCTCTCTTAATTTATAGGACCCATCTCTATTAATGTCATATATATATATATATATATATATGTCAATTTCCATTCAATTGAAATTAAATGTGACGGATTTTTTTTTCTATTTGATTAATTGTTTTTTTTTCAATTTATTTAGTTTTTAAATAAAACCTTTTTTTATTGAACCAGTCCAAATAAAAATCACATCTAACTGTAGAAAAAAAAATCAAAGTTAGATGATATCATCATTCTAAACCATGACATCCAATCTACTATAATCGCAATTTAACTGTAAACTAATATACATATATTAAAAAAGTTATTGAAGAAATTATTGCAAAAACATGGAGCTTTAATAATAAATATTAATTTAAATAAATATTGTTGAAAAATTAAATTAACCATGTTTAGTATAAATTTTATAGAATAAGATATTTTTTGCAGCATATTTGATTTTAGTGTTAATATTACGTGAATAAGTATTGTATGTAATATTGCAAATTTGCAAAAACCGATTTGCATTGTTTTTGGTAACCATACAGATTTTGTTGGGAGAGATAATGTTAAAATAATGGACTAAAGTCATTTTTCAATATAAAGAATGTTGTTGTGTACTTGTTGCAAATCGTCAATTTATTTGTAGTCACTGGTGAAAAAGGGGTCAAAACCGAGAGTAAAAAATCTCGGTTTTGACCCTATAACTTTCGGTATAGACACATTACCAAAGGTTTTGGTAACTCTCGCCATCCCTCGGTATTGACTCTTTCGTTAAAAACAATTGAGCATTTACCGAGAGATATCGTAGAGTTTTCGGTTTAGATACCTTAGAGTAAAACCGAAAGGTAATTGAAAAACTTTCGGTTTTCCTCTTTGTGGAAAAACTGAGAGTATTAAAAATAACTTTCGGTTTTCTTCAAATGGAGAAAACGGAGAGTTATATGAAAACTTTCGGTTTTCCTCTTCGTGGAAAAACCGAGAGTTTTCAATATCACTTTCGGTTTTCTTCATTTGAAGAAAACCGAGAGTTAAATGAAAACTCTCAGTTTTCTTCTAATGGAGAAAACCGAAAGTAATATTGAAAACTCTCGGTTTTTCCACAAAGACTAAAACCGAAAGTTTTCATATAACTCTCGGTTTTTCTCTTTGTGTAAAAACCGAGAGTTTTCTAATTTCTCTCGGTTTTTCCATTTGAAGAAAACCGAGAGATTTCAATATTACTTTCGGTTTTTTCCCGTAAATTTTTAAAAATGTGCGGATTATTTTGCTCGCAACCAAAACCTGTTCAGCCAAACCAATATATCAATGATAAAAAGAAATGCCACATACATTAAACGATCACATTAAATGATCATTATCATTACAAAATTCGCAACCAAACTAATAATTCAAACAATCTGTTATAAATTCAAATTGACACAACTACTAATGAAAACATGTTTTGAAACGAAACAACCTTAGCTTGTGGGGGGGAGGAGGTGGTTGTTGCCTCATATACAATTCGATTCTCTCCATTCTTACGTTCATCTCTAACTTCTCCCTCTCCATTCTTGTCACAATTTCTTCCTTTTCCGCTTGCATTTCTTCCATTCTGCGCCTTCTTTCTTCATCCCTCTTCTCCAGTTCCTCCAGCTTGAGCTTCATTATTTGATTCTCTTCTAACAATCGCTCATTGTTTCGCTGTGAACTGTTTTCACTTCGACGATCCTCACGAAAGTGTGTGGGCCGGACGCCTGATCCCATTCCGAACACTACCCCGTGTTTTTGTTGTCCGAACACCCTCTCCGTCAATTCAAAATCCGATATTCCCGGTTCGTTACTAACAACCTCCTCCATCTCAACCTGCACAATTGAAATAAAATATTATTTCTATAATAAAAAACTAGGCATATTCAATTCACTTACAATTTTCTCTTGCACGTGTTCGTCCGGGACGGGTGTTGGGTTTTCTTTTGTCGGTTTTGGGGTACGGGTCCTCTTGAATACTTCAATTACAGACGGTGCCCGTCCCATTTCAATCGCCTGTTGAAATAAATGATTTATATAATTAATAACAATCTTTAGATTAAGTTATTACAAATAATGTACTTACCAACTCGTCTTCAATTTGTGCAAACGGTCTACTTCCCGTTCGATGCGGGAATTTCAGCTTCTTCCTATTAATAATATTGGTACGACTGTTTTTCTGTATTTGAAATAAAAAATGAAGTTAGATTAATTAATATCAACTTTTATTTGAATTATGAAACTGTACCTTAAATGTTTCTGTGAAGAAATGGTTGCGACACACAAACTCCCAATCATCTCGATCGTAGTCTGGTGGAGGATTAGCCAGTACCGCCGCCTCGTCTCCTTTGTGGATGCGGATATATGTCTTGTTCAAATCTGACCGCCATCTATCCCATATCTGATTGGCGTGTCCCAATCCGGTCTTTCGAAAAGACTCAATATCACCATTAGTAGCTTCGAACGAATCCTGAAAAAAATAACATCCAAATGTTAAAAATAATTATTTCATGACGTAATGTATAATCAAGTAATAAGTATTACCTTGATAGCAGTCCTCAATTGGTCTGCACTTAAAGCCTTCCAATTTAGAAGACGGTGTGAGACGGCTGCGGGGTCCTGGATAATCAACCCCACATGTCTAGATCACCGTGTTCTTCCCACGTCTGTACCGCCTGGCCTCCCATCCTTCTCTCTAAATGTAAGAGGAATCCTTGTCCCCGCTACCCTCTTAGACAACGCAATATTCTTGTTCTTCCCCCGTCTCTTGCGGGCAAAAGATTCTTCAAAATTATCAAAATCATAATTAGATATGTCAATCAATTGAAACACTAACTAATTTGTAAACGAGTTACATGTCGATGATGGATCGGGAGTGGAACCGTGCTCCTCCTCGTCATCCTCCTCCTCGATAGGCTCCTCGAGACCCTCGTCTTCAGCCTCATCGTCATCCACCATATCAGCAAACGTGCTCTCTATAAACTCTTGGAGCTCCGAAGCCTCAACATCCTCGTCTGTTGGGGGAGCAGTAGCTATCGGGACCACATCAATAGGTGGTTGGTCTCTAGAAGACGATCCTCGGAGCTTTAAGAACTCGGATTGGGCAAGTAGGTTTTGATAGCTTTTATCCAATTTCTTGGGTGTCTTCCTCATACTCTTCCAAGTTGTTTTAGGACCTTCAGACATTCTTAATGCACACCATTAATAAAAATGAGTGAATAATTGAAATAAAGTAGTAATAAGAATGAATATAAAGTAAAAAACATAAATCTACCTAATTAATTAATCTAAACTATATGTTTGTAAACCGTGGTTTTATTTTTGTCACAATCTTCCAACCGGGTCGGGCTGACATATCAGGGGCATAGAATACTTGTTTCGCTTGACTCGCCAATATATACGGGTCTTGACTTTGGGTTTTCAAAATTCGGTTTACATTACACTTACGAAGCCATATTTATCCACTTTCACTCCTAGTTCCCCCGAGTGTGTATCAAACCACTTACACTTGAATAAAACAACTCGTTTGTGAGAATAGTATTGTACTTCGATTATATCCGTTAAAACTCCGTAGTATGACATAGTTTCAGACCCGTTGTACCCCTCAACAACCACCCCACTATTTTGAGTGGTCAAACCTTCGTCGTGTTTTTCTGTACAGAATTTGTATCCGTTTACTTTACACCAAACATACATAGACGAGTACATACTTGGACCTTCTCCTAAGATCTTGAGGTCTCTTGATATGTCGTTAATTTCTGCTAAATGGGCGACCTATATATGTATCCGAAATGAAGTTGTTAAAATGAATAAAAAGAGTTATGATATATGGTTTATAATTTACTCACTCGATGCTTGAAATATGCGGCAAACGTTTCTCCACTAGACTCGTTGTTATAATTTCTGCAAATAGATCGAATATTAAATAGCACACTCTTTAATGCTAATTAGTAACAGAAACATCGAATCTTACATGTAAAAAGGTTCTTCTTCGGGACAATTTTTCAAAATTTAAGAATGAGCTGTCACTCGATCGATATAATCCAAGTTGTATACTTTTCCGTTAGATAGGTCTTCTAACGATGCAAATATTGAAATGCCCGAGATTTCAGGTTGTGCATTTTCTTGCTCTTGTTCCTCCATATATCTGGCACATAAACTAATACTCTCATTAACAAGATAGCTCTCGCTTATAGAGGCTTCGGGATGGTTATTATTCCGCAAATATCTTTTCATTCTACCCATGTAATGTTTAAACGGGTACATCCATCAATACTGAACAGGTCCTCCAAGCAAAGCCTCAAATGACAAGTGAACCGGGAGATGCATCATGATGTCGAAGATTGACGGCGGAAAAATCATTTCAAATTTGCAAAGTGTCAATGTAATATCCATGTACAATTGTTCGAGGTCCTCTTGAATCAACTCTTTGAAGCACAACAACCAAAAGAAACGAGACAAATTTACTAACGCATCATACACATTATCTGGAAGTAATCCACGACTTGCTAAAGGAATAAGATATTCCAATAAAATGTGACAATCATGACTCTTTAATCCCGAAATCTTTTTCTCTTCCAAATTTACACAACCGCCGATATTTGAGCAAAAACCATCAAGCAACTTGAGAACTTTCAAGAAGTTACAAAGACGTTTTTTATTTTCGGATGTCAAAGTGAAAGGCGCTTCTGGATAATGAACAACTCCTTCATCATTTATAGGATGTAACCATGATTTTATGCCTAAGAGTTCTAAGTCTTTACGGGCTTTAGGACCATCCTTAGTCTTCTCTTTCACATTCATTATTGTTTCCAACACGCTATCACATATATTTTTCTCAATATGCATCACATCCAAATTATGTCTCAATAATAGTGATTTCCAATAAGGCAGACGGAAGAAAATGTTAAGTTTGTTCCAATTGTTTCCCCGCGTTTCATGATATATCTTGGTTCTCTTGCTCAGATCCGCACTAAGAATTATGTCTTCTAGGTCTCGTGCTTGCTCGTAACTTTCTTGCCCCGTTAACAATCTAGGGGGATCTCTATAATCAGTTCGACCATCAAACGACTCTTTATCCCTTCTGTATTTGTGCTTCGGTGAAAAAAAAGCGTCTATGACCCAAGTAACATTGTTTGGAACCATGAACCAATCGAAGAGATACTATGTCGTTGTTACAACAAGGACAAACGAATTTACCTTTCGTACTCTAGCCTAATAAATTCGTGTAGGCGGGAAAGTCGTTAATGGTCCACAACAATGTCGCTCACATGTTAAAGTATTGCGAGGTGTGTGCATCAAACGTTTTCACACCTGTTTGCCACAATTCATGCAACTCTTCGATCAATGGCTGGAGAAATATGTCAATTGCATCTCCTGGACTCTTTAGACTTGGAATTAACATAGATAAAATGAAATTGCTAGAATCCATGCAAGTCGTGGGTGACACATTATAAGGAACGAGAATAACCGGCCAAACACTGTATGATTTTTTCCCATTTGCAAATGGTTGAAACCCATCGCTTGATAAACCCAGTATTACGTTTCGAGGTTCTGAAGCAAAATCTGTATAATTTTCATCAAACGTCTTCCAAGTTAAGGAATCAGCGGGATGTCTCAACGTATCACTATCAACTCTTCCTTCTTTATGTCATCTTATCATTGAAGCCGTTTTTGAGGACATGTATAGTCTTTGCAGTCTTGGTATTAAAGGGAAATATCTCAACACCTTTTTTGGAATGAATTTCCCATTTTGCTTCTCTCGAACTGTCCCACTTGTTTGGTCGACTTTTCATCTTGAAAGACCGCAAACTCTGCAAGAATCTTCATTTATGTCGTCCTTTCAAAATAGCATACAGTTGTTCTTACATGCGTCTATCTTGTCATATTTAAGCCCGATATCAGTAATGAATTTTTTACTTTCGTAGTATGAGTTTGGCAATTGAGCGTTAATCGGTAATATGTAGTCTTTAAGCAGACGCAGCAACATATCGAACGAAGAATTCGTCCATTGACATACATTTTTTATGTGAAGTAGTTTCAGTAGTGCCGATGATTTCGTTATTCGAGCACCTTCATACAATGGACGTTTGCAATCATCAAGCAATTTATAAAATCTATGCGCATCTTCGAATGGTTCATCGTTGCTCGGGACGTCATTAACGTTGGGGAACATATCGTTTATAAATTCGTGCATATAACGTTCTTCATTGACCTCTTCATTAATTGTATTATTCATCTCATGTCTCGCATCGTTGAATTTCGGCACCGCATCCTCCGACTGATCATCGTCATCATCATCATCTAAGGCATCGGCATCTTCATCGACATCGTCATTAACCACTTGAGTAGTACGTCTCTTTTCTCCATGAAAATACCAATACTCATAATGAACATTTATTCCATAAATTATGAGGTGAGTCTTCACTTCGTCTATTTCCATAAACGGCGTGTTCAAGCATTTCACGCAGGGACATTTCACGGTTTGTCGGGATGTATTCCTAAGAGCATACTCGAGGAATTTGTCAACGCCTTCCTCGTCATCTGGATGATCTCGACGTAAGGCCATCCAGCTTTTATCGTGTACTTCCATATTTCTAATAAAATGGAAAACAACCCGCATTATTATTTACTTAAATATGTCTAAATTAATTTGGCTTACATAATGCTAACATAATTTCTATCTAATCTATCTAACATTATTTCATTCATACACATTTCAAAGCAATCAATTATAATCCAACATAATTTTATTCATACACAATTCATTCCATATAACAATTATAACCTACAATCAAATCTAATTCAAACCCAATCTAATCCAACATAATCTAACATAATCTAACAAACATAATACATAATCTAACATAAATCAAATCAAACAGAAATCTAACTTAAATCTAACATGAAAAGCTAACATAATCTAACATAAATCAAACATGATACCTAATCTAACATAAATCAAATCAAACATAAATCAAACTTAAATCTAACATTAAAGCTAACATAAATCTAATATTAAACTAAACATAACCATATAATAAACCAACAAGAACTAACCTTGCACAAAAAGAGCAACGAAGAAGAGCAGCGGATGTAGATTGACGGGCGAGCAAGGGTCGGCTGAAATTCGTAATCCAAACCTAATAACAATAAATTACACTCAAATCAAACCAATCACAATCAAAACAAAATCAAACCAAAACATAAATTAAACAACATCTAACCTAAATCAAACCTCAATTAAACCCAAATCAAACCAACCACAATCAAACCAAAATAAAACCAAAACCTATATTAAAAAAAATCTAACCTAAATCAAACCAAATTTAAACCCAAATCAAACCAACCAAAATCAAACCAAAATCAAACCAAAACCTAAATCAAACCTCAATTAAACCTAAATCAAACCTCAATTTAACCCAAATCAAAGCAACCAAAATCAAACCAATAACACAATCCAATACAATTTCTAAACTTTTTAAACAAAAATATAAACCTAATCTAACAATAATCCAACATAATCTAAGCAAAAACAAAATCCAGCAACCAATTTCAAAAACCTAATCCAAATCTGAATCCAAAACCAAATCTAAAATCAATTCCAAATTTTAATCCAATAACCTAATCTTAAACTTATAACCTAATTTAACAATAATATATACATAATCTAACAATAATCAAACCTAATTGCAAAAATCTAACAAGAATCTAACAATAATCTAACCTAATTGCAAAAATCTAACAAGAATCTAAAATTAATCTAACCTAATTGCAACAATCTAACAATAATCTAACAATAATCTAACCTAATTGCAAAAAAAATTAAAAACTAACCTTGCAGGGCGGCGGCGGCGGCGGCAGAGGGGATTCTTCAAGTGTCGGCGGCGGCAGGGCGATTCTTCCAAAGCGTTCGGTGGTCTTCGGCAGGGCGGCGGCGCGGCGTCTTGGTCTTCGGTGGTCTTCGGCAGGGCGGCGGCGCGGCGTCTTGGTCGTCGGGGAGAGAGAAGCGGGGCGGGGGAGATGAGAGGAGAAGAGAGAAAGTAAATCGGGAAAGAAGAAGAGAAAGAGGCGTTTTTTATTTTTATTCGGTCATTTCCGAGAGTTTTATATACAACTCTCGGTTTTGACCCTTATTAAACCCCGAGAGTTTTATATAAAACCTTCGGTTTTAATAAGTGTCAAAACCGAGAGTTGTATACAAAACTCTCGATCTTCAGAAGTATAAAACCCGAAAGTTTTATATAAAACTTTCGGTTTAGATGGATATTTCCGAATGTTAATTATATAACTTTCGGAATTATCACTTCCTAATTTGTTAAATTCTTTGGTTTCTCACCTTCTAATGACCTTTAACAGCATTAATTTAACACATTTGATATCTTTAAAATATTGCACAATCCATATGATCAAACATTACACACATTCATAAGATAATCAAACATAAACATTCAAATACACTTCTCTATAATAATCAAACACAATCATAAACATTTTAACATAAAACACAATATTAATTTTTAAAATATAACCCACACTTGATTATATTAGTTAGGAGTCTATATTGGAAAGAAAAAATACTTTAATTTAAAAAATTGAGAAATGTAAAAACCGAAAGTTATATAATTAACTTTCGAAAATAACCATCTAAACCGAAAGTTGTATATAAAACTCTCGGTCTTCAGAAGTATAAAACCCGAAAGTTTTATATAAAACTTTCGGTTTAGAGGGATATTTCCGAAAGTTAATTATATAACTTTCGGAATTATCACTTCCTAATTTGTTAAATTCTTTTGTTTCTCACCTTCTAATGACCTTTAACAACATTAATTTAACAATTTGATATCCTTAAAATATTGCACAATCCATATGATCAAACATTACACACATTCATAAGATAATCAAACATAAACATTCAAATACAATTCTCTATAATAATCAAACACAATCATAAACATTTTAACATAAAACACAATATTAATTTTTAAAAACAAACCCGCACTTGATTATATTAGTTAGGAGTTAAGATTAGTGGGTTAAAAACAAAATAATTTAACAAATTAGGAATTGTTAAAACCGAAAGTTATAACATTAACTTTCGGTTTTTATGTGTATTTGCGAAGGTTTTAAATAAACCTCTCGGTCCTGACCTTAAACAGAATGTTTTGGGAAGTGTTAAAACCGAAGGTTTATTTGAAAACCTTCGGTTTTCGCCCTTCCCCATACTTAGAAAATTTTCAGATTTTTTTAACTTAGGGTCAAAACCGAATGTTTTCAAATAAACCTTCGGTTTTTACCCTTCCCCATACTTAGAAAATTTTCAGATTTTCTTAACCTAGGGTCAAAACCGAAGGTTTATTTGAAAACCTTCGGTTTTTACCCTTCCCCATATATAGAAAATTTTCAGATTTTTTTAACCAATGGTCAAAACCGAAGGTTTTCAAATAAACCTTCGGTTTTTACCCTTCCCCATACTTAGAAATTTTTTAGATATTTTTAAACAGGGGTCAAAACCGAAGGTTTATTTGAAAACCTTCGGTTTTACCCTTCCTCATAATTAGAAAATTTTCAGATTTTTTTAAACAGGGGTCAAAACCGAAGGTTTTCAAATAAACCTTCGGTTTTTACCCTTCCCCATACTTAGAAATTTTTTAGATATTTTTAAACAGGGGTCAAAACCGAAGGTTTATTTGAAAACCTTCGGTTTTTACCTTTAGAAATTTTTTAGATTTTTTTAACCGAGGGTCAAAACCGAAGGTTTTCAAATAAACCTTCGGTTTTACCCTTCCCCATACTTAGAAATTTTTTAGATTTTTTTAAACAGGGGTCAAAACCGAAGGTTTATTTGAAAACCTTCGGTTTTTACCCTTCCCCATACTTAGAAAATTTTCAGATTTTTTTAAATAGGGGTCAAAATCGAAGGTTTTCAAATAAACCTTCGGTTTTTACCCTTCCCCATACTTAGAAATTTTTTAGATATTTTTAAACAGGGGTCAAAACCGAAGGTTTATTTGAAAACCTTCGGTTTTTACCCTTAGAAAATTTTTAGATTTTTTTAACCGAGGGTCAAAACCGAAGGTTTTGAAATAAACCTTCGGTTTTCACCCTTCCCCGTACTTAGAAATTTTTTAGATTTTTTTAAAGAGGGGTCGAAGGTTTATTTGAAAACCTTCGGTTTTTACCCTTCCCCATACTTAGAAAATTTTCAGATTTTTTTAAACATGGGTCAAAACCGAAGGATTTCAAATAAACCTTCGGTTTTTACCCTTCCCCATACTTAGAAATTTTTTAGATTTTTTTAAATAAGGGTCAAAACCGAAGGTTTATTTGAAAACCTTCGGTTTTTACCCTTAGAAATTTGTTAGATTTTTTTAACCGAGGGTCAAATCCGAAGGTTTTCAAATAAACCTTCGGTTTTGTCCATGCTTTTTTTTTAAAAAAAAGGTGAAAAGTAAACAAAAATAAAATAATTCATTAACAACATATTAAAACCAAACCAAACATAATAATAATAATTCATGAATATTAAAACAAAACACATAAAAATATTGTCATCGTTCGTACGGAAAAACTAATAAACACATAATTAATCTAGAAATTATTAGATGGGGTGGGAGGAGGGGGTGGTTGATTCAGTCGACTCCTCAACAATACAAGTTCATATTCGAGATTCTCTAATCTTTGGGCCATTTCAGCCCTGTCCGCTTTAATTTCACTCAGCAATCGGCCTCTTTCCGCATCCCTCAATCGGATTTGCTCCATTTCCAGCGTCATCTGTCTCACCTCTTCCTCACGTGCCGCAATTTTTGCTTGTGCTAGCAAATTCTGGTAACACGGAGGCAGTTTCTCCGGTGTACGCCGAAGACTATTCCATGAATCACTCATCCTAAATGCATTTCAGATATATGTATATATATATTAATCAAACAAAATAACCGTAACCTAAATCTAATATATATAACTTCAATCAAACAAAATAACAAAACTAACATATATTTAACAAACTAACCTAAATCTAATCTAAATAATAACGTATAGACAAATCTAAATCAATGAAACAAAGAAATAATTTAAACTAACCTAAATCTAGATAATATATATAAACTTAAGAAATCTAAATCTAATAATAAAAAAAAAAAAAACAAATGAAACAAACCTGAACGAGAGAAGAGAAGAACCGGCGTGGAGGAGGCGGCTGCGGCGCGGGAGAGAGAGAAAGGGGAGGGTGGAATGAAAAAGAGAAGGGTTAGGGTTTGTATTTATAGAGGTAGATGCTGAAGGTTTTCATATAACTTTCGGTTTTGATATTAGTCAAAACCGAAGGTTTATTAAAAACCCTTCGGAAATAACCATTACCAAACTTAGAATTATTTTTAATTGAGCCAAAACCGAAGGTTTTACAAAAACCTTCGGATAAGAGAATTTCAAAAAAGGTAAAACTGAAGGTTCTTTGAATATCCTTCGCAATTAAAAATCCCCGGGATTTCAAAACCGAAGGTTTTTGTAAAAACCTTCGCAATTAACCCACATCCAACACTTAGAATTTTTTTTGGTTTTTTGGGAAGGTAAAAACCGAAAGTTCTATAAAGAACTTTCGGTAATAATTAATAAACCCGAAGGTTTTACACCCCTCTAAAAATCTATTTTTAATACCGAAGGATTTGTTCCTCTCGGGAGTATTTAGGAGAGTTTTATAAAACCTTCGGAAAGAACCGTCGGTAAAGGTCGATTTTTTACTAGTGAGTGTTACTACAATTAATATAAAACTATTTTTTTTCTTTTTTAAATTGAGACATATAAAAATGTAATAATTCTTTTTTGACAAGCTTAATCTCATAGTATAACTCTTCCGCTCACTTTAAAATTCCATCAATATCTATTCTTGATTGCATCAAAACAAGACGGTTGTTGCAAAATACTGGGAAATAGAGGAATGGAGGATACGTTTCTTTTCCCTCCTGGAAATGCAGAAACATTTGAAATGTTTGGTTACCAACAATTGATGTGTTTCTATGGAAAAGTATATAGAACAAGCTAATCTAGCTATAATATTTTTTTTGGTTGGCTGATCTTTCATGAAGCCTTGAATGTTGAAACAAAGCTTATGATAAAAGAAATTTATTTGGCTAGTAGGTACAACTTGTGTTAAAAAACAAATGAAACTACATGTTCCATCCTATTTTATATTGAGTAACTTCTTGGAAAGTTTGAGTTTGGGAGATCATAAATCTGATCTCGTTTGAATTATTCTAAATAACCCAAAATTCTTCTTTTTCTAATGGGTTGACTTCGAAACATCGATTGAGGACTAGAGACTTAAAAACCTATTTTATCATTTTTTTTCAACATAAAGCCTATGTTCTTCCTTCTCATTTTCAGTTTCCTTGTTTTTGTGTTTTCTTCGGCGACGATAGTGATTTTTGCATTTTACATTTAAATTTTCTTCACACGATGTTTCGTTAGTGTTTTGTAGACATAGCTTCTTTCACCACTATCGGCGATTTCTCATCGAAATTTGTCTTTTGGTTCTATCGTTGATCATTATCGGGATTAGGACTAATCACAAAAAAAAAATAGATAGTTATTTACCTGGTTTGGACACATTTTTCTTCATCCATGGTTGTGGCCACTTGATTTTCATTATCTGTGATAACTATTTCATGCTCAGTAGTATGAGAAATTGTGAAATTAAGCATATCAAGTTCTGCTTCGCTGGAAAATTACATTTAAACCAATTTTCTTTTGTTAGTTCTTAATTTAATTGCTTGATATTAAATGAAATCTTCATAGACGAAATACAAATAAATATGCACCGAATTCGAGGAAAAAATTATAATAATTAAGAAGCAGCGACCAAAAAAATATCTCATGGTAGATATATAATAAATATTGATCCCATGGTGGAATAATTAAATTTGTCTTATTGATTACATAAAGATTAAAAGATGGCACACTTGGATATATGGGCCTGTATGAAATATAAGTCTTACTTTATTTATTTATTTATTTATTTGTTGCAATATATACTATCACTTAATATAAGGAACACATTCATTATGATCAAATGAGAACCGAATTTTGAGTGGCTTAGGAACAAACAAAAATATTTTTCTTTTTTTATTTAATTTGTATAATAAATTGAAAACACATGATATTATATAATAATTTTATATTTAAATAAATAAAAAAAATAATTTAGATATAATAAAATTAATAAGGTTAGGGTTCAATTCAGTAAATAGTGTATTTTTGTTTATTTAATTTTAGGGAGAACACCCATGAAGTAATAATTATACTTTTACAATCCTTATAAATAGTAGAAAATTTATCAATTTTCAAATCAATTATTATATATATATATATATATATATATATATATTTATATATATATATATATTTATATATATATATATATATTCCACCTTTGTATGGGATCTTTAGTTTATCAGTGACATGACTTTTAATAATTTTTATTTTTTTAATTATTGTATGTTTTTTAATTAAATGTAATTACAACAACAACAACAAAAAAAAAAAAAAAACTAAAAATAGGAGACCATACCAAGTGGGTTTTAGGGTTTAGGTTGTTAAAAAAAAGGAGATCATTGATCATATATTTTGGAGATTGACGGTTTTTTTATCCATGATTTGGGATAGATTTTTTTAGATCCACATGTCCTCTTATTTTCCTGAATAAATGTTAAGACAAAAAAAAAAAGATTTGGTGTTGTTAAAGCCATTTCTGATAGGTTCTCTTTCAAATATTTTTAATGAAAGTGTTTTTTAGGTACAATTTTAATATCATATTTGAGCGAAATTACGTCTCTTTCAAAGTGAAGGTGGTTTCCAATACTCAACCAAATTGGACCTTGGGTTACAACTGGACAATTTCTTAGAAATAAAAAAAAATCACTTGTAAGGTGTTTATTTTATTTTATGTTCGTTGTTTCTGGATTTTGATAATTTGAATTATGTGTATATTATTATGTTATAATTAAGACAAGTGTTTATTATGTTTATTTAATACAAAATTATTTTTTTAACAAAAATTGTATCAAATTTAAATTAAATAAAATAATTAATAAAAAGATTAAAATGTCACATTAAAAATTATTGTTTATCATATTTAATCCTTCGTATAGATAAATATAAAAAAAACTAATCATTGTAAAAAAAATTAAATAGAATATTTATAAATGAGTGTTAAAAGTTTTTTTTAGTTTTGAAATTTAATATTACAGTTCACTTTCATTTAAAACTTTTAAAGAATAAATTCGAATCAATAATCTTAAATCTCTTAAATTCGACTTTTATAATTATTTATTAAGTTAAATTTCATACTTTTTTTTTATACAGATTCATTCATAGCACCTCAAAATTATATATATTTATATTTTGCCTTTTTCATATGTAATAACATAATCCAAGAACAGAACCCTTGATAAAATTAAATCACCATAAAAAAATATAAAAAAACTCAAATAAAATAATTATAATAATAACACCAATAAAAGGTGAGAATTAAAAAAACTAATAATACCATTTACTAGTCATTTCAATATTTCTTTCAACTCTAATTCATCCAATTAAAAGCTTTTTCATTCCTTTTAAGATTTCATTTTCTTGGTTGACATATCCTCTCCACTACAAAACTAAACTACGGTCTTTTCGTCACAAGTTGAATAATTAAGTTTATTGGATTCTTAAATTTTATATTTTGAACAAATCGTTAATGGGTGAACTATTTAAGGAACACTAAATATAGTTTAATTAAGAGTTTTTCAATACTATTATCCCTATATAATTTTTGAATCAAAGTAAGCCATAAAATTCTAAAAGATCTTTATTAATTTAGAACTCCATAATAAAACAGAGGTGACAGTAGCATCATATTATTATATAGATATAAAAGCATGAACTTTCACTCACACACAACCATGAATGCCTTTTCTTATTCTTTCTTAATTATTACTACATGGATTTTGCTAACAGCTAGCTCACCACTCGGCTCAACCTTCACGGCTTGGCTCCCCCAACATCAGCTTGAACCGCCTCTCCTAGGTAAGAGCAACACCTGTTACAACTACGTAAACCTCTGTTGCAACACCCGTACCGACATCCTCCACCGCGACCGCCGCCATTATTATTTCCTCTTCTCCAACCGCCGCCATTATTATTTCCTCTTCCTCCTCCCCAACCGCCGCCATTATTATTTCCTCCTCCTCCCCAACCGCCGCCATTATTATTCCCTCCGCCGCCATTATTATTTCCTCCTCCGTACTGATCCTGGGCTGCACGATTTCATTAAATTAGTATATAGTTTGAATTATTTAAATAACTCAACTACTTAAATCATCTTACTTTTATAATAATTTATTTATTCATTAAAATATTTAAATGTCTTTTATTTTAAATTATTATTATTTTTATTATATACATTAAATTTTTTTACTAAAAACAATTAATACTTTTCAAAATCATCATCTCTTTATTCAATAATCTAATTCAAACAAACCATAAGAGCTTGTTTGATATTTAGGGTGCTTAAGTTTTTTAAAGAGTTTTTTATCTCAAACCTATTAATTACTTATTGCTCTAACCACTTCTTTTATTTATTAAAATACTTAAATGATCTTTTATTGAGAGATTTTTTGAGAGATCTTTAGATGGGTCTTTTTTTTTTATATAAATTCAATCATAATCAGTTTTTTTTTATCACATCTCTTATTTATAAAATCACTCAAATTATTAATAAAAATACTAAAATATTATCTATTAAAAATAAATAAATAAATTTATCATTAGTTATTAATAATCTTGAAGTTTTTTTACCAAAAATATATATATCTGCTAAAAAATTATATTTTCATCGAATCTTTTCAAATAAACAAAATTTATTTACATAAACGAAATCAGAGAAGCTCTAAATATTGAATGTTTTTGTTTAGGTAGAAAGAAGCTTACTTTCAGCCAAATCTTTGGTGGCTGCATGAGAAACAAAGGCTAGGAGGAAGATAGCCAAAAGGCCGATCAAAACAACTGCTTTGGAATTCATTTTCTCTTGTTATTATTGAACTCACTCACTTACTATTTGAAGGTGTGTGAGAAAAGGTTGTTCATGTTCGCGTTTATTTATAGAGCCTGCATTATTGAAAATTTACTATTTTCATATATGGTGTATTATGGGCTCAAGGAATTATTTAATGTTCACGTTGTACAGTTGGAAGACATTTAATTTCTCTGATATGGTTATGGGGACATTAGTACATGTTCTCAGCAGTGTATTTATTGGTCACCTTTAAGGACTGATATTTCATATATTAATTAAAGATATTTCATAGATGGGGAATACCATTTCAAACTCTAGGCATGGGAGATGTAGCTACTCGAGAAACTTTCTATCCATTAGACCAATTAAAATATTTGTAATTTAATATTTTAATTAATTTTTTAAAGAAATATAATAAATAATTTGAAATTAATAAAAGAGTTTAATTATATATATATATATATATATATATATATATATATATATATATATATATATATATTATTTATAATTGTTAAAATTAAGGATAATTCTTAAATAAATTATCTTTAACAGTAATTATTTTTTAATTTTTTAATAAGATTAAAAAATCTAATTTAAATATAAATTTATTTATAATAAAATTTATTTAAAATAATTGTTTAAATATTTATAATAAATACCAATTAAATCACATAAATAATAATAATTTAGAAAAAAATATTTTAAGAAATGTAAATAGTTCTAGATTATTATTTATAATATATTATTAAAATATGTAATGAGTTTTAAAAAATATTATGTATTTATTCTAACAAATTTTAATAATTTCTATATAATTTTAGTTTGTGTTTAATTGATAAATGTTTTCTTATTTATGAGGATTTCATAATATTTTGAAAAAATATTATATGTTTTAAAAATATATTATAAATAAAATTATATATACTTAAAATTATTAATCTTTTTAAAAGATTTCAAATTAAAATTATTGTCTCATTTTTATAAGGTTAAAATTAATCGGAAAAACACAAATAAAAATAAAATTGTCTAAGAGCTCAAATGTTCTCATTTCAATTCCTTACTATAATACTGAAAAAAAATAATGAAAATAACACAAGCAATCGATCTAACAAATAAAAGAGTTTATCCATAATATCAAACATGTATGTTATTGACTTTTTTTTCTAGCTTTTTTACAAATTTGTCTTAAAAAACTACTTGTCCTTTATTATTATATATTTTATTAAGTGGAGACTCGTATATGTAAATGAGTGAATAAACACTAGAATTATAATGTACTCGAAGTCCTGAAATCAAGTTTTACATGCAGATATTTGAAAAAAAAAATAACTTGGTTGAATATAGTAATTTGTTTTCCTCATAACAATTTTATTAACTAACTAATTAATATATAACAATTAGCTTAGATATTATACTAATATATCATATGTGATTTAGTTAACACTAGATATTATTCTGATTATTTAATTGTATTTTTTTTAAAGCATGTGCTAAGTGTTCTTATAAGTTATTTATCTTTTTTTATTATTAATTTTTTTCCAGTCAAATTATCAAATTATTATCTCTCATAATTAAGATTCGCATAATATTTAGAACCAATTCCCAAACTAACCGTTTGACGTTCAACTTCTCAAACTAACCTACTTTGTTAATTCATCCTCAAACTAATCTACTTTACTATTCAAACTCAGTTTTCTTATTTATTTTTATTTTTTTAATTTATTTATATTTAAACTTATTATTATTATTATTATATTTAAATTAATCTTTTTTTATTAAAATCTTTTTTTATAAATTAGTTTATTTATATTTTGATGTATATAATTACATTATTATTTATATTATGAATTATTATTAAGATTGGTATAATCTTTAACTGACAATAATAATCTTATACAAATGTAATTTATTTAATAATCAATATACACATAAAATTATCAATGTTTTATTAATAGTAAGTAATAATTTTTTTGAAATTCAAATCTAGAGCGTATTTGATGAAAGGGTTATTGGTATTTTATGTTGTTTTTTTTCAAATAACCCTTTTTGACCAAATGATGTAAAAACTCAATTTTAATTTTTTTTTTCCAATTTTATCTTTCTTGGTTCTCACTTTCTCCCCCTCTTCTCTTCTCTTCTCTTCTCTTCTCTTCTCTTCTCTTCTCTTCTCTTCTCTTCTCTTCTAATAAATTTAACATTTTCTCGATTAATGGGAAAGAGAATTTTGAAGAAATGAC
Organism: Impatiens glandulifera; assembly: GCF_907164915.1. Classification (NCBI taxonomy): domain Eukaryota; kingdom Viridiplantae; phylum Streptophyta; class Magnoliopsida; order Ericales; family Balsaminaceae; genus Impatiens; species Impatiens glandulifera. The sequence continues at coordinate 14,396,609 of NC_061868.1, forward strand.
GTGGCACAATTTAATTGCCCGAAAAAATAATAAATTTTTTTTTATATTCTATCTCTCCTCACTTTTTATCTTTTTCTTAACCTGTAATATAATGACACATTATTCTCCCCTCATTCGTTCTCCGAAATTCTCTCCCTTATCACTCTTAATTAATAAGCCAATAAACAAATAACCTATCTTTTCATTTCATTATTTTATTTCTTCATTTAAACTATTTCTTCTCCCTTCTTTTAATTCAAATTAAAGAATATTAAAAATATCAATATATAGTTTTAATATTCTATAATTGAAATATAGGTTTATTGAAAGATTTGTTTATATATTGTGAGTGGTTATAATATATTTTCTAATTACATTATAATATTTTTTATTTTATTAAATTGATAAAATTATTAACTTAAATTAATTAATATATTTATTTAGAAGGATGATTTAGAATTAATTTATATAAAAATGTTGAATAATATTTTTATAAATATTTAATCTATATATGGTATATTTATAAATTAATTAATATTTTTTATTCAAATATATTAACTTTATTTTTTTTAGTATAATTATTTATTTATTTGAATTATTTAAAATTTCAATGTTATAGATAATACGATAGGTTAAGTTGGATTTATATTAGGTTTTAATTTTTATTTAAGATAATTAATAAAAATTAATATTAAATTTAATTAAAATATAGTTTTATTTAATGATAAAATTATTTAATTTAATGGTTAATATAATTTTTGAGTTTTGGAATAAAAAATGAATTTTATCCCAATAACAAGCCCCTAATAGATTAGATAGAAGGATAACACTAGTGAAATAATTAATATTAATTTTTTTATTTATCAGTTATAATGTTAAATTGTAAAGGAAAGTTATAGTTGTGGTCATTCAACATTAAAACAAATATAGTTTAAAATATATAATACTTATTTATGTGGTGTTTTTATTATTATTAATAATATTATTGTCATAATAACCTAATTAATATGATTGTTTTAAGGTTAGATTAACGGTAATAATTGTAAATGTTATTGTTAGATCTAAGACAATAGTAGAAGGGATTGAATATTGTATTTCTATTTTTTTACTTAAATATTTTAATCCTGTTAAGAATTGAAAATTTATTTCTATTCTAGGACAACAAATTCTTGAACGGTTTCAAGTGCAAAAAATATTTGTAAGATTTGAATCGACAAATATAAGAATGAATGAAGAAATAAAAAGAGAACACGAGATTTTATAAATGTTCAAAGATAAAAAGCTCATATATAACTCATCTTTTGTTTTCAGAAGAATTCTACTAAAAGATTTTGATTTGTATAAACGCTACAGAAACCTACTCATATCATAGGTCTTAACACTTATTTGTCTGAACTTCTAGCTCTTCATAATATATTGTTGAATAAACGACTATTTGTTTAACTTATACAAGTAAAATGATTATCTAATAATACAAAAGATTATCGCTCAACGTATATGATCTCGTGTGTGCGCAACGTAGTGACTAGCGAAGAACGAATCAATGACCCGAGAGCACTAACCCAAAGATTTCACGGTTGTTCTCTAATGACTTTTGTACTTGAGACATGGCAACGATCGAATTCATTTTGTCGATACGTGGTAACGGTACGTTTTTCGTATGTCTATAGTACAAAATTTTAATGCGTAAATAATTGAAATATTCGTTTATCGCTTTAAATGTCATAACCAGGGAGAGCCACTTCTAGGGATAACCGGATTATGACCCGGAGGGATTCATCCACCTAATAATAATATATACTATCTGATATATATTAAATAAATAATATGGTATATAATTAAATAATTCATCCACCTATATACTCAACTTGAGGCGCACCAACCATAATAATATATTTATATTATATAATATGATAAGTAAATAATTTTTAATTTATTATTTAATTTCTAAATAAATAATCTAACTTAATAATATATAATCTATCGATTCATAATAAAAAAACTCATAACTTATTCATTCCTAATTAAACTCAATTACCTATTATTAAGCTATATATAATTTATTCTGTTTAATTAAAAAAATATATCTCTAACAATAATAGTTTATACTAGTTTGAAAGATTTTTTTTTTCTTTTTCCATAATATATAATCTATTCATTCCTAAATAAAAAGTCCATAACTTATTTTTCCTAATTAAACTTAGTTACCTACCATTAAGCTAGCCGTATATAATTTATTCTATTTAATTAAAAAATATATCTATTTTTTCTTCATTTTTGGGAATTTTTAATGAAATAACGCCTAATCGTTTTTCCAATATATATATATATATATATATATATATATATATATATATATATATATATATATATATCCCTAAAAATAATAGTTTATACTAGTTTGAAAGATTGATTTTTTTTTTCTTTCTCCATAATATATAATTTTTCCATTCCTAAATAAGAAGTCCATAACTTAATCATTTCAAATTAAACTCAATTACCTACAATTAAACTATATATAATTTATTCTTTATAATTAAAATAAATATGTCCCTAACAATAACAATAATAGTTTATACTAGTTTGAAAGATTGAATTTTTTCTTTCTCTATTATTTGTAAAGCTAAATTGAAGAACCGTATTCTTGCGGCTTAAATTAAAATTCATTCACTCAATAGGTTTGTATCTTAACTTTTTTAATTTTAAATTCAGAGAGAAAGAGAAAAAATAATATTCTATATTTTTATAAACTAGCTTCAATAGTAAATGTTTATTAATTATTACTCTCAAAGCTTTTTGTGAGGCTTCCATAGTAAATGTATATTTTTGTGAAGCGGTGAGAAGATTATCGACTTTCTTCCATAGTAAATGTTATTTTTTTTTATCTTTGGCCTAAGATATTTATTCTTTTATCTTAAGTATTTTTTTTTTGATGTCATACTTTGTTTCGTTGTGCTTAAACGATTCTTATTTTTTTCATATTTCATTACTATTTAAAAAAAATATTGTTTTATATTGGTTTGTATGAAAAATATTTTAGCTCGGGTAGATTTAAAATTCTAGCTCCGCCCTTGGTCAAAGAAGAGAGCTGGTTGTACTCAGCTGATGATCAGCTTTGCTAATGAGCTACTTTATTGATAGCGAACTCAGTTGATGATCAACTCTGCTTATGAACTACTCTACTAATAGAGAACTCAGTTATTGATCAGCTCTACTGATGAGCTACTTTGCTAAAAGCGAATGGTCAGCTGATGGTAACTCTTCTGTTGGAGAACTCTGCTGATGGAGAATTTATGTTGAGTTTGTTGGGTTTTGTTTGGACTTCCAACTATGAAAAAAGTCCAATAGGGATTCAAGTTAACTTTTAATTTATTAAGGGTATTATAGTATTTTAAAGGGTTATGTTATAACATAATTGCTCTAGTATTTAAAGAGCGACAACCGTCGTTAAGAAGCAGAAGTCAAAAATTAAAAGAGAGGAAGAAAGATAAAATCTCGTACCAGATTTTCACATAAAGTCGCGCATGGTTCATCAAACTAACGATTGGAGATTCAAACGAAGTCCGATTGCGTTGAGATTTTGTCGAGAGATTGGTAACTCATTCCTCTACATTTTCAACAGTCGGATCAATGTTTGGACGTCTCAAAATTTGTTTTTTTAGGATTAAAGGTTTTTCCTAATTTGATTTATTTTATTTGACTTGTTTGGGACGAAAAAGTTGTATCTTTTTGGTTATGCATTTTTATTTTTCTGCGGTATTAAAAAGTTGTTATATCTTGATTGTATTCCTAACTTTGATTATAATGAAGTTTGAACTGGACGTTAAGTCCCATTGTTTTACTCATTGATTTGAGATGGTTTTCCACGTAAAAATATTGTGTGTGCATTGGGTTATTTATTTTTGCTTTTACTTGTGCTTTATTTGCTCATAAGTTTTTCAATCAAGTAGGGAATAAAATATATGTTTTTCCCAACACTCAACTGATAGCGAGTCTGTTGATGGCAAGACTCTTGTTAGCGAGTCTTCAGTTGATGGCAACTCTGTTGTTTGAGCAACTCTACTGATAGAAACTCTAGTGTTAGCGAGTCTTTAGCTGAAGGCAACTCTGATGTTGGCGAACTCTGCTGATGGAGCAACTCAGCTGATAACGAGTCTGCTGATGGCAAGTCTGCTGTTAACGATTCTTTGATTTTACTTGTGCATGATCACATTTTTAAACTTAGTTTTATTCATTCATCAAAACCACATGTTCGTTTTAATTATCCTAATTTCATTTTAATCGATTAAAACGTTTTTCATAATTTAACTTATTTTAACGATTTTTCTTTTTAACTTAATTTAACAATTTTTTCCTTTTTTTATTTAACAATTTTCACTTTAATTTAATTTAACAATTATATATATATATATATATATTAATTATCTCGGTTCATCATATATTTCAAACAAATTTTATCAAATTAATATAATAATATATAATTTTTTTGATAAGTTATAATTTATAATCCTTACCGTAAACTTTTGAGATTATGATATAAATTATTATTATTATGATTGTGAGTTTTATAAATAATGTATAAATTTTATATATTATGATATAAATAATATATGATTTTGTTTTTAGGTTAGAATCTATAATTGTTAAACTAAACTTTTGACATTATGATATAAATTATTATTATTATTATTGTTATGAATTTATAAATAATATTACATATTTTACTATAAATATATTTCAATACATTTATAATTAAAAAAAAAAAAATAGTTAACATGCTTTTCAACTAGTGAATATAAAAAAAAGATACCGACCGGGATTAAAAGAAAATGACACGGATTAAGAAGACAATATTGCAAAAGAGTCATATTATTGTTATGAATTTATAAATAATATTACATATTTTACTATAATTATATTTCAATACATTTATAATTAAAAAAAATAGTTAACATGCTTTTCAACTAGTGAATATAAAAAAAAAAATACCGGCCGGGATTAAAAGAAAATGACACGGATTAAGAAGACAATAATGCAAAAGAGTATGCAGTTGCAGATTTAAGATGGAAGAATCTAAACACGGATTTGATGGATTAAATATCAAACTTAATTAAATGATATTGGTCAACCTCTCTGAATTTATAGTACCCATCTCTATTAATGTCACATATATATATATATATATATATATATATATATATATATATATATATATATATATATATATTGATTAATTGTTTTTTTTTCAATTTATTTAGTTTTTAAATAAAACCCTTTTTATTGAACCAGTCCAACTAAAAATCACATCTAATTGTAGAAAAAATAAATAAAAATAAATTCAAGGTTTGATGATATTATCAACCTAAACCATGACATCCACCCTATTATAACGCAATTTAATTGTAAACTAATATACATATATTAAAAAAGTTATTGAAGAAATTACTAAAAAAAACTTGAAGCTTTAATAATAAATATTAATTTAAATATTGTTGAAATATTATATTAACCATGTTTAGTATAAGTTTTATAGAATAAGATATTTTTTGCAGCATATTTGATTTTAGTGTTAATATTAAGTGAAGAAGTATTGTATGTAATATTGCAAATTTATAAAAACCGATTTGCATTGTTTTTTATAACCATGCAGATTTTGTTGGGAGAGATAATTTTAAGATAATGGACTAAAGTCATTTTTCAATATAAAGAATGTTGTTGTGCACTTGTTGCAAATCGTCAATTTATTTGTAGTGTTACTACAATTAATATTAAACTGTGAGAGGAGGAGAGAGGGAAGCCTAAGGGTCACAGGCGGGAAAGGTAATTGAAAAGTCACGGCCTATTATGCAATGGAGTCAGGTGGATGAACGCTTCTCTGGAGGATCAAATGATGATGGGGAAGGCTGGTTCCTAGTTGGTAGAGGAGGTCGTGTGGTTCGGCTGGTCGATGGTGGCCCGCAGGTGTCGGTGGGAGTCTATTCAACGCTGGATGATGGCAGGCAGGTGGGGGGAGACAACGGGTCTCGTCGGTGATCAGTCTTCAAGAGGATCTCCATGTATCCGCTAAGGTTGAATAGTGATGTCAAGCACGGGAAATCACATTTAACAGGCGTTAATGCTGCCGGAAGCAAACAACGAGTGGAAATTAGTATGCATTCAGTTTCTCTATCCAAGGGCAGCGGCAGAAGTGGTCCGCCGGTCGGGGGGAGTGACAAATATAGGTCATTGATGGGGGATGCACTAGTCATAAGGGAAAAATCAGCCAATCAGGAGGCCAGTTTTCCTTCTTATGCAGACAAGGTGAAAGAAGTAAGACGTGTGTGTTGGTCAGATTGGTCCAAGATGGTGATTACAGGTACAAAATCTTTCGAGTTTGTTACGTTGATGGATAAATTGAATGTGGTGGAAATCTTTGAGATCAAGAATTCTAAGCGAATGAGGATCGAGGTGGGATTAAGTCACTTAAAGATTTTAAGGCATTATTTGTCATCATCGTCATGGACGAGGAAGTGCCTAGGATCTGGCCCATTAGTCGGAATATTTTGGTCCGGGTTTAACTCACGGGGAAGGTATATTGCTTTATAGATTGATTGTCGAACGGTGTTTATTACGCCTCATGCTAAGATTTTAATTCCATTGGTTGAAGAAGGAATTCGAAGACTTGAAAATGGTATTAATAATGACTGTATTAGAAACACTACTATTAATAACTTGACTGATCAAGAACCTAAAGCTAAGCATGAGCGGGATCACTCAAAAAGGCCAACAATGCAAAATGAAAGATCAAATGGCACTTGGATTCGGTCTGTTGGAGCACTGAGTGTCTGAGAAATGCTAGTGAAGTGCTAGGTGGTTATAGGGAGATTAATGAAAATACTAGGCTGAAATGCGAGGTCGGATGGGCAAGGATTTGTGTTAGTCCAACGAAACGTATGACGAGTTCTATTACCCTTAAACATGATATGGTGGTGTATAAGGTTGCGGTGTGGCCCAAATGGCCTCTAATTATGTTAACAATGTCGACTTCCAACTTATGCACAGACCATGTGGAGCAAGAAGTGCCTTCCCTGAATCCTCCTTCTAAGGACTTTGAAGAGAACAATAGTTTGTGCTCAACGGTTCAACCAATTAGTGTGGATAAGTGTTTGGATGGGGTGAACAATCTTGGTGAGGTTATGGTAGATGTGGTTGATATTAACCAAGAAAATGAATCTATAGAGTCAACATGTATAGTTGATCCTCTCGAGGCGACATTTTTTATTGAACCGAGTAGCGTAATGGAGAACGACAAACATGATTACGAGAACGAGGTTCGGTCACCGAGTTTGACTGTTGAGTTGATACCCGAAACATCAACTCCATCTTATAATTTGGAATCTAAGTTATGTTTGACATCTGAAGAGTCTCCTTTAGTCAATATTTCGATTAATATGCCTCATGTAGCTATGTACGAAGCTCCAAGGGAATTTCTCACACATCCTATCCTGGGGTGTGGGGCTAATTGTAAGTCAAGTGACGCGGAAAATGGTGAGTTAAGGCCACAAATGGAAAATGCGGCTCAAATAAACCCCATCAGATTTGTGTATCCCAATTATGCGAGTGATTCACCTATTAATGTGCATGAGTTATCGGAGGAAGAGACTGTTGAGTCAGATGTTGAATATGACGCTGATGAGGAGTTATGTGAGACTTTTCCACTCATAACATGACGTTGAACGAAAACAAATCTACTGATAGAGAGATTTTAACTAAAGAGTCCAAAGTGTGACCCAATATTCGCGAAACCCCCACAATGACACTAATTAAGAAGTGTCAGCTGAAAAAGATTGGTGATTTACCCCCTGGATTCCTGTCTTCAGGAAAACGTATCTGAAGCCGAATCGGATATATTCCAGGTAAGTCTGTTTTGATGATTGGTAAAAATTTTAGCTTGGAATGTCTGTGGGATTAATGATAGAGAGAAGCGTTGTATTCTGAAATCGCTTGTGGGTTCTACTAGAAGTGGTATTTATTGTTTTTGTGAGACAAAGATTCGACAGATGGATCAATGGATTGTTAGAGAGCTGTGTAATTGGCGATTGTGTGGTTGGGTGGCACTTAACTCTATTGGGGCGTCAGGTGGGATTCTAATTGCTTGGAATGATGATGAATTCGAGAAGACGGATATTGATATTGGAAGATTCTCAATTAGTGTGCAACTTAGAAATCGGGGAGATAACTTTCGTTGGGTGTTGTCTGCGGTTTACGGGCCAGTGAACCAAGATCTAAAAGCGAAGTTTTTTAACGAGTTGTCAAAAGTGTCTAGTTTATGGGATTTGCCGATCATTTGCTGGAGATATGAATCAGGTGAGGGATCCTTCTGAAAGAAAGGGTGCTAGAAGATTGACTAGCCAAATGTCAGATTTTTCTAATATGATCGAGGACCTGGAGCTTGTAGATCTGCCCCTTGAAGGAGGTCGATTTACATTCAGAAGAGGCAATGGTAGTGGTGGGTTGTCTCAATCTCGCATCGACATGTTTTTGGTTAGTGAGTCGATCTTTCGGAGTGTGGCTAATATTTTTCAAAAGGTTCTTCTGTGGAGTTGTTCGGACCATCGACCTATTCTATTAGAGCGTAGGGTTGTGCAGTTTCCTTGTCGCCCTTTCAGGTTCGAGAATAAGTGGTTAAGTAGAGTCGAATTTTTGCCGCGTGTGCAAGAATGGTGGAGGACTCAAGCTCCTTTGGGCTCTGCTTCATCGAAACTGTTTATGAATTTAAAACATTTACGCAAGAAAATAAAAAGTTGGTATGTGGGTGAACGTGTTACTTTTTGTGCAAAGGTCGATGAATTATGTAAGAAGATTAATATTATCGATGAAGTGGAAGAGGTTCGTGAGCTTTTGGCTAAAGAGGTTAGATCTCGTATTTTCCTAGTTTCTAATCTTCTGGAATTGTGTAAAGAAGAAGAGATTGGGGCCAGACAACGGAGCAGGGCTACTTGGATAAGATATGGGGATAAAAACACAAAGTTCTTTCATTGTGTCTCGAAGGCGCAAGCTAGGAATAATGTTATTAATTCTATTTCGGTGGAGGGTGTTGTACATGATGGTGAGCCCGCAATTTCAAATAGCATCGTTGAATTCTATAAAGAACTATTCAAAGAATCACATATGACTAGACCGAAGTTGGATGGAGTGAATTTTAATACTATTAATGCGGAGCAAAAAAGCTTATTAGAAGCTCGTTTCACGGAGGAAGAAGTGGAGGCAGCAGTTATGGGTTGTGGCATCGATAAGGTACCAGGAAGTGACGGTTTTACTTTGGCATTCTTACAAAAAGCTTGGCCTTTTCTCAAGATTGATATCATGGCAGCGATCGAGCATTTTTATCAATTTTCTTCATTCGATAAGAGTTGGAATTCATCCCTGATCTGCCTGATTCGCAAAACTCTCGGGACTATCAATGCGAAAAATTTTAGACCAATTAGTCTTGTTTCCTCTTCTACAAGATTGTGTCTAAGTGTTTGGCTAACAGATTACGCGGGGTTCTTGAGTCAGTGATCTCAGCTAATCATATGGCTTTTATTAAAGGTCGCCAAATTTTTGATGCGTCTCTCATTGCAAATGAATGCATTGATTCAAAAAATTTCAAGAGAGATAAGTGTGCTTTCGTGAAACTTGATATTGAAAAAGCATACGATCATGTGAATTGGGAGTTTTTATATGATATAATGGGTAGAATGGGTATGGGGGATAAGTGGATCGATTGGATCAAATTCTGTGTGTCGACAGCCAAATTCTCTATAATTGTGAATGGAAGTCCAAAAGGATTTTTTGAAAGCTCAAGGGGGATTAGGCAGGGTGATCCTTTGTCCCCATTCCTGTTCGTCATTGTTATGGAACCTATTAACCGTGTAGTGGGATGCGGTAATTGGAGTGGCATCTCAGTGATATGGAAGACTTTTCATGAACAATGCAGATTTTCGATAGGCGATGGCTCTTCGATTAGTTTTTGGGATGACGTTTGGTGTAGTTCTAAAAGCCTCTACTCTTTGTTTCCAACTCTTGCCTCAATCGCTATTTGTAGAGATGCTACAGCTAAGGACATGTTTGATGTGAGCTCTAATGGTTTTTCTATTAGAATCGGGTACATGAAAAGACTTAATGCTGATGAGTTAGCTTTACATGATAAAGTGTTGAACTTGGTGGGGCGCAAAGAGGTAAATCCGTCTTCGCATGATATTATACGTTGGCAAGATATTGATACCTTTAAGGTTAGTTATTGCTACTCCTTAATTGCTGATAATGCACCTTACAATTTTATTTGGGAGAAGTTATGGGAGTCTAAACTCTCATCGAAGATCTTTTTCTTTGGATGGAGTGTAATGCATGGAGGGATTTTAACGGATGATAGATGCATGAAAAAAGGGTGTATTATGGCGAGTCGTTGTCGAATGTGTCATAAAGAGGTGGAGTCAGCGCCTTACTTGCTCTTACATTGTGATGGAGTGCTGGCGATTTGGAGTCTTTTATGGAATATGACGGGTATTCAGTGGGTTATGCCAAAATCTATTGTTAGTTGTTGGGAAGTTTGGATAGAGACGGTGAGTTCGGTTGGGCTGACTCGCTGGACCACTATTCCACTTATCTTTTGGTGGACCATTTGTCTTGAAAGGAACCGGAGAACGTTTAGTAACCGTAGTAGACAAATGCGTCTAATTCATAATTCTATTATTATGTCAATCGGGGAGGTTTCTTTGGGAAAACCAGTTGATGCGGTCGGAGAACTCATTGATCTTATTGAAGATCTCCGTGTTCGTTAAAGTTTGTTATTTTGTCATACCCTTTGGTCATTTGTGAACATATTTATGTCACATTGTTTGTTTGTTTTTTTTATCTTTCTTTCTTTTTTTTTGTTATGCTTTTGTCGTTGTGCTTAAACGACTCTCATTTATATAATTTGCATGGACCTTTTAAAAAAAACAATTAATATTAAACTATTTTTCCTTTTCTTTTTTAAATTGAGAAATATAAAAATTTGGTAAGTAATAATTCTTTTTTGACAAGCTTAATCACATAGTATTAGGGGTGGCCAAACCTACGGATCGGATACGATCCGGTATTTCGGATCGGATATCCGTTTTTATTTTTTTCAAAAATTGCGATCCGTATCCGATCCGGTATCCGACCACTATCCGATCCGAAAATATCGGATCGGATCGACCAGCCGGATACCCGCCGATCCAATTTTTTTTCATATTTTAAATTTTTTCATATGCTAGAAAATTGAAATTGTTCTATTAAGGATTTCAATTATGAATAATGACGATTTGAGAACACATCTAAAGGGAAATGGGAAGAAAAACAAATGTAAGAGACATATTTTTGTTTGGGTTTGTAAAGAAAAATGGGAGAAAACATAAGGAAGAGGGAGATTTTTTATTTTTGTTTGGGTTTGTAAAGAGAAGAAAGGAAGAGATAAATTTTTGTTTAGTTTGTAATTGTTTAATAATATTTTTATTTGTGTTTGTAAATAGAAACATGAAGGAAAATATAGGAAGAGAGAGATTTTTGGTTGGGTTTGTATTTATTTAATTATATTTTTGTTTGGGTTTGTTTATTTAATAAATTCTAAAAATGACCGGATCGGCTTCGGATATCCGAAATCTTTTTTGCCCGATCCGTATCCGATCCGGAAATCCGGTAAAAATACCGGATCGGATCGGATCGATATCCGAATCCGATCAATCGGATACGGATTTTTTGGATCGGATCGGCCAGATTAACGGATTGGGTCTTTCGGATCGGATTTTTTGGCCACCCCTACATAGTATAACCCTTCCGCTCACTTCAAAATTCCATCAATATCTATTCTTGATTGTATCGAAACAAGACGGTTGTTGCAAAATACTTGGAAATAGAGGAATGGAGGATACGTTTTTTTTCTCTCCGGGAAATACAAAAACATTTGAAATGTTTGGTCACCAACAACTGATGTGTTTCTATGGAAAAGTATATAGAACAAGCTAATTTAGCTATAATTTTTTTTTGGTTGGCTGATCTTTCATGAAGCCTTGAATGTTGAAACAAAACTTATGATAAAAGAAATTTATTTGGCTAGTAGGTACAACTTGTGTTAAAAAACAAATGAAACTTCTTCCATCCTATTTTATATTGATTAATTTCTTGGAAAGTTTGGGTTAGGGCGATCATAAATCTGATCTCGTTTGAATTATTCTAAATAACCCAAAATTCTTCTTTTTCTAATGGGTTGACTTCAAAACATCAATTTAGGACCAGAGACTTAAAAATCTATTTTATCATTTTTTTTCAACACAAAGCCTATGTTCTTCCTTCTCATTTTCAGTTTCCTTTTTTCTGTGTTTTCTTCGGCGACGATATTGATTTTTGCATTTAACATTTAAATTTTCTTCACACGATTTTTCGTTAGTGTTTTGTAGACATAGCTTCTTTCACCACTATCGGCGATTTCTCATCGAAATTTGTCTTTTGGTTCTATCGGTGATCATTATCGGGATTAGGACTAATCACAAAAAGAAATAGATAGTTGTGTACCTAGTTTGGACACATTTTTCTTCATCCATGGTTGAGGCTACTTGATTTTCATTATTTGTTGATTTTCATTATTTGTGATAACTATTTCATGCTCAGTAGTATGAGAAATTGCAAAATTACGCATATCAAGTTCTGCTTTGCGGGAAAATTACATTTAAACCATTTTTCTTTTGTTAGTTCTTAATTTAATTACTTGATATTAAATGAATTCAATATCTTCATAGAAGAAATACAAATAAATATGCATCGAATCAGAGAAAAAAATTATAATAATTAAGAAGTGACCAAAAAAAAATATCACATGGTAGATATATAATAAATATTGGTCACATGCCTTGGAATAATTAAATTTGTCTTATCGATTGCATAAAGATTAAAAGAGATGGCACACTTGGATATATGGGCCTATCTGAAATATAAGTCTTACTTTATTTATTTATTTGTTGCAATATATACTATCACTTAATATAAGGAACACATTCATTATGATCAAGTGAGAACCGAAGTTTGAGTGGCTTAGGAACAAACACAAATATTTTTCTTTTTTTATTTAATCTGTATATTAAATTAAAAACACATGATATTATATAATAATTTTATATTGAAATAAATAAAAAAAATAATTTATTGTAATCGGTTAATTGATATTAATAAGGTTAGGGTTCAATTCAGTAAATAGTGTATTTTTCTTTATTTAATTTTAAGGACAGATCACTCACATGAAGTAATAATTATACTTTTACAATGGCTAAAATTTGATGTTTTTAAATTTTGGTGTTCCACCTTGTGTCACCTTTACAAAAATTGGTTAATTTATAAAATAAGTCAAAATTAATGAGAAGAGAAAATGAAAAGTCAACATATTTATATTTTGTGAAGGTAATGTAGGGTGAAACATCAAACTTGGAACATAAGATTTGAAGTGCTTTTACTATCCTTATAAATTGTGAAAAGTTATCAATTTTCAACTTAATCATTATATATATAGGATCTTTAGTTTATCAGTGACATGACTTTTAATATTTTTTATTTTTTTAATTATTGTATGTTTTTTTAATTAAATGTAATTACAACAAAAAGAAAAACTAAAAATAGGAAACCATACCAAGTGGGGTTTAGGGTTTAATTAGGTTGTTCAAAAAAGGAGATCATTGATCATATATTTTGGAGATTGACAATTTTTTTATCCATGATTTGGGATAGATTTTTTTAGATCCACATGTCCTCTTATTTTCCAGAATAAATGTTAAGACAAAAAAGGATTTGGTGTTATTAAAGCCATTTCTGATAGGTTCTCTTTCAAATATTTTTAATTAAAGTGTTTTTTAGGTACAATTTTAATATCAAATTTAAGCGAAATTATGTCATTTACAAGTGAAGGTGGTTTCCAATACTCAACCAAATTGGACCTTGGGTTACAACTTGACAATTTCTTAGAAATCAATAAAAAATCATTTGTAAGAATAACTGCATCAGCTACTCTAAATCTGAGTATCTAAAATATATTAAAACAACATAAACCTACTTTAGTATCTCAAATTTTAACTAGTCAATATATTAATTACTCTAAATTTTACAATTTTATCCTACAAAATTATAAAATATTCATTCCTTCCAAAATCTATTATTATAATAAGAGAGAAAGAGGAGAGAGAAAGAATGGTAGAAAAAAAGGAGGAGAGAGAAAGAATTATTAAAAAATTATAAAAGAGAGAGGAGAAAGAAATAATTATTAAAAAATTATAAAATTTGTATTTGGTATGCTAAATTTAAACTAGAAAAATCAAAATTTTAGAATTTTCTATTTTAGAATTAATATTTAGATTAACTGATGTTTGGTATTTTTTAAATATTTTTTTGTTAAAAAATCTAATATAGCATAGATGGTTGTGTTTAGAGTAACAGATGAACTTGATCTAAGATATTTATTTTATTTTAGGTTCTTTATGAATTTTGATAATTTGAATTATATGTATATTATTATGTTATAATTAAGACAAGTGTTTATTATGTTTATTTAATCCATAATTATTTTTTTAACAAAAATTGTACCAACTTTAAATTAAATAAAACAATTAATAAAATAGATTAAAATGTCACATTAAAAATTATTGTTTACCATATTTAATCCTTCATATAGATAAATATAAAAAAAACTTATCATTGTAAAAAAAATTAAATAGAATATTTATAAATGAGTGTTAAAAGATTTTTTTTTTTAGTTTTGAAATTTAATATTGCGTTCATTTTCATTTAAAATTTTTAAAGAATAAATTCGAATCAATAATCTTAAATCTCTTAAATTCGACTTTTATCATTCTTTAATAAGTTAAATTTCATATTTTTTTTATACAGATTCATTCATAGCACCTCAAAACTATATATATTTATATTTTGCCCTTTTCATATGTAATAACATAATTCAAGAATCCTTGATAAAATCAAATCACCATAAAAAAAAATCTAAAAAAACTCAAATAAAATAATTATAATAATAACACCAATAAAAGGTGAGAACTAAAAAACCTAATGATACCATTTACAAGTCATTTCAATATTTTTTTCAACTCTAATTCATCCAATTAAAAGCTTCTTCATTCCTTTTAAGATTTGATTTTCTTGGTTGACATCCTCTCCACTACAAAATTAAACTCCGGTCTTTTCGTCACAAGTTGAATAATTAAGTTTATTCGATTCTTAAATTTTATATTTTGAACAAATTGTTAATGGGTGAACTATTTAAGGAACACGAAATATAGTTTAATTAAGAGTTTTTCAATACTATTATCCCTATATAATTCTAAAAGATCTTTATTAATTTAGAACTCCATAATCAAACAGTGGTGACATTAGCATCATATTATTATATAGATATAAAAGCATGAACTTTCACTCACACACACAACCATGGATGCCTTTTCTTATTCTTTCTTAATTATTACTACATGGATTTTGCTAGCAGCTAGCTCACCACTCGGCTCAACCTTCAAGGCTTGGCTCCACCAACATCAGCTTGTACCGCCTCTCCTAGGTAAGAGCAACACCTGTTACAACTACGTAAACCTCTGTTGCAACACCCGTACCGACATCCTCCACCGCGACCGCCGCCATTATTATTTCCTCCTCTTCCCCAACCGCCGCCATTATTATTTCCTCCTCCTCCCCAACGGCCGCCATTATTATTTCCTCCTCCTCCCCAACGGCCGCCATTATTATTTCCTCCTCCTCCCCAACCGCCGCCATTATTATTCCCTCCTCCTCCGTACTGATCCTGGGCTGCACCTCCTCCTCCGTACTGATCCTGGGCTGCACGATGTTCATTAAATTAGTATATAGTTTGTATTATTTAAATAACTTAATTACTTAAATTATTTACTTTTATAATAATTTATTTATTTATCAAAATATTTAAATATCTTTTATTTTAAATTATTATTATTTTTTATATAAATTCTAAATTTTTTTACTAAAAATAATTAATACTTTTCAAAATCATCATCTCTTTATTCAATAATCTAATTCAAATAAACCATAAGAGCTTGTTTGATATTCAGGGTGCTTAATTTTTTAAAGAGTTTTTATCTAAAATCTATTATTTTCTTATTGCTCTAATTATTTTTTTATTTATTAAAATACTAAAATGATCTTTTATCGAGAGATTTTTAGATGGGTCTTTTTTTTATAAAATCATAATCAAATTTTTTTTTATCGCATCTCTTATTTATAAAATCACTCAAATTATTAATGAAAATACTAAAATATTATCTATTAAAAATAAATACATAAATTTATCATTAGTTATTAATAATCTTGAAGCTTTTTTACCAAAAAAATATATATCTTCTAAAAAAATTATATTTCCATCAAATCTTTTCAAATAAACAAAATTTATTTACATAAACGAAATTAGAGAAGCTCTAAATATTGAATGTTTTTGTTTAGGTAGAAAGAAGCTTACTTTCAGCCAAATCTTTGGTGGCTGCATGAGAAACAAAGGCTAGGAGGAAGATAGCCAAAAGGCCGATCAAAACAACTGCTTTGGAATTCATTTTCTCTTGTTATTATTGAACTCACTCACTCACTATTTGAAGGTGTGTGAGGAAAGGTTGTTCATGGTCGCGTCTATTTATAGAGCCTGCATTATCGAAAATTTACTATTTTTATATATGGTATATTATGGGCTCAATGATGTATTTAATGTTCACGTTGTACTGTTGGAAACTGTTGGAAGACATTTAATTTCTCATGATATGGTTATGGGGACATTAGTACATGTTCTTATCAATGTATTATTGTATTGTATTTATTGGTCACCTTTAAGGACTGATATTTCATATATTAATGATATTTCATAGATGGGTAAGAAAGAATACCATTTCAAACTCTAGAAATGGGAGATGTAACTAGCTACTCGAGAAACTTCCTATCCACTAGACCAATTAAAATATCTTCAATTTATTATTTTAATTTAATTATTAAATAAAATGTAATAAGAAAAATTGAAATTAATAAAAAACAATTATTAATAATTTATATTTGTATATATATTTTATTTATAAAATTTTATAATTAAAGATAGTTTCAAATAAATTATTTTAAAATAATAATTTTATGTTTAATTTTTTAATAAAATTAGACATTTTAATTTATATAAATTTATTTATAATACATTTTATTTAGAATAATTATTTAAATATTTACTAAATAAATACCAATTAAATCACATAAATAATAATAATTTAAAATATAATATTTTAAAAATTACTAATAGTTCTAAATTTTTATTTATAAAATATTATTAAAATATATAATGAGTTTTAAAAATATTATGTATTTATTCTAACAAATTTTAATAATTTCTATATAATTTTTGTTTGTGTTTAATTGATAATTGTTTTCTTATTTATGAGAATTTCATTATATTTTGAAAAAATATTATATATTTTAAAAATAATTATAAATAAAATTATATATACTTAAAATTATTAATCATTTTAAAAGATTTCATATTAAAATTATTGTCTCATTTTTATAAGGTTAAAATAAATCAAGAAAACACAAATAAAAATAAAATTGTCTAAGAGCTCAAATGTTCTCATTTCCATTCCTTACTATTATACTGAAAAGAATAATGAAAATAACACAAACTATTGTTCTATCAAATAAAAGAGTTTATCCATAATATCAAATAGGTATGTTATTGGCTTTTTTCTAGCTTTTTATACAAATTTGTCTTAAAAAACTATTAGTCCTTTATTATTGTATATTTTATCAAATGAAAACTCATATATAGTTGAGTAATTAAACAATCAAGTTTTAATCCAGAAATTTGAAGAAAAAAAATGAAAGTTGTATCAACAATTTTGTTGAATATAGTAATTTGTTTTTCTCGTAACAATTTTATTAACTAATTAATATATAACAGTTAAATTAGATATTATACTAAGACATCATATGTGATTTAGTTAACACTGGATATTATTTTAATTATTTAATTGTATTTTTTAAAGCATGTGTTAAGTGATTTATACAAGTTAATTTTTTTTCAATCAAATCATCAAATTATTATGTCTCATAATTAAGATTGGTATAATATTTAACTGACAATAATAATCTTATACAAATATATTTTTTTTAATAATTAATATATATACATAAAATTATCAATGCTTTATTAATAATATGTAACATTTTGTTTTATTTTTTTATTTTTATTTTTTTTAAATCAAGATCTAAAGCGTGTTTGATGAAAGGGTTATTGGTGTTTTATCTTGGTTTTTCCAAATAATTCTTTTTACCAAATGGTTTAAATCCCAATTTTTTTTTTCAATTTTATCTTTCTCGGTTCTCTCTTTCTCCCATAATCTCTTCTCTTCTCTTTTCTTTTCTTTTCTTTTCTTCTCTTTTAATTCATTTCACATTTTCTCTATTGAGAGAGAGAATTTTGAAGAGAATGATGTAGTGCAATTTAATATACCTAAAAGTTTTTAAAATTTATCTCTATTCTATCTCTCCTCACTTTTTATCTTTTTCCCAATAATAATATAGTGACACATCATTCTCTTTTCATTCCTTCTTCCAAATTTTCTCTCCTATCACTTTTTATCCATAACCCAATAATCCAATCAAACAAATAACCTATCCTTTTATTTCATTATTTTAATTCTTTATTTAAATTTTTTCTTTTCCCTTTTTTAATTCAAGTTATAGAATATTAAAAATAATAATATATAGTTTTAGTATTCTATAATTGAAATATAGGTTTGATCACAGATTTGTTTATATATTGTTAGTGGTTATAATATATTTTTTTAATTATATTATATTATAATATTATTTTATTTTATTAAATTGACAAAATTATTAACTTAAATTAATTAATATATTTATTTAGAAGTATTGTTTAGAGTTAATTTTTTTATATAAATATTTAATCTAGATAGGTATATTTATAAATTAATTAATATTTTTTTATTCAAATATATTAACTTTATTTTTAGTATAACTATTTATTTATTTGAATTATTTAAAATTTAAATGTTAAGTTAGATAATATGGTAAGTTAAGTTGGATTTATATTAGGTTTTAATTTTTATTTAAGATAATTAATAAAAAATAATATTAAATTTAGTTAAAAGGTAGTTTTATTTAAATGATAAAATCATTTAATTTGACGGTTGATATAATGTTTAGGCTAAAAAGTGGATTTTATCCCAATAACTCATTCATCAAACAAGCCCTTACTAGATAGAAGATAACACTAGTGAAATATTTAATATTATTTTTTATTTATTTATCAGTTATAATGTTAAATTGTAAATTAAAGTTATAATTGTGGTCATTCAACATTAAAAAAAAAATATAGTTTAAAATATATAATACTTATTTATGTGGTGTTTTTATTATAATTATTATTATTATTATAATAATAAGCTAATTAATTTGATTATTTTTAGTTTAGATTAACTGTAATAATTGTAAATGTTATTGTTAGGATCGAAGACAATAATAGAAGGGTGTTGAATACTGTTGTTCTATTTTTTACTTAAATGTAATTTTAATCTTGTTAAGGATTGAAAATCTGTTTCTATTATAGGACAACAAATTCTTGAACGGTTTCAAGTGCGGAAAATTCTTGTAGGATTTGAATCAACAGATATAAGAATGAATGAAGCAATAAAAAGAGAACACAAGATTTTATAGATGTTCGGAGATAAAAGCTCATACATCACCCTTTTTTCTATTCTAGAAGGATTCCACTAGAAGACTTTGATTTGTATAGACGCTACACAAACCTACTCAAATCATAGGTTTTAACACTTGCAAGTCTGAACTTCTAGCTCTCACACTATCTTGTTGAACAAACGACTATCTGTTCAACTTATACTAGTAAAATGATTATCGAATAATACAAAAGATTATCACTCAACGTATATCGTCTTGTGTATGCGCAACGTAGTGACAAGAGAAGAACGAGCCAATGACCCGAGCGCACCAACCTAGAGATTTCATTGTTATTCTCTGAAGCCTTTATATACTTGAGACATGGAAACGGTCGAATTCATTTTGTCGATACGTGGAAATGGTACGTTTGTCGTATGTCTGGTGTACGCTATTTTAATGCACAGAAGACTGAAATATTCATTTATCGTTTTGAATGTCAAAGCCAAGGGCGGAGCCAGGATTACAAGTCTACCCGGGCTAAAAATATTTTCACAAAAACTAATATATATGTATAAAAAGTTAAATATTAAAAAATATGAATTGTTTAAGCACACAACGAAACAAAACATGGCATTAACTCCTCGTCCAATCTCACGTTCACCATTAACAATAGAATGAACAATATCACTAGTTTGAGCTGAATGTAACTTGATATTGCATTTTGAAGAAGATGTAATAATATTGATAATATTCGTTAGATTCGAAAAGAAAAGTCATATAGAGATCTCCTTTTCAGTCGCGGCAACTAAAGATATTTGTAGTCGATGAGCAAAGCAATGCACATTATACACATAAGGGCAATCTTTAATAAATAAAGCTTGTAAACTATTAAAAATATCATCATATCCTTGACCTCGCATATTATTAGTTTTTAAATTATATCTAATGAGGACATTAAATATATATATTTCCTTATTAAGTGTTACAATTATGGTATCATAAACATACATAATTGAAATTATAAAAACTTGGTAAAATAATAAATTTTAATCTAAGTCGATATAATGTGCTCTTCCGTTTGAGCATTACAAATTATAGAGACCTAATAACTAGTGAGAAAAGAATTCAAAATTTTAAAGTAACTATTATTGTTAGGGACTTATTTTTTAGTTAAGCTGAATAAATTATATATAGCTTCATGTTAGGTAACTAAATTTAATTAGAAATGAATAAGTTAGATGTTTTTTAATTTGGTAGTGATAGATTATATATTATTTAGTGGGTTATTTATTTAGAAATTAATAAATTATTTTTTTTTAATTATGAATACATATATTATATAATATATTAGGGTTGATTTTTTATTTATTTTTTTAAAAATTAATATATTATATTTAGATTCTTTATATATAATAAATATATATATATTAATTAGATTGTTTATATATATATATATATATATATATATATATATATATATATATATATATATATATATATATATATATATATATATGTGGTGGCCTCCTAACTATTAGGTAAAAATGTCCCTAACAATAACATAGTTTAACATAGTTTGTACTAATTTAAAGAGCCGTATTCTGACGGCTTAGATTAAAATGCATTCACTCAAAAGGTTTGTATTGTAACTTTTTTAATTTTAAATTCAGAGAGGAAAAGAAAAATAACATTCTATTTTTTTTAAAACTAGCTTCAATAGTAAATGCTTATTAATTATTACTCTCAAAGCTTTTTGTGAGGTTTCTATAGTAAATGTATATTTTTGTGAAGCCGGGTAGATTACATTATCGACTTTCTTGAAAACCTTCATGCACATTATTTTTTTGTATCTTTGGCCTAAGATCTTTATTCTTTTATCTTCAGTATTTTTATTTTTTTATGTCATTTTTTGTTTCGTTGTGCTTAAACAATTCTTATCTTTTTATATTTCATTACTATTTAAAAAAATATTGGGTTATATTGGTTTGTATGAAAAATATTTTAGCCCGGGTAGATTTAAAATCCTGGCTCCTCCCTTAGTCAAAGCAGAGAGCTGATTGTACATTTTATCGTATTGCATTTTATGAGTGCTCAGCTACTTGACTTAGCTGATAAGCATTTAGCTGATGTGGAACTCAATTGATTTGGAACTCAGCTAATTAGGAACTCAGTTGATAGCGAGCTCTACTAATGATCAGCTCTGCTAATGAGCTACTCTATTGATAGTGAACTCAGCTAATGACCAGCTCTGCTGATAGCGAACACAGTTGATGATCAACTTTGTTGATGAACTACTCTATTGATAGCGAACTCAGCTGTTGATCAGCTCTACTAATGAACTACTCTACTGATGAGCTACTCTACTAAAAGCGAATATTCAGTTAATGGTAAATCTACAGTTGAAGAACTCTACTGATGGAGAAACTCAACTGAGTTTGTTGGGTTTTGTTTGAGCTTCCAACTATGAAAAAAGGCCCAATAATGGTTCAAGTTCACTTTTAATTCATTAAGGGTATTATAGTATTTTAAAGGGTTATGTTATAACCTAATTGCTCTAGTATTTAAAGAGCGACAACTGTCGTTAAGAAGTAGAAGTCAAAAATTAAAAGAGAGGAAGAAAGAGAAAATCTAGTACCAGATTTTCGCCTACAATCGCGCATGGTTCATCAAACTGACGATCGAAGATTCAAACTGACGATCGGAGATTCAAACGGAGTCCGATTGCGCTGAGATTTTGTCGAGAGGTTGGTAACTCATTCCTTTACATTTTCAACGATTGGATCAAGGTTTGGATGTCTCAAAATTTGTTTTTCTAGGGCTTAAAGATTCTTCCTAATTTAAGTTATTTTATTTGACTTGTTTGAGATCAAAAAGTTGTATTTTTTTGCTATGCCCTTTTATTTTTCTACGGTATTAAAAGGTTGTTATATTTTGATTGTATTCCCGACTTTGATTATAGTGAAGTTTGAACTAGACGTAAAGTCCCGTGGTTTTACTTATTGATTTGAAGAGATTTTCCACGTAAAAATATTGTGTGTGCATTGTATTATTTATTTATGCTTTTACTTGTGCTTTATTTGCTCCTAAGTGTTTTTCAATTAAGTTGGGAATAAAATATACGTTTTCCCAACACTCAGCTTATAGCGAGTCTATTGATGGCAAGACTGTTGTTAGCGAGTCTTCAGTTGATGACAACTCTACAGTTTGAGCAACGCTGATGATGGAGAAACTCAGCTGATAGCGAGTCTGCTGATGGAAACTCTATTGTTAGCGAGTCTTCAGCTGATGACAATTTTGTTGTTGGCAAACTCTGCTGATGGAGCAACTCAGTTGATAACGAGTCTGCTGAAGGCATGTTTGCTGTTAAAGAGTCTTTGATTTTACTTGCGCATTATCACATTGCTGAACTTAGTTTTATTAATTCATCAAACCGCGTGTGTTCATTTTAATTAACCTAAGTTCATTTTAATCGATTAAAATGTTTTTCATAATTTAACGATTTCTCCCTTTAACTTAATTTAACAATTTCTTCCTTTTTTATTTAACAATTTCCCCTTTAAATAACAGTTATATATATATATATATATTAATTATCTCGATTCATCATATATTTCAAACAAATTTGATCAGTCTAATAGAATAATATAAATGATTTTTTTGGTAGGTTAGAATCTATAATCCTTACCGTAAACTTTTGAGATTATGATGTAAATTATTATTATTATGATTGTGAGTTTTATAAATAAAATATGATTTTGTTTTTAGGTTGGAATCTATAATTGTTTAATTAAACTTTTGACATTATGATATAAATAATAATTATTATTGTTGTGAATTAATAAATAATATTACATATTTTACTATGATTATATATCTATACATTTATAATTAAAAAAATAATTAACATGTTTTTCACCTAGTGAATATAAAAAAAAATACCGGCCGAGATTAAAAGAAAATGACACGGATTAAGAAGGCAATATTGCAAAAGAGCATGCAATTGCAGATTTAAGATGGAAGAATGATAGGATCGGCTTAATCGATAGAGACGGGGCCTGGCTAAGGATGAAGGCTTATGAAAAATGGTTTGAAAGAAATCCTGTTAGGGATTTAATTCGTTTTCTATTATACGCAAACACTTGTAAACACTTGAAACGGATTCAAGGCAGAATTGTTTATTTGGGTTTGAAACACAGGATGAAATATGAAAAGATGACAGAAATGAAAGAACACAATAGTTTGTTTATGGATGTTCGAAGAAACTCTCCTATATCACCCCTTCTTCCAACCACCGGAAGAATTTACTATAATATGATTCGAATCAAATACAGTTTACATACACTTAGCTCACTATTGAACATAACACTTTCTGTTCAATTACAAGATGAAGAATATCACTCAGCTAAAGGTGTTTTGATTCTAGCTCTCTCTTGATTCACACACAGTACAATCAAAAAGCAGCTTCACAGTATGAATTCAGTGAGCAAGATGATTGAGTAGTTTCTCTCTTTGCAAAATCAGATTGCTTGTTCGTTGTATTCGGATAAATTCGTAAGGCATATTGTCCGTTGTCCTTAAGATTTGTTAAATACTGAGCAGGAGCTAACGGTCGAATCTTTATGAATGATACGTAAACTCTTCCATTGGAAAACCTCCATTGTACACAGCAGGTTCTGAGCACAAGGATCGTGGCCGTACACCACTGGTAGTACGCCGAATATTCTTTTAGGGATGTACATGCAAAACAAGTAATGTGAGGAAAATTCTCTTACGTGGCATTCCTTGGTTGGTTGCATATAGCTGTTGTACTAATCTTCACTAGAAAGTGGAACAGGAATAGGGTACAGCTATAACATGTGGGTAGGTGAAATGCTAGCTTCAAGCATACAGCTTAAACTGAGCATTAGACGTATTTCAGTTAGACGGATTGTGAAAATCAGTCTAATGAAATCAAACATCTCCTTTTAATAACCGAGTCTATTAGACCGAATGGTCTAATAGAATTAGACTACACGTCTAATTACAATAACCATTAGACTGCACGTCTAACTCCACTGAGTTAGACTGCACGTCTAATTCCGGTTCTACCTCAGACTAATATGAAGGAGTTAGACTCACGTCTAACTTTCACTAATTAGACTACACGTCTAATTATCCAATAACCATTAGACTGCACGTCTAACTCTACTGAGTTAGACTTGCACGTCTAATTCTGGTTCTACCTCAAACTAATCTGAAGGAGTTAGACTCACGTCTAACTTTCACTAATTAGACTACACGTCTAATTATCCAATAACCATTAGACTGCACGTCTAATTCCGGTTCTATCTTAGACTAATCTGAAGGAGTTAGACTCACGTCTAACTTTCACTAATTACACTACACGTCTAATTATCCAATAACCATTAGACTGCACGTCTAACTCACTGAGTTAGACTTGCACGTCTAATTCCAGTTCTACCTTAGACCAATCTGAAGGAGTTAGACTTACGTCTAACTTTCACTTTCTATTAGACTGCACGTCTAACTCCACTGAGTTAGACTGCACGTCTAACTCCGCACATATTAGACTATCCGTCTAATTGCAAATATATTAGACTACCCGTCTAACTCCACTGAGTTAGACTGTACGTCTAATTCTGAATATCTATTAGACCATCCGTCTAATTACAAGTCTATTAGACTACACGTCTAACTCCGATGAGTTTGACTGTACGTCTAATTTCGAATACATTAGACTTACGTCTAATTTCGTGTACATTAGACTACACGTCTAACTCCGATGAGTTAGACTGTACGTCTAATTCTATGCATCTAATTGCCAAGATTGGTCTAATGATCCTCATTAGAGCCAAGTCTTATGAAATATTGTTTCAATACACCTTCATCAAAAATCATAAGTCATTTCATCATCAAAATCTCAATGGTTAAATTATTTCAACACACAGTCAAAATAATTTGACCCAACAAAGAATCTAAGCCACGGATTTGATGGATTAAATATTTAAATTAAATGAAATGGGGTTGAAACAGTGTGAAATCACTTAAATAGCTTTACGACTATCCACATCAAGGTATCAAATTTTTTCATTTAATACTCTGCCACGTCAGCTTAACACCTATTTTAACACTCACTTTTTAGCATATCCTACAACAAAGTGTTATTCAAGGTATTAAAATTAATTTTTCACTTTCTCTCACTTCCACATCATTTATACATAATTTCATTTTTTTAACCACAAACAATATTATTCATCAATGTTGTTGAATCTCTTCGAGATTGAAAGGGTCTGGGGAATATCCATATGATGATATGAAAAAGGGTAATACAAACAAGGATGATAATATGGTGGAAAATTTTAGAAATTTTTTGGTGTCCAAATGACACAAACCAAGTCTTTATTTATAGATCTCGGAAAATAAAAAATAGTGATATTATATATATATATATATATATTGATCAATTATTATGCAAAAGTGTATTTAAAAAAGAAACAAAAACAAAAAAGTAACCACCAGCGCTGCCACTTGGCATGCTGTGATTGGGCCACATCAAATTTGGTCCCGTATCAAAATTTGATACCCATATTTTAACACTTAATTTTGATATTCTGCTGCACCATTTGATATTATTTTAACACTCATTTGATACCTTATTTCACACCCTGACATGGATAGTCTAATGGCCACTATATTTGGTCAACCTTTTTGAATTTATAGGACCATCCCTAATGATGTCATATAGACCATATATATACACATGTCAATTTCTATTCAATTGAAACGTGACGAATTTTTTCTTCTATTTGATTATTTTTTTTCTATTTATTTATATTTTGAATAAGATCTTTTTTTTATTAAACCTGTCCAAATAATATTCACATCTAATTGTAGACATTTTTTTTAAGTGTAACATCTACTTGTAACGCAATCTAATTGTAAACTAATATGGTGATAGCTGTTTGCAAACTAAATTATAACAAATAAAAAACTACTAAAAATATAATGCAATCAAAACTAATTGAAATAGATAAAATACATGTCATATAGAATATATTTATATATATACATGTCAATTTCCATTCAATTGAAACATGGCGGTTTTTTTCTTTTATTTGATTTTTTTTATTTATTTTTTAAATAAAACCCTTTTTTTTATTGAACCAGTCCAAATAAAAATCACATCTAATTGTTGACAATTTTTTTTAAAATAAGATGCTATCATAAATCCAAACCATGACATCTACTCTAATTTAACGCGATCTAATAGTAAACTAATATACATATATTAAAAAAGTTATTGAAGAAATTACTCCAAAAACATGGAGTTTTAATAAAAAAATATTAATGTAAATATTATTGGAAAATTATACTAACCATGGTTAATATAAGTTTTATAAAATAAGAGATTTTTTTGCAGCACATTTGGTTTTAGTGTTAAAATTATGTGAATAAGTATTGCATGTATTATTGCAAATTTGCAAAAACCGATTTGCATTGTTTTTGGTAATCATGCAGATTTTGTTGGGAGAGATAATATTAAGGTAATGGACTAAAGTCATTTTTCAATGTAAAGAATGTTGTTGTGCACTTGTTGTTGTTGTAAATAGACAATTTATTTGTAGTGTTACTACAATTAATATTAAACTATTTTTATTTTTATTTTTTAAATTGAGACATATAAAAATTTGGTAAGGAATTATTCTTTTTTGACAAGCTTAATCACATCGTATAACCCTTCCGCTCACTTTAAAATTCCGTCAATATCTATTCTTGATTGCATCGAAACAAGACGGTTGTTGCAAAATACTACAAAATAGAGGAATGGAGAATACGTTTCTTTGGAATATATATCTCTTTACTTTTCCCTCCTGGAAATGCAGAAACATTTGAAATGTTTGGTCACCAACAACTAATGTGTTTCTATGGAAAAGTATATAGAACAAGCTAATCTAGCTCTAATATTTTTTTTGGTTGGCTGATCTTTCATGAAGCATTGAATGTTGACACAAAGCTTATGATAAAAGAAATTTATTTGGCTAATAGGTACAACTTGTGTTAAAAAACAAATGAAATTTGTTCAATCCTATTTTATATTGAGTAACTTCTTGAAAAGTTTGGGTTAGAGCGATCATAAATCTGATCTCGTTTGAATTATTCGAAATAACCCAAAATTCTTATTTTTTCAATGGGTTGACCTCGAAACATCGATTGAGGACCAAAGACTTAAAAACCTATTTTATCATATTTTTCAACACAAAGCCTATGTTCTTCTTCCTTCACATTTTCAGTTTCCTTGTTTCTGTGTTTTTTAGGCGACGATAGTGATGTTTGCATTTTACATTTAAATTTTCTTCACACGATGTTTCGTTGGTGTTTTGTAGACATAGATTCTTTCACCACTATTGTCGATTTCTCATCGAAATTTGTCTTTTGATTCTATCGTTGATCATTATCGGGATTAGGACTAATCACAAAAAGAAATAGCTAGTTGTTTACCTCGTTTGGACACATTTTTCTTCATCCATGGTTGGGGCCATTTGATTTTCCTTATTTTGATAACTATTTCATTCTCAGTAGTATGAGAAATTACAAAATTATGCATATCAAGTTCTGCTTCGCGGGAAAATTATATTTAAATCAATTTTCTTTTGTTATTTCTTAATTTTAATTGCTTAATATTAAATGAATTCAATATCTTCATAGAAGAAATACAAATAAATATGCACCGAATTTTAGAAAAAAATTATAATAATTAATAAGCCGTGACCAAAAAAAATATCACATGGTAGATATATAATAAATATTGATCCCATGCTGTGGAATAATTAAATTTGTCTTATTGATTGCATAAAGATTAAAAGATGGCACACTTAGATATATGGGCCTATCTGAAATTTTCATACTTTTTGTGGATGTTCAATGAATTGAACAGAGGGAAGAGAAAAAGATTAAAAATGTTACATTACTTCTTATTATTTGCGATTTCACTTTTTTACGGTTAAACTCTCTATGCTTATTGTTGTTGCATTGTGAGTTTGAGTGAGAATGTTAGAATATATTATATTATATTTGTAAGATATTATCACAATATTTAAATTGTGATAATATCAATATTATATTATTTAGTTTCCTTATATGTCTATATAACCATTAATAACAATAAAATATAATTTTTATCTTTTTAGTTTAACCATATATATATATTTTATATTAGTGACATGACTTTTAATATTTTATTTTTTATTTTATAATTATTGTATGTGATAGGATCGGTGTAATCAATATAGACGGGGGTCTAGCTATTGATGACAACTTCTGAAAAATGGTTCGATAGAAATCCTATTAGAATTAATATTACTTTCTATTCTTCACAAACCCTTGCAAACTCTTGAAGAGATTCAAGTGCGGAACTGTTTGCTCAGATTTGAAGCTACGAACCAATGAGAGAAGGAAAGATAGAATGTAATTACACATCCGGAAGGATTTCACTAACTTCCTTAGATGAAATACAGATTACTGAGCTAGCTATCTCTCTATTGATCAAAACAACATTTGTTCAATTTACAACTCTGAAGTTTTCTCTTAGAAAAGACAGTATGCAATTACAATATATTCACAGCTAGACAGAGAGTGAGATATTTGATTTCAAAAACTTTCTTTAATCGAATGAATGAAACTTCTCTCACTCTTGAACATTGTCATTTAACTTCCATATATATACTGAAATACATCAACGGTCTAATTCTTCTTTTGGACACATGTCCTCTTTCCATTGGATGTACTATTCATGAGGTACTGGGTAGAACTCTATTGACAGCTGTCTGGAAGCTCATATGCCTTCAGATGTCTATTGATCAAAACAACATTTGTTCAATTTACAACACTGAATTTCTCTCTTAGAAAAGACAGTATGCAATTACAATATATTCACAGCTAGATAGAGAGTGAGATATTTGATTTCAGAAACTTTCTTTAATCGAATGAATGAAACTTCTCTCACTCTTGACCGTTGTCATTTAACTTCCATATATATACTGAAATACATCAACGATCTAATTCTTCTTTTGGACACATGTCCTCTTTCCATTGGATGTACTATTCATGAGGTACTGGGTAGAACTCTACTGACAGTTGTCTGGAAGCTCATCTGCCTTCAGATGTCTATTGATCAAAACAACATTTGTTCAATTTACAACACTGAAGTTTTCTCTTAGAAAAGACAGTATGCAATTACAATATATTCACAGCTAGATAAAGAGTGAGATATTTGATTTCAGAAACTTTCTTTAATCGAATGAATGAAACTTCTCTCACTCTTCACCGTTGTCATTTAACTTCCATATATATACTGAAATACATCAACGGTCTAATTCTTCTTTTGGTCTTCTTTTGGACACTCTGGAAGCTCGGTCTAATTCTTCTTTTGGTCTTCTTTTGGACACTCTCGAAGCTCATCTGCCTTCAGATGTCTATCAGACTTGCTTACATCGAACCACGTATTGAGTTGTGCCTGCATATTAATAAAACTCTCATTCATTAATTATGCACATAATGAGATTCAAACCCAGGTCACTTGTATCACAGACATGTGTACTTACCACTACACCACAAATGATGTTAATATCTAAATATATATTTGTATATTTGATATGACTAACAATTATTGAACTTATTTAATCCATTTATTATCAAAAACCATTTCATCAATCATCATATCAAAATTGTTAAGTTATTTTAAATCAATTAAAAATCTTAACCCAACAATTTCTCCCTTTTTGATTATTTAAGCTAAGTTATCAAAACCAGTTTAAAAATTAAAAATTTTAATCCAACAATTTCTCCCATTTTGATTATTTAAGCTAAATTATCAAAACCAGTTTAAACATTAAAAATCTTAACCCAACAATTTCTCCCTTTTTGATTATTTAAGCTAAATTATGAAAACCGGATGAGTTCATGATTTAAACATAATCTAGGCATTATCGTAATCTAACAATCCTAAAAATATTTCTAAGGTAAGAAAAATTAGACTCGAGAAGTGGCTTTGAGAAGATGTCAGCCACTTCAGGCTGTAGATTGTCATATGCTATGTCCGAGTAGCCGACTGTCCAGATGCTTCACTGAAAATAGCCTCTCCACATTCTCCAATGGGTTTACATACATGAATGAATAAATGTTTTTACATGAACGCTAAAATGTATTTACATTGATGTGTTGGAGGTTTTACACGAATCTCTAGGCATATAAACTAATTGAAGCGAAGTATGCTTCACTTTTTACATGGCGCCTGGAGAGAAGTATGCTTCACTCAATACTTTATCTCTACATTCTGTTTAACGACATTTGTGCTGAACCCGGAATGGAATCCGGGTTCCGGGTTCTCTCTTCCTTTCAATCCAACTTTAATTTATTAATATAATAATGCTTCTGAATTTTGATTGGTCCGCAATAGGGAACACCCTATTCGGTAACAGAAGATCTGGTTTGTTATAAGGACGGGTGGAAAGTATTAATTGATGTCATTCAAAATTGAGGGCGGTTTCCAATACTCAACCAAATTGGACAATTTTTTAGAAGTCGCAAAAATCATTATGTGTAAGATGTTTATTTTATTTTATGATCATTGTTTTTAGACCTTGATAATTTGAATTATGGGTATATTATTCACTTATAATTGAGACAAATATTTCTTTTATTTTTTTATTATTGAACTAAATTATTTTTTTAAAACAATATAGATAGTTTTGTAAAAAAATTAATAAAATTGTACCAAATTTAAATAAATAAAATAAATCAATAAAAAAGATTGAAATATCACATTAATAATTATTGTTTACCATATTTTAATCTTCCTATAAATAAATATAAAAAAAACTAATCATTGTAATTAAAAATTAAATAGAATATTTATAAATGAGTGTTAAAAATAATTTATTTTTTTAGTTTAGAAAGTTAATATTAAGTTCACTTTCATTTAAAACTTTTAAAGAAAAAATTTGAATTCATAACCTTAAATCTCTTAAATTCAGCTCTTATCCTTCTTTATTAAGTTAAATTTCATAATCGTTTAAAAAAAATATAATTATAATTACAATTACAATTATAATTTACTATTTTAATATTATTAAAAATAATTAGTTTTAATATAGATTAATTAAAATTATATTATAATATAATATAATATATATATATATATATTATATATATATTATATATATTATATATATATTATATATATATTATATATATATATTATATATATATTATATATTATATATATATATATATATATATTTTATATATATATATATATATATATATTTTATATATATATATATATATATATATATATATATATATATATATAAATGTAAATGTAAATGTAAATTGTATATATTTTATTTATATTATATATATATATTATATATTATATATATATATATTTTATATATATATATTTTATTTATATATATATATATATATTTTATATATATATATATATATATTTTATTTATATATATATATATATTATATATATATATATATATAAATGTAAATGTAAATGTAGTAACATAGTTCAAGAACCCTTTGATAAAATCAAATCACCACCCAACAAAATATAAAAAAACTCAAATAAAATAATTATAATAATAACACCAATAAAAGGTGAGAACTAAAAAAACTTAATGATACCATTTATGAGTCATTTCAATATTTCTTTCAACTCTAATTCATCAAATTAAAAACTTTTTCATTCCTTTCAAGATTTCATTTTTCTTGGTTGACATATCCAGTCCACTACAAAACTAAACTCCTTTAGTCACAAGTAGAATAATTAAGTTAATTCGATTATTAAATTTTATCTTTTGAACAAATTGTTTGTGAGTGAACTATTTAAGGAACATGAGGTCCTCAAAATACTTTGATTAGTTCAATGCTATTATCCCTATATAATTTTATAATCAAAGTAAGCCACAAAATTCTAAAATGTTAAGTTATGGAGTCTACACTTATAATAAATTCTACATTATTAATTAGAGTTTATTGGGTTTCTTTTTGGTTTTGGGCATGGTCCTGACCAAAGTTATTTAAGTTTATTAACTAA
Source organism: Impatiens glandulifera (assembly GCF_907164915.1). NCBI lineage: Eukaryota > Viridiplantae > Streptophyta > Magnoliopsida > Ericales > Balsaminaceae > Impatiens > Impatiens glandulifera. The sequence continues at coordinate 14,429,415 of NC_061868.1, forward strand.
ATGTTTACCCTATAAATATGTGATTATTAAGGGTTTACATTTTCAAGACAGAATTCTAGAGAGATAAAGTGTCACGTCCTAAAATCACGTTTTTCTTGACCGAGGAATCTGCGGTCATGACCGAGATCTACGACCGTGGATGCTGACACTCAGGGCTGAGTGGTCTGACCGATGATTCCGCAAATAAGGAATTATCAGGCAAGTACTTTTCTATACGTTTTCTAAAACCAAACAGTGCTATTTATTCATGTATTTTATATAAACGATGCATATGATTTCAAAGCATGTTTTAATTCCATTTCCATGTTTTTCTAAAGAAGGATGGTTTTAAGTTAAGGGTTATGGAATTTAAGAGATAATCATGGATGAATTGACGAATACGAGAGGATGGCCAGCCAGGATGAGCTCTGGTGGTCCGATGCTCTCAAATATGGCTGGAGGAATTGACGAAGGGATGCCCACCCTGGAGATTCAGCCTCTCCGGGCTAAGGACCCGAATATGTGCTCAGTATGCAACTATACATGATTGGCTGATGAGATACCCTTAAAAACACTCATGGATGCAATTACTTAAATGATTTTCTTATAAATGCTTTCTGGGTCCGTAGACACACTATGCTTGTGTGGTGTTGGAATCCAGCCATCGGATTTTATGACGGGTGAAGGAAGAGTTTGAGCGGAAGCGTGGTGTTGAAGATGTGTGTGGAAGGAGGACCGAGACCGTAGGACCGACTTTTATATCAACCTTTTCAATGATTGGGTCAGATAGGCACCCTAGAGCTTCCGCATTTATGTTCGAAATCAGGCTGATTTAGGTGCATGAAAGTAGGAATTTAGGGCGTAACAACTTGGTATCAGAGCAACGGTTCCGAACCTTGGCACTTTCACACATATGCTCCTGCGGATGCACCTCCAAGGCCTTCATGTTTGTAAATTGTTTTAAATGATGTTTTTGCATGACATGAAATCGTTTTTCATAATGGTTGGAAATAATGTTTTTCGCATGAAACCATTTTTCACAAACACACTATTTGTATTGCCTTTTATGATCGAATTTCAGAGACGAAATTCATTATAAGGGTGGTAGTTTGTCACGTCCTAAAATCACGTTTTTCTTGACCGAGGAATCTGTGGTCATGACCGAGATCTACGACCGTGGATGCTGACACTCAGGGCCAAGTGGTCCGACCGATGATTTCGCAAACAAGGAATTATCAGGCAAGTACTTTTTTATACGTTTTCTAAAACCCATAAAGTGCTATTTATTCATGTATTTTATATAAACGATGCATATGATTTCAAAGCATGTTTTCATTGCAAGTCCATGATTTTCTAAAGAAGGATGGTTTTGAGTTAAGAGCTATGGAATCTAAGAGATAATCATGGAGGAATTGACGGATACGAGAGGATGGCCAGCCATGATGAGCTCTGGTGGTCCGATGCTCTCAAATATGGCTGGAGGAATGGACGAAGGGATGCCCACCCTAGAGATTTAGCCTCTCCAGGCTAAGGACCCGAATATGTGCTCAGTATGCAACTATACATGATTGGTTGATGAGATACCCTTAAAAACCCTTATGGATGCAATGGCTTAAATGGTTTTCTTATAAATGCTTGCTGGGTCCGTAGACTCACTATGCTTGTGTGGTGTAGGAATTTAGTCAGCGGATTTTATGACAGGTGAAGGAAGAGTTGGAGCGGAAGCGTGGTGTTGTATATGTGTGAGGAAGGAGGGACCGTGACCGTAGAACTGACTTTTATATCAACCTTTTCAAAGATTGGGTCAGATAGGCACCCTAGAGCTTCCGCATTTATGTTCGAAATCAGGCTGATTTAGGTGCATGAAAGTAGGAATTTAGGGCGTAACATAAAGTGTGAGGCAAAAACTCTGTATTTCTTCTTCTTTTTCATAGTGAAATCTGGTGGTGGCTGAAGTGGATGTAGCTCAATTTGAGTGAACCACTATAATTCTGTGTCTTCTTGTGTTCTTCTTTTTTGCATTTTTACAGATTGTTTCAAGCTGATCGGATTTGGGAGATACAAATCCTAATAACTGGTATCAGAGCAGCTATGCTAAATCTGAGCATTGGAAACAATGACAAGTGAGAACAGTATAGGACATGGGATTAGAAGATTCGATAGAACAAATTATGCCTTCTAGAGAATGGAGATTGAAAATTATCTCCATGGAAATAAGCTTCATGTTCCTTTGAGTGAGAAACCAGAGAAGATGGATAAAGCTGAATGGAAACTCCTTGATAGACAAGTTTTGGGAATTGTCCAATTGACGCTAGCCAAGACGGTTTCTCACAATGTAGAAAAGGAGAAGACTACCATGGGTCTGATGAAAGCTCTTTCTGATATGTATGAGAAACCATCTGCTAACAATAAGGTACACTTAATGAAAAGACTTTTTTACTTAAGAATGGCTGATGGTACTTCTGTCACTACTCATTTGAATGAATTCAATACAATTGTGAATCAATTGCTATCTGTTGATATTGATTTTGGGGATGAAGTTAGTACCCTGATTTTGTTAGCATCTCTACCAAATAGTTGAGAACCTATGAGGGTAGCAATTAGTAATTCAGTTGGAAATGCTAAACTGAAATTTGTTGAAGTTAAAGATCGTATTCTTGCTAAAGAGGTTCGTAAAATTGATTCTAGTGAAACATTCAAAGGTTCTGCTCTGAATGTGAAAAACAGGGGTAGAGATAATGATAGAAAGTTCAACCGAGGTAAGAGCAGATCTATGTCAAGGAGCAGGAGGAGTCAGTCCAACTCTGGGAGGACTTTTGAGTGCTGGAATTGTGGTAAACAGGGTCATTTAAAGAGGAACTGCAAAGCACCGAAGAAAAATGGTGATGATAAAAATGATGCAGTCAACGTTGTTATATAATCTGTCACTGATGCATTACTTATGTTTGTTGATAGCCGATAGATTCATGGGTTTTGGACTTAGAAGCGTCTTTCCACACCACTGCTCACAAAGAATTAATGGAGAATTATGTGGCTGGAAACTGTGGGAAAGTTTATCTCGCAGATGGTGAGCCACTGTATATTATTGGCATTGGTGACATCAAATTGAAGATGGCAAATTGTTCTGTTTGGAAGATTAATAAGGTGAGACACATTCCAGGTTTAATGCGCAATCTGATTTCTGTTACATAACTTGATGAAGAAGGTCACATTTTCAATTATGGAAATGGTGCGTGGAAGGTGACTAAAGGAGAAATTTTTGTTGCTCGAGGTTAGAAAACTTGAAAGTTATACACGACTTCAACTTGCAGAGAAACAATTGCTGATGTAGTTGATGACTCGAAGAACAGTGAGCTGTGGCATTGCAAGTTGAGCCATATGAGCAAAAAAGGAATGAAAATTCTTATGAAGAATGGACAAATTCCAGAACTGAAGTCTGTTGAACATCAGTTATGTAAAAACTGCATTCTTGAAAAACAGAATGGGTGAGTTTCTTAAAGATTGGGAAGGAGCTCAAGAAAGAAAGGCTAGAGTTGGTACACACTGATGTGTGGGAACCTACACCTGTTTCTTCTATTGGCGGATCACAATACTACGTCACGTTTATAGATGATTCGAAAAGAAAGGTATTGGTATATTTTATGAAGCACAAGTATGAAGTATTTGATATTTTCAAGAAATGGAAGGCTTTAGTTTAAAATGAAACAAATCAGAAAGTTAAGTGCTTGAGATCAGACAACGGAGGTGAATATATCAATTCAGATTTCAAAGAGTATTGTGCTGTGAATGAGATCAGTATGGTGAAGACTTTTCTCCGAACGCCTCAAGAGAATGTAGTAGCTGAACGAATGAATTGAACATTGAACGAGCGTGCTAGAAGCATGAGATTGCATGCAGGGCTGCCTAAAACCTTCTAGGCAAAAGCTATAAATATTGATGCCTACTTGATAAACATGGGACCCTCTGTTCCTTTTGAATTCAGAATCCCTAAAGAAGCTTGAAGCAATAAAAATGTAAATATTTCTTATTTGAAAGTGTTTGGTTATTTATCATATGTTCATATTAATGAATGTGATAAGAGAAAGCTTGATCCAAAGTCTAATAAATGTTTTTTCATTGGTTATGGTGATATCGAGTTTGGTTATCGTTCCTAGGATAATCAAAATCGGAAGATCATTCGTAGAAGAAATGTTATCTTCAAAGAAAAGGTTCTCTACAAAGAATATGTTGGGAAGACATCAGATGGTGATTCTAAGTTTGAAGAGACTAGTACAGTCGATTTAAGAGAATTTTCAGCTGAATATATACCGGTTGTCGAAGAAGAACAATGTGTTATTGAAGATGAAAACGTTGAGAACGTGGCCCCATATGTTAATCAGCAAACACCGGTTATACAGTTAAGAAGATCATCAAGGAATCGAAAACAAGTTGAGAGGTAGTCTCCATTTCTGAACTATATCTTGTTGACAGATAGAGGTGAACCTGAATGTTATGAGGAAGCAATACAATCTAATGAATCGATTAAGTGGGAGTCTGCTATGAAAGATGAGATGGACTCTTTAATGTTGAATCAAACTTGGGAGCTCACTGAGCTACCAAAGGGAAAGAAAACACTTCAGGATTAAAGAAGAACATGATAAAACCATGAGGTACAAGGCAAGATTGGTTGTGAAAGGATTTTAACAGAACAAAGGTATTGACTATAATGAGATCTTCTCTCTAGTAGTTAAATTGATGACAATTAGAACTATTTTGAGTTTGGTTGTGAAAGAAGACCTTCATCTTCAACAAATGGATGTCAAAACTGCTTTTCTTCATGGTGATTTAGATGAAGAGATTTATATGCGACAACCAGAAGAATTTGAAATCAAAGGAAAATATGAGCTTGTGTGTAAGCTTCAGAAGAGTCTGTATGGTTTGAAACAGGATCCAAGGCAATGGTACAAGAAGTTCGATAGCTTCATGAAAAGTAACAATTTTCTAAGGTGTGAAGTTGATCATTGCTTCTATATCAAGAGATTTGATAAATCGTACATTATTCTTCTCCTCTACGTTGATGACATGTTGATTGCTGGAGCAAGCATGTATGAGATTAATAAGCTCAAGAAAGAGTTGTCTAAAAAGTTTGCAATGAAGGATTTGGGTGCTGCTAAACAAATACTTGGGATGAGAATTTTCAGGGATGAAGAATTTCTCAAGCTTTCACAAGAAGAATATGTGAAAAAAGTTCTTAGCAAGTTCAACTTGTATGATGCAAAACCAGTTACTACCCCCTTAGCTAGTCACTTCAGACTATCTAAAGATCAGTCGCTTTCAACAGAGGAGGAGAAAAATTACATGGTCACTTTTTCGTATGCCTCTGTCATTGGTTGTATTATGAATGCAATGGTTTGCACAAGACTAGACATAGCACATGCAGTGGGAGTTGTTAGAAGATTCATGAGCAACCCGGGTAGACAACATTGGGAAGTAGTAAAGTGGATACTACGATACTTAAGAGAAAGTACAAATCTCGCTTTATGTTTTCGAAAGTCTAATATGGGTTTGGAATGATATGTTGATGCTGACAATGGTGGTGATGTTGATAGTAGGAAGAGCACAACAGGGTACATTTATACTCTAGAAGATACTGCAATCAGTTGGGTTTCAAAATTGTAGAAGATTGTTGCTCTTTCTTGTTGTGAGACAGAGTATGTTGCTGTGACAGAGGCTACTAAGGAGATGATGTGGTTACAACCTTTTTTTTCTAGAATTGGGTCAAGACAACCAGGGAAGTGTGTTGCGATGCGACAGTCAGAGTTTCATTCATTTGGCAAAGAATCCTGTTTATCATGGCAGGACGAAGCATATATAGGTTCCTTATCATTTTATCCGGTCAACTTTAGAAGATGGAGTATTAGCTCTTGAGAAGATTTCCGGGAGTGAGAATCCAACTGATATGTTGACGAAAGCTGTGACAAATGAGAAACTGAAGTTGTGTGCAACTTCAGTTGATCTTTTTTGTTAAGACACCGGATGAAAAGCCGCTACCAATCGAGAGATGATGAAGTTAGTCTCCATGTGAGAGATTGTTGAGTTATGGAGCCTACACTTATAATAAATTCTACTTTGTTAATTTGAGTTTATTGTGTTTCTTTTTGGTTTTGGGCTTGGGCCTGACCAAAGTTATTTAGGTTTATTAACTGAATGTTTACCCTATAAATATGTGATTATTAAGTGTTTACATTGTCAAGACAGAATTCTAGAGAGATAAAGTGTGAGGCAAAAACTTTGTATTTCTTCTTCTTCATAGTGAAATCTGGTTGTGGCTGAAATGGATGTAGCTCAATTTGAGTAAACCACTATGAATATGTGTCTTCTTGTGTTCTTCTTTTTGCATTTTCACAGATTGTTTCAAACTGGTCGGATTTGAGAGATACATGTCCTAACACAAAAGGCCGTTATTAATTTAGAACTCCATAATATAACAGTGGTGGAAGTGGCATCATATTATTATACAAATATAAAAGCATGAACTTTCACTCACACACAACCATGGATGCCTTTCCTTATTCTTTCTTAATTATTACTACATAGATTTTGCTAGCGGCTAGCTAGCTCGCCACTCGGCTCAACCTTCAAGGCTTGGCTCCACCAACATCAGCTTATACCGCCTCTCCTATGTAAGAGCAACACTTGTTACAACCACGTAAACCTCTGTTGCAACACCAATACCGACATCTTCCACCGCGACCGCCGCCATTATATCCTCCTCTGTTACCCCGCTGCCATTATTATTTCCTCCTCAACCGCCGCCATTATTATTCCCTCCGTCGCCATTATTATGTCGTCCTCCGTACTGATCCTGGGCTGCACGATGTTCATTAAATTAGTATATAGTTTGGATTATTTAAATAACTCAACTACTTAAATCATTTTACTTTTATAATAATTTATTTATTCATCAAAATATTTAAATGTGTTTTATTTTAAATTATTATTATTTTTATTATATACACTCTAAATTTTTTTTTTTATTAAAAACAATCAATACTTTTCAAAATCATCATCTCTTTATTCAATAATCTAATTCAAACAAACCATAAGAACTTGTTTGATATTCAGGGTGCTTAAGTTTTTTACAGAGTTTTTATCTAAAACCTATTAATTACTTATTGCTCTAATAACTTCTTTTATTTATTAAAATACTAAAATGATCTGTTATGGTCTTTTTTTTTATAAATTCAATCATAATCAATTTTTTTTATCACATCTCTTATTTATAAAATCACTCAAATTATTAATAAAAATATTAAAATATTATCTATTAAAAATAAATAAATAAATTTATTATTAGTTATTAATAATCTTGAAGATTTTTTACCAAAAAAAAAAATATATCTCCTAAAAAATTATATCTCCATCAAATCTTTTTAAATAAACAATTTTTTTTTTATATAAACAGATTTAGATAAGCTCTAAATATGGAATGTTTTTGTTTAGGTAGAAAGAAGATTACTTTCAGCCAAATCTTTGGTGGCTGCATGAGAAACAAAGGCTAGGAGGAAGATAGCGAAAAGGCCAATCAAAACAACTGCTTTGGAATTCATTTTCTCTTACTATTTGAAAGTGTGAGAAAAAGTTATTCATGGTAGTGTCTATTCAGATAAATTTATTATTACGTTAATTATAAAATAACGTATAATATAATTATAAAAATATATATAATATTATAATTATAATTATATTATGAGAGAGAAAAAATAGGAGAGTGGGGATAATGAGAGAGAAAGTGTATCGCTCCGGAATAGGACCTCCCAATTTAGAGAGAATTGGATGAATCCTGAGTATCCGGGAATCAAATCAATATTCTGGATTCAAAATCACCAACCAAACATCTCATTTCATTCCCTTTCCAATTCCTAAGTACAAAACCATGTACCAAGCATGTCTTTAATTTCTTATATGGTTATGGGGAAAGACATTAGTACATGGGGAAATTTTATCAAATGATTTAAAATGATTTAAAAAAGAAGGTCATTCCCAAAACTAACCTCACTAATTTTATTTTGCAAATCTATTTTTTTTAAAAATTTTGACAATTTTACCCCTAATATATTTTCTCTTTATTCAATTTCCCTCTCCTCATTTCACCATTTTCTCTCCTCTCTTTTCTCGCTTCTCCGGCCCGCGACCCCCGACCCACTAAACACCCCGCACTCTCCCTCACATTCTCTTCTCCGACCCGCGACCTACCTGCAATGCCCCTCTCTCACTCCCATTCTCTTCTTCGGCCCTCGACCCACCTGCAACGCCACAGGACGACAAGATCCACCTGCAACGTCAGAGGACGATGAGATCCAGCAGCATCGCTAGACGACAGATGCATGCAACCTGACCGACCAACATCATCGCCTTCAAAATGGGTATATTTATTTCTTTCATTCTCATTTAGCTGAATATGTTTGGTATGTTTAATATTCAAAATGGGTATGTTTGGTATGTTTGCAATGCTTGGTATGTTTGGTATGATTTGTCAAAATGGATATGCTGTGGAAAATTGCGCCCCACGCAAATTGCGCTGACTTCCCACGACCTACGCAAATTGCACTAGCGTCCCACGCAAATTGCGCTGGCGTCCCACGACCTAAGCAAATTGCACTGGCGTCCCACATAAATTGCGCTTGCGTCTCACGACCCACGCAAATTGCACTGGCATCCCACGCAAATTGCGTTGAAAGTGATTTTTTTTGTTTGGTAAGATTATTTTTGGACCATAATTTAAATTATAGTGTAATTTTGTTTCTTCATTTGGTTTTCTTGATCATGATTCAAATGAAAATTATAGTTTGCTTCATTTGGTATATAGATTTTGTTCCCGTAGATGATCAGATTGTAGTTTTAGATCATTGTGATTTTTTTGCAAATTTAACGAATCTGTAGAAATCAGAAATGGTCTTCTATTTTATATTATAAAGAAACATTTTTCATGTTTAAAATGCAGGTAAGATCAAACTTGGAGACGGTTAAGATCGAGGTCATGTACAAAGCATTGAAATGTAAATTCTCTATATACCCACATTTAAATTCCATGTTGCTATCCACTAGAGGGTCAACTCTGGTAGAGGTTTCTCCCCATGATCTATTATGGGGTGGTGGTCGTGATGGTGAAGGATTAAACTATCTCGGTAGATTGCTCATGTAGTTGAGATCAGAATTATTAGGCGATGATGATGAAAAAAACCATCACTTGAAAATTTATTACTTGGAAAATGAAGATGGAAAACACTAAGAAGAATAAGTTTTCCAGGTCAGTTGTTTACTAGATAAATTATTTAGGTAACAAGTTTCGGGTTCATAGATTATACATTCTTTTGTTTTGTATAATAAAGGTGTCCAATTTTTTGTGTATGTTTTCGAATATTTTCTGAGTGTCAACTTTGAAACTTTGGCTTGTAAGAGAAATAAATTATCCATTATATATAAATTTCATTTAGGGAGTAATTTGTACTTCCTTTGTTATTCCTCAAATTTCTGTTTTTTTGTGAGTTTCTTTAAATAAGGTACAATTTATCAATACAACACTGAAATATTATTATATTGTATATTCAAAGGGTCTGTGTTGAGTGCTCATAATGCAACATAACATTACTAATAGACTAATAATAATATTACTAAGACCGTATTCCCTCCATTTTCATTCATTTACCTGCAAAATGAATCATCATTCTCAATCAAATAACTGAAAAATAAATGTATTTCAAAATTGACATGAAAACAAACTCAGCTCACCGTAGTTTTTGTTAACCATGGTGAATTTCCGCACCACCTTCAATAGAGAACCATATTTGACGGATTTCAATGATCCCATGTGACTGTAAACCAGACAAATACCAGTATAAGCAAAAGACCAAATTTAGAACCGATTAAAAATGAATGAAATTAATACTTACGCCATCTCAGTATACCGAATCCTCCATGTTGGGTAACCCAAATGGCATCTGGTAGGCCCGTAAATCAACCTAAGATTGGGATCAACAACTCTAGAACCTGAAATTTGGTATTATCGAGGGACGCAAACGCAATTTGTTTGGGTCATGATGGGACGCTAGCGCAATTTGGGTGGGTCGTGGGAAGCCAGCACAATTTGCGTGGGTCGTGGGAGGTCAGCGCAATTTGCGTAGGTCGTGGCACGCCAGCGCAATTTGCATGTGACGCCAGCACAATTTGCGTGGGTTGTGGAACGCCAGCGCAATTTGCGTGGGGCACAATTTGCCACAACATATCCATTTTGACACAGCATATCAAACATACCGAGCATTGCAAACATGCCAAACATACTCATTTTGAATACCAAACATATTCAGCTAAATGGAAATGAAAAAATAAACATACCCATTTTGAAGATGATCATGTTGGTCGGTCAGGTTGCATGCGTATGGTCTGGCGATGCTGCTGGATCTCGTTGTCCTCCGTTCGTTGCAGGTGGGTCTCGTTGTCCTACAGCGTTGCAGGTGGGTCGCGGTCCGAAGAAGAGAATGGGAGGGAGAGCGGGGCGTTGCAGGTGGGTCGCGGTCGGAGAAGAGAATGTGAGGGAGAGCGCGGGGCGTTGCAGGTGGGTCGGGGGTCGCAGGCTAGAGGAGAGAAAATGGGGAAATGAGGAGATGGAAATTGAATAAAAAAAAATATATTAAGAATAAAATTGTCATATTTTTTTAAAAGAAAGTTATATTTACAAAATGAAACTAGTGAGGTTAGTTTGGGGAATGACCTTATTTTTAGGGTCATTTGATCAAATTTTCCAAAGGGTCATTTGATCAAATTTCCCAATACATTTCTTATATTTCTTATAGTGTATTATTGTATTGTATTTATTGGTCTCTTTTAAAGACTGATATTTCATATATTAATGATATTTCATAGATGGGTAAGAAAGAATATCATTTCAAACTCTAGGCATGGGGGAGATGTAGGTACTTGAGAAACTTCCTATCTAGACCAATTAAAAAATTTGTAATTTATTTATTTATTAAATAAATATAATTAAATAATTTGAAATTAATTTTAAAAAATAAAGAGATTAATAATTTATATATATGTATATATATTATTTATAATTGTTAAAATTAAGGATAATTCTTAAATAAATTATTTTTAACAGTAATTATTTTTTATTTTTTTAATAAGATTAAAAAATCTAATTTAAATATAAATTTATTTATAATGAATTTTATTTAAAATAATTATTTAAATATATATAATAAATACCAATTAAATCACATAAATAATAATAATTTAGAAAATATATTTTAAGAATTATAAATAGTTTTAAATTATTATTTATAAAATATTATTAAAATATATAATGATTTTTATAAATATTATGTATTTATTCTAACAAATTTTAATAATTTCTATATTATTTTAATTTGTGTTTAATTGATAATTGTTTTCTTATTTATGAGAATTTCATAATATTTTGAAAATATTATATATTTTAAAAATATATTATAAATAAAATTATATATACTTAAAATTATTAATCTCTTTAAAAGATTTTAAATCAAAATTATTGTTTCATTTTTATAAGGATAAAATAAATTGAAAAAACACAAATAAAAATAAAATTGTCTAAAAGCTCAAATGTTCTCATTTCCATTCCTTATTATAATATGAAAAGAATAATGAAAATAACACAATCGGATTGATCTATCAAATAAAAGAGTTTATTCATAATATCAAACACGTATGTTATTGACTTTTTTTCTTACAGATTTGTCTTAAAAAACTATTAGTCCTTATTATTGTATATTTTATCAATTGGAGGCTCATATATAGTTAAGTGAATAAACACTAGAATTATAATGTACTCGAAGTTATAAGATCAAGTTTTATATTAAGATATTTGAAAAAAAAAATGAAAGTTGTATCAACATTTTGGTTGAATATAGTAATTTGTTTTCTTCATAACAATTTTATTAACTAACTAATTAATATATAACAGTTAGCTTAGATACTAAGATATCATATGTGATTTAGTTAACACTATATATTATTCTGATTATTTAATTGTATTTTTTTGAAGCATGTGTTAAGTGATTCATATAAGTTAATTTTTTTAGTCAAATCATCAAATTATTATCTCTCATAGTTAAGATTAGCATAATATTTAATTTACAATAATAATCTTATACAAATGTAATTTTTTTAATAATCAATATATATAAATAAAATTATCAATATAAATTATCAATGCTTTATTAATAGTTCGTAACAGGTTTTTTTTTTTTTAAAATCCAGATCTAAAGTGTGTTTGATGAAAGAATTATTTGTGTTTTATCTTGGTTTTTTCCAAATAACCCTTTTTGACCAAATGATGTAAAAATCCAATTTTAATTTTTTTTTCCAATTTTATCCTTCTCGGTTCTTACTTTCTCTTCTCTTCTCTTTTAATTCATTTAACATTTTCTCGATTTGGAGAGAATTTTGAAGGAATGATGTGACGCAATTTAATTGACCGAAAAAATAATAACATTTCTCTATATTTTATCTCTCCTCACTTTTTATCCTTTTCCCAACTAGTAATATAGTAACACATTATTCTCTCCTCATTTCTTCTCCCAAATTCTCTCTACTATCACTTCTCATCAATAACCCAATAATCCAATAAACAAATAACCCATCCTTTCATTTCATTATTTTATTTCTTCATTTAAATTATTTCTTCTCCCTTCTTTTAATTCAAATTAAAAAATATTTAAAATAATAATATATAGTTTTAGTATTCTATAATTGAAATATAAGTTTTATGAAAATTTGTTTATATATTCTCAGTGGTTATAATATATATTTTTTAATTATATTATAATATTTTTATTTTATTAAATTGATAAAATTATTAACTTAAATTAATTAATATATTTATTTAGAAGGATGATTTAGAGTTAATTTATATAAAAAATATTGAATAATTTTTTTTATAAATATTTAATCTTGTATATTTATAAATTAATTAATATTTTTTATTCAAATATATTAACTTTATTTTTTAGTATAATTATTTATTTTAATTATTTAAAATTTAAGTGTTATATAGATAATATGGTAGGTTAAGTTGGATTTATATTAGGTTTTAATTTTTATTTAAGATAATTAATAAAAATATTATTAAATTTAAATAAAATATAATTTTATTTAATGATAAAATTATTTAATTTAATGGTTAATATAATGTTTGGGTTTTAGAATAAAAAGTGAATTTTATTCCAATAACTCATTTATCAAACAAGCTCCTAGTACATGGAGGGATAACACTAGTGAAATATTTAATATTATTTTTTTACTTATAGTTATAATGTTAAATTGTAAATGAAAGATATAGTTGTGCTCATTCAACAATAAAAAAAATATAGTTTAAAATATATAATACTTAAAAAAATTATAGTTTAAAATATATAATACTTATTTATGTGGTGTTTTTATTATTATTATTATTATTATTATTATTATTATAATAACTTAATTAATTTGATTGTTTTTAGTTAGATTAACTATTATAATTGTAAATATTATTGTTGGGATCTAAGACAATAATACTGTTGTTCTATCTTTTACTTTAAATTTAATTTTAATCCTGATAAGGATTAAAAATCTGTTTCTATTCTAGGACAGCAAATTCTTGAACGATTTCAAGTGCGGAAAATATTTGTAGGATTTGAATCGATAGATATAAGAATGAATGAAGCAATAAAAAGAGAACACATGATTTTATAAATGTTCGGAGATAAAAGCTCATACATTACCCTTTCTTTTGTTTCCAGAAGGATTCCACTAAAAGACTTTGATTTGTAGACGCTACACAAACCTACTCAGATCATAGATCTTAACACTTGTTTGTCTGAACTTCTAGCTCTCACAATATCTTGTTGAACAAACAACTATTTGTTCAACTTATACAAGTAAAATGATTATTGAATAATACAAAAGATTATCGCTCAACGTATATCATCTCGTGTGTGTGCATCGTAGTGACTAGCGAAGAACGAATCAATGACCCGAGAGCACTAACCCAGAGATTTCACTGTTGTTCTCTAATGCCTTTTATACTTGAGACATGTCAACGATCGAATTCATTTTGTCGATACATGGCAACGGTACATTTTTTGTATGTCTGGTGTACGCGATTTTAATGCGCAGAAGACTAAAATATTCGTTTATCGTTTTGAATATCAGAGCTAGGGAGAGCCAATCCTATGGATAACCGGGCTTGTAGCCTAGAGGGATTCATCCACCTAATAATAATATATACTATCGGATATATATTAAATAACTTTATATAATATGGTATATAATTAAATAACTCATCCACCTATATACCCAGCCCAGCCCAACCCAACCCAACAACCATAATAATATATTTATATTATATAGTATAATAAGTAAATAATTTCTAATTTATTATACTATATCTTAATTTATTAATTTCTAAATAAATAATCTAACTTAATAATATATAATCTAGCAATTCCTAATAAAAAGCTCATAACTTATTCATTCCTAATTAAACTCAATTACCTATCATTTAAGCTATATATAATTTATTTTGTTTAATAAAAAAATATATCCCTAACAATAATAGTTTATACTAGTTTGAAAGATTGTTTTTTCTTTTTTTTTCTCCATAATATATAATCTATTCATTCCTAAACAAAAAGTCAATAACTTATTCATTCCTAATTAAACTTAGTTAACTACCATTAGATTGTATATAATTTATTTTGTTTAATTAAAAAAAAAATTCCTAACTAGTTTGAAAGATTGATTTTTCTTTTTCTTTCTCCATAATATATAATCTTTTCATTCCTAAACAAGAAGTCCATAACTTAATCATTTCTAATTAAACTCAATTACCTACAATTAAACTATATATAATTTATTCTGTTTAATTAAAAAAATATGTCACTAACACTAACAATAACAATAGTAGTTTGTACTAGTTTGAAAGATTGAATTTTTTCTTTCTCTATTATTTGAAAGGCTAAATTGAAGAACCGTATTCTGGCGGCTTAGATTAAAATCCATTCACTCAATAGGTTTGTATCGTAACTTTTTTAATTTTAAATTCAGAGAGGGAGAGAAAAAATAATATTCTATCTTTTTTTTAAACTAGCTTCAATAGTAAATGTTTATTAATTATTACTCTCAAAGCTTTTTGTGAGACTTCCATAGAAATGTATATTTTTGTGAAGCCGGTTGAGAAGATTATCGACTTTCTTGAAAACCTTCATGCACTTTATTTTTTTTTGTATCTTTGGCCTAAGATATTTATTCTTTTATCTTCAGTATTTTTATTTTTTTTTGATGTCATACTTTGTTTCGTTGTGCTTAAACGGTTCTTATTTTTCCATATTTCATTACTATTTAAAAAAATATTGTGTTATATTGGTTTGTATGAAAAATATTTTAGCTCGGGTAGATTTAAAATCTTGGTTCTGTTCTTGGTAAAAGTAGAAAGCTGGTTGTACATTTTGTCGTATTGTAGTTTATGAGTGTTCAACTACTTGACTTAGCTGATAAGCATTTAGCTGATGTGGAACTCAACTGATTTGGAACTCAGCTGATTTGGAACTCAGTTGATAGCGAGCTCTATCAATGATTAGCTCTACTAATGAGCTACTCTGTTGATAGAAAACTCAGTTGATCATCAGCTCTGCTAAGGAGCTACTCTGTTGATAGCGAACTCAGCTGATGATCAGCTCTGCTGATGAGCTACTTTGCTGGTAGAGAACGCTGTTAATGATCAACTCTACTCATGAACTACTATACTAATAGAGAACTCAGTTGTTGATCAGCTCTATTGATGAGCTACTCTACTGATGAGCTACTCTGCTAAAAGCAAATGTTCAGTTGATGGTAACTTTGTTGTTGGAGAACTCTGCTAATGGAGAAACTCAGCTGAGTTTGTTGGGTTTCGTTTGGGCTTCCAACTATGAAAAAGGCCCAATAGTGGTTCAAGTTCACTTTTAATTTATTAAGGGTATCATAATATTTTAAATGGTTATGTTATAACCTAATTGCTCTAGTATTTAAAGAGCGGTAACCGTCGTTAAGAAGCAGAAGTCAAAAATTAAAAGAGAGGAAGAAAGAGAAAATCTCGTACCATATTTTCGCCTACAGTCGCGCATGATTCAACAAACTGGCGATCAGAGATTCAAACGGAGTCCGATTGCGCTGAGATTTTATCGAGAAATTGGTAACTCATTCCTCTATATTTTCAACGATCGGATCAAGGTTTAGACGTCTCAAAATTTGTTTTTCTGGGCTTAAAGATTCTTCCTAATTTTAGTTATTTTATTTGACTTGTTTGGGACCCAAAAATTGTATCTTTTTTGTTATGCTCTTTTATTTTTCTGCGGTATTAAAAGATTGTTATATCTTGATTGTATTCCCGACTTTAATTATAGTAAAGCTTGAACTGGACGTAAAGTTCCGTGGTTTTACTCATTGATTTGAGGAGGTTTTCCACGTAATAATATCGTGTGTGCATTGTGTTATTTATTTATGTTTTTACTTATGCTTTATTTGCTCCTAAGTTTTTCAATTAAGTAGAGAATAAAATATATGTTTTTCCCAACACTTAGCTGATAGCGAGTCTATTGATGACAAGACTGTTGTTAGCGAGTCTATAGTTGATGGCAACTCTACTGTTTGAGCAACTCTGCTGATGGAGAAACTCAACTGATAGCGAGTCTGCTGATGGAAACTCTATTGTTAGCGAGTCTTCAGCTGATGACAATTTTGTTGTTGACGAACTCTGCTGATGGAGCAACTCAGTTGATAACGAGTCTGCTGAAGGCAAGTTTGCTGTTAACGAGTCTTTGATTTTACTTGCGCATTATAACATTGCTGAACTTAGTTTTATTAATTCATCAAACCGCGTGTGTTCATTTTAATTATCCTAAGTTCATTTTAATCGATTAAAATGTTTTTCGTAATTTAACTTAATTTAACGATTTCTCTCTTTAACTTAATTTAACTATTTCTTCCTTTTTTATTTAACAATTTCCCCTTTAAATAACAGTTATATATATATATATATTTTAATTATCTCGGTTCATATTATATTTCAAACAAATTTTATCAATCTAATAGAATAATATATATGATTTTTTTTGGTTGAGATTATGATATAAATTATTATTATTATTATGATTGTGAGTTTTATAAATAATATATAAATTTTATCAATAGAATAATATATGATTTTGTTTTTAGGTTAGAATCTATAATTGTTAAACTAAACTTTTGACATTATGATATAAATTATTATTATTATTATTGTTATGAATTTATAAATAATATTACATATTTTACTATGATTATATTTCAATACATTTATAATTAAAAAAAATATAGTTAACATGCTTTTCAACTAGTGAATATAAAAAAAAAATACCGGCCGAGATTAAAAGAAAATGACACGGATTAAGAAGACAATATTGCAAAAGAGCATGCAGTTGCAGATTTAAGATGGAAGAATCTAAGCCACGGATTTGATGGATTAAATATCAAACTTAATTAAATGATATTGGTCAACCTCCCTCCCTGAATTGTTAGTACCCATCTCTATTAATGTCATATATATATATATATATATATATATATATATATATATATATATATATATAATTGAAAAATTAATAAAATTGATAAATGAAATCAAACCAGGTACGTTAAAAATAACTCCAAAAGAAAATGAAGCTTTACCAACTTTCCAACCACCTCCAATCATATCTGATTTCAAACTAAGGCCAATGCAAGAATTTGAGAAAATTTTTGAAGAAAAATTTAGCAAGTTAAGTATTAAGACCTTAGACAAGAAAAACAGAAATCAGATTAATAAAATAGATAAATGGGCTGATAAGCCTATACAGAGTAAATTTTACTATAATAGACCAACACCAATTGATATTTTATCTGAAGAATACACAGATACAATTGATATTAGTTATTCAGGAAACAAAATTTATGAATGGAATATTGATGGATATTCAAACAAACAAATTTATAATACAGTACATAGAATGTTAATGTACTCAACAATTTGTAAAAATAGTAAAAATAGTGATAAAACAATAGCGACAATGATTGTTGCTGGATTCACTAGACAATTAAAGGGCTAGTGGGATAATTATTTTTCCCAAGAAAATAGAGATTCTATTCTTAACACTCTAAAACAAGAAAACAATAGCCTAATTGAACATGCAGTTTATACATTAGCAATTAACATCATTGAACACTTCACGGGAAGGTTCAGTCATAATAGTGATACAATTAGAACATTATTACAAAATCTAAGGTGTAAGACACTTTCAGATTTTAGATGGTATAAAGATACCTTTTTAAGTAGAGTAATGGAACTACCAGAATGCAACAATGTACATTGGAAATCCAAATTTATTAACGGCCTCCCTAGCCTATTTGCTGAAAGAGTTAGAAGAAACATCAAAAAGAGTCATTCAATGATACCATACGTAAACTATACATATGGTATATTAATAGATACTTGTATACAAGAAGGACTAGCCTTATGTAATGAAATAAGGTTAAACCAATAAATTAAAAGACAGAGTCAAAATGAAAGACAACAATTAGGTCAATTCTGCCAACAATTTGGTATAGATAGTCCTACATCTAGAAAAGAGAAAAGTGTGAAATATAATAAGTTTCACAAATATAGAAAACCACCCCGAAAATACTCAGACATAAAACATGAGAGGAGGGAAGAAAAGGTTAAAAACAAGCCAAAAAATTTCAAAAATAGTAAGAAGTGCCACAACTGTGAAAAATTTGGACACATATCAAAATACTGTTGGGCAAAGAAAAAAATTAATAATCTTGAAATTCCAGAAGACACAAAAAGATTAATAATCCAAACTCTACAAAACTCAGAATCTGAAGAATCTGATTCAGATTCTTTTTTTTTTTTTTGGGAAAACAGCTTAGTGTCATTTCATTAAAAAAACCCAAAAGAGGGAAAAAAATACAAAAGTTTAAAATCAGATCTAGACAATTTCTAGATTTGACAATGAAACAATAATTGAATTACAGACATTAACAATAATCAATTAGCGCCTACAGCGTTTTTACTTTTAATCTACTTGTGACCTTCTCAAACAAAATATCCCATATATGGCAGAGCTTTCTATTCTCTTCATTCCTTTCGATTCCTCTCCAGGATTGAATGAGTGCATTTCCATCTGAAATTATATCTCTCCAAATATCTTCAGCGGTTCTACTTCTTCCACTGTGAGTTCTTGAATTTCTTTCTTTCCAGATATTGTAGATTACTGCTCCAAAGTAGCATTTCAGCATACTTACATAGAAGGATCTTCCTTTTGCTTTATTCTTCATCCACTCTTGGATTTCTTCCCATATTCTTGGAAAGTTGATGATGTTCATTTTTGCAGCATACATCCTCCAGATTTGTATTACAAAAGAGCATTCCCCAAATAAATGGTTTATGCTTTCCTCAACTCCCGAACATAGGATACAGTTGATATCAGGAATGTTTATATATTTCAGAATCACTAGGTATTGAATCTGATTCAGATTCAATACCTAGTGATTCTGAAATAGATGACCTAGATAATGAAAACATTTCTGAATCAAGCTCGGAAGACTCTGAATGTGAGCCTTGCCGATCAGGATTGAGTTGTCCGAAAAAAGAAACAAATAACCTAGATCAAAATATTGACAAATCAGAATTATATAGAATCATATCTCAATTTTCAGATATGAAAGTTAATGTTTTAACATCAAATCATGCTTTTGAATTACTAAAAGTCATCAAAGACCTAGAATTAAGAATGCAGATCATAGATCAGTTTAATTCTGAAGAAGGAACTTCATTCTCTAAAGATGAAGAGCCAGAAGAAAAGAGGTTCAATTATAATAATCATAATAAATCTTACACTATGAGTGAAGTAATGAATCAACTTAGACACAAGATTCAAAACAAAGAAGAGAATACAACCCTCACAAATCTTTACAAAGAAATTAATAATTTAAAGGAAGAAATTAAGATATTAAAAAAGAAAAATATTATACAAGAGTCTAGAATAACTAATCTTGAGGATAAACCTAGCGAAAATAATCAATATAATAACAACAAAGCAGAAATTGAAGAAAATATCTTCTCAGAATTTTTTTTATCCATAATAGAAATGGTTAAATCCCAAAAATGGCACATAAAAATATCTCTCCTAATAGATAATCATTATACAAGGTCATTTACTGCTCTTATTGATAGCGGAGCAGATTTAAATGTTATTCAGGAAGGACTAATCCCTACTAGGTATTTTCATAAAACAAGTCATACCCTGTGGCATGCAGGGGGGATAAACTCCAAATCCAATATAAGCTTCTAAAAGCCTATATATGTACTGATAATAAATGCATTCCTCAAAGTTTTATACTTGCTAAAGATATATCAAATCAGGTCATACTTGGAACCCCATTTTTAAACACAATCTACCCTATTAAGATGATTAATAATAAAGGTATTACAGGAACCTTCCAGAAACATGATATTTTTCTAGAATTTATTGTGGAACCGTTTACTAAAATGTTACATAGTATATATGATAATATCAAAGCAAAACAAGATCAAATATACTTTCTAAAGCAAGAAATAAGTCTTATAACAATAGATGAACAACTAGAAAATCCTAAATTACAAGAAAAAATAGCTCTACTAAAAGACCAACTTTTAATAGATATTTGTAATGAATATCCTAATGCATTCTGGGATAGAAAGAAACATATAGTTTCACTACCATATGAGGAATCTTTTAATGAAAAGAATATTCCTACAAAGGCAAGACCTTGCCAAATGAATTCAGAATATCTGGAATTATGCAAAAAAGGAGATAGATGCGCTATTACAGAAGGGGTTAATAAGTCCATCACAATCACCCTGGTCATGTACGGCTTTCTATGTAAATAAACATTCAGAAATCGAAAGAGGCGTGCCAAGGTTAGTAATAAACTATAAACCCCTCAACAAAGTATTAAAATGGATTAGGCACTCAATTCCTAATAAAAAGGATCTGTTAGATAGACTATATGATAGTTTAATATTTTCAAAGTTTGACTAAAAATCAGGATATTGGCAAATTCAGATTGAAAAATGTGACAGGTATAAAACAGCATTCAATGTCCCTATAGGACATTATGAATGGAATGTGATGCCGTTTGGATTAAAAAATGCTCCATCCGAATTTCAAAAAATTATGAATAATATCTTTAATCCTTATAGCACATTTATAATTGTTTACATTGACATATTAGTCTATTCAAAAACAATTGAAACCCATTTTAAACATTTAAATATGTTCAAAATAATAATAACTCAAAATGAATTAGTAATTTCTAAACCAAAAATGGATCTTTTCAAAACAAGAATAAGGTTTTTAGGTCATATCATTTAAAAGGGAAATATTACTCCTATTAATAGAAACATAGAATTTGCGGAAAAATTTCCTAATATGATCACTGATAAAACACAGTTACAAAGATTTTTAGGCAGCTTAAATTATGTGGCTCCATACTATAAAAATCTAACAGAAGATACATCAATCTTATATGAAAGACTGAAGAAGAATCCAAATCCATGGTCAAACCATCATACAAAGGCTATTAAAAGAATTTTAAATAAAGTAAAGGTACTTCCTTGTTTAATGATAAGTAACCCAAATTGGGAAAAGGTAATTGAGACTGACGCTTCTAACATAGGATTTGGAGGAATATTAACTCAATTAGATCCAGAAACAAAACAGGTCTATCTTGTCAGATTCCATTCAGGAAAATGGAACAATTCTCAAAAGAATTATGCGACAGTCGCCAAAGAAATTCTTGCGATAGTCAAATGTGTTTTAAAATTCCAAGATGATTTATATAATAAAAAATTTATTATACGAACAGATTGCAATGCAGCTAAATTCATGTTCCAGAAAGATTTTAAACATGATGTATCAAAACAAATGTTCGCTAGATGGCAAGCTCATTTAGCCCCATTTGATTTTGAAATAACATACAAAAAAAGGATAGATAATAATCTTCCTGATTTCTTGACTCGTGAATTTTTAAATTTACAGGAATGAGCGGAAAGGGTTATGAATCTTTCTCTAATAGAGGAAGAGGATCCTCCTCTATCAGAGGAAGAGGTCGGGGAAGAGCACCAGAGATCATATCTCAGTATGGTAAACAAAAAGCTGATAACAATTGATCTATCCCAAAGTACGGACAATCACAAAGACAATCCAACGTACGCCAGAATACTGGGAGATGTAGAATCAGAATCTAATAATATAGAATTTATGAGAAATGAATATAAAGAAATTATATTTCTCCTAGAAGAAAAGGACCTCAAATGGAAGAGTGAGCATTGGACAATAATGCAAAGGTATTTGGATAATACATCCACACCATCAAGGACTTACAAGACCCGAATATTTTACGAACAAATACTTATTCAAAGTGGGTCATGTGAAATATCACATTTCTCTGGGGCAAACAAAGAAATTTATAATTTCAGCAAAATAATAATAAAAAAGACAATTTCGTTGGAAGATTGGGGAATATCCCCAATGAAAGAAAGAGAATTGTCGTTTAATAAGACGACAACAATCAAATTTAATTATTGGGATTATTGTGATGCCTTCACTAAGGCATTAAATTATGAGAATAATAAATATAAACATTCCTTGTTCATCAAGGTATGTGCAAATGTCTATAGAGGAGACATTCCCCACTGGTTCATAGACTGGTTTTACTGTTTTGGTCCTAGCCCAAAGGTTTTACCAGAAGAAATCAAGGTCCTATTTGATAAATGGAGCGAGGTATCTCCTCAGCTTCTGAAAAAACAATAAGCTAATTTATATATTGAAGGAATAGCTTCATGTTTCTTTTTTACTGAATTTTCCATTCCATGGATTTGGAAATGGATTCCTGAATTTGGTTATACCAAAACAGACATTCCCTGTCTGTTTAGATCATCTCATTATAAATTTTGGGATAAAATGATGAGAATAGATCAGGAAACAAATGAGTAATTCGGGAAGGAGACAATGGACCTCCTACACCAACAAATAAGTATGTATGAAGAAAAACGACAAGTAGCTGAAGCACTGTCCCCGTTTGATTATATCTCCAAAAAATTTCGAATGAGGTCAGAGAACTTATCAAAGAGTCAGATGATATCTACATATATTGAAGAAATGAAGAAAGACTTTATGTCTAAATTTGAAGATGATAATAAATCAAACAAATCAGATTCAACTATGGCATCTGATTATCTCCAAGACGCTCAAAGTGATGTCGGCATTGAAGACATTTTCAAAGCAATCAAAGACACCTTGGTTGAAAAAAATTTCAAGAAAAGACGTTGGATCATCATCATCCAGCCAGTTCAAAATTTAAAGGGAAACAATATCTGAAAGATGCGGAAAAAACTTATCCCGGGAGGTACTATTTGTAGAAGAAGAAGACAAGATCCGTAATTTGCGGAAAAAACTTATCCCGGGAATCCCGGGAATCACTATTCAAGGTTTTAACTTTTGTTTAATGTTTTACTATAAATAGTTGTTTATGTTGGGTTGGAAGGGGACGCGAAAACGACCCCTGAAGTCTGTATTGTACTCTCTCTCTCTATTGTACTCTCTATCACCATCACCCTGTTGTAATATATTGGAAGTTGCATCAATAAAGTTTGGAGGACAGTGTGTTTAAACCTTCAATTCCGGGTACGTTTCAAATCTTACTACGTATTTAATTATTTGCTTTAAATGTCAAGCCTAATAGGCTAATCTAATTAGGTGTTGATCATGACCGCTAACTACCCTACCTCAAAAAAATTAATAAAAAAAATTAAAGCTTATCTTAGAAGTTTGAATGGACATCTGGCATGGATTTGAAATGTCGATCCCTTTTATAAAATGATACTTTAATTTTGTGTTCCTGTTTAGTCCTATTTAGCCACTGTTTAGGCATGTTGGACATTATGGAACTTTAAATTAAAGTTAAGTATTATAATTGGTTGATAGGCATATATTTTTGTCTTAAACACATGTATCCCTCGTCAGACTTTCTTTATAAGCTCTATTTTTTATTATATCCGATCCTAAAAATAATGGACCCATCTCTATTAATGTCATATAGAATATTTTTTATATATGTCAATTTCCATTCAATTGAAACGTGATGGGTTTTTTCTTCTATTTGATTAATTATTTTTTTTTTCAATTTATTTAGTTTTTAAATAAAACCCTTTTTTATTGAACCAGTCCAAATAAAAATCACATCTAATTGTAGACAAAAAAAAAAAAAAAAAAAAAAAACTACTATAAAGCAATTTAATTGTAAACTAATATACATATATTAAAAAAAAGTTATTGAAGAAGTTATTGCAAAAACTTGGAACTTTAATAATATATATTAATTAAATGAAATGGGTCCAAACAGTGTGAAATCACTTAAATAGCTTTTATGGCCATTGTATTTGGATAAATGGTATTGGTCAACCTTTCTGAATTTATAAGACCATCTCTAATGATGTCATATAGACCATATATTACATGTCAATTTCTATTCAATTGAAACGTGACTGTTTTTTTCTTCTATTTGATTAATTATTTTTTCTATTTATTTATAATTTAAATAAGATCTTTTTTTATTAAACCAGTCCAAATATAATTCACATATAATTGTAGACATTTTTTTTTAAAGTGTAACATCTAATCTAATGCAGTATAATTATAAACTAATATGATGATAGCTGTTTGCAAACTAAATTATAACAAATAAAAAACTACTAAAAATATAAAGCAATCAAAACTAATTGAAATAGATAAAAATACATATCATATATATATATATATATATATATATATATATATATATATATATATGTCAATTTCCATTCAATTGTAAGTGGCGGTTTTTTCTTTTATTTGATTAATTATTTTTTTTATTATTATTTAAATAAAACCCTTTTTTATTGAATCCGTCCAAATAAAAATCACATCTAATTGTAGACAATTTAAAAAAAAAAATGAGATGCTATCATAAATCCAAACCATGACATCTACGCTAATTTAACGCGATCTAATTGTAAACTTACATACATATATTAAAAAAGTTATCAAAAAAATTACTCCAAAATCTTGAAGCTTTAATAAAAAAAATATTAATGTAAATATTGTTGGAAAATTATACTAACCATGGTTAGTATAAGTTTTTATAGAATAAGAGATTTTTTTTGCAGTATATTTGGTTTTAGTGTTAAAATTATGTGAATAAGTATTGCGTGTGTTATTGCAAATTTGCAAAAAACGATTTGCATTGTTTTTTTGTAACCATGCAGATTTTGTTGGAAGAGATAATGTTAAGGTAATGGACCAAAGTCATTTTTCAATGTAAAGAATGTTGTTGTGCACTTGTTGTAAATGGACAATTTATTTGTTGTGTTACTACAATTAATATTAAATTATTTTTATTTTTATTTTTTAAATTGAAACATATAAAAATTTGGTAAGTAATAATTCTTTTTTGACAAGTTTAATCACATAGTATAACCCTTTCGCTCACTTTAAAATTATGTCAATATCTATTCTTGATTGCATCGAAACAAGACGGTTGTTGCAAAATACTGGGAAATAGAGGAATGGAGGATACATTTCTTTGGAATATATATCTCTTTTCTTTTCCCTCCTAGAAATGCAGAAACATTTGAAATGTTTGGTCACCAACAACTAATGTGTTTCTATGGAAAAGTATATAGAACAAGCTAATCTAGCTATAATTTTTTTTTTTTTCCGATTGGCTGATTTTCATGAAGCATTAAATGTTGAAACAAAGTTTCTGATAAAAGAAATTTATTTAGCTAATAGGTACAACTTGTGTTAAAAAACAAATGAAACTTGTTCCATCTTATTTTATTTTATATTGAGTAACTTCTTGGAAAATTTGGGTTAGGGCGATCATAAATATGATCTCGTTTGAATTATTCTAAATAACCCAAAATTCTTCTTTTTCCAATGGGTTGATCTCGAAACATTGATTGAGGACCAGAGACTTAAAAACCTATTTTATCATTTTTTTCAACACAAAGCCTATGTTCTTCTTGTTTCTCATTTTCAGTTTCCTTGTTTTTTTGTTTTTTTTCGGCGAAGATAGTGATGTTTGCATTTTACATTTAAATTTTCTTCACACGATGTTTCGTTAGTGTTTTTTAGACATAGCTTCTTTCACCACTATCGGCGATTTCTCATCGAAATTTGTCTTTTGGTTCTATCGTTGATCGTTATCGGGATTAGGACTAATCACAAAAAGAAATAGTTTGGACACATTTTTCTTCATCCATGGTTGGAGCCATTTGATTTTCCTTATTTGTGATAACTATTTCATTCTCAGTAGTATGAGAAATTGCAAAATTATTTATATCAAGTTCTGTTTCGCGGGAAAATTACATTTAAACCCTTTTTCTTTTATTAAATGAATTCAATATCTTCATAGAAGAAATACAAATAAATATGCATTGAATCCGAGAAAAAAATCATTATAATTAATAAGCAGTGACCAAACAAAATCATTGGTAGATATATAATAAATATTGATCCCATGCTGTGGAATAATTAAATTTGTCTTATTAATTGCATAAAGATTAAAAGAGGGCACACTTGGATATATGGGCCTATCTGAAAGATAAGTCATATTTTATATATATATATATATAAAAAGTACGACTTATATTTTAGATATATATATATATATATTAATTTATTTGTTGCAATATATACTATCACTTAATATAAGGAACACATTTATGATCAAGTGAGAACCGAAGTTTGAGTGGCTTAGGCACAAATAAAAATATTTTTCTTTTTTATTTAATTTGTATATTATATTGAAAACACATTATATTATATAATAATTATATATTTAAATTAATAAAATAATTTAATGTAATTGGTTAATTAATATAATAAAATTAATAGATTAGGGTTCAATTCAGTAAATATTGTATTTTCTATTGAAAGCAGCAGGAACAGTGAACGAGGCGTTTTTCGGCTTTTTTTTTATCTAGAAAAAGAAAACAAAATAATAATTTGTAATTATTTTGAGAGGTGATAATAATTATTATTTTTGTAGTAAAAAGACTTAAAAAGTATTGATATATATGTAAATAAAATAAAAAATAAAAATTTAAAATAAAGAGTATTTTAATATTTTTGTTAATAAAATATGTGATTTGATTATTGAAAAATAATTAATTAAAAAATTAATTTTAAACAATTTTATTTAAAATCCAATAAGAACAAGATTATAAAATCTTTATAAATAACATAAAATTTATCAATTTTTAACTCAATCATTATATATATATATATATATATATATATATATATATATAGTTTATTAGTGACATATATATAGTTTATTAGTGACATGACTTTTAATATTTTATTTTTTTAATTATTGTATGTTTTTTTAATTAAATGTAATTACTACAAAAAGAAAAACTAAAAATAGGTGACCATACCAAGTGGTTTTTATGTGTTAGAAAATAGGAGATCATTGATCAAGATCTCTTGGAGATTGACTTTTATTTTGTCCATGATTTGGGGTAGATTTTTTTAGATCCACGTGTCCTTTTAATTTCAGGAATAAATGTTAAGACAACAAGGATTTGGTGTTGGTTAAAGCCATCTCTGATAGGTTCTCCTTCAAATGTTTTTAATTAAGTGTTTTTTTTTTTTTTTTGGAAATTTGATTAAATAACCTAAAAAATGAGGTTATTTGATAAAATATCTATTTCTGCTAATATTTCACGTCTTTCTATTTATGGTTCCTATGGAGCTACATTGCAACAAATCTTCTTTTTCTCGGGTGGTGGCTTGCTAATTTTTTTGCGCTCGTAGTCTTTTTATTTTTTTTGGACGATATTGCTCTTGTAGCGAAACGCTAAGTCTTTTAGCGTTTCTCTAAGTGGATTAGGGTTAGTATAAATACTCTTATATTTTCATTTCCTTAGTTTTTCTTTCTCTCTCTTCTCCTGTTCTCTCTTTCATGGCGGCCGGCGGCGACGACGGCGACGGAGGTTGCAGGCGGCGGTTCAGTTCATACAGATCTATACAGATTTACAAGATCTAACCTAATCCATTTATGTTTTTATTTATACATATTTACAAGATCTATATAAAACTAACCCTAAATCTATTTTGCATACAGGTCTCCGATTCTAGGGTTTAGTGTATGCAGGTCTCCGATTCTAAGGATTTGAAGGTCGAGGAAGATGTTCATTTCAAAATCTAATTCGAGTTATGTTCATGTTTACATTTTCTTCATTTCAAAAATCTTTTCATATTTCGTTCTGGTTCATATTTGGTCATATTTGTGGATTCTTATTTGTTATTTGGTTCATATTGGTTCATGTTTGAGCATTTCGTTAGGTTATTATTTGTTATTCGTTGATATTTGCAGAAAATCTCTGATTAGATCGTATGTGTTTCCATTTCAGATCTGCTTAGCGTTTTGCTAAGTGCTTAGCGTTTCGCTTAATGCATTTCGCTAAGTGTATTTCGCTAAATGCATTTCGCTAAGTGCATTTCGCTAAGTGCTTAGCATTTCGCTAAGTGCTTAGCATATCGCAAAGTGCTTATTTATTTTTATTAATAAATAAGTAATGTAATGCTTATTTATTTTGCTAATGATGTTTGAAGGATGAATATTGTGCTAATTTAAAATATATTTTAAATAATTTGGTGCAAAAATTACTTTGAAGTGTAATTTAATTTATACTTTAATTTTTGACAAACATAATTTTTTTTTAAAATTTACCCATTTATCATAATCAAGATGAAAATAATAATCCATAAGAAAGAGTCCAATAAAGATTCATATAAAGAAAGTAGACTATTATTGGTTAGATATATCATATATATCCTGATCATAATGCACTCCTTTCATTACAAAGTTGTATACATGCATTTAAAACAGGAAAACACAGATAAAATCAAACATAAAACCAAAAAAGCTAATAAAAATAGGAAAGAAATTCACATAAGTTCTCCATTGAAGAACCAAAAGATGAATTTTAGATGATTAAAGTCATGAAACAAGTGAGAATTACACACATACATACATATTATTACATACATAGAAAAGAGCAAAATCTATTAAGGTTCAAGCTTCAGCGACACAACTCAGGCTTGCCGATTACTCTTCGCAGACTTGACGAAAACAACCGTCAAACAAGGAGGTGCCCACCATGGCCTTCGTACTCTGTGTTCTCCTTTCAAACAAGCCACTGAAAAAAAGTTCATTTTTTTTATTATCAACAAACTAAAGCTAATAAGATTATTGTTTTGGAAGAGAGTAAAGGAAGGACAAGAAATCGACCAACCTTTAATTCGCCTCAGTTCCTTGCAAAGGGTTATAAAGTCACCCCATTTCATGTGACATCGTCTTATAAACCCAAGTAAATGTTCTATCGTGAACATTGACATGCATTCTAAGTATTCCCCATTTACACCAATTTCTTTGAATATTTGACGATAACTTCCTAGATTTATCTCTTCTAAAATTTTGCACCAAATTATTTAAAATATATTTTAAATTAGCACAATATTCATCCTTCAAACATCATTAGCAAAATAAATAAGCATTACATTACTTATTTATTAATCAAGTAAGTTATCGTTAAGTGCATTTCGCGAAATACACTTAGCGAAATGCACTTAGCGAAATGCACTTAGCGAAATGCACTTAGCGAAATGCACTTAGAGAAATACACTTAGCGAAATGCACTTAGCGAAATGCACTTAGCGAAATGCACTTAGCGAAATGCACTTAGCGAAACGCTAAGCAGATCTGAAACGGAAACACATACGATCTAATCAGAGATTTTCTGCAAATATCAACCAATAACAAATAATAACCTAACGAAATGCTCAAACATGAACCAATATGAACCAAATAACAAATAATAATCCACAAATATGACCAAATATGAACCAGAACGAAATATGAAAATATTTTTGAAATGAAGAAAATGTAAACATGAACATAACTCGAATTAGATTTTGAAATGAACATCTTCCTCGACCTTCAAATCCTTAGAATCGGAGACCTGCATACACTAAACCCTAGAATCGGAGACCTGCATGTAAAATAGATTTAGGGTTAGTTCTATATAGATCTTGTAAATATGTATAAATAAAAACATAAATGGATTAGGTTAGATCTTGTAAATCTGTATAGATCTGTATGAACTGAACCACCGCCTGAAACCTCCGTCGCCATCGTCGTCGCCGGCCGCCGTGAAAGAGAGAACATGAGAAGAGAGAGAAAGAAAACTAAGGAAATGAAAATATTAGAGTATTTATACTAACCCTAATTCACTTAGAGAAACGCTAAGGGACTTAGCGTTTCGCTACAAGGACAATATCGTCCACAAAAAATAAAAAGACCACGAGTGCAAAAAAATTAGCAAGCCACCACCAGACCAAATAACCTCATATTTGAGGTTATTTAATAAAATTTACCGTTTTTTTTTAGGTACAATTTTAATATCATATTTGAGCAAATGTAACAGAGAGTTTATAATTAAGGACTGGTAGAAAGTATTAATTGATGTCATTCAAAATTGAAGGCTCAACCAAATTGGACAATTTTTTAGAAGTCACAAAAATCATTATTTGTAAGATGTTTATTTTATTTTATGTTCATTGTTTTTAGACCTTAATAATTTGAATTATGGGTATATATTATTCACTTATAATTGAGACAAATATTTCTTTTGTTTATCTTTTTATTAAAGATTGAACTAAAATATATTTTTTTAAAACAATATAGATAGTTTTGTAAAAAAAATTAATGAAATTGTACCAAATTTAAATAAATAAAATAGATTAATAAAATAGATTAATGCATGACACCTCAAAATCATAATATATATATATGGTTAAATGTAGTAACATAGTTCAAGAACCCTTGATAAAATCAAATCACCACCCAAAAAAATATAAAAAAACTCAAATAAAATAATTATAATAATAACACCAATAAAAGGTGAGAACAAAAAAAACCTAATCATACCATTTATGAGTCATTTCAATATTTCTTTCAACTCTAATTCATCCAATTAAAAACTTTTTCATTCCTCCCAAGATTTCATTTTTCTTGGTTGACATATCCTCTCCTCTACACTACAAAATTGAACTCCGGTCTTTTTCGTCGCAACTTAAATAATTAAGTTGATTCGATTCTTAAATTTTATATTTTGAACAAATTGTTTGTGAGTGAAAACGAGGTCCTATAACTACTTTGATTAGTTAATGCTATTATCCTTATATAATTTTAGAATCAAAGTAAGCCACAAAATTCTAGAAGACCGTTATTAATTTAGAACTCCAAATTTAAAAAAACAGTGGTGACAGTGGCATCATATTATTATATAGATATAAAAGCATGAACTTTCACTTACACACAACCATGGATGCCTTTTCTTATTCTTTCTTAATTATTACTACATAGATTTTGCTAGCGGCTAGCTAGCTCGACACTTGTCTCAACCTTCAAGGCTTGGCTCCACCAACATCAGCTTGCACCGCCTCTCCTAGGTAAGAGCAACACTTGTTACAACCACGGAAACCTCTGTTGCAACACCCGTACCGACATCCTCCTCCGCTACCGCCGCCATTATTATTTCCTCCTCCCCAACCGCCGCCATTATTATTTCCTCCTCCCCATCCGCCGCCATTATTATTTCCTCCTCCCCAACCGCCGCCATTATTATTTCCTCCTCCTTGACCGCCGCCATTATTATATCCTCCTCCTTGACCGCCGCCATTATTATTTCCTCCTCCTCCCCAACCGCCGCCATTATTATGTCCTCCTCCGTAATTCTGGGCTGCACGATGTTAATTAAATTGGTATATAGTTTGGATTATTTAAATAATCAACTACTTAAATCATTTTACTTTTATAATAATTTATTTATTCATCAAAATATTTAAATATCTTTTTATTTTAAATTATTATTATTTTTATTATATACACACTATTTTTTTTAATAGAAACAATTAATACTTTTCAAAATCATCATCTCTTTATTCAATAATCTAATTCAAACAAACTATAAGAGCTTGTTTGATATTCAGGGTGCTTAAGTCTTTTAAAGAGTTTTTATCTAAAACCTATTAATTATTTATTGCTCTAATCACTTCTTTTATTTATTAAAATACTAAAATATCTTTTATGGAGAGAGTTTTAGATGTGTCTTTTTTTTTTTATAAATTCAATCATAATCAAATTTTTTTTTATCACATCTTTTATTTATAAAATCACTCAAATTATTAAAAAAATACTAAAATATTATCTATTAAAAATAAATAAATTTATCATTAGTTATTAATAATCTTGAAGCTTTTTTACCAAAAAAAAAATATATATCTCCTAAAAAATTATATTTTCATCAAATTTTTTCAAATAAACAAAATTTATTTACATAAATGGAATAAAAGAAGCTCTCAATATTGAATGTTTTTGTTTAGGTAGAAAGAAGCTTACTTTCAGCCAAATCTTTGGTGGCTGCATGAGAAACAAAGGCTAGGAGGAAGATAGCCAAAAGGCCGATCAAAACAACTGCTTTGGAATTCATTTTCTCTTGTTATTATTGAACTCACTCACTTACTATTTGAAGGTGTGTGAGAAAAGGTTGTTCATGGTCGCGTCTATTTATAGAGCCTGCATTATTGAAAATTTACTATTTTTATATGGTATATTATGGGTTCAATGATGTATTTACTATTCACGTTGTACAGTTGGAAGACATTTAATTTCTCATTATATGGTTATGGGGACATAAGAGCATCTTCAGCGCACAAGACCTCTGACCTCTTATTTTGTCAAATCAATCTTTCATCTCAGCAGAAAGTGAGCACATGTTGTAATTGGGCAAAACACTCCAATGCTTCCGCCCGCCCTTTTCTCTAAATAATTTAAATGTGAATTTTATTTATACTATTTTAAATAAATAACTAATTTATACTATTATAACTAATAAAAATTTGAGAATTTAAACCCTTAAAAAGTTTAATATAATTAATAAAAAAAATATTAATTTATTTAAAATATATATTTATTAATTAAATATATAACTAATATTGAACCCTTAAAACATATTAATGTAATTTATTTAAAATATATTTATTAATTAAATATATATATATAATTAATATTAAATAAATTAAAATATAAAATATTTTTATAATTTAAAATATATTATAATATTAAAAACATTACAAAATAAATTTGATAATATATAACTAATTTTTCTATATTATAGAAAAATTTGAGAATATAGAACTAATATTTCTATATTATAATAAAATATAAAATATATTATAATATTTTTATAATAAAATATATAACTAATATTCCTATATTATATAATAATGAAAATGTCATAGCCGGACTTGTCCGACATAGAGTGTACTGCTCTCTTTTTGTTTTTACATACCGTGCATAAAATTAAAAAAAAAATAATAACATGCCCTTTTCCATGCTGTCCGATGTGGGCACATGCTTATTACATATTCTCTTAGTCCATGTTCTCATCAGTGTATGAGTGTATTGTATTTATTGGTCACTTTTAAGCACTGATATTTTGTATATTAATGATATTTCTTAGATGGGTAAGAAAGAATACCATTTCAAACTCTAGGCATGGGAGATGTAATAGGTACTCGAGAAACTTCTTATCCACTAGACCAATTAAAATATTTGTAATTTAATATTTTTATTTATTTATTTATTAAATAAATATAATTAAATATTTTGAAATTAATAAAAAAAATAAAGAGATTAATAATTTTATATATATATATATATTATTTATAATTATTAAAATTAAGGATAATTCTTAAATAAATTAATTTAACAGTAATTATTTTTTAATTTTTTAATTTTTAAATAATATTAAAAAATCTAATTTAAATATAAATTTATTTTTAATAATTTTTATTTAGAATAATTATTTAAATATTTATAATAAATACCAATTAAATCACATAAATAATAATAATTTAAAAAAAAATATTTTAAGAATTATAAATAGTTCTAAATTATTATTTATAATATATTATTAAAATATATAATGAGTTTAAAAATAATATGAATTTATTCTAATAAATTTTAATAATTTTAGTTTGTGTTTGATAATATTTTCTTATTTTTAGAATAAGTTCATATTATTTTGAATAATTATTATAATTTATAAAAATATATTTTAAATAAAATTATATATATTTAAAAATATATAATGAGTTTTAAAAATAATTTAAATTGAAATTATTGTCTCATTTTTATTAGATTAAAATAAATCAGGATAACACAAATAAAAATAAAATGGTCTTTAGAGCTAAAATGTCCTCATTTAAATTCTGAAAAGAATAATCAAAATAACACGAGCGATCTATCAAATAAAAGAGTTATCCATAATATCAAACATGTATGTTATTGACTTCTTACTAGTTTTTTCTACATATTTGTCTTAAAAAATATATTAGTTCTTTATCATTATATATTTGATCATAGTGGAGACTCATACATAGTTGAGTGATTTAACACTAGAATTAATATACTCAAAGTCATGAATTCAAGTCTTACATCAAGATATTTGAAAAAATAAATAAATGTTATATCATCATTTTGGTTGAATTAGTAATTTGTTTTCTTGTTGGTGTCAATTGTATCTTATTTTTCTTATATATATTAACATTTTCCTCGTAACAATTTAGAATTTGAGGCGTTGAATGAGATGATATTACTTTATTTAAAAAAAAAACAAATCTTAAACTCAAAACAAACTCACTCTCGCTTGCATATTGAGCAATATGACTTTTAGTTCTTTATTTACTAACCAGCTCAAATATCACTCAAAAGTTCTTGCCAGATTAGAGTTGCATATTAACTTAATAGTAGATTAGAGTTACATATTAACTTAATAGTTAGCTCAAATGGTGAATAACAAACTATCCAGGGACGGATATGTGTAGTGGGTGGACTGAAGTCCATCCCGAAATAAAAAAATTCAATATATACTTTAATGTTTGTGATATGATCGACTTTATCGATAGAGACGGGGTCTGGCTATTGATAAAGGTTTATGAAAAACGTTTTGAAAGAAATCCTGTTAGAGATTTAATTCGTTTTCTATTCTACGCAAACTCTTGTAAACACTTGAAACAGAATCAAGGCGGAATTGTTTACTTAGGTTTGAAGCTCAAGATGAAGAATGAGAAGATGACAAAAATGAAAAGACACAACAGTTTGTTTATGGATGTTCAGAGCAAACTCTTCTACGTCACATCTTCTTCCAACCACCGGAAGGATTCACTATAATATGATTCGAATCAAATACAGTTTGCAAACACTTAGTTCACTATTGAACAGAACACACTCTGTTCAATTTACAAGATGAAGAATATCACTCAGCTAACGGTGTTTTTGATTCTAGCTCTCTCTTGATTCACACACAGTACAATCAGGAAAGCATCTTACGGCTTGAATATTCAAAGGATTGATTTCTCAGTAGTTCTAGTAAGTAAGATGATCGAGAGATTTTTCCAACCAGCAGCTTGTCCGTTATACTTGAGATTTGATAAATACTGGGAAGAGACTAACGGTCGAATCTTTAGAATGATACGTGGCACTCTTCCATTGGAAAGCCTCCATAGTACACAACAGATTCTGAGCACAGGGATCGTGGCCGTACTCCAACTGGTAGTGCGCCGAATATTCCATCAGAGATGTACCTGCAAAACAAGTAATGGGAGGGAAATTCTCTTACGTGGCATTCGTTGGTTTGTTGCATATAGCTATCGTACTAATATTCACTAGAAAGTGGAGCAGGAGTAGAGTACAGCTATAACACGTGGGTAGGCGAGTACTAGCTTCAAGCATACTACTTAAGCATAACATTATACGTATTTCAGTTAGACAGCCTCGTCTAATGAAATCAAACATTCCCGTCTAAGAGCAGAATCCATTAGACCACCTGGTCTAATGGGATTAGACTTACGTCTAATTACAATCACTTCAGACTAATCTGAAGGAGTTAGACTACCCGTCTAACTTTAACCAATTAGACTTCACGACTAATCTTCAGAATATATAGCAAAATATGCAATATATATAGCAAAATATATATTGAAAACGTGCATATATATAGCAAAATATGCAATCAACATATAAATAGAGTGTTTTCACATGCAAATAAAGCATTCAGAATATCAAGTTCATAAATACCCAAATATGAGTGTTTTCAGAAGAAACACACAAAACATTGTTCCAAAATAAACAGAATAAGTTCACAACCAAAAACATCATCAAAAGATCTGGAAAAATTTCATCTTAAAATAAAATAATTTATATTATAATCTTCTTCTTCTTCCTAATCATTTCTCTGGAAAAGATAGTCTTCAACCTAGGAAGTCTCTAAGACTGCGGTTAGAGGAGGGTTGGAGACATTTCTCTTCCTTTTCTTGGTCTTAAGCTTCTTCACCCTAAAAACGTATTCGACAACCTTCTGGTTGTTCATAATTTTGGAAGGAAGGTGAAAACTTTTACCGGGTTGATCCAGAAGAAAACAGAGGAAGGCGGTGAAAGGACCGTCAAAACCAAAAATAGTTTTCCGGGCAACAACCATTTTGACAAGATTTCCAAAGAGGAAGCTTGTCCAGTTGATTGGCACATCCCTTGTGATATCCACCATTATCTCGAAGACTTTAGAACAAAACTGGTATGAAGATTCTTTGGCGAGAAGAGATTTAGAGATGATTTCACTTAGAAGAGCAAATTCATCTTTCAGAAGATTTTTCTTCCCATAAATGTCCATTTGAGGAGAATTAGAGAAGACTTTCATCATAGTAAACATGATTTCAGGAGGAGAGCGAGGAAACTCACGAATACTTGCAGTGGGAAGTTGAAAGAACATACCGAATGACTCTTCGGTGATGCAAATCATTTGGCCCATAACAATCCCAGCAACAATTTTGTTGTGATAGAAGCCCGCAGTTTCGAAGAATTCACGAACCAACTGTTCGTGATAGAGATGATGAGGGGTGAGGATCTTTCTCAGCCCGGAGGCTTTCAAAGATTCAAACATTTTATGCATGCCCGGAGATTTCAACGTGGATACGGATTTGAAATCCACTTGAATCGATTTTGGACGGAAGAGAGACATTTCGACTTGATGAACAATAGCTTAGTCGATTCGAATTCTAGAGAGAGAGAGATGGATTTGGAAGAACTCTTATCTTTAGAGTGAATTATTCAATAAATATCAAGGTCTAATCATGTAAAGAATATCTAATGATTACTCCTACCGTCAAGAACTCAAATGTCTGTTCCCAATAAACATATTATTTAATATTAGCATGAAACTGCAGTTAATACTAAATGTACAAGAAAAAGTTGTCATAAATATTAGTCATTCCTTATATATTGAGAGACATGTGTCTTCAATTCTTTTGAGGAATGACTGATTTGATTTTTGGCGGGAAAATACACTTGAGCAGAAACATAAGCAAAGGACAACTGTCCAAATAGCCAGAAGATGGAAGGTCTAATTACACCAGTAGTTAGACGTTTATTCTCCTTTTCACATTTTCAACTTCTTCTTGGAAATCAGTCTATTAGACGTATACGTCTAATTATGCAATAACACCACGTGCAACACGCGTGTCTGGTTAGACATGAGCATCCTCTTGCTCATGATGTAAAAACGTCTAACGTCTATTAGACGTATCCGTCTAACCATGCAGGTTAATATAACCAAGACAAAGATTCCAAAGGAAGATTAAACTGCTAGAGTAGACGTACGTCTAAGTAGATGTGTTTCTCAAACCCTGAATCCTTAAGACGTATTAGGACCTCTATCTTTTATGTCTATTCAGTTACGTTTTGAACAATACGTTCCCCCTCAATTTATGCACGTGATTACATCAATCAATATCAACAAGACCCAAAATGTTTCTAAAGTGAGAGAACTTAACTTCGGGTAGAGGCTTCGTGAAGATATCTGCCGTTTGTTGATCTGTGGGAACATATTCTAGGCGAATTTGCTTCTGATTGACGTGTTCTTGGATAAAGTGATGCCTGATTTCAATATGCGTTTTCCGAGAATGCAGAACTGGATTGTAGGTGATTACGATAGAACTCGTGTTGTCACAAAAAATTGGAGATTCTTCACCCTCAATCCCATAGTCCCTAAGTTGTTGTTGAATCCACAGAACTTGAGAGCAATAACTGCCAGCTGCAAGATACTCTACTTCAGCTGTAGACGTGGCGATTGACGTCTGTTTCTTGCTGAACCATGAGATTAGACGATCTCTAAGGAACTGGCAAGTTCCACTTGTGCTTTTTCTATCAATTTTGCACCCTACATAATCTACATCTGAGAAACTAGTTAAATTGAACCTGGAATCCTTCGGATACCACAGTCCTACATTTTGAGTTCTCTTTAAGTATTTAAGAATACGTTTAGCAGTAGTAAAGTGAGAGAGTTTAGGATTAACCTGAAATCTGCCACAAACACCAACAACAAATTGAATGTCTGGCCTGCTAACAGTTACATATAGCAAGGATCCGATGAGTCCTCTATATGCTATTACATCGACACTTTGGTCACCTTCATCTTTATCCAGTTTACTAGAAGAGCTCATTGGAGTAGTTGCGGTGGAACAGTTCTCCAAACCAAACTTCTTTAGCAGTTCCTTGGTGTATTTGGCCTGATTGATAAGGGTTCTATTTTCTAACTGACGGACTTGAAGCCCAAGGAAGAATGTCAACTCTCCCATCCTGCTCATTTCAAATATGTCCTGCATCAGCATAGAAAACTACTCACACAATTTGGGGTTAGTTGAACCAAAAATAATGTCGTCAACATATATTTGAACAAGAAGAATGTGAGAATCTTTAGTGAATCTAAACAAGGTTTTATTCACCGTTCCAACAACAAAATCATGATCAAACAAGAATTCAGTTAATGTGTCGTACCAAGCTCTAGGAGCTTGTTTCAGACCATACAATGCTTTGTCAAGCTTATAAACATGATTAGGTAACACATGATCTACAAATCCGGGGGGTTGCTCAGCATATACTTCTTCACTCAATTTCCCATTTAAAAATGCACTTTTCACGTCCATTTGAAAAACCTTAAAGTTCTTAAATGATGCATATGCTAGGAAGATTCTAATTGCTTCTAGTCTTTCTACCGGTGCAAAAGACTAATCAAAATCAATACCTTCCTCTTGTCTGTATCCTTGAGCAACTAAACGAGCTTTGTTTCTAATGACTAAACCATCTTCACTAATCTTGTTTCTAAAGACCCATCTTGTTCCTATAATTGACTTATCAGTTGGTCTAGGAGTAAGATACCATACTTTATTTCTCACAAATTGGTTTAACTCCTCCTGCATAGCATTGATCCAATCTGGATCAACTACAGCTTCACCAATTTTCTTGGGTTCAATCTAAGAAATAAATGCGGAGTTGGCCATTTCATCCATCAGTTGACGTCTTGTCCTTTGAGGAGAAAAAGGATTTCCGATGATCAGTTCTGGTGGATGATTTCTGTTCCATCTGAAGTTGGATCCAAGGAGATTGGTCATCTAAACTGGTGACTCCGCGACGTCTAAACTCTCAACATCTTGTTGAACAGGAGTTTGTAC
The DNA here is from genome assembly GCF_907164915.1 of Impatiens glandulifera. Classification (NCBI taxonomy): domain Eukaryota; kingdom Viridiplantae; phylum Streptophyta; class Magnoliopsida; order Ericales; family Balsaminaceae; genus Impatiens; species Impatiens glandulifera. The sequence goes on from NC_061868.1 coordinate 14,469,170, forward strand.
GTCTGGTTGAACTTCAACCGGATCATCCACTGGATCAGATAGGGCAATCTGCGTGTCCAGAGTTTCTTCTTCTTCACTTACAGACTCAAGACTTGTCGCTTTTAGTCTGTCAACAAGATCAATGGGTTCAATGGATTTGCTCTCAATAGGCTCATCAAAAACTACATGGAGGGATTCCTCAACAATCTGTGTTCTTTTGTTTTATACTCTGTAAGCCTTTCTTACTGACGAGTATCCCAACATGAATCCCTCATCTGCTTTGGCATCAAAAGCGGTCAGATAAACCTTTCCATTGTTATGGATAAAACATTTACACCCAAATATCTTAAAATAAGACACTGTGGGAATTCTCTCATAGTACAGTTCATAGGGAGTTTTATCAAAACGTTTGTTGATTATTGACCGATTTTGTGTATAGCAAGTAGTACTTATGGCTTCCGCCCAGAACCTCTGAGGTACGTCTGATTCATCTGGCATAGATTTCGCTACTTCATTCAGAGTTCTCACTCTTCTCTCAGCAATGCCGTTTTGCTGTGGAGTTCTGGTGCTAGACAACTCGTGCCTAATTCTAGTCTCCTCGAGATAAGATGATAAAAATCTGTTAGTGAACTCAGTTCCCTGATCACTTCTAATGCACGTAATATTTAAAGATTTCTGATTCTAAATTCCTTTAAATATTCTAATCAAGTTTTCAGCAGTTTTATCTTTTGATGGTAAAAATGCAACCCATGTAAATCGAGAGAAATCATCAATAATAATTAGGGCAAATCTCATTCCTCCTATACTCTTTACAGGAATTGGACCAAACAGATCCATATGTAAAAGTTCTAGGCAACGGATGGATTGTGATTTCCCTTTAGTTTTGAACGATGATCTGCCCTGCTTTCCTAACTGGCAAGCAGGACATACCTTGTCCTTAGAAAACTGCATTTTAGGTAATCCAAAAACCGAGTTGTTTAAACAAATGTTGTTGATGGTTTTTAAATTCAAATGATTTAACCTTTTATTCCATAGCCACTTCTGGTCATTTTTAGCAATCATGCACATAGAATCAGAAAACTCTTTTTGCCAATTCATTTTATATGAGTTTCCTACTCTACTGGCAGTCAATAAAGTGTTTCCAACTTGGTCTTTAACTAGACAAGCATGAGTTTGCAAATCTACTGACAAACCATTATCACATAATTGACTAATGCTGATCAAATTATAACACAGATTGTCAACAAGCAGCACGTCATTAATAGTTAGATTACCATGGATAATCTTACCTTTACCCATGGTCTTACCCTTCTTGTTGTCACCAAAATTGATCTTAGGTCTAGAGAAATCTGATATATCAGTGAGAAGACATCTGTTTCCTATAATATGCCTGGAACATCCGCTAACAAGATACCATACAGATTCATCCAGCCATTCGTTTATTTGTACCTACATAAATAAATATCTACAATCTTTTGGTACCCACTTTCAATTGGGTCCTCGGTCAATCAGTTCCTTAGGAATCCATATTTGAGTTATTCTGATGAATTTCCCATTTTGTGCTGTGATTAATGCGTATGTTTTTGACTTAATAGATGACTTTCTGCTAGCCACTGATCCCTTAGCTTTAGAAGTAGACTTTCTTTTAAAACTTCTTGACTTTGAGTCAGGTTTTAGATTGCCAGACTTGTTTGCTGCTTCTAATCTATTCTTCATCCAGCTAACAATTGGCGGAACATAAGTTATTTCATTCTTAAAAGCTACTTCTTCATGAATGGGATCAGATTCAATGTCAGTCATACTCCCTTTGACAAAGTTTATTGACTTAAACTTGTTAGTTGCTGAGTTTGACTCTTTGCAGGACAAGTTAGGGTCATTGCTGTCAAATCTCAAACTGGATCTAGATCTAGTAGGTTTCAACAAACTGATCTGATGTTTGACATCATCTCCGGACCTTGTCCATGCACTGACTACATAGTTTATTCTTTTGTTTTCAGATGAAAAAGTTTGAATCTATTCTTTGAGCATCTCATTTTCAGATGAGATCTCTGCTATGTTTTCGTCAAAAATGTTTGATTCAGATTCTTGGTTGGAAGAAAGAACAATTGATTCATATTTTACTTTCATTTCGTAAAAAGAGTTAGTTAACTTCTTGTACTCAATGGCCATTTCATTGAGTGCATTAGTTAACTCCTCGTTTGTAAATTCTGGTGCAAAGACATCATTTACCTTGGATTGGTCATCCGCCATCAAACATGTAACATCATCATTTTCTTTTTCAGCAGGAGACTCCTCTGAATCGCTATCGGCCAATCTGGATTTGTTTTCAACGCACATGAAAACTTTCTGATCCTTCTTTTCTTGAATGATTCTACCGTAGATCTGATTAAGCTTATCCCATATCTCTTTAGTAGATGAACATGACTTGATTTCATAGAACACGTTATGTTGATCGACTGATACAGAATGTTCCTAGCAACATTATCCAGGTTGTTGGTTATCTAATCTTCAGTAATCCACTCACTCCTTGGCTTCGAAATCTTTATGGGGCCATTAGTAATGACGCTCCACATATCACAATCAAGAGCAACCAAGTGAGCTTGCATTCTCATCATCCAATATTCGCAGTTGTCCCTTGACAGAATAGGAATCTCATTGATGATAGACATGCTTCAGGTTCTTGATGTTTGAGAATAGAAACATGGCTTTAATACCAATTGATAGGATCGGCTTTATCGATAGAGACGGTGGTCTGGCTATTGATGAAGGCTTATGAAAAACGCTTTGAAAGAAATCCTGTTAGGGATTTAATTCGCTTTTTATTTTATGCAAACCTTTATAAACACTTGAAACAGAATCAAGGCAGAATTGTTTACTTAGGTTTGAAGCTCAAGATGAAGAATAAGAAGATGATATAAATGAAAAGACACAGCAGTTTGTTTATGGATGTTCGGAGCAAACTCTCATACGTCACCCCTTCTTCCAACCACTAGAAGGATTCACTATAATATGATTCGAATCAAATACAATTTGCACACACTTAGCTCACTATTGAACAGAACACACTCTGTTCAATTTACAAGATGAAGAATATCACTCAGCTAACGGTGTTTTTGATTCTAGCTCTCTCTTGATTCACACACAGTACAATCAGGAAAACAGCTTACAGCTTGAATATTCAAATGATTGATTTCTCAATAGTTCTAGTAAGTAAGATGATCGAGAGATTTTTCCAACCAGCAGCTTGTCCGTTGTCCTTGAAATTTGATAAATAATGGCAGAGACTAACAGTCAAATCTTTAGAATGATACGTGGCACTCTTCCATTGGAAAGCCTCCATAGTACACAGCAGGTTCTGAGCACAGGGATTGTGGCCGTACTCTAACTGGTAGTGCGCTGAATATTCCATCAGAGATGTACCTGCAAAACAAATAATGTGAGGGAAATTCTCTTACATGGCATTTGTTGGTTGGTTGCATATAGCTATCGTACTAATTTTCACTAGAAAGTGGAGCAGGAGTAGAGTACAGCTATAGCACGTGGGTAGGCGGGTGCTAGCTTCAAGCATACTGCTTAAGCATAGCATTAGACGTATTTCAGTTAGACGACCTCGTCTAATGAAATCAAACATTCCCGTCTAAAAGCAGAATCCATTAGCACCTGGTCTAATGGGATTAGACTTACGTCTAATTACAATCACATCAGACTAATCTAAAGAAGTTAGACTACCCGTCTAACTTTCACCAATTAGACTTCACGTCTAATCTTTCACAAACTATTAGACTGCACGTCTAACTCCACGAGTTAGACTGCACGTCTAACTCCACGAGTTAGACTGCACGTCTAACTCCACGAGTTAGACTACACGTTTAATTCCGGGTCTACTTTAGACTTGTCTGAAGGAGTTAGACTAGATGTCTAATTTTCACAATATATTAGACTACACATCTAATTCCGAGTACATTAGACTGCACGTCTAACTCCGCTGAGTTAGACTGCACGTCTAATTCTGAATACATTAGACTGCACGTCTAACTCCGCTGAGTTAGACTGCACGTCTAATTCCAAATTCATTAGACTGTATTTCTAACTCCACGAGTTAGACTGCACGTCTAATTCCAAATTCATTAAACTGCACGTCTAACTCCACGAGTTAGACTGCACGTCTAATTCCAAATTCATTAGACTGCACGTCTAACTCCACGAGTTAGACTGCATGTCTAATTCCAAATTCATTAGACTACACGTCTAACTCCATGAGTTAGACTACACGTCTAACTCCATGACTTAGACTGCACGTCTAATTCCAAATTCATTAGATTGCACGTCTAACTCCACGAGTTAGACTGCACGTCTAATTATGAATTCATTAGACTGCACGTCTAACTCCACGAGTTAGACCGTACGTCTAATTCCGAACTTCTAATATCAAATCGGTCTAATGAACCTCATTAGAACCAAGTCTCGTGAAATCTGATTTCGATACACCTGCATCAAAACGTATAAATCATTTCATCATCAAAATCCCAATAGTCAAACTATTTCAACACTTAGTCAAAATAATTTGACTCAACAGTTTTTTATCTAATTATTAAAAAAATAGAAAAACTCATCTTTATTTACAATAGTTTTATTCGAAATTTTCTCGTTATTTTTTGAAACCCACCCCAAATTATTTTAAGCCTACCAACCTTATTTTCTAGATTAGTCCCAGAAACTATTATTAATTATACTAAGATATCTTAAGTGATTTAGTTCGCAGTAAATATTATTATGACTATTTAATTGTATTTTTTAAAGCATGTGCTAAGTGATTCATATAAGTTATTTTTTTTATCATTATTAATTTATGAGAAATGATTTGGAGAGGGATTTTGGAGGAGAGAATTTGTTAGATTAAATTAAAAAAAGAAAAAAGAGAAAATTAATGAAGTTAAGATTAAAAAAGAAATCTTTAATTAAACTGCACGAAGAAAAAACGCTTTAATTGATTAAAATGAACTTAGGATAATAAAATCATTACGACGTAGTTTTGATGATGCGTTGATAATTGAATAAAACTAAGTTATGCAAATATTTAATGTGCAGGTAAAGCTGAAGAGGCGCGAGCAACAAAGCTAACGTCAGCAGAGCTGAAGATGCATTGACAATAGGGTTGCCAACAACAGAGTTGTTTTCAGCACGCCGACAATAGCCTTGCTTCAGTAGCATCCTTGTTTTAGCATCATCATTGCTTCAACAACAGGATTGAAGAAGCGCTAGCAGCAGCCTGAAGAAGCGCTGACAGCAGCCTGAAGAAGCGCTAGCAGCAGCCTTGCTTTAACAGCAGTCTAAAAAAGCGCTAATAACATAGTATCCAACAATAGTCTTGCTCCTTCAGCACAGCTGCGCCAACAGTAGAGTAGCGAAAAACTATGTTGCGCTAACAGAAGTCTGTCATCTGGAATACAACCATTAGAAAGTTGACACGTATATACGAATAAGATTCGACTGTTACTACGTTTCAATATAAAAGGACATCAGAGTAAAACGACGAATTCTCTCGGTCAATTCACGATCCCTGAATATTTGGCCTCTCGGTCAAATCACGTATTCAATTATTAGATTCAACTTTTGCTACGTTTCAATATAAAAGGACATCAGAGTACAACGACGAAACAAAGATACATACAAGATAACCAGCCACAACAAACTTCAGAACTCTCGATCAATTTACTCTCTCTTTAGCTCATCTTTCATAAGTGCATTATGTATTTCCTTTACGCCAAGATGAGAGATAATTTCTTATAATATCTGAGAGTATATTCAGCATTGTAAGTTAAACAGAACGTTGTATGTTCAACAGAGTGATAGCTAGGAGTTCAGAACATGCAACTGTTAAGTCCTGTATTCTGACTGGGTTTGTATAGACGCTATACAAATCAAAGTCTTCTAGTATAATTATTCTGAAAACAGAAGAAGGGGTGACGTAGGAGTTTTATCTCTGGACATTCATAAAACTTATGTCATTTCATTACTACATCTCACAGTCTTGCATATGTCAGTTCAAATCTAGCAAACACTTTCCGCACTTGAAACCGTTCAAGAGCTTGCTACGATTTGTCGAATAATAGAAACAAATTTTAATCTCTAGCCGGAATTAAATCGCATTGAAAGTAAAAATTAGTTCAACAATATTCACCCTCTTACTATGGTTGAAGTTGATCCTAACAGAATTTAATAGAAAATTACGTGACGACAATCTAATTCGTTGAAAAAATAATAAAGCTTCTTTTTTCTTTCTCCTAACTTTTATCATTTCTACAGCTAATGATGTATTAAAACATCATTCCCTCATTTATTCACTATCCCTCTTAAATTCTCTCACCTATCATTTTTCTTCATTTATTTTTTCAATAAAATCATCAAATTATTACCTTGATTTGTTAAGATTAGCATAATATTTAACTAACAATAATAATCTTATACAAATATAATTTTTTTAATAATCAATATAATATATCAATGCTTTTAACAGTTTTGTTTTTTTGGTTGAAATCCAGATCTAGTGCATAGAAGGGTATTATTATTTTTTTAATGTTAAATTGAAAATGGAAGTCACAGTGTGGTCATTTTAGATTTCAACATTAAAAAAATATCGCTTAAAATATATAACACTTCTTTATGTGATGTTTTTTATTTATTATTATTATAATAATAATAATAATAATAATAATAATAATAATAACCTAATTAATTTGATTGTTTTTAGTTTGGTTTAACTGTAATAATGTAAATGTTATATATATATAGTGCGATTATCTCAGCTCATCATATATTTCAAACAAATTTTATCAAACTAGCTAATAGAACAGTATATGATTTTTTTTGGTAGGTTAGAATCTATAATCCTTATAGTAAACTCTTGAGATTATGATATAAATTATTATTATTATGATTGTGAGTTTTATAAATAATATATAAATTTTATCAATAGAATAATATATGATTTTGTTTTTAGGTTAGAATCTATAATTGTTAAACTAAACTTTGAGATTATAATATAAATTAATATTATTATTATTGTTGTGAATTTATAAATAATATTACATATTTTACTATAATTATATTTCAATACATTTATAATTAAAAAAAATAGTTAACATGATTTTCAACTAGTGAATATAAAAAAAAAAATACCGGCCGAGATTAAAAGAAAATAACACGGATTAAGAAGACAATATTGCAAAAGACCATGCAGTTGCAGATTTAAGATGGAAGAATCTAAGCCACGGATTTGATGGATTAAATATTTAAATTAAATGAAATGGGGTCCAAACAGTGTGAAATCACTGAAATAGCTTTAATGGCCACTGTATTTGGATAAATGCTGTTGGTCAAGCTTTCTGAATTTATAGGACCATCTCTAATAATGTCATATAGATAATATAATATATACATGTCAATTTCTATTCAATTGAAACGTGACGGTTTTTTCTTCTATTTGATTAATTATTTTTTTCTCTCTATTTTTTTCTATTTTATATAAAATCCTTTTTTTATTAAACCAGTCCAAATAAAAATCACATTTAATTGTAGATAATTTATTTATTTATTACTTTTTAAGTGAAATATGATATCACAAGTCCAAACCATGACATCTATTCTAAATGGTAAAGTAATACGGTGATAGTCGCAAACTAAACTATAACAAATAAAAAAAACTATTAAAAAAATATAATGAATCAAAAATAATTGAAATAGATAAAAAAAAAAAAAAATTAATACATTCGTGATTAATTAGTTATATGTTAGGAATAATATAGGTTTCAAATACCAATTTGAGACTGGAACTTGGATTCATTTTTTTTTAAATGAGGCTCAACCTTTTAAATGTTTCAACTATCAATTTTTTTTAACTATTTTTTTTTAACTATTTAGTTTTTTTTAAATAGATAAAACGTTCGTCTTTTTGTTTTAGCATGTTATTTTTTTAATTAATTTGTCACGTCTTAAATTAATCGATAAATAAAGATATTTTAGAGATATTTTTAAAATTGAGTATTGTTTTTGAGATTTACGTATTTAAATTTGACGAAATTGGTTTTGGTGACTAATAAATGTAATGGGATGAAAATTTTGAGAAAATTTGAATAGAATAAATTTGGTAATTTATTTTTCTGAAAGTTTATAGCATTGTAACTTTGTATTTTTTTAATTAAAATAAATATGTATGCAAAGATTACTTTGTATAAATTTCACAAAATTGTTAAAAATAAAACAAGGCAAACACATGTATATTATATTATAAATGTATATGACATTTACTTGTACTCGCAAAAAGTCCGGAGGTGAGTTAACAAATATGTAAAAAATGAAAATTAAAAAAATTACATTTTCTGTTTTTTTCCGTCTTAATAAATCGTCGTGTTTGTCGAACAACCACTAAATGCTTGTAGTTGTCAACGCTAATTAAATTTATCATATGGATTTCTTTGTGTTATTTTTTGAGATTCTAATATCAATAGATATTATAATAGTTAGTTTAAGTTGTAAACATAAAAAAAAATATATGATGAAATAATAAGTGAAATGAATATCGATAATTGGATAATTATTACTACATTTTTTTAAGGTTGTAAGGATCGTAATTGGACACAACACGAGAAATAAAAAGTTCTAATTTCTCAAAATTTATGACTATAAATATCAATTAAAAGTCCTACCAATTTGAGACTATAAATATCAAACATAACTCTTATTCATAGTGTCGATTCAATCAAAACTTATCCAAATTAAATTACATATATCAATAAATACGATTGAAATCATCATCTGATAAAGATTTAGTGGTTTTACACATTCAAACAATAAAATTAATGTTCAAAATTTCTCTTTTTATGTTGTAGATAATTTCATTTTAAATAAAATATATGAAAAAGTAGTAGAGAATGAAAAGTATAATATCAAAACGCTAAGAGTTTGATAACCTTCTCAATAAACATCTTATTATTTCAATTACAAATCACCAAAATATAGAATAATGACAAGAAAAATAAATAAGTTTATTACTAAATGGAAAGACAAATACGTATATAAATACCAAAATAAAGTAGATATTGAACAACCAGCAATATAACAATAAAGTTAAAATATGACAAAAAATAATAATAATAAAGTTAATAATAATGATAAAAATAAAGTATCCATTGTTTATGAATTTATTTGTACCCTAAACATTTGTAAAATGAAACTCATTTTTTTGGTTGGTGTTGAAATTTTTATAATTCAATTTTCATAATATTTACATTAATTAGTTATGAATTATGGCTGGAATAAACTGAAGGAGTTTGTTTTGATTGATGTTAATTATTTGGATAAATTATTAATATATATGAATTGAAGGTTATAATAATATTTATTATCCGTTAATTTTATTTCCATTATTAATTAGTTATAAATTAAAATGAAACTGAATAATTTATTTTATGGATGTGAGGTTATAACAATATTTATTATCCGTTAGTGAACATTGATTCAATGTAAGACCAGCCGCAGCAGGGGAGCAATTGAGGTGTTATTTGGGTGTCAAAAGAGGAGGGTGGGAGGCAGCAGGGGGCAAAAATGGGGGTCAAATTTTGGGTGTCAAAATTTGACATGGGTGTCAAATTTTGTTTGGCCAATGAGAGGCTACCATGTGGCAGGATAATATCTACTTTTGATTTTAGTTTTCTTATTTTAAAAATACATTTTAATAATAATTGATCAATAAAAAAAAAAAAAAATTATATCAATATTTTTTATTTTTCACGATCTATAAATAGAGACTTGGTTTGTGTCATTTGGACACCAAAAAATTTCAAAAATTTTCTACCATATTATTATCCTTGTTTGTATCACCTTTCTTTTGAAATCTTCAAACTCTACCATAGTTTTAAAAACACTATTTAAAAAATTACCAATGTTTAGAGTGTTTGTTTTCTTCTTCGTTTTAAATAATATTTGTATGTTTGATTTATCAAGTAATGAATAATATTGTTTGTGGTTAAAAAAAATAAAATTATGTATATGTTTAAATGATGTGGAAGTGAGAGAAAGTGAAAAAGTAATTTTGATACCTTGAATAACACGCTGCTGTATGACATGTTAAAAAGTGGGTGTTAAAAGAGGTGTTAAGCTGACGTGGCAGGGTGTTAAATGAAAAAATTTGACACCCTGCTGTGGGTAGTCTAAGTATATTTTTTTATAATTTAAATTTTTTAAATAATTTTCATATTAATATTCATATTTAATACAAATTTCAATAATTATAGATGATTTTTTAGATTAGAAGGGTTTATTTTAGTTGAATTTATTTATAAATAATAAAATTATTTAGATGAAATATTTAATAAAAAATATTAATATATATGAATGATAGGTTATATTTATTAAGTTTATTTTTAATAATATTTTTTCTTTAAAAATAGGAATATAAAAAACAAAAGTATTACCATAAAAATAGAAGTTGCACAATAAAATTAAATTCATAAAATACATTATTATTTCAATAAAAATAGGATTATTAAACAAAATATTTGATTTCAATTATTCCAAGTTAGTGTATACATATAAATATACAAATCAAGAACTAAACACAATTATCTTAAAATTAAAGTATTTTAAGTGAATAAACATTTAGAATTACAATAGCTTGCATCCAAAAGTATAATGGTCTACAATGGCTGAAAGTACCTGAAACAAATCAAACAAAATTAAGAATTAATGCAATAAAAAAATTAAAAAATCTTTTTATAAACGAATTTTAACTTTAAGATCAAATTTTCACTGATTAATAATTTTTTTTATAATTAATATATATGATAACTGAAACTCTTATTATTCTTGCATGTTTTTATAATTAATATATATAATATTTTTGCAGTTTTTTATAATTAATATATATAATATTTTAGATGAGAATTATTAGATTTACTTTTAAAATAATTAATAAAAAAATATTAATATATATATATATATAAAAGTAACCTACTGTCATAATTAATGATGAAATTTTGTTAAAAATTGATAAAATATATATATATATATATATATATATATATATATATATATATATATATATATATATATATATATATATATATATATATATATATAGACGAGGTTTACCTAAAGCCCTAGTCGGTAAGACTTTATTTTCCATAATTGGGAATGGGGAGTGATCCTATATATAAAACGAGGGAAAGAAAAACAATGAATTAGTAAAGATAAATGAAGAGAAATATATATATATGTATATATATATATATAAAAGAAAAAAATATATATAGATGATTATCATTTTGGAGAGAGCATAATGTAAACCTCCAACTTATAATTAAAATATTAATATTACTATTAAAATATAATTTTATTTATAATTTTATTATAAAATATATTATTAAACTGTGTTATGAAATAATAAAAATAAATAAATAAATAAAAAATAATAATTTTTAAAAAATTTCTAAATTCATAGAGACAATTTTTTTTTTGTATAATTAATATATATGATAACTGAAACTCTTATATATATATACATATATATATAAATAAAAGTAACCAACCGACATAGAATAATTAATGATCGAAACTTTGTTAAGAATGGATAAAATTATATATATATATATATATATATATATATATATATATATATATATATATATATATATAATCTAGAGTTAAACACAATTATTTTAAAATTAAAGTATTTTAAGTGAACAAACATTTAAAAGTTACATTCAAAAGTATAATGACCTACAATAGTTGAGTACCTGAAACAAACCAAACAAAATTAGGAATTAATGTAATAAAAAATCAAAAAATCTTTTTATAAACGAATTTTAATTTTATGATAAAATTTTCACTGACAAATTAATTTTTTTATAATTAATATATATGATAACTGAAACTCTTATTATTCTTGCAGTTTTTTATAATTAATATATATAATATTTTTGCAGTTTTTTATAATTAATATATATAATATTTTAGATGAGAATTATTAGATTTACTATTAAAATAATTAATAAAAAAATATTAATATACATATGTATAAAAGTATATATATATAAAAAAGTAACCGACTATCATATAAAGATGTAAGGTCAACATTATTTTTTTAGGCAATTCCAAAACATTCTAACCAACTTTAACTTTATAACCAACTTTAACTTTAACTCGATTTGTGAAGAAAACTTACCAAAATTATCGGAACGATCTCGAAAACGGCAACGGGATTAGTCTTCATTGGTTGTCCATGATGCAATCACGTCATATCTATGATTGAGCTATGATTGAGCTGCCTTTTGAGCTCCATCAACGTTTTCATAGCTGGTTTTCGTATTCGGCTTGCTCTCTTCAGTTGCAATACTCACTCCTGAACATGGCCATCATTTCTATTATATACTAAAATTGGAGTAATGGCGGATCCATTCAACACAGTCGCGACATGAGTTGCATCGCACTGTTAGGATTTGGGTGTCAAAATCGAACATTTTAAAATGATATATAAACGAAAGAAAGTAAGAACACAAGAATATCTAAATACACAGTAGTTCACTCAAAAGAGATACGTTCACTTCAACGTCACCATATTTCACTACGAAAAAAAATATATGATTTTTTTGTCTCACACGATTTATCTCTCTAAAATTTTGTTTTGTCTTATAAATATATTTTTAGAGTAACATTAAATTAATAAAACTTATAAATATATTTTTAGAGTAACATTAAATTAATAAAACTTAAATAACTATTTGTTCAAGTTTTGTTCCAAACTTTTAAATTCAATTGACTCAAATTTATTACAAGTGTAGACTCCACATCCCACATTTCCATAACTGGTTGGGCTGCTTTTGAGCTCCATTAATTTTTTCATAGCTGGTTTTCGTATTCAGCCTGTTCTCTTCAGCTGCAATACCCACTCCAAGCGAGGGGTGGAGCCACGCTTGGGTTAGGGTGGGCTCCAGTCCCACCTAAATTAAAAAAAATGCTTGGTTTAGGGTGGGATTCAGCCCCACGTAAATTTAAAAAAAAATGGGACAAATTAAGTGAATAAACCGGGCAAATGAATCAACCCAGGTAATTTTTCATCCTGACTCTGCCCCGACAAGCGACCATTTCTATTCTCTCCCAATAGGTGTGATGGCTGACCCATTCTACTTAGTCGCGACATGATTTGCATCGCACCACCCACCAGCTATCCAAAATCGCACCAAATCAATAAGATTTTCAATGAGGGACTGAAATCGTCTCTACCGTCATCTGTATGCTGAGAAGCAGTGGGGTCGCTGCTACACAAACTGGGTAGCCTTGGCCTTAGCTCGACCACTATTTTTGCGTAGTCCCTGTTGGGTTTTGCAACAGCAAAACTATGGATCTTCTTAGAAATCAAAACCTGTATCAAATCAGATTCCAAACCGTCTATGACGATAAACAGATTACCAAGAACTAAAATAGCACAAAGCAATAAACGACAACACAATATACGTGGTTCGGTCAAAATCGACCTACGTCCACGGGAGGGATAAGTTTCACTAAATCAAACAAATGTCAATAGTAGAAACTTACAGCCCTGCTCTCAAATGAAAGAAGTGATTACACTAGGAATGATTGGACTACTCCACAATCAAAAGCTCCCCCAATCTCTCACTCTGGATCAGCCAAAGAACAACAAGAAGAAGGAAACCAGAAAACCCTAGATATGTAATTCACTCTCTCTCTATTTGCTCTGTTATGAGAAAAATACCCAAAAAAAGTATTTATACTCTAACCCGTTTTCTAAAAAGAAAACCCTGACCCGTTTACCCGGAATTTAAAAAAACCCGCCCGTAATGGCAAGGAACACCAACAATTCTCCCCCTTCCGAGCCATGGGAGAATGTTGCTATAAACATTCATCATCGTGACGCTTCTGCCAGAACCATTCCGGCTTTGGCACAACATATCTCATGCTTTCCTCTTGGCAAGCCCTTTGTCATCATATCTGACCCGTTCTCATCTGTATGCACTTTCTCCAAGTATAACTCCTTCTTCTCGAGCACTTCACGGATCCAATGTAACCTTCTTTGGATGTGTTTTGAACGTGAATGGAAACTTGGATTCTTGCTCACATGTATAGCACTCTGTGAGTCACTAAACACCACAAACCTGTCTTGTGCAATGCCAATTTCTTTCAACAATTCTTTCATCCATCTCATTTCTTTACAACATTCAGTAATGGCAATATATTCAGCTTCTGTAGTAGACAAAGCAACACATTTCTGTAGACGAGACTGCCATGATACAGCTCCTCCTCCAAAAGTAAACAAATACCCTGAAGTTGATCTCATTGTGTCAATATCACCACTCATATCTGAATCAGAAAACCCTTCAACATGTGACTTTCCAGTACCATAACACAAAGCGTATTTGGAGGTCCCTCGAAGATATCTCATTAGCCACTTAACCGCTTCCCAGTGTGTCTTACCAGAATTTGAAAGAAAACGACTAAGTACTCCAACCGCATGAGCTATATCCGGTCTTGTACAGACCATTGCATACATCAGACTGCCTATTGCTGAAGCATATGGAACACTGCACATTTCTTGTCTTTCCTCTTCATCCTTGGGAGACATTGTCTTGTTTATTTTCAAGTGTGTAGCCAATGGACAAGCAACTGGCTTTGCCTTGTCCATACAGAATCGTTTTAGAATCTTCTCAATATATCTCTCTTGAGATAACCATATCCTTTTCTTCACCCGATCACGAATGACCTGCATTCCAAGAATTTGTCTTGCTTGACCCAAGTCTTTCATCTCAAAAGACTTAGCCAAATCCTTTTTCAACTTGGCAATCTTGAGCTTGTCTCTCCCAACAATCAGCATGTCATCAACATATAGGAGAAGTATAATAAAATCATTAGAAGCAAAATTTTGCACAAAGACACAGTGATCTGTAGACGTCTTCATGTACCCATGGATGGTCATGAACGATTCAAACTTAAGATACCACTGCCTTGGTGCTTGCTTCAAACCGTACAGACTTTTGACAAGTTTGCACACCTTGCTTTCCTCACCTTTCTTATTATAACCTTCAGGTTGCTCCATATAAACATCTTCATCCAAATCACCATGGAGAAATGCAGTCTTGACATCAAGTTGTTCAACCTCAAGATCCATACAAGCAGCTAGACTTAACACCACCCGGATAGAAGTCATCTTCACTACCGGTGAGAAAATCTCATCATAATCGATTCCATGCCTCTGGCCAAAACCTTTGACAACCAGCCTAGCCTTGTATCCTGTTTTGTTATCATCACCTTCTTGCTTGATCTTGTACACCCATTTATTTTGTAATACTTTTCTGTTCTCTGGTCTTTCAACTAGATCTTATGTGCCATTTTTCAGCAATGACTTCATCTCTTCATCCATGGCAGCTAGCCATTCTTTCTTATGAGCATCCTCAAGAGCCTCCTTATAGCATATAGGCTCCCCACAATCAGTTAGAAGAACATACTCTATAGCAGGATACTTAGAACTTGATCTTTTCTCCCTAGTAGACCTCCGAAGTACCTCTGTTTGTTGATTCTGTTGATTTCCATCTTCTTGTTGAACTTCAAAATCAACCTCAACATTATCACCAAGATCAGTTTCAGTATTAGTATCATTTTCATGGCCTACAGCTTGACCTTGAGGAACATCATCATCACTATCTGAGTCTGAAGCTACATGTGGCCTTGTCTCCTCAACATCATGAGACAACTCAAGACCAGAAAGGTCACGTATGTATGCATCAAGCTTTTCACCATCTTCAAAATTCTCAATAGTCTGATCTTCAAGGAATACCACATCTCGGCTTCTCAAAACCTTCTTATCAACTGGGTCATAACACCTGTATCCCCACTTTTCATCACCATACCCCAAAAATATGCATTGTCTAGTTTTTGCATCTAGCTTAGACCTCTCATCTTTTAGAACATGCATAAAAGCTCTGCAACCAAAAACACGTAAATAGTCATAATTAACATCTTTACCTGACCAGACGCTTTCTGCACACTTATTATTCAATGGCTTGGAGGGAGAACGGTTGATCACATACACTATAGTGCTCATGGCTTCAGCCCAGAAATGCTTAGCCAACCTGGCATGGGAGAGCATACTCCTCATCCGCTCCAACATTGTTCTATTCATCCTCTCTGCCACACCATTTTGTTGTGGAGTCTTGGGCACAGTTTGTTCATGTCGAATACCCTGCTCTTTGCAATAATCATCAAATGAGCCTATGTACTTTCCCCCATTATCTGACCGCACCCTCATCAGTTTTCTTCCTGTCTCTCTTTCAACCAGCTTGTGAAAGACCTCAAACCTTGCTGCAACCTCATCCTTGGACTTTATAGCATAAGCCCAAACCTTCCTAGATGCATCGTCTATGAAGGTTACAAAATAGGAAGCACAGCCTATGGATTTAATCTTCATAGGACCACAAACATCTGTATGGA
The DNA here is from genome assembly GCF_907164915.1 of Impatiens glandulifera. Lineage (NCBI taxonomy): Eukaryota > Viridiplantae > Streptophyta > Magnoliopsida > Ericales > Balsaminaceae > Impatiens > Impatiens glandulifera. Next base: position 14,485,646 of record NC_061868.1, read on the forward strand.
CCAATTCAAGGACATTCTTTTTCAGTTCAACTTTTGACTTACTGAAGGAGACTCTGTTCTGCTTACCCTTCAAGCAATGCTCACAATTTTCAAGATGAGCATCCTTGAGATTTAGCAACTCATTCCTCTTGATCAAAACATTCAGCCCCTTTTTACTAATGTGACATAATCTCTTGTGCCACAACTCAGAGGATGACTCCATTAAAACAGAATATGCCGCATCATAGACAATTTTCAAATTTGTCTTGTATAAGGAACAACATTTCTTACCTCGTGCAATAACCAATGAACCCTTGCTTAGCTTCCATGCTCCACCACTGAAAACATTATGGTAGCCTCCATCATCGAGCTTACCTGCTGAAATCAAATTCATTCTCAAATCAGGAACATGTCTTACATCTCTCAATGTCAGGAAGCATCCCATGTTTGTCTCAATTCTAACATCACCCAGACCAACTATCTTGGACACACCACTGTTACCCATGCGAACCTCACCATAATCACCAGCTTTGTAGGAATGGAAGTAACCTTTGTGTGGAGTTATATGGAATGAGGCACCTGTGTCAACAATCCATGCTGTTTCATTTGAAGATGTGCTAAGACAAGAGTCTTGACAGTTAGAAGCATATGTCAGTTCACCATCTGAAGCATAAGCAGATGTATCTGCACTCTGTTCTTTCTTTTCTCTGGGCTTCACTGTACCCTTCGCTTTATCATTTTTAAATTTCCAGCACTCATTTTTCCAGTGACCCATTTTGCCACAGTAATGGCAAGCACCATCCTTCTTTGGAGCTCTAGACTTGCTTCTAGACTTTCCCCTGCTCGAACCACTTCTATTATCTTTTGATCTTCCTCTATCAGCCACCAACATATCAGACTTAGAGGGTTTATCCCCCTTTCGATTCTCCTCATCAAGTAAGGAACTGGTGACAAATGCCATGTTGACTTTACCATTTGGTGCTGAGTTGCTGAGAGTGATAATAAGTGTCTCCCAACTTGCAGGCAAAGATCCAAGGACTAAAAGTGCTTGCACCTCATCATCAAAGTTTATCTTCATACTACTCAGCTGATTCAAAATATTTTGAAATTCATTCAAGTGCTCAGCAATTGATTTATTATCAATGTACTTCAGATTCACCAGCCTTCGTACCAGTGCTGCTTTATTCCCTGCTGACCTCCCAGCATAGAGAGCTTCAAGTTTGCTCCACACACCATACGCTGTAGTCTCATTCTCAACATGGTGCACAACATTTACACCAACCCAGGAACGAATAAAGCTGCAGGCCTTTCTATCTATCTTTTTCCAATCAGCCTCTTTTGTAGTCTCAGGTCTAACACCCTCATTTTCAATTGCTTCATTCAAATCATCTGAAACTAACAGATCACTGATCATCAGTTTCCATTGCATGTAGTTTGTACCATTCAGACTCACCATATCAGGTCTAGATTTCCCCATTATTACTGCCTTAACAACTGACAAAAACACCAGCAGAGAAACCGATTGATCTCTTCTATGAATTTTGCCAAATAACCAGCAAAGCACTATGCCCTGCTCCAATGTTAGAACAGATAACCAATTAATACTGCTCTGATACCACTGTTGGGTTTTGCAACAGCAAAACTATGGATCTTCTTAGAAATCAAAACCTGTAGCAAATCAGATTCCAAATCGTCTATGACGATAAACAGATTATCAAGAACTGAAATAACACAAAGAAATAAACGACAACACAATATACGTGGTTCGGTCAAAATCGACCTACGTCCACGGGAGGGATAAGTTTCACTAAATCAAACAAATGTCAATAGTAGAAACTTACAGTCCTGCTCTCAAATGAAAGAAGTGATTACATTAGGAATGATTGGACTACTCCACAATCAAAAGCTCCCCTAATCTCTCACTCTGGATCAGCCAAAGAACAAGAAGAAGAAGGAAACTAGAAAACCCTAGATCTGTAATTCACTCTCTCTCTCTATTTGCTCTATTATGAGAAAAATACCCAAAAAAAGTATTTATACTCTAACCCGTTTTCTAAAAAGAAAACCCTGACCCGTTTACCCGGAATTTAAAAAAACCCGCCCGTAATGACAAGGAACACCAACAGTCCCTTCCACTCACGATTACTCCTCAAGCCTTTTCAGTTAACATTCAACTTAAAGTTGTGAGCGGACGGTGCTGGAATGGGAGCAGATTTAACCTGAACCGGAAGAAGGCTCCCGAAAATGAATGTTGGTCTTTCAGTCTCCAATAATGAAAGTTGGCCTTTCGATCTCCTCCGGTCTAGTCACTGATTTAGGTGATAAAAAACTGATTTCAATCCATCAAAAGTCCTAGGCACATTTCTATGTCATTCATCTCATCATTTGATTTCTTTAATTTAATCAAAATTTTCTTATTCAAATACAAATAAATTTATTTTTAACTTTAATTTGCATTTTTATTTTGTTTTGGTTATTTTAAAAATTAATTAAAAATAAAATTATTTTGAACAAAACTGTTAAAATATCGAATTTACTCTTAAAAATCTTCCTATTTTAAGATTATTGAAAAGTTAACGAATTTTATTCATTAAGAATTTTCAATCTTATGATTTTATACAATTTAATCTATAAATAGAAAGCCTTAGCATGGAAATTAACTACGAGTTAGATTTTTTTACATTAAAAATATAAAATTTATATTTATAAATTAAAATTTATTATTTATTATTTCTTTAAATAAATCAATATAATTAATTTTATAAATATAATATATTTTATAGTGTTATTTACTTGTTATTTTTTTAATTTATTTATATTTAAATATATATATATATATATTATATATTTAAATGGTTAGTTAAGGTATAAAATACTCAATTATATATTTTAAATAATAATAATATTTAACTAATATTTTATAAATTAAACTGGTACGAGTGAACTTTCTATTTTATTTCATAAATTTCCAAGCTTATTGATCCATTTGAAATCAACATTAATAGCCAAAAAATGTTGAGTCGATGTTGAGGTTGTTCAAAGGCCATAAGAATTATGGTTCATTTCTTTAATTGCTGTAAAAAAAATTAAAGGTAGGGGCTTAAATTTAATATAAAAAAAATCAAAGAAATATGCAATTTAAGAGAATTGAACTTAGAAGCAAGTATATAGAATTTATCTTATTACAACTAGTATCAAAATATTATTATATATATATCTATATATTTTTAAATTAAGTAATAATTTTTTTGGACTAATCTTAATCACAGATCACACAGTATAGTACTCAGGGCATAGTGCTATTAGCCCAACTATTCAATAAATAGGATTGAGCTAGGGAACATACTCCTAAGCTTATTTGATGTCGGGTTATTTGGAATAAAAATAAAATTCAAACATTCCTATCAATAATCTAATCAATACTTTTATTTATTTAAATAACAAAATTATTCTCTAATTTTATTCTCTCTAAATCATTATTTTTTCACCTAAACTATATCCTCTAAAGTCAAAAAGTAAATTAGTCTTTAAATTATAAAAATAAATTTTATTTTTTATATTTTATCAAACAATAGTTTTTAGGAAAAAACTAAAAAAACCCTTTCCTCAATAATTCTAATAGAGACTCTATGTCCCAAAATATTGAGAAATAGAGAAATGGCCTTTAGAGAAATAGAGAAATAGGAAAATGATATTCTCAACGACTCTTTAGCGAAAGCAAGGCCACGAATCTACGTGGCCTTGCCAGCTAGGAGAGAGAAAAAGCCAAAAAAAAGAAAAACGTTTCAGTTTCCCCCTCTTTCTTCTTTTTATTTACCACTTCCGGCGAACTCCGACTTCTTCTCTGGCGATTTTTTTTCTCCGGCATCCCCGACTTCTTCAACTTTATTCATCTTCTTTCAATCGAAAATGGTAGGTCTTCTCCTTCGGGTATGTTCACTTCACTGTCTGCATTCGTCGTCGTTGAGAATATCATTTCTCTTTTTCAGGCTGGTGGTCCAAGTACATCTCCATGCAAGACTCCAAAATCTCCAAGGACAAGGTAAATAACATCTTCTCCTTTAGAATCCTAGAACATTTTGATGATTTGAAGACCGTTTAGGTTTTTGCGGTTAAGGTTAGGGTTATGGATTTTTATGATTCTGCTGATTCTAATGATATTAACGATAAAAAGGGTTGATTATTGTGTGTGTATTTGCTGCTATGTGATGATTTATGTGATTTTTGAAACGTTTGGCTGTTATGGGTCCCAAAAGTGTTGTTTCGGGGATTCGAAAGTATGATTTTATAATCCAGAAATTTGATTTTGAAATGTTTTTTGAATTAAGGATCCCAAAAGTGTGTTTTCGGGACCCGAAATGTGTTGTTTCGGGACCTGAAAGTGTGGTTTCGGGACCCGAAATGTGTGGTTTCGGGACCCGAAAATTGGATTTTGATATGTTTGGCTGTTATGGGTCCTGAAAGTGTGATTTTGGGACCCGAAATGTGTGGTTTCAGGACCTGAAAGTGTGGTTTTGGGACCCGAAATGAGTGGTTTCTGGACCCGAAAATCGGATTTTGTTATGTTTGGCTGTTATGGGTCCCGAAAGTGTGGTTTCGAGACCCGAAATAAGTGGTTTCGGGACCCAAAATGGGATTTGGATTTGATTGGCTGTTATGGGTCCTGAAAGTGTGGTTTCGGGACCCGAAATGTGTGGTTTCAGGACCTGAAATGAGTGGTTTCGGGACCCAAAAATCGGATTTTGTTATGTTTGGCTGTTATTGGTCCCGAAAGTGTGGTTTCGGGACCCGAAATAAGTGGTTTCGGGACCCGAAAATGGGATTTTGATTTGATTGGCTGTTTTGGGTTCCGAAAGTTTGGTTTCGGGACCCGAAATGGGTTGTTTCAGGACCCGGAATGGGTTGTTTCGGGACCCAAAATAGGGTGTTTCAGGACCCAAAATGGTGTTTCGGGACACGAAATAGGCTATTTCGAGATCCGAAATGAGTAGATATTTGATTTTAAATGTTTATCTTTATCTGATTATCTACTTCATAATTTTTAAATGTTTATCTTTTATTTTTGTAGGGCAAATAAACGTAAAAGGAATGCCCAAGAAGCAGCTCCCAAAGTCGGAATTCCCAAATCCCCAAAAGCTCTCAAGTTAGTTCCGAAATCCCCCAGAGCAACAGCTCCCAAAGCAGCCCCCCACAACCTTTTTTTTAACCAGGACATCTTCTTTTGGGCTTTTCAATTTTCTGCAACTACTATCTAAGGATCAAAAAGAGGCTGTGAAGTCAATAGGCTTTGGCCATCTACTTTCATTATCTCTTTCAAAATGCCCTGGGGAGATCTCTCGTTATCTAGTCAAGCAGTTTGACTGTGATAAATGTTCATTCACTCTAGAGAATGGCGAGGAAGTGAAAATCGAAGAAGATGTTGAAATGATATTGGGTCTCCCAAGAGGGGAGATGGACATTATAGAATATCAGAATGACGAGACTGATGACAAGTTGAAGGCATTTAGGACTCGATGGGGTAACCCTGTTAATGACGCTCCTTTAGTGACTGCTATGCCGACGAAAATGATTGAGAACAAAGCTGCTGACAACAATTTCAAGATAGACTTCATATTATTTTTTGTCAGCTGCTTTCTCTAGTGTGATCACCTAGGTCAACTATCTTGGTATATCTCATTTCTGTTATTTTCATTTGCATGACAACTTATATAACAAGTTAATTAATCCTCAAATATGTTTTTTTCACTTGCAGGTATAGAATTCTGAAATCTATTTCAGATGTTCATAATATCAAGAAGTTCAATTGGTGCAAATTTGTACTTGAAAGATTAGTTCAATCATGTGCAAAAGTGAAGGAGAATGAAAAACGACATTTCCAAGGACCATAGACGTCCTTATTGTAAGTTATCACTAATTAATTTCTCTGTTTACAAAAATAATTGGTTTTAATTAATAAATGTTTGTTTTCAGCTGTACTACGTGTATAGGGTGAGCAACCCTCAACTGGGAGGAGTTAATGACCGTCGATTTCCAATACTGTCATGTTGGAATGACACAACGTTGAAGTTTAGACTAAATACAGAGTTGGAAAATGGAGGATTCGGACGCGGAAGCGTTGTGGGACGAATTCCACTACCGGGGATGTGGGGGGAGAACGAGGAGGAGGAGAACGAGGAGGAGGATATGAATGAGGGGGTGTCTAAGACCCAAAAGGCGGCGGCAGCAGTAGCAGCAGAACCTAAGAATATGTCACCACCTCGGAAGATGTCACCACCTAGGAAGAGGTCAGAACCAAGGAAATCAACACATATGAATGAAGGCCTACCACCTATGAATGTAACACCTCTGAACACAGTAGCTCCGGACGTAGATAAACTGAGTTTTACAGAGAATTTGGCGTGGATTGCTAAATGTACGTTGTTTATTGAAAAAGTCACGAGAAGACTGGAATTTTTAATTTTAGGCTGGGATGCAACGCCATTGTATGACAACGCCATCCACATCATTTATAGATCAATGGACAGGAATAAACCTTTTAGGGATGCCATGCACAGATACTTCAAAGATCGAACACCCACTGAAGATGATGGGGTAAACGATGAGGGGGATAATGATCGGGGGGCTCACACTGAGGGGGGTCAAGATGAGGCCGGTCAAAATGAGGCCAGTCAAAAAGATGGGGCTCTAGAGGGTGTTCTCGAAGAGGAAGATGAAGAGGAAATACCTGAAAAAGATGGGTCTCCAAGAAAAAGAAGGAGAAATCCCGTGCGACATATGAAAATTCCAGCACGCCTTAAATCTCCATACATGACGCAGAACAAGCCGAAGATCATCGAGCCTGCCCAAATTGATGAAGTCACGGGAAGAGAATTGGTTGCTTCCAAAAAAAAAGAAATATCCCCTACATATCATGGAACTTCCAGTATGCCTTCAATCTCAATATATGAAGAAGAACAAGCAAAGAAATAAAGAGTTCTTCGATTTTGTCATGTTAGAATACCGAGATGAAGTCGTTGTGGGGTTCGTTTATGCAAATGCAAGTGATTCGAATGCGAGGTAAGTCAAGATTTCTTAGTTTCATGTTGGTTATATTATGTTTGCTGAGTTAAGGGTCCCGAAAGTGTGTTTACGGGACCCGAAAGTTGGATTAAATCATGTTTGGCTGAATTAAGGGTCCCGAAATGGTGTTTCAGGACCAGAAATCGGTGGTTTCGGGTCCTGAAATGGGTGGTTTCGGGAACCGAAATAGTGTTTTGGGACCCGAAATAGTGTTTTGGGACCCGAAATGGGTGGTTTCAGGACCCGAAATAGGTGGTTTTAGGACCCGAAATGGGTGGTTTTGGGACCCGAAATGGTGTTTCGTGACCCGAAATGGGTGGTTTTGGGACCCGAAATGGTGTTTCGGGACCCGAAATGGGTTGTTTCGGGACCCGAAATGGGTTGTTTCGGGACCCGAAATGGGTTGTTTCGGGACCTGAAATGGTTGTTTTCTGGACCCAAAATGAAGATTTTTAACTTGTTTTTCCTCTTTATCTGGTTTCAGGAAGGAAGTACTCTATGTATCCGAGCTTACCAATATCAACATAGAGCAATTTCAATACATGAAAAATGAATGCCTTGTTGAAAGTGGGATTATTGATGCGTGGGCTAACATGGTCACTCAGCACTACAAATCATCTTCCGAAGGGAAAATAGTTTTTTCGACAATCGTTTATGTAAGTCTCTATATCTTTCATTGTTGTTTAAACCAATTGTCTTATTGTGATGTTGATTTCATTTGCAGGACTTTTGGAGAACGAAAGACCTTTTTATTGAAAGGATGATTGAATAAATGAGAATTTTCGAAATAACTTCCGAAGACATGAAAACTGCTAATCAGGTAAGTCCAATTTTTTTTATATTATCTGATTCTTGCTCATATATGTCATCTGAATCTTGGTGATATTTTTGCAGATATGTTTCCCAATTTTATATGAAAATCACTATTATTTGGTTGTCATCAATATGCGAAACCAAGTAATTGAAGTCCTCGAAAACCTCCCACTGGACCCAGATATAGAATGGGATGATAAATATGTCACAACTGGAAACTAGTAATATTGAAGTCTTTTTTACACATAATGTATTGACTTCAAAACATATTTTGAAAGTGTTTATTAACTTCTTTGGTAAAACAAGTACAAAATGTTGTGGACTACTTCCAAACTATCGACCTAGAGATCGCATCCAAAATTGCCCAATTCCCGTTCAATGTTTTAAAATTACCTTGGCAAGACAGTTCAAATAAAACAGATTGCGGAATATACTGTATGAGACATATTCATAATTACATGGGCGATACAAATTGGGAGTGTGGTATAACGATAGAAAATGTAAGTTACATATTTTCACATTTTATTTGTTTTACAAATCTTTAATAACCGCTGAATTATAATTTTTTGTAGGCAAGGGGAATGCTTGAAGCACTGCGAGTCAAATACACTGCAATGATCATCCGTTCAAATTTAAACAAATATATCAAGAACATCTTACAGAAGTTTGTAAACATTTTAAAAGTAGATTGTCCTGAAACGTATAAGACGTATGTAAAGATCGACTCTTAATTAATTTAGTACATTTTTTGTCTTCAATTATTTTCTAGTCTTCAATTATAATCAAGAAAGTATAAAGTATAAACTAAGTTAAAAAAACGCCATTTCGGGACAAGAAAACCAAGTATAAACTAAGTTAAAAAACGCCATTTCGGGACAAGAAAACCAAATACAAACTAAGTTAAAAAACGCCATTTCGGGACAAGAAAACCAAGTATAAACTAAGTTAAAAAACAACATTTCGGGTGTCCCGAAATGTGTTGTTTCAGGACCCGAAATATGTTGTTTCGGGACCCGAAATATGTTATTTCGGGACCCGAAAGTGTGTTTCGGAACGACCATTTCGGGTCCCGAAACCACCCATTACGGGTCCCGAAACCACCCATTTCGAGTCCCGAAACACACCATTTCGGGTCCCGAAACCACCCATCATGGGTCCCGAAATGTGTTGTCTCGGGACCCGAAATATGTTGTTTCGGGACCCGAAAGTGTGTTTCCGAACGACCATTATGGGTCCCGAAACCACCCATTATGGGTCCCGAAACCACCCATTTCGAGTGTTGAAACACCATTTCGGGTCCCGAAATGGGTGGTTTCGGGACTCGAAATGAATGGTTTCGGGACCCGAAATGGGTGATTTCTGGACCCGAAAGAGACAAAAATAAGTGACAAAAACATGATCAAATAAGTACTATCTTCGTTAAAGATATGATAAAAATGTAAAAATATTCAAAGTGACAACAACATGATCAAATAAGTACTATATTCGTTGAATGTTATCCCCACACGCATTATCTTCGACATATACTTGAGAGGACAAAAGTGATGTGAATGATAATTTAGTTGAAAGTAGATCATTCCATTGTTGTTGCTGTTGTTGTGTTGAATCCAAAACTGTAGATATTGTGGCCGTATTTCCCTTCTTTTTTGATCTCGAAGTCTTGGGGATTTTCTCAATTAAAGATTGTTTCCTCTTTGTTGGTGGTCGTCCTCGACTTCTAACTTTGTTAGGAGAGTGTATCAAAATGGATGTAGCGGGAGATTGAAATGGAGATGGAGATGGAGATGCTTCTATGCTTTGGTCTTTAGATGCTTCAGTGCTTCCATGATTAAGTGACATAAACTGTTCCATCAAGACTTTTATTCCGTTCATTCAAAAAGAACAACTGACTTCAGATTTTACTCCAACTTGTTGAACCTCTTGCATCAATCGAGTTAGACTATTGTGACGTTTTTTTTTCTTCCACAGACATATCTGAATCATAAATGTTGATGATATTTTGATACTCACGCTTAATATATTTACGTCACCGGTCCATTATATAATACATTGGTACCTCATTCACCCTCATTTTTTTCAATACAGCCATGATATGCCTACACAAAATACCTCTGAACTCAAACAATCAACATTGACATTTCACATTGCAATCCTTTTTAGTATAATGTACTTTGTAAGAAACATCTCTTACAAGTTCTCCATTAACCCCCAAAATGATTTCCTCAACTCTAAATATACAAACTGACCCTTCCTCTTCAATGACAGAGATGTCGCACAACATCAAACCTCTAACTTCTTCTTGAACCAATCTAAATATATCTGGAGTGTAGAAGATTTGGTATTGCCTTTAAAAGGCAAATCCACTGACAGTTGGTATCAAAAAATTAAACAATTAGAAATCCAATTTCTTTTCTCTCTCGATATTTTTCAACAGAGCCCTATCATATTGCTCGACGAATTGTTTGAGGGATGTTTTGGACTGCACGTAGTCATCAAAAAAGGCGTTCATACTTTCACTCCGTTGAGATATTTACATCCCGACCCAAAATTGTCCTTTGACATAAACATGTATCCATTTAAATCTTTCCAAATACAAAGATTTCAACCAAAAATTATCTTCCAACTAATAATCTTCAATTAGTCTATTCCAATCCTCTTCGCATTATTGAATATTTATGGAATTGTATACTATGTTTTTCAGCCTCTTCTTTATTAGATGGTATTCAGTATGGCTTCCAAGTTTTATTGGAAGTTTCTTCATTATATGCCACAAACAAAATCGATGATGAGTTTTAGGAAATACCTTCTCAATTGCAATCGTCATGGATCGACATTGGTCTGTGATTATGGCATTTGGAGGTCTATCATGCATACATTCCAACCAAGTTTTAAACAACCAAGTGAAAGAATTTGAATCTTCACTTGACAATAACCCACATCCAAGCAAAATGGATTGACCATGATGATTAACACCAACAAACGGAGTGAAAGGCATGTCATAGCGATTTGTCAGATAGGTTGTATCGAAAGAGATAACATCATGAAAATCTTCAAAGGCAGCCCTGCACCTACCATCAGCCCAAAACACGTTTTTAATTTGGGATTCCTCGTCCAAATCAATAAGGTAGAAGAAGTTTGAGTTCCTGGTTTGCATTCTTAAGAATTAATTAGTGAGTGCTTCAGCATCCCCATTACCTAACCTCAACCTTCGTGCTTCTGTAATGTAATTTCTACATGTCCTCTCATCGAAAGACATGTTTTCATACCCTCCAGCTTCAACTACAAGTGATTGAAATGTTTTGGCCACAATTATTCCAGCTTCATCGTTTGTATCCAATCTTCTCTTTACATTTCCGTCAATTACTTTGTAGGATCTAACATGACGTATTCTCTTAGGGCTTAATGTATGGTTGTGCTCAAGAGAAATACTTGTTATCACATGTTCCCCTTCAATTCGAACAACAACATTAATCTTTGCTTTACAATCTGTCTTCGTTATTGGTCTAGGCTGATGAAACTTATTTTTGGCCTTCGATTCTTTCATAAAACTCTTAGCACAACCAACGTTGGAGTATTTCCTCTTACCACCAACATCTTTGCTCCCTAACTTGGTAATGCCGAATCCAGTTAAGTGGGCATATGATGTGTAGAATTCAAGAAGTTGTTCTTCGGAGAAAAATGTCATTCCAACACTAGAAATGTGACTGCAAAAATTAAGTGCAACCGTAAGAAAAAAAAGTCCCTAAACCACAAATTTCGGGTCCCGAAACCACACTATCGAGTCCTGAAACCACACTTTCGGGTCTCGAAACCACAGTTTCGGGTCTCGAAACAACATATTTTGGGTCCCGAAACACCTCCTTTTGGGACCCGAAACCACATATTTCAGGTCCCGAAACACAACAATTTTTGTCCCGAAATGGTTTCGGGACAAGGAGGGACCCTTTCTTGTCCCAAAATCACCCATTTTAGGTCTCGAAACACAACAGTTTTTGTCCCGAAATGGTTTCGGGACAAGGAGGGACCCTTTCTTATCCTAAAACCACCCATTTTGGGTCCCGAAACACAACAGTTTTTGTCCCAAAACACAGCATTTTTTTCACGATACCACCCATTTTTAGACAAGAAAGGGTCCTTTCGTGTCCTGAAACCACTCATTTCGGGACAAGGAAGGACTCTTTCTTGTCCGGAAATAACCCATTTCGGGACAAGGAAGGACTCTTTCTTGTCCCGAAACCACCCATTTCGGGACATTTTGACACATTAAAATGTACATTTTTTATACCTATTGGGCAATCGGGTACCTTTCGGGTTCAACAGGGGTGGATCTGTTCAGGTTAAGTTCTTCATCTACTGGGTTGTTCAAGTTCGGTGCTTCGGTTTCCTGAAAGTTCAAACAGTTCTGAAATAAATACATCTGTAAAATGTAAACCCTAGATCTGTAAAATATAAACCCTAGATCTGTAAAATCTAAACCCTAGATCTATAAAAAAAAAATAATAAAGATCCTTAAAGATCCTTAAAAAGGATACTATGGAGAAGTAAATGCAGCTGGAGAAAAGAAATAAATGCAGCCGGAGAATGAAATAAATACAGCCAGAGAAGACAAATAAATGATGCGTTTCAAAAAGAGAAAGAAATGCAGAAATGTGAATCCCTATTGGTGAAAGAGGATATGCAGAAACGTAGAAATAATTTTTTTCTTTTTTTTGGCTTTTTATCTCTCCTAGCTGGAAAGGTCACGTAGGATTCGTGACCTTACTTTCGCTAAACTCTCGTTGAGTTTATCAACTCTCGTCCCAAAATATTGAGAAATAGAGAAATGGAAGAGGTCTCTTTCCGATACTCACACGAGAAGAAATTTTAAAATAGGTTGTTAGATTAAATGTATTTTCCTTAATAATATTAATATTAGATTAAAGATTTTCTTCGTTAACTGGTGAACGAAATAAAAACTTTATTTATGTTTGAAAAATATCAATAATATTTTTCTTTTTTATGTGAAAATTTAAATTAATTATAAAAATAAAAAATTTGAAAGTCTTAGAAATATGAAATAAAAAAAGTAAAAGTCAAACATAAAAACTACTTTTGTAATTAAAAGTAGATTATTGAGAAATAATTAATTTTAAAATAAATGTGTTAAATTTCAATTTTAAATTATCATAAAAAACATATATTATTTTTAATTTATATATATATATTTTAATTACTTTATAATTATATATATTTTTAATATATATATATATATTAAAAATATATATATATATATATATATTTTTAATATATATATATATATATATATATATATATATATATATATATTGTAAGTCTAATGTCATTTAGGGGATGTTTGTTACATGATATTAATTATATATGTATAAATTATAAGAGATATAATTTGTATAGAGTTTTAAATGTATAAATTATTAATTTTTAGTTGAAAGAATAAAAGATGTATAAATTATATAATTTTATATTTGATTGTTAGTAAAAGTAAATAGTAAAAAGAATAAAAGACTATTTTATTCTTATATTTATATAAATTATATTAATATTTATCTTATCTTATTTTATTTTTTATTATTAATTATATTTAAATTAATAAAAAAAATTATTATGATATAAATATTTTAAAATAAATAATAATGCTATATAATTATATAATAAGAAGAAAGTAAATCTGTCCACGTCCACCTACTACCCTGAGATGAAAAAATAACTTGTAATAAAAATTTTGGTTAAAAATAAGAAGAATCATCCAAATATTTGAGGAAGAGAAATTTAATAAGTTTAAAATGGAAAATAAATTTAAAAAAATTTATACCTGGTCATACAACATTATACCTCGTTTAAGGTATAAACTGTACTTTATCCTTATTGTTTATAAAAAAATAGAAAAAAACTCATTTAAATGTATGTAATTGTACAATTAAGGTATGAACTAATAAAAGTTAATTTATACTATTAAAAATTGGTTTATCTAACCTCTGTTAATTTATACTATTAATTTATGGTTAATTATTTTTAAATTTTTTTAAATTTATTAATTAAATATTCATTTTTTCTCTCTCCTTTATTTTTATTATTTTGTTTCTTTTTATATCAACATAAATTATTTTAAAATTAGTTGGTCTATTTTTTTTTTTTTTTTTTTTGACTAATACTTGAATATTATAATGTATAAAGTAGTTTAATATTTTTATACTCTAATATATATATATATATTTTTCTCAAGTATTTTTATTAAATAATTAATTGTATAATCTATTTTTAAGAAATTTTATTTACGGTACAAACAATTCTTACACAAGTTGAACATAGATTCTATACATGTCATATTTATACAAATTAGAGTAAAATTCACATAGGATGATAAATAAATATATTTTTATATAAATTAGCTAATTAAATATTATAATAAATATTAAACTATTTTATACATTACAATTACAAGATTCAAATATTAGTCTAAAGAGACTAACTAATTTTAAAATAATCTATGTTGATATAGTAAGAAATAAAATAATAGAAAAAATAAAAATAAAATAATCAAATAACAAAAGAAAATATAGTTAAAGGATATAAATGACTTAATTAATTAATAAAAAAAATAAACAAAAGAAAAAGAATGGTAAAAGGAGATAAATGGATTAATTAATTAATAAAACAAATATTAAATTATTTTTAAAAATTAACCATGATTATTAATAAAGACTATATAAGCAAATTTTAACAGTACATACGTATACGTTTAAATGAGCTTTTATGAATTAAACAACAACTAAAATTATTGTTAACACTAATATCCTACCTCTACAATATTATACTTCTAACCAAACTAAGGCAAGTATATGAGTTGGATTATTATGAGTTTCTTTTTAAATTAAAGTCTGGGTCATAATATTAAATTAACTATAAAGATAAAAAAAATATGAAAATCTTGGAAATATGGAAAATAAAAAAATATATAATAAGTAAAAGTAATGAGTTAATTATTGTTAGGATCGGTGTCGACTATAGAGAGAGGAGTCTGAATATAGTTGACAACTTAACACTTTCAATTCGATTTTAATCCTGTTAGAGATTAAGAATTTGTTTCTATTTTTCGCAAATCTTCGCAAGTCCTTTGACAATTTCGCAAGCCCTTCGATTTGAAGCGGTAGATAAACGATTGAACGATGCGGAAAGTAAATAACACAAAGAGTTTTAGGGATGTTCGAAGATTAAACTCCTACGTCACCCTTTCTTATATTTCCAGAAGGATATTCACTAGAAGATTTTGATTTGTATAGACAATACACAAACCCAGTCAGACACACAAGACTTAACAACTGGCTGTTTATGATCTTCTAGATAACACTCTACTAAACAAACAAACCCTGTTCAACTTATAATACTGAAATTTCACACATAAAAAACATTAGATGAATTACAGAATGATCTTGGAGCGAGAGTAAACACAGCGCTTCAATTCTTAATTCGCAGTTCGTAAGTCCGAGAGTTAGGTCGAGAAGAGAGAGTTCATCGTTGTCCTTGGATCACCTTTAATAATGAAGTGCACCAACGGTCGAATCTTCTTTTGGACACTTGTTAGTTATCCGTTAAATGCACGCTAGGAGTACGAGATCATATATCAGAGTATATGCGTTTGATCGTGGCCTATTGGATCGTACTACATAATATTTAGAAGAACATGGTGTACGGGACAATACAGAACATTGGTTGGAGGAATATTTGAATACGTGGCAGACAAGCAATTATAGCGTGTTAAGTTGTCTTGGTAGACGGCTGATGATGAATACTACTGATTGCCAAACTGATGAGTTGAGTAGATAATTAGATGCTTCTCCAGACTGCTACTGAAGCAAAGTATCATACGCTTCTTTAAACGACTGTTGAAGCAAGACGTCTGCTCGCACATTTCTTCAGAACAAAAATAATAACCTATTTATTGAAGCTAAACATAAACACATCCAATTGAAGCCAAACCTATAACTGTAAACCAATTGTAGCCAAACCTAGTTGATGATTTATAAGCTGTTTATATTACTGTATCTAAACCAATTCCTAGATTGCTAAATATTTATTTATGGATTAGATATTGTTGATAATATAAGTCTAATATGATGTTGCAATTCAAATAGCTTATAAATGTGATTTGAAATATGATGCTTATAACTAATATGATGAAAGTTCAAGTCTAATATGATGAATATAGCTAATATGATGATATTAGGTGGTTTGTTTGTGTTGATAGTTCAAGTTTAATATGATGCTTATAGCTAATATGATTCTTTTAGGTGATTTGTTTGTGCT
Source organism: Impatiens glandulifera (assembly GCF_907164915.1). NCBI lineage: Eukaryota > Viridiplantae > Streptophyta > Magnoliopsida > Ericales > Balsaminaceae > Impatiens > Impatiens glandulifera. Next base: position 14,501,816 of record NC_061868.1, read on the forward strand.
GACATTTTAGTTAGTATATAATTAGGTTATAGTTTAGGGGTTGTTTGAATATCTTATTTAACTTCTAAAACTGTAGTTTTTTCAACTTTGAGATTCAATGTTTGAGTTTTAATTGGTTTTTTTATTTCATATTGGTTGAACAAAGTATCTTGCAATATGAGTAGACAATCTCAAAGAAAGCGGAATCTAAGTGAATCTGAATATACAAAATCTGAACAGATATGAGTTGGTTAATAGAGTTGTAATTTGGTTAATAATGTTATTTATGTCTTTACAAAGTTTATTACTGGTTGTATGATGTACGTGAATATAAAATTGGCGATAGAAAAACAAAAAAGGACAAAGAGGTCCCAAAGACGAAAGCTTCATCTTCTAAATGTGCCAAAATAGTAACATTCCCCAAAGAAATTTATTTAGTAAGATTTCAAATGATTTAGTTTTATGTTCAATATATGAGTTTTTTAATGTTGTCTAATTAATAGGTTAGTGTTTTATAAAATGTATTTAGTAAGTTTCAAGTAATTAAGTTTATGTTCAATATATGAGTTCTTATAATGTTGTCAAGTGGTTTAGTTTTATGATCAATATATGAGTTGTATAATGTTGTCAAATGCTATTAGAGAATGCACCATAATGGATGGGATGAGTCTTGGGCTTCAAAAGTTGTAAGAAAATTAAAATTGTGTATTGTTCAATATATAAATTACTTAGTAAATCTAATTTCTCATTATGTTGAATTGATACAGGTTTGCAAAAATAGAGATGGATGGATTGAAGCTAGCATAATTAGGAACTATTTGGAAATGCCATTTTGTGTAAAATTTGACATATTTTTGTTAATATTTTTGGTCATATTTATGGAACATTCATAAGTAGTTGATGAATTTAATTTGTAAATCTGTTTTGCAAATTTGTAATAAATTTATGTCGGTGTACTAAGAATTAATACAAGAATCCTTTCAAATTGATGAATATAAGCTTGTTTTGGTTATTATTTATATACAGGAATCATTGAATTCAATTGAATTACAATATTTATTTTTTAAATAATGCGCTGAAAGTTTCAAAAATTATGCAAATTTAATACAAAATTGAAAAATATATTATTTAGAATTATGCATAAATCATGCATTACAAATAATACAAATGAAGTTGTATAAGTTATCGTTAATATTAATGCAAAATTGTGAATAAGATAATTACAAGAATAGTTACAGTTTTATCAATAATATAATTGTAGATGTGATAATGCGAAAGAAAGTTGCATATATGTATAATGCAAATTATAATGCTATAATATACGAAAATATAATTTAGGTAATATAAATATAATTTCAAATGAAATAATGTAAAATCGAATTGCACATATATTTGTAATTGATTATGCAAATTATAAATATAAATATTGTGAAGATTATTGCTGTAAAAAATGTAGTATATTATTGCAAAGAGTACTGCGTAACATAACTTTAAAAGCTAATGCAATTTTTGTTGAAGGTACGTTTTCATATAAATAGTGTAGATATTGTAATATTTGTTAAATATACTTTTAATAGAAATATGCAAATTTTATTATTTCATTTTCATATATGGGTTATATTGGTTATTGCGAAACATATTCCAGTTCATAATTTTATATGTTATTACAGTATATATTGAATATATATTTTTATTGTTAAATAGATTAATTTTATTGGAATTTTTATTGCAAAATATTAAATTTATTATTAAATATATATTGCAAATCTTATGAAAAATATATATTAACCATGGTTAGTTACAATTTTAGAAAAAATGAATTTTTTAAAATAAATATGGATTTAGTGAAAATTATGTTGAAAAGTTAGTGTAAATACTAATGCAAATTTGTAACCAGCGATTTGCAATATTTAGCAGTACTTGAAAATGTGGTTGCGAAATTTAAAAATAATGTTATGACAAATGCAAAAAACTATTTTTAATGCAAAGATAGTTGCGGGATACCTGTTGCAAATGAGCATTTTTTTTGGTAGTGTGAGTTTAACCCGCGGGAATTAGTTGCACTATATAGGAGAATATGAACTCATTATTCTCAAAAGATAAAAATAAAAATAATTAAACGATTTTATTTGAAGAAATTGCAAAATATAATTACTTGTAAGGTGGTTATTTCATTTTAATGTTGGCTATTCTGTACTAATTGAGACAAATGTTGGTTTTGGCTTTTTATTAAACATTGAATTAAAATATTATCTTTTTTTATAAATAAATTGGTAATAGATGGATTTCCAAAAATTCATTTGAACAAAAATAGTACCAAATTTAAATTAATAAAATTAAAAAATAAAATAATTAGTAAAATATATTGAAATATCACGTTAATAATTATTGTTTACCTTATTTTAATCTTCCTATAAATAAATATAAAAAACTAATTATTGTAAAAAACAAATAAAATAAAATATTTTCAAATGAGGTTTAAATTTTATTTTTTTTAGTTAAAAAAATTAATATAACATCCACTTTAATTTAAGGCTTTACCTTAAATTTCCTTCCTATACTAATCCTCTATTAAGTTAAATTTCATAATATTTTACAATTTAGATTTTAATTTACTACTTTAATATTTTAAAAAATGATTTTTTTATATAGATTCATGCATGGCACCGCAGAACAAAATTAATAATATATAAGTCAAGAAACAAAATCAAATCACCACCAAAAAAATATATAAAACAAAATATTTATAATAATATCAATAAAATAAAAGGTGAAAACTAAACAATCTAATGATACCATTTACAATTCATTTCAATATTTCTTTCATCTCTGGTATCTTCAATCGACCGAAAATTTATATCCATTTTTTCTTCAATTGACCGGCAAACGCAACCCATACTCATTTTTTACTCTATTTCTAAAAATAAAAATGTATATTTACGTATTTAATGTTCATTTCGGAAAAAAAAATTAATTTTTAAATAAGTCCTTCAAATATATAAACTCTTTAATTTAAATATTATAAAACTTGTTTATATAAATTATTTAAAACATTTCTTTTGGTGTTTTAATTTTTAATTTTAAGATAAAATTTTATAATATTTTTTAAATATATAATTAAATCATTAAATTATATTACACTTGAAATTTTATTTAATTTATTTATTTTTATTTTTTATTTTACTATATTTTATAACTTAAAATTTAATATAATATGGTTGTTTATTTAAATATATTATTAAATTATTTTGTTGAGTATGAATTATTGATATATAATTAATTTTATCTTAATTTTTATTAAAGAAATAAGAAAAAATTTGGATTAAATATGTAAAGTTGATAAATATATAAATAATATTAATAAGGTTAAAAAGTTAAGATAAGAAAGAAATATTCTAATAATATTTTTTTAGTTTGAAAATGAGTTTTTTGGTTAGAAATGAATTAGTATTAATGTAATGTTTACTGCATTTTAAGTTTAAGAATAAGTTTATAGGTTGGAAATTGTCTAGTTCATCCAATTCAAAGCTTTTTCATTATTCCAGATTTATTTTTCTTGGTTAACATATTTGATATTGACCATTTCCTCTCCATTTATTTTGAATACAAGTTTTTCAATGGTATTATCCCTAAATATTTTTAGAATCTAAATTAGCCACAAAATTCTAAAAGACCTTATTAAATTAGAACTTCATAATAAAACAGTGGTGGCAGTGGCATCATATTATTATTATACATATATAAAAACATGAACTTTTACACACACAACCATGAATGCCTTATCTTATTCATTCATAATTATTATTACATAGTTTTTGCTAGCGGCTAGCTAGCTCGCCACTCGGCTCAACCTTCAAGGCTTGGCTCCACCAACATCAGCTTGTACCGCCTCTCCTAGGTAAGAACAACACCTGTTACAACCACGGTAACCTCTGTAGCAACACCCGTACCGACATCCTCCACTGCGACCGCCGCCATTATATCCTCCTCCTCCGTGACCGCCGCCGCCATTATACCCGCCTCCTCCGCGACCGCCGCCGCCATTATACCCTCCGCGACCACCGCCGCCATTATACCCTCCGTTACCGCCACCGCCATTATACCCTCCGTTACCGCCGCCGCCATTATATCCTCCTCCGTACTGATCCTTGGCTGCACGTAGTTTCATTCAAATTTTATTACTTCACAGTTCACATATATACTAAAGCTTGTTTGATATTTGGTTATTTTTGTTTCTATTGATTTTTTATTATCTAAAACCTAATCATCACTTCATTTATATAATCACTCATTTTATGAGTTAAAATATTAAAATTATCTTTTATTAGTTAAAAAAAAAGGTATAAAAAATATTATAAGGTATTTTAGTATATTAATCCCCAAACAAACAAACAAACAAACAAAAATGCTTTTTTTTCAATTTTCAATAAATTCTCTTTTTGTTTCTTTTGGATAAAAACTAGTAAATAAAAACTACTTAAATCTTCAAAGAGTTTTAAGAGAGTTTTAGATTCTCTTTTTTATTATATATCCAACCATAATTAAACAACTTTTAATCACATTTTTCATCAATAAAATCATTAATTAATCAAACTACTCAAATATCATATATTTAAAAATAAATAAATTTATCATTATTTATTAGTAATCTTGAAGGTTTTTTATAAAAAAAAAAATATATCTCTTTAAAATTACCTTTTAAATATTTTTTAAATAAACAAGATGTATTTAAAGAAATGGAATATGAACAAGTTACAAATATTGAATGGTTTTGTTTTAGGTCAAAATTAAGAAGCTTACTTTCAGCCAAATCCTTGGCGGCCGAATGAGAAACAAAGGCGAGGAGGAAGATGGCCAAAAGTCCGATCAAAACAACTGCTTTGGAATTCATTTTCTAGTGTTATTATTGAACTCACTCACTTAATATTTGAAGGTGTGAGATAAGGTGGTTCATGGTAGTGTCTATTTATAGTCTGGATTATTGAAAATTTACTATTTTTTTTTATATATAAAAAATTATATATGGGCTCAATGAATTATTTATTTGTCACGTTGTACAGTTGGGAAGACATTTAATTTCGGAAAGACATTAGTACATGTTAGTATCAGTCCATTATTGTATTGTATTTATTGGTTTCTTACAAGGACTGATATTTCATAGATTAATGATATTTTACATAAAAAAAACTATATAGTATTTATTATATTGTATTGGGGAAAATCATTATTTAAACTCTAGGCAGGTGAGATGCAGGCTGCAGCTCTTCGTGAAACATCCTTTCCACTATACCAATTAAAATTATTTTAATTTTTTATATTATATATGTAATATTTTAATTTAATTATTAAATTAAATGAGATAAAATAATAATTTTTAATGAGATTAATCATTTATATTTGTATATATATTATTATAAATACTCAAAATCTACTCCCAATTTATAATATTAAAATAATTATTTTTAAAATTAAAATAATTAACTTTATAGTAAAAAACTTAATTAAAACAATTAATTATGATTAATTATTTTAGTAATTAATTAAGGGTTAAGGCCAAAACAAAAAATGAAATTATTTGGGATAAATGTTTTACCCATTTTATCTCAAAATAATTTTAAAAATAAAGGGACAAAAATAAATAATTTAGAATGAATTGTTATATCCATTTCATTTAAAACAATTATTTATTTAATCATAAAAATATTAAAAAATAAAATAAATTGGTAAAATATTTGACATATTTATTTTATTATTTTATGTATTTAAAAAGATTAAAATTAAAGTCCAAAGAGTGAAAGAAAAATCATCTTCAAACAAACCCTTAAGATTTTAAAATAAAAATAAATTAGTGATCTAGTGTGACCGAAAATTGGAGAATTTGCTGCAGTATGGACCACATCCATTGGATGGTTGCTAGAATCGCATCCAACGCATTAGAGCGCTCCACGTAGCAGGTTGTAACCGAAGGAGCACGCGCCTCTCTCGCAGCGGAACAACTAACTTGACGTTAGTCTCGTTAGCCAAAACGCTAACGGAACTCCCATACGCTAACAGATCGCTAACAGAACGACAAACGCGCACAAAATGGCATCGTTTTGGCCTCCTATCGTCTTCCTCATCGCGACACCACGAGGATAAGGATTAAGATTTGTGATGATCTTGTCTTTTTGGAACTCCCTCATTAGTCCATCATTTCGGCTTATTTAAAGCCTGAAATGATCACCCTATGATGGTGATCATTTCTCCTTGTCAAAATAGGGATAATTCATCCCTATTCCGGCGACTTAAGCCAAAAAAGTCAAAAGCCATTAATGGTGTTTGGCCGTTTCAAGCCTCTAAAAGCCTCCACCGATTCAGGGCAGCTATAAATAGACCCTTTGAGTCGTTCCCAAAGCAGAGAATCTAATCTCCATCTCAAATCATGATGTACAGATATTTCGCCATTGAAGCTCAAAGCTTCTTGATTTTTCGAAAATCTGTCTAAAGCTTCAAAGCTTGGATCTGAACATCCATAAGGCTTCCATAAGGAGCAAAGAGTCTTCTTCAATCCTTGGTAAGGTTCCAATCACCATCTAATTCATATTTACAGTTCATATTTAAAATTTTATATTTCAAATCGCATAAGCTTGTATGCTTGCAGTTTATGATATTTTATGGTTGAAAATTCATCTCTAAATGATTTAGAAACTATCTGAATTTGATAGAACCGATCAATCGATCTAAACAACAAAAACCCAAATATGAATTTTCAAAAAAAGAAAAAACAGGTTTGATGTTCTTTGGTTAATTCTATTGAATCACAGCCCATAAAGCTTTCCAACATGATTATTTGATATTGGCCAACTGTTTGAATAATGTTTAATGAAAATCAAAAATTTTAAAATAATTAAAAAATTTAAGTTCTTGAATTGGTTTAAACAAGCAACCAGTGTTCTTATTTGGTACCAGTAAAGTATATGTACTTTAAGGAAGCTATTAAATAGCTCCTTACACTTCAAAGCAACTTTAAATTCAAAAACATTATTTTTTATCACAAACTGTTTTGAACAAATTGATTATCATCCAGGTCAATCAATGCCTTAAGATAATTATCGACATGTTTCTAGGAGCTTTATGAAGATACCCAAGCTCTTGGATAAAAAAAATTGGAGCTAAAAAATGAATTTAAAAACCTGCACATTTGTGTTCTTGAGGACCGAGATTTGTTAGCCTAGGACCGAGAATTTCAATAGGAGCGAAAGGTCTGAATGATGTTCTTGATCTAGGATCAAGACTTCTGACCAATGTTCTTGAGCATTACAAAGAAATTCGACCGAGGATTCTCACCTAGGACCGAGATGTCAAACCTTAGGACCATGAATCCCAAACCCTAAGACAAAGAGATACGACCTTGGGACCGAGAATCCCAACTCTAGGACCAGAATCCCAAACCCTAAGACTTAGAGATTCCGAACATAGGACTGATGGACTTAGACTAGAGTTAGCTTATGACCGAGAGGTTCATACACCTCGATCGATGGACTTAGCCCTAGGCTAGCCCAAAACCGATAGGTTTGTACACCTAAACTGGTAAGATCAGCCAATGACCGAGAGTCCTTAGCACCCAGAACAAGGGATTTCGGCACTCAAACCGAAGATCCCAAGCCTCACCGAGAGGCTCCTCTACTCGGACTGAGGGTCTTTTGACCTCGACCAATAAAACGAACCCTAGGCTTAGGATTCCGGTCCTAAAGCCTTTTTGATTACACTTTTCAAAATCCAGTTTTTTTTTTAAATTTTGGAACTCCAAATCATTTTCTAAAAATCCCGAAAAAATAAAAAATGTTTTTAAAATAATTTTGGAATATTTCCACAAAAATATTTCAACAAAGGCTTATTTGATGTTTATTTCTAAACCTTAATGCCTTTAAAAATGACTGATTTCTTCAGGTATTTCCTCCTTAAGCGATCATCAGAAACATGTACCATCATTTATGTTAGGATCGTTGACAACAATAAAAGGGGGGCTGAATATTGTTGTTCAATTTTTCACTTTAAATGCGAATTCAATCCTTTTAGAGATTGAAAATTTGTTTCTATTCTTTGACAAATCTTTGCGAGCTCTTGAACGGTTTCAAGTGCGGAAAGTGCTTGCTAGATTTGAAGTGGCAGATGTACGAAGTCAATGATGCAAAGAAATGACAACACAAAATTTTATGGATGTTCAGAGATAAAACTCCTATGTCGCCCCTTCTTCTGTTTGTAGAAAGAATCCACTGAAGACTTTGATTTGTATAACCTCTACAAAAATCCACTTAGATCACAGGTCTTAACACTTGCATGTTCTGAACTTCTAGTTATCACACTCTCTGTTGAACAGACAACGTTGTGTCCAACTTACAGTACTAAAATTACTATTATGTAATACAAAAGATTATCTATCGACGTATATCGTAACGTGTATGCATAAGATCTAAAGAGAGAGCAATCAAAAGATCAAGAAATCAAAGCATCAACAGATCAAGAGATTCGTCGTTGTACTCTAATGCCTTTTATATTTGATGCATGACAAAGGTCGAATCTATTCCATAGATACGTGGAAGCTTTTCGTTTGTCGTACACCCAACGTACGAGGTAGTGCGCATAAGAATAATATTCGTTGGAACGTGGCGTACGGGATGGTAGTGGACTAATCGAATATTCGGTAGAACGTGGTGTACGAGATAGTAGTGTGCGGGTCAGTGGAATAATCATGTACGTGGCAGTTTAACATTTTGGCGTATTAAGCTGCTGTAGAAGTCATCTGATAGCGAACACAGTTGTTGGTGCAACACTGTTGTTGGCTACTCGGCTGTTGGCGCTACTCAGTTATTGCCGCAACACTACTGCGCTGAAAGAGCAAGATTGTTGTCAGTGCTTCTTCATATTACTGTTAGCACTTCTTCAGACTACTATTAGCGCTTCTTCAGACTGCTATCGGAGCAAGGCTACTGTCAGCGCTTCTTTAACTCTATTAATGGAGTAAGGATGTTGTCAGCGCTTCTTCAACTCTACAATTGACAAGGTTGTTGACAGTGCCTCTTCAACTCTACACTTGGTAAGGCTACTACCAGTGCCTCTTCAACTCTACTATTGGAGCAAGGCTATTTCCAGCGCTTCTTCAACTCTGTTGTTGGCAAGGCTGCTGACAACGCCTCTTTAACTCTACTCTTGGAAATGCTGCTACCAGCGCCTCTTCAACTCTGATGTTGGCAAGGCTGATGCCAGCACCTCTTCAACTCTATTGTTGGCAAGGTTGCTTCCAGCGCCTCTTCAACTCTAATGTTGTAGCAAAGCTTCTATCAATGCCTCTTCAACTTTGTTTTTGGCAAGGCTGCTGCCAGCGCCTCTTCAGCTCTACTGACGTCAACTCTAATGCCAACGCCTCTTCAGCTCTATCTGCGCATTAAAAAATTTGCAGAAATTAGTTTTATTTATTTATCAATGCATCATCAAAACTATGTCGTATTGATTTTAATTATCTTAATTTCATTTTAATCAATTGAACTTAATTAATAATTTCCCCTTTAATCTTAATTTAATAATTTTCCCTCTTTTTCTTTCTTTAACTTAATCTAACAATTCCCCCTTTTTTGATAATATTAAAACTAAGTTATAAGAGCAGAGAACTAATGATAAATTATATATATATATGAACATAAGAAGGCAACATATTAAAAAAATTCCCCCATTTTAGATTTTCCTCCTTTGTAGCTCGAGCCTTTAGCCGACTTCCTCTGCTACCTTCCTTTTCCAGGCTTTCCCCTACCTGCTCTACCTCCTATGCGGCTTTCCCCTACCTGCTCTACCTCCTATGCGGCTTTCCCCCTTTTTAACATCAACATCCTCTTTATGATTATTTGTTGCATGCTTAAGGAAGTATGTTACTTTGGCAATTTGCATACCGATAATATTAATATTCGCAGAGAGATCCCTATTATAACCGCCAATAGAGTTGTGTATAATTGTTTTCAGCCTGGTCATTGATTCCTTGATTATTGTGACCTTAATAGAACTCCTTGAGAGACGGCTAAGGATTTTGTCCTATACCGATGTTGTTGAGGCCGATGTTTTCGAGGTAGATGCTATCTGCTCCTTGATGAATTCCATTTCATCAGCGATAGGTACAATACTCTATTGTAGGGGAACAATGGTGTCCTAGATGAGGCTACGAAAATCCACCGTTCCTAATGATGATTCTTCTGGAGAATGACAACTGTTCAAGTTTGGAAATGATTGGTAGAATCTGAAAAGGAGTAACCTGCTGAGAGCTTTCCTGAATGGCAGCTAGTTTTGGATCATTAGAAGAAGGGGAAGATTGAAGAGAAGGCAACTTAATCAGCGCTTGAGATAAGTAGTCGACCTCCTGAATCTCTACACATATGTCTTTGATAATCCCAGTTACTTCAACTGAGTGACAAGATGCAGCCGGAAGGAGTTGTTGTTCTGTTGGAAGGGATTGCTGCTCGGTTGGAGAAGAGTGTTTCTCGGCAGCTAGACTGATTTGTTGCTCAGAGTTTGAGGAGATCCACTATACATCAACCTGAGAGAGCTATGGATGACAAAATGGTTGTGTTGGAGAAAGCTCCTTGGAATATTGAAGGTGGTCTTTTAGTCCTTAATGAGTGGCAAGACTTAGAGACCCTTTTATAAATTACCTTTGATTCCTCTCCTTTCTGAGTGTAGAGGAGGAATGATGTTCATCGGCTTAGGAGAACTGATTCTCAGCATCTGAAGAGGGCTGCTGCAGCAGCTTGAGAGAACTAATGATCATCAACTTCGCTAATATGCTGATGATGATCATCAACTTGGCTAATATGCTGCTCATCATCAAGGAAGATCTGCTGCTCTGCAACAAAGGAGATCTACTGTTCAACATAAGGGAATATCATCTTTTCAACATAGAAAAGTTGTTGTTCAACATTAAGATAGTTAGACACTTCCATAGAACCGGAGGCCATAAAACTTCTGTTAGGTGCAAAGACTGGAGCCCTTTGATGCTCAGCATCCCTAGAAGATTCAGTACCATGTATGAAACTAAATGAGTTTAGGATCTGTTGAAGATTGTCATTGACTCTAGCATCCATCCATGCAGTTTTCTCAAGAGGATCGTAATTTGTCTGTCTTTGACGAAGAATTGGGTTCAGGGCACCTCCTCTAGCGTTGGCAATAACTAATTCTCTCCTCTTAAGAGCTTCTTGAATGTTTTTAGTGCAGCACAAATTCAGGACTGATTTCTCTAGACATATTAGCGCTTTGAACTTCAGATTAATATCTGCACTTGGAAGGAATTTAGAGAACCTCCGGTGGAGTCTTTTATTGCTCTAGTTGTCAAAAAGTCTTATCTTCTCCTTTGATGTCTCCTCAACCTCCTCTATAATCAGATCTATGGTTTGTTTCATTAGGGAGGGAGCTTCGGGTTCAAAGACCGCATGATCTTTTCCTTTTCCTACAACTTCGGAAGGTTGTGCAACAATAGGGACATGTTCCCTAAATATAATACATCTAGCAGTAGGAACCCTTTTTGCGATGGCCACTGGAGAGACGACTGATAAAGGCTAACAACTGTCTTGACAGCTGGTGTTTTAGCAACATTTCTAGCAGACACAACAATTGGTTCTTCAATAAAGCCTTCAGTAGGTGCTTCGGCCAGAACAATTTTAGAGGTTACCTTAGGAGTTTCCTCCGGTCTAGCTTTCTTAGCCTTTGAGAAAGTCTCAGCTGTCTCTTTGATTGAATCAAAGTTTTGACTGTTTGAGCTTGCAGCCGACTCCTCAACTATCAACTTTCTTCTCTTCCATGAAGTTGGATGTCGAGAGAGGGTTGTACGCTTGGAAAGGGTAATCGACCATCTGCATTTAAATATTGTTGTGTCAATATTTTAAATAACGCACAAACCTTACGCATGCTTAGGACCGGAAGAATAATCGGTTAAAACTCAAACGTTATATAACCGAATTTCAAAAGTTAACTTTATAAGTAGAGACCGATTTTAAAACGGATACGGAGGATAAAACGTTTTTAAATAATTATACTCAAACATATATAACTTAGTTTTTTTTATAATAATTATTTAAATATTTACTAAATAAATGCTAATTAAATCATATAAATAATAATAATTTAGAATCAAATATTATAAGAATAATTATATTTATATTTTTTATTTTTCATATTTTATTAAAATATATAATAATTTTTAAATTATTAAGAATTTATTTCGATAATTTTATATAATTTTGGTTTATTTGTGATAATATTTTTCTGATTTATTGTAATAAAACATCACTAAAATAGTTCAAAATGATAAAATAATTTCTAAAATAACAAATGTGACTTCCTATTTAGAACTAATATTTCAAAATGCACAAAGGTTGGTAATTAGGCAAATGTTAAGTTTTGATGTACAAAAACTGATAACCTCAAATTTTTATTCAAATAACTTAACTAATCTCATTTTAAATATATTAATTAATATTATAATTAACAATAAATTTTATAGAATTATCAAATAAATTTTTAATTTTTTTATATTGTTGTTGAATTTAACTATTGTATAATTAATTTAAAAAATGTTATAGATGAATTATTTAATATATAAAGTTGAATATCAAAACAATTATACTATATATTTGAAATATTAATTGAGTATAAACTATGGTTAAACTTAATAGTGTCAATTTAAATTTATTAAAAAAATTGAATCAAACAAATTTATTTAATTATTATTTATTGGAATATATTATATTTTAATTGGACAGTCATTACACCTTTCCAAGATGTAAGTAGACTTGCTGCGTTGCAATCCAGGTTGCAATCCAGGGTTCGAACATGCTGTATAAGATTATGTCTTATAATTAATCGATATAACCTAATTTTTTATAATTATTAATGCTATAATAATATATTTATAATCGTAAGGATGAATAAACTAATTTTTTTTATAATTATTAATGCTATAATAATATATATTTATAATCGAAAAGAGAAATGATAGGGATCTATATCTATATATATAAATAAATAGTGATGCTTCATTTTAAAGTGTTCAAATTCTAGGGTCGAAAACTATGGTTAATTTGGATATATATGAGAGTAAATGGATACTTGATTCGAATTTTGGGTTGACTCACCCATAAATTTTAAACAGTTAAAAATAAATTTAAAAAAATTATATGAATGTTTTGAATTTGCAACATAACAAAACAAGTACAACTCTTTGATTAATTTATATTTTAAATTCAACACTAAATTTGATGAATGTGAGACATTTTAACAATATAAGTTTAACTTTTTAAGTTGATTTGTTGAAGTGAGAGTAAAAGAGAGATCAACTAAGATTGGTAAGTGATTTGTCGAGAATTAAATAAACATATGAAAAAGTGTGAATCACATAATTAAGGTCAGCGAGTGGTTTGCCGAGAGGATAAAGAGACATATAAAAAAGTGTGAGTCACAAGATAAAGATTAATTGGAGGTTAGTGAATGAGTTTGACGAGAGATAAGAGACATGTCATCAATTGAGGTCGACTAAGATTAATGTCAGATAGAGTGAAGTTCTTTAACCTTCCTCAAGAGATGAGTTAAAGTTTGTCCATGAGATAAAAAATGCATATGAAAAAGTGTGAGTCACAAGATGAGGATTGAGGGTGTTATGTGAGTGCCGAGGTGATAAATATATGTTAACATTAAATTTAAGATTAAATTTAATTTTTATAAATAAAAACCAATTTTAAATTAATTAGATTTGCCTCATATTAATTTTATCTAAAATATTTATAAATAAATAATATTTTGTATATATTTATCCGTACGAATGTATATAATTCATTCTTGTTATTAATAATATGAAAGAAAGTTTTAAAAACTGATATGTTAGTGCTTTGTGGATTAAAATTTAAAATTTTTATTAAAGCAATCACATAACATTTATTTCAACTTTTTTTTCATATTATTATATTCTTTATTATTTTTAAACTAATACTTAATTATATAAATTATATTTTATATTAAATTAACTAAATATTTATATTAAAATTTGTAATTATTCAAAATATTATTGTGTAATTAAGTTAATATTAAATTAAATTTTATTAATAACATGAAAACATGTTTATTAATAAAAATAATATTATTTTTTTTTGCTCAAGTTTATTTTCCAAGTAATGTGTCAAAATATTAAGACTGTTCTTTAAAAAACTATAAATTCTTGAGCAAGTGTGTGAATTTTGTTTTTATATTTACGCACTCAATCAACACTCAAAAGTTCTTGCTCCGATTAGGTTAGAGTTGTCCATTAACTCAACAATCTTATTCCGCTTATAAAACTTAAAAGGTGAATAACAATTCAATTCATCATTAACTATACCAAGATAAGATAAGATAAGTGATTTAATTCGTGTATATATAACTAAACGATATTGTTTTTATTATTTAGTTTAATATTTGTTAACAACATGCTCCAGCTGATTTTTATAAGTTACATTTTTTTTTATTAAATTTATTTTTTCAGTGTCACCATCAAATTATTACCTCCAAATGTTAAGAATTTGATAAAATAATATTAACAAGACAATAATATTCTCAATTATATTTAAAAAATAAAAAAAAACGATTTACAATTTATTTTAATATATATATATATATATATATATATATATATATATATATATATATATATATATATATATATATATATATATATATATATATATATATATATTTTGTTAGATAAAATTAGACCGGTTCACATAACCTAACTTAAACCTTTCATGCAGGAACAAGGAACCGGACCGGTCAAACAAATTAAACCGCCTAAGAAGATTAGCCGGTCAAGCTACTATACCGACCAGAACAGTTGGAACATGACCGCATAAAGAAAGGATCGGCCAAAGCTTAAAACCGGAAACATCAGACAGCCGATCAGCCACAAGGCAGAGAAATAACCGGAAGATGTCCGGTTATACCACTTAACACCGGAAGCCATCCGGTTAAGTCGAATGACCGACCAGTACAAGAAGACAATTCGGGTATCTGTTGAGAATGATACCAAAGGAACAGACTGAATACTTCCATATCCATACAAGTCTGAGGAAAGTCTGCAGGCTGCAGAAGACAGTCTTACAGGATCTTTCCACTTAAGGATAACTCAGAAAGGAAATCTTCCAAGTACAGACAACTGTCTAACAGACAGTGTCCACATTGAGTAAAAGACAAACCCAGCAGGTTTGTCTTACATACCGGAAGAACAGACTGCCAAGTCTGTGAGTTTGACCGACAGGTCTGAGACCGCCAGGTCTGAAGAGATGACCGTAGGGTCTGAATCACTGAATCACTGAATCACTGAACCTCTGCTCAGCCAATCAGATTCAAGGAAGTGAAATATGACCGTTGGCATATTTCACCTATAAAAGGGGCAGTTGAAGAAGAGTAAATGTGGGACAAGAGAGACAACAAGAAATTCTAAGAGCATTTATTTTACAAGTGATAAGACTGCGTTGTTCTAGAAAGCCTAAGTGCTAAAGCTAAAGTGTGTGTTTTACAATTTCGGTGTAAATTGTAAGAGTGTTATCGAGCCGAAAATAAGTCTCGATCGGATTGTACT
This sequence comes from Impatiens glandulifera, assembly GCF_907164915.1. NCBI lineage: Eukaryota > Viridiplantae > Streptophyta > Magnoliopsida > Ericales > Balsaminaceae > Impatiens > Impatiens glandulifera. The sequence goes on from NC_061868.1 coordinate 14,517,417, forward strand.
TGTATTCCTTAGTGAATATCCTTCTCGCGATTTCGAGAGGAAGGGGTGACGTAGGAGCTTTATCTCCGAACATCCATAAAATCTGTCTTGTTATTTAATGTCTGCCGGTTTCATTATCTAACCGATCCGTACCGATCCAACCTACCTAATCCTATCTAAGCCGAATCTCCAGATTACCGAAACCGACCCATCAAACTTCAAACGCTCATCATCTGAAACCGATTCTGCCTATCATACAAGTGTGCTGCTTCAACCTGAAAGCAAACCTCTTCCGCGCTTGAACCTAGTTCAAGGGTTTGTGACAGGTTGTGTAGTATTGAAACCCCGGTGTTAATCTCTAACCGGATTAACCACCACCCTTCGAGTGAGAACCGCTAACCGGTCCAACCCTAGTCCTCTAGCGGCTACCTAGATCCTAACAATTGGTATCAGAGCAGTTAGTTTCAATACTCAAGCAAGCATGTCTTTCGATAGGCCTCCAATGCTAGAAGGTGATGACTTTGCCAACTGGAAGGCACGAATGCATTTACACTTAATCACCTTGGACGATGAGATGGAGTCCATTCTGGCCGAAGGACCGATAATTATTAATAAGGATAGAAAGGAATGGACGGCCGAAGATAGAAGGAGAAACAACCTGGATAACCATGCAAGAAACCGGATCTCCAACAGTGTGGACAGAAACACATATTGCAAGATCAGAGATTGCAAAACCGGAAAGGAGACATGGGACACGGTTATCCAAATCTTTGAGGGAAATCAGAGAACAAAGGAGAACAAGATAATGGTAGTCACCCAGAAGTTTGAAAGCATGAAGATGAAACTAGGAGAGACAATGAAGGAATACAGTGACCGGTTCACTGGTGTGCTAGATGAGCTAGCAACTCTTGGTAAGAGATATGACAACAAAGAGGTTATCATGAAAGCATTGAGATCTCTTCCAAGTGCGTGGGACATAAAGACAATGGTAATGAGGGAGTCAAACTGCCTAAACAAGATGAACCTGCATGATGTATTCGAAGATCTAAAGGCATATGAGTTTGAAATGAGGTCTAGAACTGAAGAAGAAGTCTCGGCCTCAACCTCAACCAGAGCATTGATCATACCCATAGAACCGGTCGCTCCTGCACCAGCACCGATCAGAACAGCCGAACAGTTTACTGAGGATGCCATGGCTATGCTTGCACAGAAGTTTGGAATGTTCATGAAAAGGAGCCAACCAACAAACTACAACTATGGCGATAAATCCAATGTAAGATGTTATAATTGTAATTGTTTAGGTCATTTTAAGTGGGAATGCAGGAAACCAAGGAGGGATACCTGGAAACCGGATAATCAAGATAACCGAAATAGTTATCAAGAAACCGGTGAAGGAAGTGAGGTACCGAAAGCACTGATAGCCGATGATGGAGGAAGTCTATGGGCTCACAGTGACAGTGATGATGAACTCACATGCCTCATGGCAAATGAGGAACATGTATTTGACTCTCCTTGTGATGAATTCACTAAAGATGAACTATACAATGCATTGAATGGCATGGTATAAGAATATAGGAACCTACTAGCCATGTTGCCTAAGCACCTAAACATTAGAACCGATCCTATAATACCCATTCCGACAGAACCAGAGGTACCCATTATAACCGAACCTCCGGTCGTAAAACCTGATGATACCCCTATTTTAGAAACCGAGTTAGATACTAAGACCGAACAATCTAGTGAACCGGCTAGAGAACTGACCGAAGAAGAAAATGCCCGACTCCAATATAAGATGGCTGCATATAAGAGATCTAGTGATATAGTAAAGAACATGTGTAGTCATTACAGACATCCCCGTTGCAAGTTTGGCCTAGGATACACAGAGGATAGCTCCAAAGACCAAAAACCTGTAGAGAAAGTAATGTTACAAGGAGTCACCTTCCTCTTATAAGATTCATTAAATGTTCCATGACCGCTGAAGAGGAACTGACCGCATACTATAGGGAAGAAAAGCTAAAATACGACTATGTTGGTCCAACCGATTCTGAGAAGTGGCTTGACCCTGTGAAAAGAAAAGCTGAAATTCTCAAATATATGAAAGCCAATCCTGAACCGCATAGGTCAAACCGAAGATCACCAAACCGAAGATCACCCCCATTTAAGACCTTTATAGAAAAACCGAGATACACAAGACCGAGTGACAAAAGGACGGTTAAATCCCTAGCAAAGAAGACTGTCCGGTTTGTCAAGGTTTGGATACCCAAGGGACTAATCGCATGTGGATAGCGGCTGCTCCAGGAACATGACCGGAAACAACAACTTGCTAACCGATATCAGAATAGAAACCGATGCCTTAATCACTTTCGGTGATAATTCAAAAGGTAGAACTGTGGGCAAGGGTAAGATTGTCCATGGTAACTTAACTATTGATAACGTACTTTTAGTTGAAAACCTACGTTTTAACCTGCTTAGCATTATCCAAATGTGTGATGCTGGATATACGGTAGAATTCCTTAAACATGCATGCTTAGTTAAGAATTCTCAAGGTATTGTACTTTTAACCGGAAATAGGTTAGGTAATATCTACAAGGTAGATTGGAAAACTAAGGTAGAATATCCTATATGCATGATAGCTAAGACTGACCAAACCTGGCTGTGGCATAAGAGACTAAATCATCTGAACATGAAAACCTTGAACTATATTCGCGGTAAAAAGCTAGTAGAAGGTATTCCTGACATAGTGTTTAATAAGGATAAGGTTTGCTCAGCATGTCAAATGGGTAAACAAACTAGGTCATCTTTTAAAAGTAATGGAAATATCCAATCTAGCCGATGCTTAGACCTTCTTCATATGGACTTATTTGGACCGATTCAGGTCGTTAGCCTAGGAGGTATGCTCTATACCATGGTAGTTATTGATGATTATTCTAGATTTACATGGGTAATATTTCTACCATCTAAACGTGAAACCACATCAAACCTGATTACACTTCTTAAACGCTTGCAAAATGAAAAATCAACTCGCATCAATATCATTCGAAGTGATCGAGGTACCGAATTTACTAATAGTACATTAACCGCATATCTTGATGAATCCGGCATTAGACACGAGTTGTCTAGTGCTAGGAGTCCTCAACAAAATGGCCTGGCCGAGAGAAGAAACCGGACTCTCAAGGAAGCCGCAAGGTCCATGATAGCCGATTCCGGCATTGCTCAAACATTTTGGGCTGAGGCTATCAACACTGCATGTTATACACAAAACCGGTCTTTAATCAACAAGTTTCATAAAAAAACACCGTATGAGGTTTACTTTAACAGAGTTCCCAAACTTAAGTACCTCAGGATTTTCGGTTGTAAATGCTATATACATATAAATGGCAAAAACCAACTCTCTGTTTTTGATGCAAAAACCGATACCGGGATCATGCTAGGTTACTCAGTAGTAAGTAAAGCATATAGAGTGTATAACAATAGAACTTCAACCATGGAGGAAACACTTCACGTTGTTTTCGATGAATCGGTTGACAATAATACTGCATCAAGCTTTGATATACACAACAGATTGGAAAACAACAATATCCATTCTGACAGTGAAGATGAGACTCCGGTCTTCAGGCGGTTTGTCCATGACCAAATGGGTATCATTGAAACCCTGCCGGATCAAGCTGTCACACGACAGGAAGCTAACACTTCCGTTCAATTCGAGGAAGTCGGTCGGTCTGACAATTTTGTTCAGCCTACCGACATGTCTAGCCTTGAACAAATAAACGGTAACTTGGTAGACATCCCTGAACTGAACCTCAGAAGAAACAGTAAGCATCCTCCTGAGTAAATTATAGGTGACCCTTCAGAACCCGTTCGAACTAGGCGTCAACTTCTGGAGGAATATTTTAATTCCGCTTTCATATCCCAGATTGAGCCGAAAAGAATAGATGAAGCATTATCAGATCCGGACTGGATCTTGGGAATGCAAGAAGAGCTAAACCAGTTCGAGAGTAGTAAAGTCTGGTACCTAGTTCCTAGACCGAAAGAACAACCGGTCATAGGAACAAGATGGGTATTCAGAAACAAACTCAATGAGGACGGTTTGGTCACGAGGAACAAATCCAGATTAGTGGCTGAAGGCTACAAACAGGAAGAAGGCATTGATTTTGAAGAATCATTTACTCCTATAGCTAGGATTGAAGCCATTAGGATTTTTCTAGCCTTTGCTGCTTTTAAAAATTTTAAGGTCTACCAAATGGATGTTAAAAGTGCATTTTTAAATGGTGAATTACGTGAAGAAGTGTATGTTGAACAGCCACCCGGCTTCAAAAGTGCTGAGTTTCCAAACCATGTATACCGGTTAAACAAGGCTTTATACGGTCTAAAGCAGGCTCCTAGAGCATGGTATGATACTCTAACCGCGTTTTTATTAGCACATGACTTCACCATAGATTCGATTGATAAAACGCTGTTTAAATTTGAAAAGAAGGAACATATCCTACTTGTTCAAATCTATGTAGATGACATCATTTTCGGTTCAACCGATCCTAAACTATGTGATAAATTCTCAAAAATGATGACTAATAAGTTTGAAATGAGTATGATGGGAGAATTGAGTTTCTTCCTAGGTCTCCAGGTCAAACAACTCAAAGAAGGAACCTTTATAAGCCAACCCAAGTACACCAAGGAGCTTCTAAAGAAGTTCGGGATGGACACTTGCTCCTCGGCGGCTACTCCAATGAGCTCATCGATCAAATTAGACAAGGATGATGAGGGCCAATCGGTAGACCAGATCGCTTACCGGGGCATCATCAGCTCTCTCCAATACTTGACAGCGAGTAGACCGGACATTCTGTTTGCGGTCGGTGTGTGTGGAAGATTCCAAGCAAATCCAAAGCAATCCCATTACACAGCCGCAAAGAGAATATTGAAGTACCTAAAAGGCACACCTGATGTCGGTCTGTGGTATCCAAAGGATTCGTCCTTTAACCTAACGAGTTATTCGGATGCAGACTATGTAGGGTGTAAGTTTGACAGGAAAAGCACAAGCGGTACGTGTCAATTCCTAGGTGACCGACTGGTGTCATGGCACAGCAAGAAACAGACATCGGTGGCCACATCAACCGCGGAGGCTGAATACTTGGCGGCCGGAAGTTGTTGTTCACAACTCCTCTGGATCCAACAACAGCTGAAGGACTTCGGTGTCATAGCCGAAGAGTCCCCGATCTTCTGTGATAATACAAGTGCCATTGCAATCACTTACAACCCGGTTCTTCACTCCAGAACCAAGCATATTGATATAAGGCACCACTTCATCCAGGAACATGTCACGCTGAAGCATATCCGGCTGGAATACGTACCGACTGATCAACAAGTAGCCGATATCTTCACCAAGCCTCTACAGGAAGCTAAGTTCTCTCAATTTAGACTCACTCTCGGCTTAACCGACATTAGCCAGATCCTTCCTAAGGATGCTTAAAGGGAAACCGGTTCAGACAGATAAAACCGGTAGTTTCTCCTAAACTGTTGAACTTCAAATTTTCAGGGTGTCTGTGGAAGAACCGCCCAGTTTATCAGATAGAGTAAACCGACCGGTTACTTGGTGCATGTACCAAATAACCGCATCGGGATGAACAACTGATAACTGACCGGTTCAGAAGCAGGTTATCTTAGATTATTTGGATTTCAAACAGAAGTGGAATAATTATCAGTGTTTAAAGATACCTGTTCTGAAGCATTGCCCTTTCAGAGTAAACTGGTCGCGCCTAAAAAGACGTGAAGATCTGATGATATCTTTCACAGTCCAGGCCTATGACCAACACCCTAGATTGAAAACCTGCCTATTTCATGCAAAACCTCTTATCCTACAGTTAATAGATATCACCTCTTGTTATACCTGGACAATAGGATAGCCCCCCAACTAATATTTAAGTGAGGCAATCACTAACCAAAATACTCACAAAACAAAAGCTCACTCTCTCACTAAGGAAAAAATGTCTCAGTTTCCCAACATACTTCAGGTTGATTTTCAATCGTGCTCAAGCACCGAGCACTACGATATATATAGAATGATAAAATCTTTGGAAGATACTGGTCTCCAGTACTTCCTTGACGACAAACACACCGTTTACCCTGAGTCAATCCTAGAGTTTTTCTACAACGCCAGGGTGTTCAGGGGTACCCCCCATTTCGATACTCATATCCAATCCAAGGTGGGGGGTATCATCTTCGACTTCACCGAGAAGGACTTTGCTCGGTGCTTTAGTCTGCCAAAGCAAGGGCTGACAGACATCGCGGCACCGGCCAACATAAAGGCCGAGGTGTCTCTCACTCTTGCCCGGTCTGATGAGCCGGTTGACGATCACGGTACTAAGTCACACCTGAGGGCTGAATATCAGCTCCTCAACGATGTGATAGGTAGGAGCATCTTCGGAAGGGATGTCACCAATACCTACTGTGCCGCGACCTTCAATATGATGGCGGCTATTGTTACCGGTACACCGGTGAACTGGTCTAGGGTGCTATTTGACGTCCTCATCTGGATGGTCGGCATCCGGTTAGTCGGCCTCATCCCCCAATTAAGCTGCCTTCTTGTGGAGCTTGGTGTTCCGACCTGTCCAGGCGAAGGTCTGAACCAGGCACAAGTGCTCACAAAAGAGATAACCGACTCATTTTATGATCGGTTTGAGAGGGCCTGGAGGAGGAGGAACCGCCGGTACAATCCTAACGGTGAGGTCACTTCCCGCGCACCCTGAGTCACTCCTTCTTGCACCCGTTTTGCTGTATGCACCTGGTGTATTTTTATCCAACCAACTAATGATCAATTCGGCTTGTCTTATGTTTACTTCGGTTTCACTTAAGTCCCCTTCCGTCTTACTCTTGTAATTTTTCAACTTTATCTAATGCTACTTTCAGTTTTATTCGGTCACTTGGTGCATTACTTCTCGATAAAACAAGAACCTCTTATCTAACATTATAACTCATAAACTAACAAAACATTCAATGTCCAACTAACCTAGTTACTTTTCAACAAACATTTACCTCGAGACAAACATTTACCTCGAGATCCACAAATAGTCAAAAAGCACACTCTGCCCAATGACCTTGGAAATATAAAGATTCTCTTCTCTAAAGAAGACAAACCTGCCATTCAATGCAAACATTTTCCCTCCAAAACCGGCTCTATAAAAAGAGAGTTTCCCTAATCAACTCAACACACTTCAAATCTTAAACTCTCTCTCTATCTACTATCAACATTTAGAATCATGCCTAGCAGAACTCTAGGAAATTTTATAAGTATCGATTTCGATTCATGTATGGGAGAGTGGGACGGAAATCATGCGAAGCGGATCATGTTTGAATCCCTTCTTGATACCGGCCTTCGAACCTTCCTCGAAGAATCCGGTCCAATACTGATTGAGGATGTCAAGGCATTCTTCCGAAGCGCCTGCATCAGGGGCGATTACATTGTCTCAATGGTAAGAGACCACACCTTCTGGCTTGATGAAGCCGAATTTGCCTCCCTTCTCAACCTGCCCACAGAAGGGTTTTCTGACTTCCCAACTCTGGAGGGAACTGATGCATTCTATTATGCACTACTCTTCTCTGGAACCCTTGATCTAGTGGAAAATTATGGGTTAAAAACCCGCCTCGGTCGTAACGCTCAACTCCTTCTTGAGATTGTGACTCGGTCAATTCTCTATCAGTCCCCAAATCAGCGGTACTCAAAGAATACCTACAACATGATGACCCATATCTTCAGCAAAACGACCATCAATTGGTCAGCGGTCATCTTTCAAAACCTGAAGAACATGGTGCTGACCAAGAAAGGTCTCGGCTATGCACCTCACATAAGTAAGCTGATTCTCAAGTACCGGCCAGAATTTGGACCGGGTACACCGGCATCCACTTCAAACATCCTTGACGCGGATGCGGTGGAAGAGAAGTTCTCCAAAATGGTTTTTACATAAGTTGTACCTTTTTCATCTTATGTATGTTTGTTTTCGCACCAATCTATCTTTCACTTTCCTTTCTGCAATGTTTCCTGAATGCAATTTCATTTCAGTTTAAATGACCGAGTCATCTTGAATACTCATCTAAGTGACCGATCAACACTGTCAAAATAACCGCGCTCTTATCCGGTCTCAAAAGAGCACCGCTTAAACTCAAAAGAGTGCAAATTTCGGCTTACTCAAAATAACCGGTTATCTTTAGAAAACCGCAGCATCATTCGGTCTCAAAAGAAGATTGCGTCATCAATGGCGAAAGCAAAAGTTTTGGAGGGAAATTTCCCGCCCGAAACTCCCGCCTCATGGTTTCCCGCCCACGGATTGGCGCCCATAGGTTTCCCGCCTTTGGTTTCCCGCCCATGGTTTGCCGCCATTTCAGCTTGGAGGGAAAACTCCCGCCCAATGTTGATGGGACGGCTAGGTTTCCAAACCGCAGCTATAAAAGGGGCTCTCGGCCACTTTATTTCATTCTCACGCGAAATTTCTTTCTCTCTCTAAATTCTCAAACTCTCTCAAGCGGTTATCTGCACTTATTCTCCTCAAACTCTCTTAACTTTCTAAGATGGGGCGCGACTCGGTCTTGTTCAAACACTTATCTCAAGTGGATTTCGAGGAAATCTGACAGAGAGGCTCACCTGCGGCAGTAGACGTCATTAACCGGGTAGCCAACGCCGGTCTGGAGTATTTTCTCGGCGGTCCTCATGTCGTATATAAAGATGCGGTTGAAGAATTTTTCAATACCGCAACTATCTCTGACGATAAGATCACCGCAACTGTATGCGGTACTGAATTAGAGCTAACTGAGGAGTCGGTGGCGGAGAGCCTGCGCCTTCCAACAGCCGGCCAAGATGCAACGGCGGACATAGAGATCAAAACGTTCGAAGCAGCATGTCAAATACTCTCGGCGACTAAGGAGCCGATAAAAGTTTCCGGTAGCAAATCAACGTTGAAACCGGAGTATATACCGATTTGTGATATTTTCACAAAGGCGGTTCAAGCAAGAGGGGGGAACTACAACAGTCTAACCAAGGACAAAATCAGGATGTTAGTCGGCCTGATAGAAGGGACAAAGGTTAACTGGGAAAAGGAAGTGTTCCACAATTTGATGGATATGGTGAAACCGGACTCAAACCGGTCATGGGGATACGCTGTTTCCCTCGGTAAAATATTCCTTCACCATAACCTCAAAATCGGTCCAGGAGTCACCATCCCATCAAGGAGCCTCATCAGAGCCAAACAATTCCTAGAAAGGAAGAAACCGGCCCCCGGCTCCACAGGTAGCCGAAAGAAGACATCCGGAAAGAAATCGGCCCCAGCAAAGGAAAAGGCCGAGAGCAAAGGGAAAGAGAAAATAGTCTTCTCGGAACCGCCACAGCCAACGGAGGAGGCAGAGTCGGTCTCCACTTCTGAAAGAACCGAATCAGAAAGGACCAATGACGAAAGATCGGACAATGAAGAAGAGCATTCAGGCCATAGTCCCGATAACAACAGTACGGGTGCAAATCCTGAGACCACCGAGGGTGGTGAAGAAGGTGGTGAAGAGGGTGATGAAGAAGGTGGTGAAAAAGGCGGTGAACAAAGCGGTGAAGAAGAGGAGGAGGAGGACGAACTGGCAAAGGCCGACAAGATAGCGCTCAAAACTCTAAGAGTCATTGAACAACGTGCTGGTAAGATTGACGAGATATACCGGGAATGACACGAGCACCGGTTCGGCAAACGATATAGGCACATCCTACCGGGCTACACCGACGAGGAATGCTTCCAAAGACTGAAGGAAGTGGAGGACGTGGTCATGGATCTCACAAACTCTGATACCATTGAAGAGGCCCTACACCGAACCTACCTCTTAAGACCGCGAGCACAACTAAGGAAGCTAACCATACGGATCCGAAAGATTACGGCAAGGTTCGAAGAGGTAGCATCGGAGGACACCTTAACACCGTTGGTGTTGGAAAGGCTTGAAAAAGAAAGAGGAGAACTCATCCAAGAAATCGACCGGCTGGAGGCGAAGTACGGACAAAGGGAAATACCGCACTATACAGCTCCACGGATCGATAGGAGTCCAGCTCACAGTCCAACACCTCCAAGAGCGAATTCGGCAACAGATGAATCTGATGAAAGGACGGACCCTCCTCTAACCGGGCAATCTCCACTTAAACAACCGGAAGTATCCGAACCGGGTGTCACAAAAGAATGGGTTGAGAGCCGTATTCAAGAATTTGAAGACTCGGCGGTTACCTCATTGGAGGAGAAATTCAACAGAACTGTCAGCTCGGCACTCCGGTTCGCCAACACTACAAGGCAACTTCTAATAAGAACAAGGGAACGGTTCTCAGAAATCGATGATGATCAACAGGAAGAAGCGGTTCTGCGCAGCAAACACCTTAAGCGAACCGTAATTTTAGAGGATACAACCTCCGAGTTAAAAGAGAACTTTGCCCGGCTTAAAAGAGAGACCGATGAACGACTGACAGAGGTTGCCAAGGATCTGGTCGGCACGACACTTGATAGGGTCTCCGATCTTGAGAAGAAGAATGAGGGTCTCGAGGCCGAGCTCAAGGCGCTTAACGCACAAGTTGCCGAACTACTCAATGCTAAGATAAATGCGGATGTCGCGGCTGTAGAGGCTGATGCCCGAGCGGCTAAGAAGATCCAGGATGCGCTGGACAATGAAGCAAGAAAAGAGAAGGGGCCACCGCAACATCCCGAAGAGGAGGAAGCCGAGCGAATTCGAAGGGCAGAAGCCAAGTTTCCAGGATTTGCAAAGAAGGCAGCCGCACAAGCTGCGAAGGATGCTGCACGGTTAGAAAGGGAAAGTCAGAGGCTAGAAAGCTTTGCGGCCGATAACAAAAAGAAAAAGGCGGCCTCTTCCGTTTCGGTTCCGGCAAAACGGAAAAGAGAATCCTCGAAGAAAGCTCAGGTGGCCGACCTGCTGAATGTGGTAACTGACACGGCTATTGAGAGTATACCGGACCCGGCTACCCACAGCGAAGATGAAATTGAAGAGCACCTGCAGCCCCGGTCTACAAGACCGCGAGTCTCCGGATCGGCCAGTCGACCGCAACCAGCGAAGAAAAAGTGGAACATATATGACTTCTCGGACTCGGAATAGGGGCTCCCTTTTCTCTTGCCTATGCTTATCTATATGTTATTATCTAATTTCGGTTATCCTTCGTATATATATATAAAGTTATTTTTGAAACCGACCATCTTTTGCATCTCTACTTGGTTTTGATAATTTTAAATAAAATAATCAAAAAGGGAGAAATTGATAAGATAAAAGATAAAACTTTTCCAAAATTTTTCTCAAAATTTTTCCAAATTTTTCGAAAAATTCTCCCAAGTCAGTTTCAAAAATCCGGTCAAAATAAAGAACCGGCCTACATTTGCAAACTTACATGGTTTTGATAATTTTAAATAAAATAATCAAAAAGGGAGAAATTGTTAGATAAAATTAGACCGGTTCACATAACCTAACTTAAACCTTTCATGCAGGAACAAGGAACCGGACCGGTCAAACAAATTAAACCGCCTAAGAAGACTAGCCGGTCAAGCTACTATACCGACCAGAACAGTTGGAACATGACCGCATAAAGAAAGGATCGGCCAAAGCTTAAAATCGGAAACATTAGACAGCCGATCAGCCACAAGGCAGAGAAATAACCGGAAGATGCCCGGTTATACCACTTAACACTAGAAGCCATCCGGTTAAGTCGAATGACCGACCAGTACAAGAAGACAATTCAGGTATCTGTTGAGAATGATACCAAAGGAACAGACTGAATACTTCCATATCCATACAAGTCTGAGGAAAGTCTGCAGGCTGCAGAAGACAGTCTTACATGATCTTTCCACTTAAGGATAACTCAGAAAGGAAATCTTCCAAGTACAGACAACTGTCTAACAGACAGTGTCCACATTGAGTAAAAGACAAACCCAACAGGTTTGTCTTACATACCGGAAGAACAGACTGCCAAGTCTGTGAGTTTGACCGACAGGTCTGAGACCGGCAGGTCTGAAGAGATGACCGCAGGGTCTGAATCACTGAATCACTGAATCACTGAACCTCTGCTTAGCCAATCAGATTCAAGGAAGTGAAATATGACCGTTGGCATATTTCACCTATAAAAGGGGCAGTTGAAGAAGAGTAAATGTGGGACAAGAGAGACAACAAGAAATTCTAAGAGCATTTATTTTACAAGTGATAAGACTGCGTTGTTCTAGAAAGCCTAAGTGCTAAAGCTAAAGTGTGTGTTTTACAATTTCGGTGTAAATTGTAAGAGTGTTATCGAGCCGAAAATAAGTCTCGATCGGATTGTACTTGTATTCCTTAGTGAATATCCTTCTCGCGGTTTCGAGAGGAAGGGGTGACGTAGGAGCTTTATCTCCGAACATCCATAAAATTTGTCTTGTTATTTACTGTCTGTCGGTTTCATTATCTAACCGATCCGTACCGATCCAACCTACCTAATCCTATCTAAGCCGAATCTCCAGATTACCGAAACCGACCCATCAAACTTCAAACGCTCATCATCTGAAACCGATTTTGCCTATCATACAAGTGTGCTGCTTCAACCTGAAAGCAAACATCTTCCGCGCTTGAACCTAGTTCAAGGGTTTGTGACAGGTTGTGTAGTATTGAAACCCCGGTGTTAATCTCTAACCGGATTAACCACCACCCTTCGAGTGAGAACCGCTAACCATTCATAATCATAAATGTTAATACATTTTTTTAGATTGAAATCATGGTTGATTGAAAGTTTAGTGAAATATTATAATATATATATATTTTATTTAAATATATTATTTGTTTATATTTTTTTTATTTAAATTCAATTATGGGTTATAATATATAATAAATATTTACTTGGTATCGACCTGTTAAAATATTTGTTTTTCCTCTTGATTATAATTGGCGGACCTAATTAATTAATTTGATATATTTTTAATTTGGTTTAACTGTAATAATGTACGTAAATGTTATATATATTATAATTATCTAGGTTAATCATATATTTCAAACAAATTTTGGTTAGGATCTATATTCGTTAAACTAAACTTTTGAGATCATGATATAAATTAATATTAGTGAATATATTTTAAAAAAAAAAACACTGACCGACATTAAATTAAAGAAAAAGACACGTACGTCCGAACTACTTTGATTAAGAAGACGATATTTTTGAGTGAGATGGAAGAATCTAAGCCACGGATTAAAAAGACAAACTTAATTAAATGAAATGGGGTCCAAACTCCAAATAGTATGAAATGCTTTAAATAGCTTTACCGTCCACTTATTTTGGATAAGTGGTATTGGTCAAAATATCAGTACGCAATTTATCAACCTTTCTGGAATTTGTAGGAATCATCTCAATTAATGTCATATTTCTAATCAATTGAAACGTGGGCGGTTTTTCTTCTTTAAATCTGACAGATATAATGGATCATTACAAACTAAATTAAAAAAATAAAAATAAATAAACCAATTAAAACTACATGAAGTAGATAGAAAATAATGAAGTATCAGATTAATTGGTTAAAATTAGGAATAATACAATATACATGTATTTGTCCTGTTTTATTTTGACAATTTTGTGAATTTTGTACAAGGTTATCCTTACAATATATATGCTCAAAAATAATATATTTTTTTTTGCATACAAAATTATTTTAAATAAACTAATTTATTATATAATATTTAATAAAGTAATCATTTATTTATCGGTAAAATATTTATTTTAATAATATAAATATACAACGTGATGTCTATCAAACACACTCGATCAATAAGAACCTACACATAGGGTAACTTAAATTTATCTTGAACTCGTAAAAAGTGTGAGATGAGGAATAAAAATGACGGTTTCAATCAAATGTTTTTTTTTTTTTGAGAAACTTTGAATTTTTAAAGTTGTAACTTGATTACTACATTAAAAATCGAGAAACATAAAGTGTAGTGTTTTCTAAAAAATAAAAGTGAAATAGCTGATTTCTTTTACTAGATAACACGAAAAGGCATCGACTTTATGTACATAATAAAAAAATAATAATGTATTTATATTTTATATTTTGCTTAATTATTTTATATATTAAGATACATATATTATAAATAATAAATAATAATATATTTAAATGTATGTTATTTTTTATAATAATTTTATATAAATATATAAAAATATTATAAATATATGGAATAGATGAGAGAGAATGAATAAAATGATTAGAGAGAGATTAAATTGATGAGAAAGAATGAATAAAATGATTAGAAATGAATAAAATAGATGAGAGAGAATGAATAAAAAAATATTTAAAATTGATGAGAGAGAAAAATGCTGAGATTATAATCTTAAACGCGAGAGGTAGAGAAAAATTTAAGTTTAAACGCAAAAGTGTGTTTGATTCTAATTTTTTGCGTGAATTTATTACGCAAAGTTACTGTAGCAGATTATTACGCAGATGCCAATAATCTGCTTATTAACGCCGAATCAAATGTGCCCGTAATAGAACAAACTCAAAGTACCTATAAATTCAAAAACATAATGTTAGAAATAAAAAAAAAAAAAAGATTTCAAGTTACTTTCTCTATTTACTTCAGGTTTTAGACAATTTTTAATAACATTCAAATAAAATTTTGAGCGTCTTAAATTTTGATTTGGAAAAATGACCAAATTAAAGAATTTATAGATAAACAAGTTAACTAAATTCATGTTAAAAAATCAAAGGGGCAATATTCAAATTGGTATGAATTTTACAAGAACTAATCACCAAATACATAACTTTACCGTGTGAGTCATATATATATCATACTTCAAGGCCTAATCAATTAAAGAAATATGAAGCAAACACATGTATATAAATGTGTTATACATGTATAAAAAATGTTTATAATGAAACATCTGCTAAACTATGATAGAATGAATCAAGAAAATTATGATTTAAAAAACTTATTTGTGTTTCCTCCATATGATTTGCTTAGAGTCACCGTTGAAAAAAAAAATGTATCAACACAATGTTATAAATATCTGAGTCATCTAGCTAGGTCATGTGAAATGTTTAGAGTAATTAGTGTTAAAAGGAATTCTAAGTTGGCTTCCCAAGAAGGTTTACAAAATTCCTAAATCAGGTTTTATCAAAGACACGTTTGCTTGTGGTCTTCGATAGACACCACTAAGTTTTGAATTTGGAAAATGTTGATGGAAACAAATTTGTATATAAGAACGTGATATAACTCATATACAAAATCTAGACCAACCGATAAAAACATTCTTGACAATGCGAGGCATGAACGACCCAAATGTTTCATCACAACAAAGTCTATAGAAAACTGCAAGATTTACAAGAAGATGTAGATTAAAATTTCATTTGACTTTGAGTATCATCTTTGATTTTATCCAAAATTGTTATACCAAATTTGAATAATATAAAATTATATTTGTATTTCATAATTCAATTTTAACTTTTTCAAATGTAGTTGGGATAATATAGATACAATGCTTCATTTACATTCAACTATGTTTTAAATATCTGCATATATATATATATATATATATATATATATATATATATATATATATATATATATATATATATATATATATATATATATATATATATTATTTTGTTTAAAATTGCTTCTTTTAAATTTATTTTTATTTGAATGGTTCATTGTTCATTTATTTTTGTTTGAAATACTTAAATTTATCCAAATAATAAAAAATGAATAACCTAGTTTTAAATATGAACATTTTTTATTCTAGAGTCAAAATTTTAACCTCTTAAAATTGATTTAAAATTATAGATCGCCTAAAGTTTCAATTAGAGTGTGTTTCTTAGATTTGGATTTTAGTTTATTTTGATAAATAATTTTTTTTGTCTTTAAATTAAATTACATTCATTTTCACTTCAAGTTCATTCTTCAAAGGGATATCCACCATTATGGTGTAAGTCCTATCTCGCCAGCTGATTCATAAATATTACGGGTTTTATATTACGATATCATATTTTATATTTCGTAATGTTTATCATAATATTTTAACTATATGACTATCTTACATCATTTTCTCTTTCAACATTAATATTTTTATTGCTTAGAAATAATTTTGGGTGCAAAACACAAACACACAATATTTAAATATAGAAAAGACAAATGAGTAACAATCACGACGTCGTCGTCTTAATATATAACATTATTGTCTAGAAATAGAACATAACCGTTGTTTTATCATTTGAAAATAGAGTGAAAAATTCATCTCAAAACGAATGTAAAAGTATGACCCGTAGTAGGATTTAGAAAATTAAAAAAAATGAATATATCACGTATAAAAGGAATTTGTGCAAATTTTCAATACATATTAACGATTTTATAATATTTTAAATAGTTTTATATATTTATGATATAAATTCAAACAAAATTAATATATAAGAAGTAATTTTAGAAAAATATAAAAGAGTAATTTCAAAAAAAATAAATATATAATGAGTAATTTAAAACAATATTATCTATAAGAAGATATTTCAAATTTAATTAAATATAAAGGGAGCATTATATCTATTATCCCTAAAATATTTTTACTTATGATATTCTATTGGATCAAATTGAATATATATATTTTTAATTTATTATCTAAAACACTAAATTAATTAATAAATAAAATTTTAATTTATATGTCCTAAAGTGAAGAAAATTTAAATAAAAAAATTAATATGACTAGGATTGCTCAAAGGTTATTTCGACAAGGTCCACTCGAGGTTCATTAGAAAAGACATTAGCATCTGAACATGCAAGATCATAATGGATATGGCGTGGTCCCTTAAAAAAATAGCGAAGCTCAAAGACAACGCGGGCAAGATGATCAACATTCAAATTAGAAACGGTAATGACACTTTGTTCTGGCATGACCCCTGGTTCGAAAACAGACTTATCCTTCATAACAGTGTCTTCTCCATCACTCAAATCAGGCGAGAATGTCAATTGGCCACAGTTCAACAAGTCAAAAGCGGCGATTGGAACAACCTTCTGAGGACTATTCTAGAAGGTGCGAGAATCTTTGACACACTTTCATCCTATCATCTGAATAACCATGCAGATTTTCGTGTTTGGAGTGTCGAGAACAATGGTAGGTTCGACTCGGGGTCTACTTGGAATTGTGTTCTTGATCATGGGGACGTTGTCCTATGATCCCACTTAGTGTGGTCTACCAAAGTGATCCTTAGACACCAATTCATTTTATGGCTCGCCTTCCGTGAGAGACTCAACACCCGTGATCAGATTAAAAAGTACATGAGCATCCGGGATCCTTATTACCTCCTTTGCTTGGAAAATGAGGAGTCCATTGAACACCTTCTTGGGAATTGTCATTTTGCCTCCTTTCTTTGGCGCAAATTCTCCGCATCAATGAGCCTCCTCAGCTTCCCAAACGAATGGACCGACATTAAGGACCTCGTCATCATAAAGACGAAGGGAAATAACTTCAGCTCCAATACCTTTAAGTGTTTTTTCGCCAACATTGTTTATCACATTTGGATGGAGAGGAACGCTAGAGCTTTCTCAGAAGTCCGCAACAATGCGGATACAGTCTGGAAGATGGTAACTCCCTCATCCAAATATGGAGGTGTATTCCCACAGGAGAAAAGAATTGGTTAATTAGTAAAAACTGGAACATCGCTTATAAGAAAGTCACCCTAACTATTGATTTCATTGTACTTTAATTCTCAATTCTCATTTGTCATTTTTTATCTCCTTTTTTTATACGACATTCAGTTTGTTTTTACATTGATTTCCATTGAACTCATGTAACTCCTTTGTCATTTTGTGGCTTTTATTAAAAAAATAAAATTAGATCAACCAAATATGCATTTTGATTTTTTTATCAATAATGTATAAGTCTGTACACGTTATTCATCAAATACTTTAGAATTATAAAATACTTAATTTTTTAAAATTTTAACTATTAGTTTAGATAAATAAACATTTTTCTTTAATTATTTAATCGACTCTAATGAAAAATGATTAGTCTGTTTAATTGTAATTGAATCCTGAGAAGCATCAAAGATGGATTAATTTCCAAAATATATATTTGTTATATCAACAAACAATAGATTAAATTATTTATATAGTACTTAAATTTAGTTAAATTAGTTTTTATTTTCAGTATCTTAAACTATTTTAACGAGAATCTTGATAAGTTCAAATTTTAGGATTTAATTTTTTTTTGTTAGGTTAGAAAGTAACTTAAAAATAGAGTAGAATACGTTTTAATTAAACCAATATATATATAATGATGCTTAATTTTTAAAGTGTCAGAATTGTTGGATAATTTGGATATATATATGTGAGAGTAAATAAATATTTGAGTTGGATTGTGGGTTGACTCGTCCATAAACTTAAAACTGTTAAAAATAAAATTAAAAATAATATATGTATGTTTCAAACTTGCAACTTAACAAAAACAAGTATAACCTTTTAACCAATTAGGCTAATAACACTTTATATTTTAAATTCAACACCAAATTAGATGAACGCGAGACATTTTAACAATATAAGCTCAACTTTTTAACTAACTAATATATATATATATATATTAACTAATATATATATATATATATATATATATATATATATATATATATATATATATATATAATGATGCTTAATTTTTAAAGTCAATAGCTATGATTAATTTGAATATATATGTGAGAGTAAATGAATACTTAGGTCGGATTGTGGGTTGACCCGCTCATAATTTTAAAACGGTTAAAAATAAAATTAAAAATACTATACGTATGTTTTGAACTTAAAACTTAAAAAAAACAAGTACAACATTTAACCAAGTGTGATTGAGATTTGGTTTGTCGAGGGATAATAGGTCGGTATCAATTGAAAGATGTTAAAAAATATGAATCAAATATTTGATTGATCAAAGTGTGAGATCACGATGTTAAATATTAAAAAATCTGAATCAAATATTTGATTGACCAAATTGAAAGTGGAAGGTCACGAAATTAGATATTCATTCAAAAAAATATGTGATGAGATTTATGAGAAAAAATAAGTTGTTTTACCGAATTGAATAAAATGTGGAATGAAAGCGTTTTATTTTTTATTTTAATATATTATTCGTGATTTTTTAAAAATTTTAAACATTAAATATATATTATTATTATTTTTTTATAAAATTTATTTTATTTATATTTTTATCCGTGTGTATTGCAAAGGGATTTTCCTAGTTTCATTAATGAAATAAAAAACGTGAGTAAATAAAATTAAATGAAATTCACACTCAATTCAAAAGTGAATTAACCGTGAATTTTAATCTAAATTATAATTAAATGTTAATTATTTAATTAATATTTAATGACTTATTAAAAAATTTAAAAAATTATTATTATAAATATTACCTAACATTTAATAATGTCTAAACATTGCATTTAAAAAAAAAAAGCATTTCAAACAAATAATATCATATTAATGTTAATAGTTATTCACTAAATGATAAATGAATGGACAATATTTATTGCTAATATGAATGGACAATATTTATTGCTAATGTAAATAGATATTTTGATGATTTTATTTGATGTTTTTATCTTAGCAATATATACTTATTTTCTTTATTATTATTATTTTTTTTTTTTTAATAAATCATATATCTTTATCATATCATTTCACATTATTTATTTCTCTAAAATATTAAAAGATATTTTTCTCCACATTTATTTTGAATCCAATGATTAATTTATGTATTTTTTTGTTAAGTTCTTTGTATAGCGATTGTAGCAATTTCAGTACAAAATTATTACTAAATTTGTTATATTTTATGAGACAACCATGTGTGATAAACTATGGAAAAAAAGGAAGAAGGTAAAATTGTTTTAAGAAAAAATGTGTGTAACACTTGCTTTAGATCAACTCATTATTTAGTGATTTCATTTTTCTTTGTACATTTATTTTATTTTATTTCTTTATAACATTGTATTTTTATATATTTTATGAAAATAAAGACAAAATACTTAATAAAATTTAAAAAATGTTTTAATGTGTTAAGTTATTTAGTAGCTTGTGCTATAAAAATACATTTGTATATGATTTTCAGAAATGAGTTGCGACGTTGGAAGATAGATAATGACTTATTTCAACAAATTGAAATTATCTATTTGAAGAAAATTAACTAATAAAGATAAGTATTGATTATTATACATATAGAGGTTAATTATTAAAAATATTTTTCTTAAGTTGTCCAAAGTTTAATTTTAGAAGTTAATATGTTCATATATAAATTTTTTCAAGAAAAAATATGTGGTGTTTGGTACGTGGTATTACAATGTATAACCATAATTTTTAAAATACGTGGTTCGACCGAGAAATAGTTGAGTGGACGGTCCGATTTTTAACTTTAATATGGTAATCTTTTGAACCAGTCAAAATTCGGTCAAATAGAATGGTTCTATCGGAAAACCGTACCAGAAATTTCCTATTCGAATGGTCATTGTTCTAGTAAGCTAATTTCCCTCAGCTAGGACTAGATCTGTTCTCTCTAATTCGCGTTCTCTCTAGTTCGACGACCTACTAAACACTTGATATATGTATTTGTTAGGTTCTTTGTTTTTCATTTCTTCTTCAAATATTGGATCAAACAATTGCTTATTGAACGAGTGAAATTTGGAAAGGTTTAATGCAGCTTTCCGTAGTCTAAATATTTTAAGATCTAGAAATTATGTTGTTGTTGTTCTTCTCGCCAGTTTCCTTAATTTCTATATCGATATCAGTCATTTCATGATTCTTTTTTCCGGTTGAAAATGAATCTCATTTATCAATTTATCAGTTCATCTCCCACCAAAAAATACCAGATTGAACTGAACTTGCTTCACAAAAATCTCTTAATGATTCTCCACCCAAAAATAAAAAAAAATTTCATATAGAGTTTAGTTAACAATGTATGATGCACATTTTATGCCCGAGAACTTTACACAACTGTAAATAAACCTTGAGAATACTTCAGAAATATTTGATAAAGTATGATGTGACAAGATGTTTGCCAATTTTTTCTTCAGAAGAGTTGAGCATTAATGAAGCTGCAAAGACTTAATTAATTGAGCTTGTCTGTTTCCTACTGATTTATGGAAACCATGGCCATAATTTTTTTACTTTGATTTGATGTACAATTTATTTTCAAATTTTATTTCAGAAATAAACAAATTATTCTTACAGTGAATATATAAATGTGAAATTTCATCAATATTGTTATCATTAATGTTTTATATATATAAATATATACATATATATATATATATATATATATATATATATATATATATATATATATATATATATATATATATATATTTGATTTCTGAATATTGGCTTTTGGAAAGTGTTTATGTACGTGTTATGAACAAATTTAACTCTTTATTTTATATGATGAGTGTTTAATTTGTTATCTATGCAAAGTTTTAACATCATCATCAAAAAAGGAGAAATTGTTAGGTCAAATTATTTTGACTAATTGTCAAAATAGATTGACTAATGGAATTTTAATGATTTTTGATGGGTTAAAACATAATCTAAGTCGTCTAATTGTTTTTGGTGCAGGTGTATCGAAAACAGGTTATATTAAACTAAGTCTGAATGAGGTTCATTAGAATGAATGATTATTAGATTCATTGAGTTAGACGTGCAGTCTAACATATACGTATTTATACGTGCAGTCTAACATATACGTAGTTAGACGTGTAGTTTAACAGACGTAGTTAGACGTGCAATCTAACACAGACTTAGTAAGACGTGCAGTCTAACAGACGTAGTTAGACGTGCAGTCTAACGGATACGTAGTTAGACGTGCAGTCTAACATACGTAGTTAGACGTGTAGTCTAACGGATACGTAGTTAGACGTGTAGTCTAACGGATACGTAGTTAGACGTGTAGTCTAACGGATACGTAGTTAGACTTGTAGTCTAACAGATACGTAGTTAGACGTGTAGTCTAACAGTCATATTTAGACGTGCAGTCTAACAAATATGTAGTTAAACATGCAGTCTAACAAACGTAGTTAGACGTGCAGTCTAACACAAACGTTGTTAAACGTGCAGTCTAACAGACGTAGTTAGACGTGCAGTCTAACAGACGTAGTTAGACGTGTAGTCTAACACAGACGTTGTTAGACGTGCAGTCTAACATAGACGTTGTTAGACGTGCAGTCTACCGGATACGTAGTTAGACGTGCAGTCTAACAGACGTAGTTAGACGTGCAGTCTAACACATACGTAGTTAGACGTGCAGTCTAACACAGACGTAGTTAGACGTGCAGTCTAACGGATACGTAGTTAGACGTGCAGTCTAACAGATGAGAGTTAAACGTGTAGTCTAACTCCTTCAGATTAGTGTGAAGGGATGTATAGTTAGACGTGCAGTCTAACTAATGAAAGTTAGACATGTAGTCTAACTCCTTCAGATTAGTCTGAAAGGATGTGTTATTAGACGTGTCGTCTAATCCCATTAGACCAGGTGGTCTAATGGATCCTGCTATTAGACGGGGGCGTCTAATTTCATTAGACGATGTCGTCTAAGTGAAATACGTATAATGCCATGTTTGAAGCTAACACACGTCTACCCACGATCAACTAGTTGTACGCTACTCCTGCTCCACTTTCCAGTGAAGATCAGTACGACAGCTAGTCGCAACCGATTGATTAATGTCACGTAAGCAAATATTCTTCCCACTACTTGTTTTTGCAAGAATATCTTTGAAGAATATTTGGCGCACTACCAGATTGATACGGCCACGATCCTGGTGCTCAGAGTTTGCTGTGTACTATGGAGGCGTTCCAATGGAAGCTCGCCACTTGTCATTATAGAAGATTCGACTGTTGGTACCTGCTCCTTATTTTAAGATCTTCAAGGACAACGGAAGAAAAACACACAACGATAGCCGGAAGATAATTTGCTGAATATTGAGAATCATACGCGAATATTCAAACTGTTATTTTGAGAGAACTGTTTTCTTGTTTTACTGTGTGTTTATCAAGAGAGAGTTAGAATCAAAGCATTGTTTTAGCTGAGTGATATTTTTCATCATATTGTAAGTTGAACAGAGTCTGTTCTGTTCAACAGTGAACTAATCGTGCAACTGTATTTGATTCAAAGTAACTTATAGTGAATCCTTCCGGTGGTTGGAAGAATAGATGATGTAGGAGAGTTTGTTCCAAACATCCATAAACAAACTGCTATGCCTTTTTCATTCTGTCATCTTCTCATTCTTGATTCTTAGCTTCAAACATAAGCAAACGTTTCCGCACTTGAATCGTTCAAGAGTTTGCAAGGGTTTATGTAGAATAGAAAGTGATTTAAATCCCTAACAGGATTTCTATCAAATCGTTTGTCCGAAGTCGTCATAAATAGCCAGACCCCGTCTCTATTGGTATTGTCGATCCTATCACCTTCCTTATCACTCCTCGTTAAATATGTTTTAAAGATTAAATTTAAACCCACTGGTCATTTTTGTTAGAAAATGTCTAAGTTTTACTAGTTAATCCTAGTCTTTTAGCAATAAATCGAATGTGAGACATTTATCAAGCTCTTGTCATTGAGCTATCCAGATTGGTAGAATAAATAATTAACTATATACACATTAATCCAGCAATTCAGTAGTAGCTAGTAATGAGGATTTGTATTCTTCTTAGAGAAGTATTAAAGATCAAAGCTGTGGCTATGGAAATGGAGAATTGGGTGGTTTTGTTTTCTACTAAAGCTGTGTGATCTGCATTCTTTGGCAACACTTGATGAAAGAGATGGAGGCCCACACACTAACACACCAATATCCACACATCCCCAACTATCTGAAACTGATTTAAATATTCCTGCACATCTCAACAACAAGCAAATGTAAGAAAAGAGACCCATTAAATTTAAGCTTTGTTTATTGTCAAATCCATTGTATTATTTTTTAATTTTCATTCCATGTTTTTATATAAATAATACTGACATGATGGATTAGGGATTATTTTAAGTATAAATTAGTTTGGTGTGAGGGATGAGTTATTTGATCAAATAACTAAAATATTTTTATGATTAATACTAAAATATAATAAAAGTAAATAAACTAAGAGTAATTTAAACATATGAACAATCTGAAAGGGTTAGATTATATGATTAATGTAATAAAAAGATTGTTGGTGACCTTACAACCTTGTTTTGAAAGAAAGTAATTTTTTTTATTATTCACTTTATTTGAATTTGAGATATTTGAATTCGAGATATTTGATATCTTAAGCAACATTTACTTATAGTAATTAAATTATCTTAGTGAGTTATAAAAATATTACTCATATTATAAACATTACAAACAAATTTTTAATTCATATTAAACTTATATTAAATAAAATTACATACAAATAAATAGTATAGTAAATTAATTATTAACATTACTATTAAAAGTACATTTAAATTTGTTATATTTATTTATTTAACAAAAATAGTATGCCAATATACTTAACACAAAGTTGCAAAAACACGAATCCAGCCTTAGTTATGAGTAGACGAAACTTTCTTTTTTGGTTATTTTCCACTTTCTTTCGCCTATGATTTTTTCAACTTATATTTCGATATAGAAAAATTTGTTCATTTTTTTCAGCTTTCTTCTAAGAGGACAGGTTAATAACATCTTAGTCTTAAGGAAAAACTTTTTTAGATGAAAATTAAGATTCATAATTTATTTTATGGATTAAGGAGAACTAACCTAACACCCCGCAACCATGACATTCTAATCTCTATAAATAAATAAAAAAGACTTTTTCGGAAAACGACATAAAAGAGAAGGTTTTGAAGGCCACAAGGACGTACCTTTGAAGTCTGGTCTACGACCGTAATGGATGTTATTTAAACTACTCATACTATCCCCAACTGTTTCCTCCTCGAGTACCCTTGAATCGATAATCATGGAATTTGCATGTTTTTGCACATCATGTTTTTTTGCCTCTCTCTCAGAGTTTTTCACATCCCAAACATGCCATAAACCAACCACACCACCACCAAAGACAATAACACTTGCAACCATGCAAGCAACAAAGAGAAGCCCTTTGTACCACCAACATTGAATACCAAATGGGTTTATATAGTATTCATCTAACAAAGCAACAGTTGCGATCAACCCCACTATCGAGACTACAACATAAGCTCCGGACCAAACCATATTCCCTGTTCCAACCAAAGAGGAAATGCCTTGTTTGCTTGGAGTGAAGAAGATAGGGGAATAAACACACTTGTTCATCTTCCCATTCTCCTACATTTGCATTTTTTTTGAAAAGTGACATTAGCTATAGTGAGATAATCAACCTGAAGAACACTAGCAAAAACGATAAGCCACAAAATAAATAATAAAAATCTGGAAGAGGCTAACATACCAGGTTAGGCTCAGATTGCTGTGTTACATATGTTTGAATATTGAGATTTAGCATGTCGGAATGATTCGGGCATATTGTTTGAATGTTGAGAGTCTGAAGAATAGGAAACTCATCTGAACTTTTCACGGCCCAAACTACCAATATGTTTCTTGACATGCAAGGTTTCCCATCCCTAATGCGGTGGAGAATATCGCTTAATATGGCCAAGAATGGGGAAATTCCAATTCCACCCGCGATCAAAATAAGGTTCTCATAACTAAGCCACGAAAGAATAATCAAGTCAGATGCAAATGATAAATGTAGATGAGTTATCTAGAGTGGATTCATTTTGAATCAAATAATTCAAATCATCAACTTAAATAATAAAATACCCCTATTCATTTAATTTTTAATATTTTACAATATTAAATACAAATAACATATAATCCTTTAAACCCAAATAATTCATTCTTCGACCATCAAGATTTTTCAAATAACCCTACAACAAACAATAGCTAAGTGTCGTTTGGTTGTTTACCTATCAAAATTAAAGAAGTTAGTTGCAAATGATAGATGACATTTCCATTTGTTTCGAGTAAAACTATTAAACTTACCTCAAGTGATACTGCGATTGATGACCATAAGGACCCTCAACCGAAGCAGTCAAGCTAAGTCGAGGCTGCGGCTGTTTCTCATCATGCTTACAATCGAGAATATTCGATACATTTCCCTTTAGCTTATCTGTCCATTCTCCAAGAACCTTAAGGAGGATCGTCATATGATGCTTCCCCTCGAGTGGACTGGATGATACACTGAAAGGATGCCATTGTAACCATGACAATTCCCGTATTTGAAGAAATATAAAGCTGAGTGCATTGTATTGCAGATCTGCATTTCCTCCAACAAAACACGAAGTTATAAAAATAACAATAACCAAAAACTCAATTAAAAAATTATGTGTCTGATAAACTATTACTCACGAGAAGGTTTCGAGAGGACTAGTTCTATGGTTCCACATGGAAGGGAAGAGGCTGAAAGTATCTTCACAGTCTTACGGGATTGCCAGAATCTCAAGAATCGGTCGAGCATGAAAAGAAATATTCCTCCAGCCGATATAGAGAAGACGAAATCACCAACATGTAAAGCGAAGAAAACCACAAAGATTACGTACAACTGATGAGTGTAGAAGAACAATTCAAAATATTGCCTCCTAACTGGATGAAGTGAAGTCACCCACATTAGTAAACCGGATAAAAGGCTAATAACTCCAGCAAGATTTGCAATACCAATGTTCTTCCACTGTAATATCTGTTTAAAAAAAAGAGATAATATTATAGCAAATAACTAAGAGTAAAGAAGCTTAGAGTGCTATGTATTGAGAATGTATATTCTGTAAATCATTTCAATTACAAGTGTATCCATTTATACAAAGGAGGTAACTAAGGAGTTAGAAAATTTACAAATTTCTTATTAAATTAAAAGTTAGAAGATGAAAACCAAGAGACTCAAATGGGTTGATCATTTCTCGATCTTAATGGTAGAGTCTTTAATAAACGCAACTTCAAGTCTCATCCTACTCCTAATACAGTATGCTATCTCTCTATGAAATCTAACATATATATCCAAAATAACAATTTAATACATAATCTAAAAAGAATCAATTCTTGTTTTTCCTTGACATTTCACAAATCATCATATCTTATATTTTTTCTAACTGTCTTTCCTTTTTTTTAATCAAGGTGTTAGAGCTAGTTTGTAGCGCACATCGATTAATCACACTTCATTCCAGTACTTTAAATGAGAATTGAACCTATGTCAACACCAAGTTTAATTTTTACATTTTAATACTCTCTAGTAAAATAACAACCCCTATGTTTGTTCAAGTATACAAACCTTGTTTATTAAACAACAAACTCAACTTTAAATCCATATACATTCCTAATGATCTTGAATTAGCCTCTTGCCAAGAAGAAGAGATATTGTTCTATTTTTCTCTTCATCCACTTAAGCTCATAGTGTATGACCACATGATGTTCATTTGAAAAAAATGTCAAATTCATTGTTTTCATATATACATGTAAGAAAATATAAGTAGGAAAACTCACCTCTTCTATGAGGCAACCATCCAATGCCCATCCGACGATATACAATAGACCATGAATAGTAAATATCAACATTGTAAGGTGTCCAAGCCACACATGGTATCTTGTTGCGTGCTCAAATGGGATATCTATAAGCCGAAGAAGAACCGAACCCCTTGA
This sequence comes from Impatiens glandulifera, assembly GCF_907164915.1. Classification (NCBI taxonomy): domain Eukaryota; kingdom Viridiplantae; phylum Streptophyta; class Magnoliopsida; order Ericales; family Balsaminaceae; genus Impatiens; species Impatiens glandulifera. The sequence continues at coordinate 14,545,025 of NC_061868.1, forward strand.
AATTGGTATAAACAGAAATGACATACAAAACATTCCTATTGAACCAATGCGTAATCCCATCAATTTCAACATTTTGATACTGCATAAACAAAATAAAAAAAAAACAGTTTAACACAAATAAAGCTCAACATATAGTGAACATCAAACCGGTTGGATACACACCTTGCCTCTTTGAAAGCCAATTCATAACTGAGCACAATATGAAAATTCTTCAAAAGGTAAACAGAAGAAGCCCAAACAACATATGCCAAAAAGAGGAAAATTCCAATCAATTCAGAAGCTGTAATAACACTTATCGGCCCATCAACTATAATCGGGAAAGTCCAAAGGCGAAAACGAGGTGATTTTGATATTTTCTTCCTGCAATCATGAGATGAAAAATGTACAGTGTCCTGAATTTTAGTTTTTGAATCACACTCTCAAAGTTACTTACTCTGGCAATTCCTCATCGCCACTAATGATTAGATACAGTATGGCAAGAATTGCAATGACAATTATTGGGCCACTGTACAGCAAAAACACAGCACCTGTATATTTTCAATAGATAATCAGCAAAAATCAGAAAGACATGAAAAGAGAAAAAACAAAAAGGGGAGAAATCGAAAAACCCACCTGTGATTCCAAACAAAGTTCCTTCTATAGCCAGTAGAAACTTGGTATTAAACTTTGTATAGAAATCACATGGGTAAATGAAGATAATGGTAACCCACATAACAAAAATTCCCCACAATAAAGACCTGAGAAAGGACTTAACAAGTGATGTCCAAGCTGGAGTCTTTTTGGCATAATCATAAACATCATCAGTGCGTAAGAGAAGAGAGTCGTGGATTGAATATTCATCCATTTGGAGAAGGATGTAAAAAGGCAAATTGGCTAAAAATGTAACAATGAAAAACCTCAGTAGTTATTCTTGATCAACTTTCAGGTGCTCAGAAGCATTTTGTAGACGATGACGCCTGTTCACAATTTCAATCGTGAACTTGAGGCCTCTGACGCTCACATTATCCGCAGGGTTGCTTTCGATTCATCCAAATTCCTCAATTTTGATTTGGATGGTGTTAAATGAGTTATCAGTCAATTTTCTTTTTTCTTTTTAGAACCCTTTTCTCCCTTCTCCTTTATATTACAACTAATTCAGCCGGATTAAGCATAACCCGCACACCTGCAAACTTATTCAACTAATTTAACAAAATAAAAAGACTTTTGCCGTAAAACAAACTCATACCCAGTACCTTAAAATACTGAAGTATCCATCGCTTGAACAGGGATACAAATCACACACTCTAATCAACGGAACTGAAGGGCAGTGGTAACTAGTTATCCTCGGTAATTTTTTATTTTATTTTGGAGACAACTTGTTTATTTATTCTTTTATCTTTTTTTTTTTTTTTTTTTTTTTTTGTTTAGCTGAACAATTTCATTTTTAAATTACAAATGTAATATTTAAGTTCACTTTGATTATAAATTAGAAATTAAATATACTAAGCTTAGAGAATCAAATGGAGGAACCTTTTTAAGTAGATATTGATATTAATGTAGAAGAAACTATGGAGCCTGGTTTGGAAGGGAAGGATGATATTCCCAACATCTTTGATCCGAAAAATTGGGATAATCTTGCTCTTAAATTGAGGGTTTATTGGTGGTGAAAAAAGGTCCTCTAAGAGATGTGTTGACAGAAAAATGTCCGAAAAATGGATCAAATAACAGGCGTTTCACATCTGAATTCTATACTAGACTAAAGCATTTTATACACCTTGTTCTGCACATTCTCTCAATTTGACATTATCTGATGTTGCAAACTCTTGTCAAAAAGCAGAAGATTTTTTTGGAGTTGTTCAACGTATTTACATCTTATTTGCAGACTCTACTAAAAGGTGAGATATTTTGAGAGAAAATGTATCAGAAAAAGGTTACACTTTGAAATCATTATCGACAACACGGTGGGAAAGCATAGTTGTTAGTGTGAAGACAATAATTATTCAAGCTCCTGAAATAAGAGAAGATTTATATCAGCTTGCCGAGAAAACAACCAATTCTGGTATTAGAAATGAAGCCAAGTGTCTAGCAGATTATGAATTTGGAAAATTTGAGTTTATTGTAGGGATGGTTATCTGGTATAATATCTTGGCTAAAGTGAATATTGTCAGTAAAAAATTGCAGTCTGAAAATATGCGGATTGATGTAGCAATGGGTAGTGTGAAGGCACTTATTGCATTCTTTAGAGAGTACAAAGAAGTAGGGTTTGAGAATGCGTTGAATTGTGCCAAAGAAATTGTTGTTAAGTTGTATATTGATCCAGTATTTCCAAAGAAGAAAAGGAAAAGAAAAGTTCTTAAGAAAAAACATTTTGATGAGATTGACTCTGAAAATCAGCCATCTGAACCATCTATCGAAGAATCAAATCAAGAATCCTTCAGAATTCATTACTTTTTATACATAATTGATGAAGCAATCGGTTTATTGGAGAAAAGGTTTGAGCAATATGAGCAATATGATGAGATATTTGGGTTCTTATTTACGGCAGAGAAGCTAAAGTCCTTGGATTCTGTTAACCTAAAAAGAAGCTACAACAACCTTGAGAAGAAGCTGGAGAATGACCACACTTCTAACATTAATGGTGATAATTTATTAAATGAATTGTGACTATTACAAAAACATTTACAAAATGAGCTTGATTCCACTAGTGAAATCCTAAATTTTCTTGAAAAGAGCTAATTGTTATACTACTAGGTGTCTTGCATATAGAATTATGTTAACAGTTCCAGTGATAGTAGCATCAGCTGAAAGAAGCTTTTCATAGCTAAAAATATTGAAATCTTACTTGCGTTCGACCATGTCACAAGAAAGACTAAATGCTTTGACTTTGATTTCTATTGAACATGAGTTTTGGAAAAGCTTGACTATGATAGGTTAATTGATGATTTCGCATCTAAGAGTGCAAGAAGATCAATTTTCAGAAAATAGTATTGCATTGACCGATTCAAATTGGTAAAATTCCATTAGAATTGTAATGCATGTCGTGTCTTTGTAATAGATTTCAGACTTTTGGTCATTCCTTTTGAAGACAATGTAACAAGAGCATTTGTTATTAAAGTAAATTCAATAAGCTTTACCATAAAATTTGCCTTGATTTTTTTTATCTTTTTGTTGTTATGATCTTAATTGTTGGTATGCGTAGATATTTATTTATGATATTATGTTTTTGGTTTTGGTGTTTTTCTTTTTTTGGAGTACTTAGGGCCGCATTTGATATCTCGCACAAGACTTTCAAACATATTGGGCCGACATATTGGGTGGACACATAAATAACTTTGCATTTTTTCACAAGACCGAGAATATTCACATCATCTTCGCATCATTCTTTATTTTCTTGGGAAATCACGAGATTGAAATCTTTAATTACTTCTAGTATTTGGGGACCCATTTTGTATGCCAATTTGTTTCGAGCTAGTCATGCTTCATACCCGACCTCGTTTGTGACGGCGTAGTCAAGCTTAATAAAGGTCGGGTTGTAAGTGTTGAGTTTTGCAACAATAAAACTACGGACCTTCTTAAAAATGAAACCTATAACAATTCAGTTTCCAAATCGTTTATGATGAATAACAAATTTACCAAGACTAAAATAACATAAAATAATAACAACACAATATACGTGGTTCGGTTAAAATTGACCTACGTCCACGGGAGGGACACTAAATCAAAGAAATGTCAATAGTAGAAACTTAAATACCTTGTTCTTAAATGAAAGAAGTGATTACACTAGGAATGATTCAAATAATCTACAATCAAAATCTCCCCAACCTCTCTCTTTGGATCAACCAAAGAACATAAAGGAACCATAAAAAATCCTAGATCTGTTCACTCTCTCTCAACCTTACTATATAACAGAAAAATCTGACCCATTTACTTACCCGAAAGTTAAAACCCGCACGCAATGACAAGGAACACCTCAATGATTCTCCCCCTTCCAAGCCATGTGAGAATGTTTCTATAAATATTCATCATCGTTACGCTCCTTCCATAACCATTCCGACTTTGGCATAAACATTTCAGTTTGACCACTTTCATATACTGCTTCACAATTTGATTTCTTGATTGAAAAATGATTCTAAGATCATTTGTAAACTTTCTATCGAAACAAAACAGAACCAATCTTCCTAAATCAGAATTACCCAAATTTTAATCATGTTTGATCAAACTTTGTTTTTGAAAATTTTGGATTTTGATTTCAACTTAAAAACTGTTATAAAGTTTTAAATGATGTTCTTGTTTTGATTGTGTTCAACTATATTCATAATTTCAAATCTAATGGAACAAAAATCAGACCAAAAAATAACCTAATTTAAAATATCTCAAATTTTGACCTAAAAATGGTTTTTAGTAATTATTCTTTTTAAAGATCAATTAATCGTGATTTAGGTTACGTATTTTGTTCTCCATAACCATATGAATAGTCTGCAACTTACAGATCATGATTCCATGATCTGAATCAAAAGTTATAAGACCTGCAATGTCTTCATACCAAATGAAAAACACTCGGTCTTAGGACCTAGTTCTATAGGATCGAGAATCTTTGGTCCGGACCGAGACCACAGACTAGTGTTCTTGGGTCAGGACAGAGACTGATGACCGGTGTTCTAGAGTTAGAACCGTGAAATAAGAACGGTGTTCTTGAGCAAGGACCGATGAATCCGATCGAGGTTTCTAACCTTGGACCGAGAAGGCTGACTTGGGACCGAGCCTCCCAGGTCCATGACCGAAATAACCTAAACCCAAGATATAGCCTCCAAGACCTAGGACCGAGTAGCCTGAGTTCAGGACCGAGCCTCCAGAACCCTAGGAGTGTGTCCTCCGGTCCCTCGAATGAGCATTCCGAGTTTGAGATCGTGCCTATCGAACATGACCGAGCCCTTTGGTCCTTTGACATATGCTCCCGAGCCCTGGTCTTGACTAAGGCCCCATCTTTTAGACTATTTAGAATTATTTGAAATTTAAATATTTTTGGGAAATTTCTTACACAAATATCTTGACTAAGGCCCCGTTTGGAGTTTATTTTTAAATTTTAACACTTTTCTATTTTTTTTCAGGGTTTTTACTCAGTATTATATCAACCCAATTGAAAGTAAGTGTTAGGATCGGTGTTACAAATAGAGACTAGGGTCTAACTATTATGAATAACTTACGATAAACAATTCGATAATAATCCTGTGAGGGATTAGTATCTATTTCTATTCTTCGCAAATCTTCACAAACTCTTGAAACAGGTTCAAGTGCGAAACTGTTTGTTGGATTTGAAGCTTTAGAAAAATGAATGCAAATGGCAGAAAGTAAAGAATACAATGAACTTTATGGATGTTCGGAGATAAAACTCCTACGTCACCCCTTCTTTCAAAACCGGAAGGATATCCATTAAGACTTTGAATAGATATAACTCACTGAGAAAGCTAACTCTTTATTGAACAGAACAACCTCTGTTCAACTTACAATGTTTAAGTTTCTCAAAGAAAATACAGTATTACAATATAATCACATGTAGACAGTAAGAGATTTTGCTTGAAAGATTTGTGTGAAGCAGAAAGTCAGTAAGTTTTCAAGTTGGTTCATCAGTTGCTTGGTACCGCCACTCGACCGTTGTCCTTAGGCTTCTATTTATAGTTGAAGTACACCAACAATCGAATATTCTTTGTGGACACATGGCATGTGTCCGTTGGACGACCTCCTATAGTACGTGAGTACATCAGACTTTGAGTATTTGGATTGTGTTCGTACCAAACAGGTAGTGCGCCGAATATCTTCTGATATTGTCTTGCACTGTAAATGCAATTGAGAAATATCTGCATATGTGGAACTCATTTATTTGATAGAATTAGCTGGCTTATTAGACTATTGAAAGCAAAAGGAGTAGACAGATGAGTGAACGTGGTTAGATATAGGGGTGTTTAATATTTGGTATGAACCGAATATCCGACCGAATTCGAATTTCATTTTCGGTTTTCAGATCGAATTTCAAACCAATTCGAATTTAAATACGGTTTTCGAATTGGTTTTCGAGTTTGGGTTTCAACTCGAAAACCAAACCGAAAACCGAATTCGTGTTTTTATTATTTATTTTTACAAACTTAGCTTAAGAAAAAGTTCAAAATAATCAAATTAGAATATTTTGAACTCAAAATTCAATAATAAAAAATAGATAACAAAAACACCAGTGGTCTAGTGGTAGAATAGTACCCTACCACAGTATAGACTCGTGTTCAATTCCTGGTTAGTATAATTTATTATGAGTTACGCTAGTTTCAAAAAATAAAAAAAACGAATTCGGTTTGAATTCGAATTATTCGAAATCCGAACCGAATATCAAATTCGAATTCGGTTCGGTTTAATTATAATTTATTCGAATTCGGTTCGGTTTTCGAATTGGCTAAAAAAATAAAAATTCGAATAAACCGAATTAAGGAACTCAAATAACCCGAAAAACGAACCGATGAACACCCGAAAAGCAAGGCATCACACATTCTTCTTTAGACTGTTTCTAAAGGAGTTAAACGTCCTCGTCTAACTAAGCTTCCCTTTAGACCGCATTTAAAGGAGTTAGACGTCCTCGTCTAACTATGCTTCCCTTTAGACCGCGTCTAAAGGAGTTAGATGTCCTTGTGTAACTAAGCTTCTCTTTAGACCGCGTCTAAAAGAGTTAGACGTCTTCGTGTAACTACGCTTCCCTTTACAACACGTCTAAAGGAGTTAGACGTCATCGTCTAACTACGTTTCCCTTTAGATAACATCTAAAGGAGTTAGACGTCCTCGTCTAATTACGCATCCCTTTAGACAGCATCTAAAGAAGTTAGAAGTCCTCGTCTAACTATGCAACCCTTTAGACAATGTCTAAAGGAGTTTGACGTCTTTGTCTAACTACGCATCCCTTTAGACATTGTCTAAAGGAGTTAGACGTCCCCGTCTAACTACATTTCCCTTTAAACAACGTCTAAAGGAGTTAGACGTCCTCGTCTATCTACGCATCCCTATAGACAATGTCTAAAGGAGTTAGACGTCCTCGTCTAACTATGCATCCCTTTAGACAACATCTAAAGGAGTTAGACGACCTCATCTAACTACGTTTCCTTTTAGACTGCGTCTAAAGGAGTTAGACGACCTCGTTTAACTATGTAAGACGTCTAAGACAATCTGCTTCAGACCGAGTCTGAAGTAGAAATATCTTTTAGATTTGTGCCTACACAAAAAAATAGACGGCTTAGTCTTATTCAAACTACATTATCAAAATTATGTTCCAAACCATGAAATTCGTTTGAATTCTTTTAAAGTTAATTAAACTATTTCTTTCTAAATTAAATTTCTCTTTTCATTATTTTAATTTTCCCAACAATTTCCCCAACAATTTCCCCCTTTTGATGATGTTAAAACTAAGTAGCAGTAATAAATATTGAGAACACAAGTTAAAAGGATAACGATCACAAACAATTAACGAAAGTATTTAAACATAGTTAAGGATACATAACACAAGATAATATATTTAAGTTCCTTCCCTTTTAATTCTTGAATCTGGATTTTGAAGAATCGATTCCCTAGTTAAAAGGTTATGAAGTCGACAAACTACTCGACCACCACTACCACCGCCTCTGTCTCCTCTATCTCCTCCACGATCGTGGCCACCTCTATCAGATTGACAACTGCCTCGGCCACCCTGATGTGGTTTTCTTTTGTAACGTGTGCCACGAGTAGAGCTTGACCCCCTCTATTGCTTCCTTTCCCCCTTTTAACATCATCAGGGTTGGCAACAATAAGAGCTCTTTCTTTTGCGGCAACAACTTCGACATCTTCGTTAGCCTGAAAACGCCTTGCAATAGTCTTTGCTTGCTCTAGACGTTCAGCTTCAGCACTTTTTAGTGAATTGATAACCTTCTATACTTGAGATCGAACATATTCAATCAAGGATCTTGTCTTGTTGTGAAGTTCTAGATTGAAGTTCTTCGATTCAGCATGATAGTCAGAATGTTGTTTGTGCAAATTCTTTTCCAGCTTCTTGTACTAAGTTTGAAGAAGATTTACTTCATATGTATTTCTCATCAGGTTTTTGTTTGTGGATTTTTGAGCAGCAACTATGGAGGATAAGACTTCTTTGTTCTTTGCGGATCCCCTTTCCAAATTTTGCAGTCTGGATGACATATCTGTTATGTTCTGCTGCATTTTTCTCAACGCATCCATAATGGTTGTGCGAAAGCATGCATCTACGAGAGAAGCTTCCTCGGACGAAGGAGGGGCAGAAGACTCAATGTGCGAGCGTGCTGGAACAGAGAGAATATGGTTAATATGAAAGCTTAACTGAATGGACTGCTTTGGTTCTTTGTCTTGGGTGGGTACTGGATGAGCATTTATCATAACCCTAGAGTCATTTCTGTTTTTGTTGATCTCAGCACACATCTCTTTGACATATCCTAAGATGTCTTCAAATTGAAGAGGAATTTCAGGGAGATATTCATGAAGAGTACCGGCTATCCTTACAGGAGATTAATGACGAGTGATTGGAGGAGTGGACGGTGTTTCTTCAGAAGTCTTTTCTCTGGACAAAGAAGAGGACTGGGCTTTTTCTGATTATGTATACTTTTGGGAACGAGAGCGTTCCCCTTAAGTAAATGGAGTCTACTCTCGATTAGATAGTTTCAAGGGTTCCCCCTCAACATATGGCGACTTTCTTTGTTCAAACGTCGGGGGAACTTCGGACGTCTCTTTCTAAATGATAGGCGTCTGCTCAGCTTCATGGGAAGCTACCTCCTCTTCCTCTAGGATCGGAGAATCTAATTTAACTTTAGACGACGACAGTTACTGCTCAACTTTGGATAAAGGACGACATTCACCTTAGGGATACATAATGTCATCAAAGCAAATGACCGTCTCCTCAGAGATGATTCGGGTCAAATGATATCAAATCTAGACGACCCTGACCATGAATGTATTGGAGGACAGTAGAGCAATAGGCCTTCATGAGCAAGTCGATGAGTTTAAGAGCTTTTTCTCTAAATTAGCATCCCCGTCAAGGGGGTTGGAGTTTTATTTCCTTGCCTCGAGCATAGGAAAATGAGCTTGCCCCATCGCATTTGCCACAATGAATTCTCTTCTTTTAAGCGCCTCGTGGACACTTGTTGTTTTTGCCCATTTGAGAATGCACTTCTCCATTCTGACCAGTTCTTTCCATTCTATTACACTCTTCTTTCTGGAAATGATTTCATCGTATTGTAAATGGAGTCTGCGACTCATCCATGTGTCGAAGGCTTCGATCCTTCCAACAACTTTTACTTCAACATTCTCCATGATGAGGTCGGAGATTAGATTGGCTTCATATGTATTTTCCAGAACATCCTCAGCAAAACCTTTTCCTTTTCCTACTACTTCAATAGGTTTAGGAGCAGAATCAAGCTCTCTGAAGTAGATTCCTTCAGTCACGTGGGCTGCCCTCAACATTTTAAATGGTGAGGGAGCTTTTTGGAAAGCATCTTTTGGAAGCTCAGTGACGACGCCGATTGCTTTCTGAGCTGGTGTTTCTGTATTTATGTTGATGAAAAATGTCGCATTAATCATTCTAAACAGGTGTTTGTTCGGTAGTAACACTAGAAGTAGGAAAAGGCACTGCCACTTGCTCTATTTCGGTTGAGATGTTAATATTACCAGCAGCATCTGCAACTACTAGTTCATCAAGGAAATCAGACGTTTTTTCCCTGTTAATACATTCATCATTTTGACCAATTGGCTCAACAATTTGTCTTTCAGCTTGTTCTACTATTGGAACTTCGACATTGGGCACTACGGCCATAGGAGTAGAAGAGGTTACCTAAGATGATATTTTGACGGCTTTAGACGCCTTTGTCTGATCAGCAACATGAGTAGACGACTCAGCCTGCCTCTTCATTAGGCTGGTTGATGGTGATGGTGATGGCGAGAAAGATGATAGAGGGACCACGACAATGGATGTTTTCTCTTATCTTTCCCTTTTAGGGATGTAGTCAACTTCTCCTGAGTCCCTAATAGGAGCCCTCATTTGTCTATTAGAGCTCGTAGTGCACTCCATGACTGAAGATTTAGCCCTCTTTACAGTTGTCTTGCGGTTAGAAGTCGTTGGGCGCTTGGACCGAGTGATCGATTGACCACTCGGCTATTGACCGGAGGATTCAGGATTCAACTCCTTAGTGAGTTTCATCCTTGCCAAGGAGCCCCTAACTGATATGTCAGTAAATATTCGACATGGGTTAAAACCGCACCCCTACCTATAGGAACTCCCAGATGCTCCAAGAGCCAGCCGAGTTGGAAAGAGAAGCCCACACTCTACTTGCTTGATGGAGAAACCATCTAACAGATAATTAAGAACATAGTGGATGCCCAGTTGATTGGAATACCTTTGGTTATAGCCACCATATATTCAAACATGTCTTGAGTGTAAAGATGGAAGGACCGTGCCCTTGCCAGAAACAAATTCGCGACAATGTCCTTTAGAAGGAAGAAATGGGACTTCAAGGATTTCTTCTTCCCATTGATGATCTCAACCGGAATCGCAATGTCAAAGGTATGACTCTTAGAAGGAAGTTCAAAGAACTCTGCGAAAATAGATTCAGAGAAGGAAATATTTGCACCGTTCAACGTTGCCTCGATAGAATCTCCAACCACTTTCACTGTTTTGAAGAACTCACGGACTTCTTCTTCATATAGAATACAAGGACCGCTGAGAAAATTTCTGAGGCCAGACGCCTCCAAAGATTTGAACATCTCCACAATATCTTGTTGTTCAAGAGCATAGACCGAATTAAAATCTACCTGCAAGATATTGTGAGAGAGAGATATAATTTTCTTAGCCGACATTCTTGAGAATGGGAGTAGACAAACAAGATCAGGATTTCTTTTAGAGAGAAAGTAGAGATCAAATTAGGGTTTTACGATTACAAATAGCGTAAAAACCCTTTAGGCATGCAAGTTGTCCTTAAAGAAAGAAGGAACAGTCACATGTTCAAGAGACATCATTTGAAATAACACTGTCATTAATTTAAAACCTTTTCCCAAAAGAAGTCATCATTAAACGTCTTTTACTAAATCCCTAATAAATGCAAAGTCATAAAATAATTAACTATCATGTATTTTAGTTATATTTTTAACGTTGAAAGACACATGTCTTCAAGTTATTCGAAATTTGGAATATCACCATTTTTACTGTTTGAGCGGGAAAAATAAATGACATCACATATTAGTGTGACAGATGTCTTTGATTGGTCTGGAGATAAAACGTCCAAAAGCACACATAGTTAGACGTCTAATATTCCATCTGTATTCATTGTGTCTAAGTTGGGTAGACGTATAATTTAGACGACATCAAACTACGTGTGTCTATAGACGTCTAATATGCCCTATTCAGACATCGTCTAACTACGCTCGTCTACAAGCGCTTTAGACGTCTGTCTCACAAATAGATGCCTAGCCAAGCTCAATTTGCAAGTTTCCTAAGCAAATATTCGTCTATGTACATAGCTCCTTTAGACGACTGTTCTAAACAGACCAATTAGGACCTCCGTCTATATACGTCAGTCTAATCATTTTAAACATCAAATTCCCCCCCTCAAATTATGCATGTTTTAAAATTAAATAAGTTGAGGTCTACAAGACCAAAATCATTTTAAGGAAAGAAAACTTAGTCTCAAAGAGTGGCTTTGTGAACACGTCTTCCAGTTGCTGATTTGTTGGAGCATATTTTTATAAGAGTATGCTTTCGGATTCCTCCATGCAGCTGAATTGTTGAACCTATAGAAGTACATATTTACAACTTGGTACCCACATTCACTTAGGTCCTCGGTCAATTAGTCCCTTAGGAATCCATATTTTGAGTTATCCTGATGAATTTCCCATGTTGTGTTGTGATTAGTGCATATGATTTAGGATTAGCAGAAGTCTTCTTACTAGCAGCTAATCTGTTAACCTTAGAGGACGTTTTTTGTGTAAAACTCCTTGACTTCCTATTAGATTAAGGTTTTAATTGATATAATATACATGATTTCGATGATTGATGAAATGGTTTTGATAATAAAGGGATAAAATTAAGTTTAATTATTATTAGTCATATCAATTATAAAATATATATTTATTTAATTGAGATCTTAAGTGGTGTAGTGGTAAGTACTCCCGCCTGTCACGCGGGAGACCTGGGTTTGAATAGAGTTTTATTATTTAAGGCATAACTCAAAGTCAACGTGCATAGTTAGACGTCTTAAAGTCAATATGCGTAGTTAGACGAGGACGTCTAACTCCTTTAGACGAGGACGTCTAACTCCTTTAGACGCGGGTCTAAAGGGAAACGTAGTTAGACGAGGACGTCTAACTTCTTTAGACGCGGACGTCTAACTTCTTTAGATGCGGTCTAAAGGGAAATGTGGTTAGACGAAGTCGTCTAACTCCTTTAGACGCGATCTAAAGGGAACTTCTTTGGATGTTGTCTAAACGGAAACGAAGTTAGACGAGGACATCTAACTCTTTTAGACACGGTCTAAAGGGAATCATAGTTAGACGATGAACGTCTAAGATGAGGCGTCTAAGAAGATGGACATCTAAGATTAGGCATCTAATCATATCAGGCGTTTAAGCAGATCGACGTCCAAGATGAGGCGTCTAAGATGAGAAGACGTTTGAGCATATGGACTTCTAAGATGAGTAGAGATCTCCAGACAGCTAGCAGTAGAGCTCAACAAATGAATGAATGCCACGTACGCGGATATCTCTTAATTGAATTCTCAGTACAACATATGATCAAAGTATATTCGGCACACTACTTGTTCGGTATGACCACGATCCAAATACTCAGAGTCTGTTGTACTCTCGTACTATATGTGACCGTCCAACGGACACATGCCATGTGTCCAAAAGGAGGATTCGACCGTTGGTGCTTTTTAAGAATAAATAGCTTCCTAAGGACAATAGACGAATAGACAAATCATAAGCCACATCTCTCTCACTCTCTTGGAATCACCATATTTCTACAAGCTTGATTTCTTGAATCAACTTACTCTCTCTCTCTAGCTATTTTATTCTCTAGTGTATTTTGTAATTCAATAAGTGAAGCTGAGAGATAATAACAAGTGTGTTATAAGTTGAACAGAGGATGTTCTGTTCAGCAGTGTGTGTGCTTGGAGTTCAGAACAAGCGGTCAATTAAGTTATGGGTTTCTGACCGGGTTTATGTAGGCGCTATACAAATCAAAGTCTTCTAGTGGATATCCTTCTAGTTGTGGAAGAAGGGGTGACGTAGGAGTGTTATCTCCAAACATCCATAAAACTCCTTGTGTTCTTTACTTTCTTCCATTTGCATTCATTTTTCTAAAGCTTCAATTGCAACAAACAGTTTCGCACTTGAATTCGTTTCAAAAGTTTGTGAATATTTACGAAGAAGAGAAACATATACTAATCCCTCACATGATTATAATCGAATCGTTTATCGTAAGCTGTTCACAATAGTCAGACTCTAGTATCTATTGGTAACACTGATCTCAACAAGTGGTATTAGAGCCTCGTTTTCTATTCTCAAGCACAAACATCATCTGAATCATGTCTATGACTGTCACCAACAAGGTTCCCATGTTTTCAAAGGAAAACTATGTCGTGTGGAAGGCGAGAGTCCACGCTCATCTTGCTGTTATAGATGATGACATGTGGCTTGTCATCAGCGAAGGCCCAATAAAGATTAAAAAGGACAGATCTGAGTAGACTAGTGAAGATAAGAGGAAGAATAACCTCGACAACGTGGCCAAAGATATTTTGTACAAAACTCTGGATGACAACATGTTCAACTACATCATATCATGCAAATCTGCTAGAGAAATATGGGAGAGGTTAACTCAACTCTATGAAGGCAACGAGCAAACCAAAGAGAATAAACTCATAGTTGCCACACAACAGTTTGATAACATTAAGATACATCCTGGATAGATGATGACTGAATTCGATGGGAGATTCAGCAAGATTATCACCACTCTTTCCACCTTGGGCAAGACTTACAACAATAGAGAAGTTGCAATCAAAGTCATTTGTGCTCTTCCTAGAGAGTGGAATATTAAGACGATGACGATAAGAGAGTCTAAAGACCTCAACAAGATGGAGCTCTATGATTTTCTAGCCGATCTAAAGACCCACGAGTTTGAAATAAACTCTAGGAACAAAGAGGAGACTTCTACATCTGCCATTTCTACTAAGGCGCTAATGACTACTAAGGAGCCACCTATTGCCACTACTGTGAAGACTGCTACTGAGCAGATTAGCAGCGATGTCATGGCTCTTTTCGTGAAGAAAATCGGAAAATTCATGAAGAAGAACAAGAAGAAGTATAAGGCTCTCATGAATGCTAAAAGTAAAGCCAAGTGGGCCGATAGCGACTTAGATGATTCATCATCCCACGACAGCGATGATGAAAACGTTACATGCTTCATGGTAGAGGAAGAATCTGAGGTATTTGACTTCTCCTCTAAAGAGTTTACATGAGATGAATTAACTATTGCACTTAATGACATGGTCATTGAGTACAAGAAGTTGTCAAACTCATTTATTGAAATAAGAGTGAAATATGAAACTGATAACTCTTCTCCATCTCAAACTTCTAAACCAAAATATTTTGAAAACAAAGTGGTTGAGTTCTCATCTGAGTATGAGAAGCTCAAGGAAAAGGTTCAAACACTATTTTCTAAAAACCAACGTTTCACATATGTGGTAAGTTCCTAGACGAGGTCTGGAGATGTAGTCAGACAACAAATAAGTGTGTTGAGGCCTGCCGAATACAAATCCGGTTTGGGATTGACAATGTCAGCCCAGACCAGTCGTCAAAGAAGTTAAATCCGGTGAAATACAAGCTTAAGCCAATAAGTTTTGTCAGGGGTAGTTTAACTAATAAAGGAACTCATCCAAGCTATGAAGATTTAACCTTAAAAGATGAGATTATTTATGTTAAGCTAATTGTAAGCTAACTGAAACTTAGGAAGGAAGCAACCAACAAGTTTGATAAAGAAAAACTTGACAGAAAGTCAAGAAGTTTTTACCAAACTTCATCTTTTAAAGTTAAGGAATCATCAGCAGATAGAGAGAGATTTGCCAAATACTTTATACACACACAACGGGAAATCCATAAAAATAATCAAAGTATGGATTCCCAAGGGACAAATAAGCCACAGACCCAAAGAAAAATGGGTACCAAATTTGTTATTGTCTTTGAATGCAGGTAAAACAGGAAAGCAACTTTGAATAGTCAAATGACATTTGGACAATCGGCTACTCGGACATAGCATATGAGAAGCAACATCCTGAAGTGGCTGACATCTTCACGAAGCCACTTTCCGAGTCTAAGTTTTCTAACCTTAGAAAAATTTTAGGATTGTGTTAGAGTCTACACATCAAGGCCTCGGTCCTAGAATATTTTCGGCACCCTTTTCTCGGTCTTAGTATGCACATGGGCTAATTTATATTTTTTGTTTAATAATTCTATTTTGTTTCCCTTCTATTATATTTCACTCAAACTGAATTCTGTTATCTCTAAAGTTGTTGTAACAAGTTTGTAACCGACTACTCTTGGGTAATTCGGCCGTTTTAAATGCTGATGCCCACCCCACTTTTTGGGCTATGAATTGAAGCTTGTGAAAGTTGTTACTCTAAGTTATTCTCTCGGTCTTGGACCCCTATCTTGGAATACTAGGTGTATTCTAGTAGTATTTCTCTTCTCACCTTTGGTTCTTCTCTCCTTAACCTCGAATTCTCTTTTCACATTATATCTGCTACGCTTGAGTATAGAATTCCACCCTCGGTCCCAACTATCATGAACCCGATTCTTGGTATCAAAAACTCGGAAAGCTAAGTTATTGTTTCAACTTAACATATTGGTATTAGAGCTGGACGATTCTCGGAATGGTAGAAACTCGCCAGTAGTCAGAAATGGATGCGCTCAAGATCCTTATTGAAAATTTGTCCCAACAAACAGCTGCGATGCAAACTGCTATAGACCGAAGATTGGATGTGGATGAAGAACGAATGGTAGCCTTTGAGAGCGGGGCATCTGGAAATATGCAAGAGCCCTGCCACAGACCCTACGATGCTAATTCTTGCCACGGTCCTTCCCCGTTTAGGCCCAACACTCTGGCCAGAATCGTGACACACACTATGTTCCTCCAACTCGGCTAACCAAGGTCGATTTTTCCCGATTTGATGGGTCGGATGTGGAGAGCTGGCTAATATCCGCCGAGCAATTCTTCAGGGTGGACAAAACTAAGGATTCCACGAAACTAGAAATTGCACCCATTCACTTTTCTGGCGAAGCAAGAATGTGGTATGGATCTTATCTCCAGAATCGAGACCATATGGAGGCCTTATCTTGGGACGTGTTCAAGAGAGATCTTATGACGCAATTCGGGCCCTCTATACACGACACTCCAATGAGACAGCTGATGAATTTGAAATAGGTTGGGTCGGTTCAAGAATATAATCTGCGATACATATCGATCTCTAAAAAACTCTACAACATGCCAAGGGAATACGTCATAGATTGCTACTTGTCCGGTCTAAGGGAGGAGATTGCAAACTGCATCAGGTTACGATTTCCCGACTTTCTAAACGAAGCCATGGCCATGGATAAGGTCCAAGAAGCAACGTATCGGTCCTTAATTTGCAGCGGGCACTTGTACAGCGTCAAAGCACTATTTCTGCCCAAGCCATCCAATATCAACAAAGCATGACCGAGAACCAATACCAACATCAAGAATTCATCATATGGGTCCTCTTCAAGTGAAAACTAGTGTCATGTTAAGCAATTAGACCCGGTCTCAATGGATGAAAAGCGAAAGAAGGGTATATGCTACACTTGTAATGAAAAATGGCAACCAAACCATAGGTGTAAATCAAAGTTATTCATGGTCTCGGTCAATCATCAAGAAGACCAAGAACCCATTCAAGAACCTGTTTTTGATGATCTACCTTTGTTGCTCGGGGCAGGGAAAGAACCAGCCATATCCTTACATGCATTGACCGGTTCCAAAGCTTTTCAAACTCTCCAGATTCTTGGAAAAGTCGAGAACCTACCAGTAGTGATCCTGATCGATACAGACAGCACCCACAATTTTATCAATAGTAGGATTTTGGAGAAAATAGACCACAAAAGCATAGCAACTCGGGTGTAATCGGTTAGAGTGGTCGATGGATCCACTATTTTATGCTCTAGCATTTGCAAAGACTTGAAATGGTCGATGGAAGGCAATGACTATCAAACAGAAATGCAGGTAATTTTCATGGACGGATATGATATTATACTAGGCATTGAATTGCTGATTACTTTAGTTCATTCATCTTGGAACTTCGAAAAGCTGACCCTTTCATATGATAAGCAAGTCATAACCACGGTCCTAAAGGGGATTCCTCGGTCGTAGGTCACCTTGATGCATGGAAACCAGCTGGAAAAGAATTTGGAAGAACGTAGTGTTGCTGCCAAATTGCAAATAAAAAGTAAACCTGAAGGACAAACTGTTTCCCTCGTGGCAATGACCTTGGAAGATATTCCTGAAGATCTCCAACAACTATTTGAAGTGTTCAATGCTCTATTCCAGCAACCCGAAGACCAACCACAAGTTAGGAGAATAATTAGAAGTTATGGCTCTTTTGTTGCCCCTGTGATGCTTGTTCGGGAAAAAGACTTGACCTGGATTTTTGATAACACTATAGAGTATAATCGAAGCTGGAAGAAAGTTTTATATATTTGCTCCAAGTCTTGGCAACATTGCAGCAACAAAGGTCAGCTCTAAACAACGAAAAACTCAACCTTGGGTGCACAGAAATTTCTCACATGGGCGGAATGGCGAGTGACTCGACAGTGCAAAAGACTATAAGGACCCGACCAGTTCCACTATTAAAACAATTATGCCGAAAGTTTTGTAAGAAGTCCGGTGCTATGCTACGACCCTTGCTGAACTTGCTGAAGCCCGACCGAAGTAATAGTCTTTTTTGAAGTTTTGAGGATGTGCATTAGAGGCTGACCAGTCCATATTCTTTTCGTCGAGGGCGACGAAATTTGAAGGGGGAGATAATGTTAGGGTCTACGCATCAAGGCCTCGGTCCTAGATTATTTCCGGCACCATTTTCTCGGTCCTAGTGTGCACATGGGCCAGTTTATGTTTTTTGTTTAATAATTATGTTTTGTTTCCCTTCTCTTATATTTCTCTCAAACCGAATTCTGTTATTTCTAAAATTTTTGTAACAAGTTTGTAACCGACTACTCTTGGGTAATTCAACCGCTTTAAATGCTGATGCCCACCCCACTTTTTGGGCTATGAATTTAAGCTTGTGAAAGTTGTTAATCTAAGTTATTTTCTCGGTCTTGGATCTCTATCTTGGACTACTATGTGTATTCTAGTAGTATTTCTCTTCTCACCTTTGGTTCTTCTCTCCTTAACCTCGAATTCTCTTCTCACATTATATCCGCTACGCTTGAGTATATAATTCCACCCTCGGTCCCAACTATCAAGAACCTGATTCTTGGTATCAAGAACTCGGAAAGCTATGTTATTGTTTCAAGCTTAACAGATTGTTAGATTACGATAATGCCTAAATTGTGATTAAGTTATGAACTCACATGGTTTTGATAATTTAGTTTAAATAATCAAAAAGGAGAAATTGTTGAAGTATATTTAAATCATGAACTCACCTGATTTTAATAATTTAGTTTAAATAATAAAAAAGGAGAAATTGTTAAAGTATATTTAAATCATGAACTCACCTAGTTTTGATAATTTAGCTTAAATATCAAAAAAGGAGAAATTATTAGATTAATGTTTTAATTGATTTAACATACTTGATTTCAATGATTGATGAAATGATTTTGATAATACATAGATAAAACTAAGTTCAATAATTGTTAGTCATATCAATTATAAAATATATATTTATATAAATGAGATCTTATGTGGTATAGTATAAGTATTCTCGTCCGTCACGCGATAGACCTAGGTTCGAATCTCACCATTTACAAAATTAATAATTAGAGTTTATTATTTTAGGAACAACTCAAAGTCAACGCGTGCGATCAGACGTCTCAAAGTCAACGTGCGTAGTTAGACGAGAACATCTAACTCCTTTCAACGCGGTCTAAAGGGAAACGTAGTTCGACGAGGTAGTCTAACTTCTTTAGACGCGGTCTAAATAGAAACGTTGTTAGACGAGGACGTCTTACTCCTTTAGACGCGGTCTAAAGGGAAACGTAGTTATACGAGGACGTCTAACTCCTTTAAACATAGTCTAAAGGGAATCATTGTTAGACGAGGTCATCTAACTCTTGTAGACACGATCTAAAGAGAATCGTAGTTAGACGAGGTCGTCTAACTCCTTTAAATGGACGTCTAGGATGAGGCGTCTAAGTAGATGAACGACTAAGGTGAGGCGTCTAAGTAGATGGATGTCCAGAATGAGGCGTCTAAGATGAGAAGATGAAATTCTAAGATGAGCAGAGATCTTTAGATAGCTGGTAGAAGAGATCAACAAATGAATGAATGCCACGTATGCGGATATCTTTTATTGCATTCCCACCACAAGACAAGATCAAAGGATATTCAACGCACTACCTGTTTGGAACGACAACGATCCAAATATTGTACTCTCATACTATAGGCGGTCGTTCAACGGACACATGCCACGTGTCCAAAAGGAGGATTTGACCATTGGGGATTTTCAAGAATAAATAGCTGCCTAAGGAAAAGGACGAATGGTCGGAATCACAAGCTGAAGCTCTCTCTCTCTCTTGGAATCACCAGATTTTTACAAGCTTGATTTCTTGAATCAACTTACTCTCTCTCTCTAGCTATTTTATTCTCAAGTGTATTTTTTAATTCACTAAATGAAGCTGAGAGATAATAACAGTGTGTTGTAAGTTGAACATAAGGTGTTCTGTTCAACAATGTGTGTACTAGGAGTATAGAACAGGCGATCAATTAAGTCATGAGTTTCTAACTGGGTTTGTGTAAGTTCTATACAAATAAAAATCTTCTAGTGGATATCCTTCCGGTTGTGGAAGAAGGGGTGACGTAGGAGCTTTATCTCCCAACATCCATAAAACTCCTTTTATCTTTACTTTCTGCCATTTATATTCATTTGTCTGAAGCTTCAAATCAACCAAACAGTTTTGCACTTGAATTCGTTTCAAGAGTTTGTGAAAATTTGCGAAGAATAAAAATATATACTAATCCCTCACAAGATTATTATTGAATCGTTTATCGTAAACTGTTCATAATAGTCAAACTCTAGTCTTTATTAGTAACACCGATCCCAACACCTCCTATTAGGTTTTGTTTTGCCAGACTCGCTGATTGCTTCTAACCTATGTTTTCAGCCAGCTTACAGTTGGCTTGACATAAATAATTTCATCCTTTAAGGTTAAGTTTTCACTACTTGTATCAGTACCTTTATCAGTTAAACTACCCCTGATAATGCTTATAGTCTTAAGCTTGTCTACCACTAGGTTTAACTTCTTTGACGACTAGTCTGGGCTGGCATTGTCAAATCCTAAACCGGATTTTCATCCGTTAGGTCTCAGCAAACTTATTTTCTATTTGACTGCATCTCTAGATCTTGTCCAGGAACTGACCATATATGTCAAACGTTAGTTTTCAGAAAACAGTGTTCGAACCTTCTCCTTGAGCTTCTCATTCTCAGATGAGAGTTCAACCACTTTGTTTTCCAAAACTTTTTATTCAGAACTTTGAGATAAAGAAGAGTTATTAGTTTCATATTACATTCTCATTTCATTACAAGAGTCTGACAACTTCTTGTACACAATGACCATGTCATTGAGTGCAACAGTTAATTCATCTCTTG
Source organism: Impatiens glandulifera (assembly GCF_907164915.1). NCBI lineage: Eukaryota > Viridiplantae > Streptophyta > Magnoliopsida > Ericales > Balsaminaceae > Impatiens > Impatiens glandulifera. The sequence continues at coordinate 14,565,892 of NC_061868.1, forward strand.
TAAATTCTTCAGAGGAGAAGTCAAATACCTCAAAATCTTTTTTTTTTCTACTTCCATGAAGCAGTTGACCTCTTCATCATCACTATCACTGGATGATATATAGTCTGAGTCGCTTTGGGCCCACTTGGCTTTGCTTTCAGCCTCCATGAGAGCCTTCAACTCATTCTTGTTGTCCTTCTTCTTTTCATCTCGCTTTGACTTCCTGCACTCAGACTTGAAGTGTCGTAGTTTATCATAGATAAAACACTTTAAGTTAGCCTTATAGTTATTCTTATCATCATTGTTATTATTTGAAGAGCTTAAGATATGATTGCTTTTCTTCATGATTTTTCCGAATTTCTTTACGAAGAGAGCCATGGAGTCACTATTGATCTGCTCTGTAGCAGTCTTCACATCAGTGGCAGTGGTTGGCTCCTCAGTAGTCACCAATGTCTTGGTTGCAATAATAGATGTGGAATTCTCCTCTTCATTCATAGAGTTTATCTCAAACTCATAGGCCTTTATATTGGCTATCAAGGTAAAGAGCTCCATCTTGTTGAGATCTTTAGACTCCCTCATTGCTATCGTCTTGATATCCCACTCCCTAGACAGAGCACGCATGACTTTGATTGCAACATATCTATTGCTGTAAGTCTTGCTGAATCTCCCATCGAATTCAGTCATCATCTCTCCAAGACGCATCTTGATGTTGTCAAACTGCTACATGACAACCATGAGTTTGTTCTCTTTGGTTTTCTCATTTCCCTCATAGAGTTGAGTCAACCTCTCCCAAATTTCTTTAGCAGAGTTACATGATATGATGTAGTTGAATATGTTGTCATCTAGAGTTTTGTACAAGATATCTTTGGCCATGTTGTCGAGGTTGTTCTTCCTCTTGTCTTCATTAGTCCACTCAGATTTGTCCTTCTCAATCTTTATTGGCCCTTCGGTGATGAAAAGCCACATGTCATCATCTATGGTTGCTATAGGAGTGTGGACTCTCGCCTTCCACACGACATAGTTTTTCTTTGAGAACATGGGAACCTTGTTGGTGATAGCCATAGACATGATTCAAATGATGGTGGTGTTTGAGAATAGAAAATGAGGCTCTGATTCCACTTGTTAGAGACTAGGGTCTGACTATTTTGAATAACTTACGATAAACGATTCGATAATAATCCTGTGAGGGATTAATATCTATTTCGGTTTTTGCAAATCTTCACAAACTCTTGAAACGAGTTAAATTGCGGAACTGTTTGTTTGATTTGAAGCTTTAGACAAATGAATACAAATGGAAGAAAGTAAAGAACACAAGGAGTTTTATGGATGTTCGGAGATAAAACTCCCACGTCACCCTTCTTTCACAACCGAAAGGATATCCACTAAGACTTTAAATCAGATACAACTCACTGAGCTAGCTAACTCTCTGTTGAATAGAACAACTTCTGTTCAACTTACAATGCAAAAGTTTCTCATAGAAAAGACATTATTACAATATAATCACAACTAGACAGTAAGAGATTTTTCTGGAAAGATTTGTGTGAAGAAGAAAGTCAGTAAGTTTTCAAGTTGGTTCATCAGTTGCTCGGTATCGCTACTCGACCGTTGTCCTTGGACTTCTATTTATAGTAAAATTACACCAACGGTCAAATATTCTTTGTGGAAACGTGGAATTTTTCCGTTGGACGGCCTCCTATGGTACAAGAGTACAAAAGACTCTGAGTATTTGGATTGTAGCCCTACCAAACAAGTAGTGCCCCAAATATCTTGTGATCTTGTCTTATACTGGGAATGCAATTTAGAAATATCCGCGTACGTGGCATTCATTCATTTGATAGAATTAGTTGGCTCATCAGACTACTGAAGGTAGAAGGAGCAGACAGCTGAGTGAACATGGTTAGACATATGCTTTTTCAGACGGCTGCTAAAACAAGACATCAGACGTTCTTCTTTAGACCGCGTCTAAAGGAGTTAGATGCCCTCGTCTAACTACGATTCCCTTTAGACCGCGTGTAAATGAGTTAGACGTCCTCTTCTAACTACACTTCCTTTTAGACCGCATCTAAAGGAGTTAGACGTCCTCGTCTAACTATGCTTCCCTTTAGACTGCGTCTAAAGGAGTTAAACGTCCTCGTCTAACTACGCTTCTCTTTAGACCGCGTCTAAAGGAGTTATACGTCCTCGTCTAACTACGTTTCCCTTTAGATAATGTGTAAAGAAGTTAGACGTCCTCGTCTAACTACGCATCCCTTTAGACAGAGTTTAAAGGAGTTAGACGTCCTCGTCTAACTACACATCCCTTTATACATCGTCTAGAGGAGTTAGACATCCTCGTCTAACTACGCATTCCTTTAGACAACGTCTAAAAGAGTTAGACATCCTAGTCTAACTACGTTTCTCTTTGGACAACGTCTAAAGGAGTTAGACGTCCTCGTCTAACTACGCATCCTTTTAGACAGCGTCTAAAGGAGTTAGATGTCCTCGTCTAACTACACATCCCTTTAGACAACGTCTAAAAAAGTTAGACGTCCTCGTCTAACTACGTTTTTCTTTAGACCGAGTCTAAAGGAGTTAGACGATCTCGTCTAACTACGTAAGACGTCTAAGACAACCTACTTCAGATCGCGTCTAAAGTAGCAATGTTTTTTTGATTTGTGTCTACACAAAACAAATAGACGACTTAGTCTTATTCAACTATATCATCAAAATTATGTTCCAAACCATGAAATTCGTTTGAATTCTTTTAAAGTTAATTAAACTATTTCTTTCTTAATTGACGTTTTCTTTTCTTTGTTTTATTTTTTCCCATCAGTACGCCATTCTAAATAATTTTGTACAATTATTTATACAATCTAAGTTTTGCTTCTTTAGGACCCCCGAACTACTAATTAAAGAAATTAAATGTTACAAAAAAAGTTAATAGTCACACTTGTTTATTTGAAAATCGTCCTTTGACGGGCATAGAGGACATAGCGCAAAATCCATTTCCCGAGCGTAACTAAAAATGAACCCCTTACATAAATTATGGTATAAATACGTTTATATACGTATCATTTTATTGATTTACATAAAATTATTTGGCGACTCTGATTTCAAATAAATAATTTTTTTAATTAGTTATGTTTAATTAATTTAAACCGAGTTTAAGCCAAATTGTTATTTGTCCCCATATTATTTAAATTTGAACAAAATTAATTATTTTTACATGATTAATTACAAAGCTTTTGGGCATCATTTTAAAAATATTTTAAAATAATGTTTTCTTCTAAATGACGCTTGACACGCAAATTAAGGTTGAAACGCATCGAACCTTGAGCCTCTCCGCAATTTTCCTCGTATTGCCACGTGTCATAGACACGTGCTAATCTACTGAGGGAGCGATTCTTAGGGTTACAATAGGCAAAAGATCATGCCAAATAGCAAACAAAGTCTATTATTATAGGTAATCAGTCTATTTCTCTACTAAAGTTAATATTGATTTGTGATTTAGACAATTAACTATGTTAACTAAAATTTTATCCAAATTTAATATTGTTGTTTTGTATTTTCACAAACTGCAATTGGTTACTAGACTCAAATCTAAATTCTCATTGGTATTAAATGTTACTCCAAAAAATCCTTGATACATGTATCAGAAAGCTTCTTTCAATTAAGAGTCACTCTTTTGTTTACTAACACATGACACACAAATAAGTTTGTATTCTCTTTCGTCGCTTCACTCATTTTTTGTGCGAAGAGTTATTATCAAGACTTTTTATCTTTTATTTTCTATAAGTTAAAATTTTCTTATTTCAACTGATGTTTGATTTAAGGTATATCGACAATTTTTGTTAATTTTTCAGCATTAAATGAAAGAGTTGTCGTTGGTTTGACTAATTGTCAACCATGGCGATATATTTTATTACTATCTTTAATAGTATATATTTAACAATAACAATAATCATTATTCTTCATGATGTTATGTTGAACAATGTTAACAATGACATCAATTATCAAGGTAGAACAAATTTGGTAAAGTGTAGGGTGACCAAATTTTATCAATCAGTTATCATGCACAATTAAACTAGAGAACATCTCATATTTTCAAAATATACAAGTCTCGTGTCTAGAAGAATATATCCTTTGTTTTATATTTGGGTGAAGCAGATAGATGTATCTCTTTATTAATGCGCATACTCATTGATTGCTTGGTACATGAAAGGGTAATTTTAAAATCCCAAGGAGCCTATCGGATTGATTGGCAGAATCTGCTATTACAAAGTGGCACTGTCCTTATTTTTTCCCAATTAAAAAGGAAACTTCGTATCAATTTGGTTCTAATTTCTTATGAAGTTAACATCCTTTAATGTGAAGCAAATAAATGGGTATTTTCTGAAATGTCTCTGTGTACTGATTGCACTTGAAACATGTACTATCTGAAGACAGAAAGATAAAGAGATCACATGGTGGAGGAAAGAAAGAAAAGAAAGAGTTAATTGTGGTGTGTGTATTGTTAATGCAAGTGAGCTCTCTCTTCTTTTCTTGATTTGGAACATAGATGGTCCAAAAAGTTATAGATTTGAATGAATTAATTGACTCATTTTATTTTACAAGGACTACATGAATGACAATAGTAAAATGATATTTTGAGAAACGAATTGGTTTAAACTTTAAATTTATATGTCATATTTTATCCTTACTTTTAAATATTGAAAGTTAATATATTCAAATTTATATCTTATTTTATACTTACTTTTAGTATTATACTTTTGGAAACAATATAATATTAAGTAGATATAATATTTTGGAAACAATTAATAAAGTAGATATATTAATAAATAAAAAATTAAATGTTTATCATATTTGTATATTTTAATATATTTAACTATTTATTAATTTACATCTTAGAATTAACAATATTAAAATATATACGTCTTATAATATTTACATCTTTTTGTTTTTGATTGTGTTTATTTTTAGATTTGTTAATGATTTTATTAGTATTTTTTTTTATATAATCTTGTTATAAAATATTTATTATATTAAACTAAATTAAATATATAAGAAAATTATTGTTATTATATATATATATATATATATATGACTAAATAGAGATATATTCAATTTATTCGCATCATTTTAAAAGAAAAAAATATTTCTTATTTGTAAGGAACCCAATTTTAAAAAGTTGTCTTCTTCAACACCATAATTCACAAAATCCTGCACCAAAATAACAACACTTTATCTTCTTCAACCTCTCCTTCTGACTTTGAGTTGTTTCCTGAATTGATCCTTCATCAGTTGAATATTTTGTTCCTTCTCCTATATTATATCAAGAATATCATATATATATATATATATATAATTATAAAAATATATACTAATATTGATTAATTTGTATAACCAAATATGTAATTTTCACAATAAATAATAATAATTTATATTAATCATATGAAAATTAAAAACCTTTCTGAAGATTTGAATAGGTTGCTTGGGGTATTACAAATAATATGAAGACAAGAACCATGCACAAAATAAGTTTCTTTTGAATCATTTTTGTAACTCTCTTTAGCCTTTTACTTATTACTTATTAGAAAAATGGATTTCCAAACAATATTTATAGTAGAATCAAATACCACAATATAAATATATTTTACTATATTTAATTAATATATTAAATATGATTTAATACATGAGATAAAATTTATTTGACTTTTTTAAATTATTTAAACTTTTATGTCAATCTATTACACTTTTAAAAAACATATAAATAAAATATTTTAAAAGTATGTGTTTTAATATTTTTATATATATCAATATGTTACCTTTTAAAAAAACATTATAAATAAAATATTAAAAAAAGTCAAATAAATTTTATCTCAAATAAATTTTAAAAAGTCAAAGGAAATTAAAATAAATAATTTATTGAACCCCAAAAATATAAAATAAATGACTAAATTAAATTTCATATTTATTAAAAATATTTTGTAAATTTTGTAAATTAAAAATAAAGTAGATGGGAAAAGAGTCGGAATCAATTTCAAACAAACTCCAAGGTTAGAAAAGGGTCAGAATCTATTACAGCCAAAATCAAGCCAAAATCAAGAAGATTTAGTGCAATAGGCTCAACAACCCTCTAATGAGAGCGCCCATGCCCCATCAAATAGCCCACTGCAACGAAAGCGAAATGCTTCCGGGCAACATTGGAATAGCCAAAGGATGCCTCCAACGTCATCAACTTAGACTCACGCGTATCGCCGATCACCAACAAAGCACAAATTGACCGCCCATCGTCTGCTATTAGGCTCAAAACGACGTTGTTTTAGCCCCTTCTCAGCACTCAAACACTAAATAAGAAAATGATAATGTTTTGGTCTACCTTATCTTCTTCCTCGCGTCGATGAACTAAATAAGAACATTTCCATATTTGAATTTTCAAAGATGAAACTTTTTCGTTTCTCCGTCATTTTACTCCATTTAAAAGGTGAATGATCACCCTAATCCGGTGATCATTTCACCTACAACATGAGGCAACAACATTGCCAATACGGACAACTGGCCGAGGAACAAACAAAAGACCATTGATGGCCTTTTGACTAAATCAATGTCATTTGCTCGATCAACCAACCTTTGTAGACTATAAATAGCCTCGTTTAGGCAAAGCGAAGACAAGAGATCCACTTACAAGCCCTCAATCAATCCCAAATAAAATCTGTCATTAAAGATTTTCAAGATATTTTTTGAAAATTTGAAAATTTCATGTAAGGATGTAAAGTTTAAATCTAGGCATTCAGGAAGCTTCAAAAGGAGTTCAGGAGTGTTCTCCAACTCACAATACGCTTCCAAACATATTATAATTACAAGTTAGAATTGAAATTCTACATTTCAGTTTGACCACTTTCATATAATGCTTCATAATCTGATTTCTTGAATGGAAAAAGATTCTAAGATCATTTGTAAACTTTCTATCGAAACAAAATAGAACAAATCTACCTAAATAAGAAATACCCAAATTTTAATTATGTTTGATCAAACAATGTTTTTGAAAATTTTGGATTTTAATTTTATCTCAAAAAACTATTATAAAGTTTGAATGATGTTATTGTTTTGGTTGTGTTCAAATATATTCATTCTTTCAAAACTAATGGAACAAAAATCAGACCAAGAAATGGCCTAAATTTAAAAGATCTCAAATTTTGACCTAAAAATGATTTTTAGAAATTGTTCTTTTTAAATATCCAATAATCGTGATTTAGGTTAGGTCTTTTGTTCTTCATAATCATATGAATCATCTGCAACTTACAGATCATAATTTCATGATCTGTATCAAAAGTTATCAGAACTGCAGTTTTTAATACCAAATGAAGAACACTCGGTCCTTAGATCGAGTCCTATAGGACCGAGACAATGAAACAGGACCGAGAATCTTCTGACCGGATCGAGACCATAGACTAATGTTCTGGAGTCAAGACCGAGATCAAGTATTAGTGTTCTAAACTTAGGACCCAGAAATAAAATCGATGTTCTTGAGAAAGGACCGATGAATTCGACCGAGGTTTCTAACCTTGGACCGAGAAATCTGACTTAGCCTCCCAGGTCCACGATAGAAAAAACCTAAACCCGGGACCGAGCCTCCTAGAACTTGGATCGAGTAAGACTGTGTACTCTTGTCCCTCGACCGGGCAGTCCGAGTTTGAGATCGCGCCTCCTGAACCTAGGACCGAGCCTTCTAGTCCCTTGACCTATGCTCCTGAGCCCTAGTCCGAACCACCCCGATCTAGACTAAGACCATTAAAGCTCAGATCATTAAACTGGACCCAGACTATAGGACTCAGGTCCTAAAGCTTGTTTGGTTCCACTTTTTAAAATTTAAAATTATTTTCAAAATTTTCGAGTCCGAATCCATATTTAAATAATCCTAAATGGTCAGAAAGTGATATTTAAATATTTTCAGGATATTTTCCACACAAATATCTTGACTAAGGCCCCGTTTGGAATTTATTTTAAAATTCAAACACTTTTATGATTTTTTTAGGCTTTTTACTCAGTTTTATATCATCCCAATTGAAAGTACGTCATTCTTAATAATTTTGTACAATTATTTGTACAATCTAAAGTTTACTTGTTTTGGACCCTCGGACTACTAATTAAAGAAAAAATAAATGGTACAAAAAAAATTTAATAGCCAGACTTGTTTATTTTAAAATTTTAAAACCGTCCTTTGACGAGCATGGAGGACATATTGCAAAAGCCATTTTCCGAGCATAACCAAAAACAAACCCTTACAGAAATTCAGGTATAAATACGTTTATATAAGTATCATTTTATTGATTTACATAAAATTATTTGGCGACTCTGATTTCAAATAAATAATTTTTTTAATTAGTTATTTAATTAATTTAAACCGATTTTCAGCTAAATTGTTATTTGGCCCTAGATTATTTATATTTGAACAAAATTAATTATTTTTTATTATTAATTCCAAAGCTCCTAGGCATCATTTTAAAAATCATGTTTATTTAAAAGGCGTTTGGCACGCAAATTAAGGTTAAAACACATCGAACCTCGAGCTTTCCCGTGATATTCCCCGTATTGCCACGTGTCCACGACACGTGCTAATCTACGAAGGGAGCGATTCTTGGGGTTATAATAGGTAAAAGATCGTGCCAAATAGCCATCAAATTTTATTATTCTAGTTAATCCTTCTATTTTTCTATTAAAGTTAATGTTGAGTTGTGATTTAGTCAATTAATTATGTTAACTAAAATTTTATCTGTTGTTTTGAATTTTCACAACTGCAATTAGTTACTGGACTTAAATTTAAATTATCATTGATATTAAATGCTACTCCAAGAAATTCTTGATGCATGCATTAGAAAGATAGTTTCAATTAAGAGCCACTCTTTTGTTTACAAACACAAGACAAACAAATAAGTTTGTATTCTCTTTCGTTGTTATCTCACTTCACTCATTTTTTGTGCGAAGAGTTATTATCAAGAGCTTTTATCTTTTATTTTCTATAAGTTAAAGTCTTTTTATTTCAACAAATGTTTGATTTAAGATGTATCGACAATTTTTGTTAATTTTTCAGCAATAATTAAAAGAGTCTTCATTGGTACGACTGATTGTGAACCATGGCAATATCTTTTATTACTATCTTTAATATTACATATTTAATAATAACAATAACCATTATTCTTCATTATGACCAAATTTTATCAAGTGATGATCATGTACAATCAAACTAGAGAACATCTCATATTTTCAAAATCTACAAGTCTCATGTGTTTATATATGGGTGAATCAGACATATGTATCTCCTTATTAATGTGCATACTCAATGATTTATTGGTACATGACTGGGTAATTACCCAGTCCAGGGAGTCTGTCACATTGATTGGCAGAATCTGCTATTGCAAAGCGGCACTGTACTTATTTTTTCCAATTAAAAAAGAAAACTTGGTATTAGTTTGGTTCTAATTTCTTATGAAGTTAACATACTTTAATGTGAAGCAAATAAATGGGTATTTACTGTAATGTATAATCAGTGATGTACTATCTGAAGACAAGAAGATAAAGAGATCGCACGGTAGAGGAAGGAAAGACAAGAAAGAAAGAGTTAATTATGGTGTGTGTATTGTTAATGCATGTGAGCGCTCTCCTCTTTTCATGATTTGGAACATAGATGGTCTAAAAAGTTATAGATTTGTGTTAGGATCGGTGTCGACTATAGAGATGGTGGTCTGACTATAGTTGGAAACTTTTGACTTTCAATTCGAGGTTTATCCTGTAAGGGATTAATATCTGTTTCTATTCTTCGCAAATCTTCGCAAGCTCTTGAAACAGATTCAAGTGTAGAACATCTTGCTGGATTTGAAGTGTTAGATGAATGAATGCAAGTAACGAAAATAAAATAACACAAGGAGTTTTTATGGATGTTTGGAGATAAAAACTCTTACGTCACCCCTTATCCCTCAACAGGAATAGATATTCACTAGAAGACTTTGATTTAGTATAACAACTGCACAAATCCAGTTAGAAAACACAGGAATTAACAATTGTCTGCTTCTAAACTTCTAGCTAACTCTCTATTTTACCGAACAACCTCTGTTCAATTTACAACACTGAAATTTCACACAGAAAGAACAGTAGATGAATTACAGAATAATCACACAAACAGACAGTAGGTAATTCGCACTTGAGCTTTTGAGTCAGAGAGATTCAAATTTAGATATCAAGAGAGAATATAACCGAGAATGCAAGAGTAATTGAGAGATTTGTCTGTTGTCCTTAGGCTGCTATTTATACTTGAAAGCACCAACGGTCGAATCTTCCTTTTGGACACATGTCAGTAGGCCGTTAGACGGACGCCAATAGTACGAGATAGTATAACAGGGTGTGTGCATTTGATCGTGTTGTACTATTGTTAGTGCGCCGAATATTCTTGAGATCGTGGTGTACTGGAAAAGTACAGCGCATGCAATTTGAATTCTGGCGTACGTGATAGTTATTCATTTGTTGTTGACATGACTTGTCAGACTGCTAATAACGAAGACTACAGATGAGCTGGATAGATAGTCAGATGCTTTCTTCAGACGACTGCTAAAATAAGGCATTGGATGCTTCTTCAGACCACATCTGATGAAGTTAGACAACATCTGCTTGCGCTCTTCTTCAAACCACGTCTGATGAAATTAGACGACGTATACTCGCGCTCTTCTTCAGACCACGTCTAATGAAGTTAGATGATGCCTGCTCGCACATTACTCAGACCACGTCTAAAGTAATTAGACGATGCCTGCTCGCGCATTACTCATACAACGTCTGAAATAATTGGACGACGTCTAAAGTAATTAGACGACGTCTGCTCATGAATTACTAAGACCACATCTGAAGTAATTAGATGATGTCTTCTCGCGCATTACTTAGACCATGTCTTCTCACGCATTACTTAGACCACGTCTGAAGTAATTAGACGATGTCTACTCACGCATTACTCAAACCACGTTTGAAGTAATTAGACGACTTCTTCTCGCGCATTAATCCGACCACGTCTGAATTAATTAGATGACGTTTGCTCGCGCATTACTTAGACCGCGTCTGAAATAATTAAACGACGTCTGCTCACCCATTACTCAGACCACGTCTGAAGTAATTAGACGACGTATTCTCACGCATTACTTAGACGACGTCTTCTCGCGCATTACTCAGACCACATCTGAAGTAATTAGACGACGTTTGCTCGCGCATTACTCAAACCATGTATTAAGTAATTAGACGATGTCTGATCGCACATTACTCGCACCATGTCTGAAGTAATTAGACGACGTCTGCTCGCGCATTACTCAGACCACGCCTGGAGTGATTAGACGACGTCTGCTCGCCCATTACTCAGACCACGTCTGAAGTAATTAGACGACATTTTCTCGCGCATTACTCAGACGTCGTCTTCTCGCGCATTACTTAGACCACATCTGAAGTAATTAGACGACGTATGCACACGCATTACTCAGACCACATATGAATTAATTAGACGAATCTACTCGCGTATAACTCAGACCACTTCTAAAGTAAATAGACGACGTATATATGCGCTGGAGAAATATCCTTCTCAACAACATGAACATTCTCTATAGCTTCGGATGGAAGGGGCATTTGTTCAACAAAATCATAGGAAAAGAACTGCCTTTCCTCAATGGACGATTCTTTTTGCTCGATGAGATGAATAGCCGCCTACTCTTCATTAACCATGAGCATCTGCTCAACTGTGAAAATATGTCGTGTCTCACCTTGAGGAGACGACGTCTCATCAATATATAACATCAGTTCATCGTCGTTTGTGAAGTGAGCTCTACACGAGATAGTTTGTTCCGAAGAGCATTCGATTGATATGACTCAATGCGATGAATGTATAGGAGGGAAGTGGAGCCATAGAACTCCATGAGTAGACTAAGACAGTTGAGGACCTTAGCCTCTGTTTGAACCGGGTTGTCGAAGGAATTGAAATTTACTTTCCTTTGACAAAAGAGAGGTAAAAAAGATCGTACTCTCGCATTTTCCACAACAAGCTCTCTTCTCTCAAGAGCCATGTTGACATCCTGTGTTTTTGTCCAAGAGAAGACTAACTTCTCCGTTTTTACCAACTCCTTACACTCTTTCGCTATGTTTTTACTGGTAACACATTAGTGTATTGAGAGTGGATTTGGTTGCACATCCATTTATCGAACATGTCAATCTTCTTAGTATATTTCTCCTCGACATCCTCCATGATGAGGTCGAGCGTCTGATTAGCTTTAGACAAATGATCAGGAATGTATTCAGCTACATCATTTCCTTTCCCTGCAACCTCGGTAGGTTTAGGAGTGAGAACTATGATATGTAAAAATAGTTAATTAAGTAGTAGTATTAATTAACTATTTAAATATTCTAATTAACTTAAGCGGTTAAAAATTATAAATTTTGAATATTTAAATTAAATAATCAAAAAAGGAAAATTTGTTAGAATATAATTGTTAGAATTTATGAAAAGTTTTAATAATGAATATATAAAACTAAGTTCAAATAAATATAAAGTTAAACTACTAAGTCATATCAAGTGTATTAATTGTTTTAAAGATAACAATAAGGTGTTGTAGTGCAATGGTAAGTACTCCTGCTTGTCATAAGGGTGACCAGGGATCGACTTTCACCAACCGAAAGTCAGATCGACTCGGCAGTGGAGATCAGTCAACTGGCACTTAATACTCTTGTAGTGAAGATCGATCAACCGACACTTAATGCTCTTGTATTGGAGATTGGTCAACTTGCACGTAATACTCTTGTAGTAATGATCGGTCAACCAACACTTAATACTCATGTAGTGAAGATTGGTCAACCGACATTTAATGAAGCATGGCCGATTAATTAAATATGATAGGATCGGCGTAATCGATAGAGACGGGGGTCTGGCAATTGATAACGGCTTCGGGAAAACGGTTTGATAGAAATCCTATTAAAAATTTAAATCACTTTATATTCTACACAAACCTTTGCAAACTCTTGAACGATTCAAGTGCATAAATGTTTGCTCAGGTTTGAAGCTAAGAACCAAAGAATGAGAAGATGACAGAATGTAAATGACACATCAGTTTGTTTATGGATATTCGGAGCAAACTCTCCTACGTCACCCCTTCTTCCAACCACCGGAAGGATTCACTATAAGTTTCTTAGAGTCAAATACAGTTGCACGATTAGCTATACTAACTAAACCGATCGGTCATCTCCACCAAAAACCGATCAATCCAAAATGCCTGAAACCGGTCATCTAGAAATGGCTTCTACCGGTCAAACAAATGAAGGAAATCAGGAGAAAATCCTGACCGAAACCAAGAATAACCTAGATGACAGTTGGATCGGTTGTTCCAAGCATTGAGGAAATATCGGATCCTCGCAAAGACGATAAAGAGGCTGAGAAAATTGTTAACCTCATTCTTAAGGAGGTTGAAGACAAAGAAAGTGAAACTATCAACCTATTTTATACGTGGGTGAACATAAGGCTGGAGACAAATTTCAGTGAGGTATTTCCTGAGATGTCGAAAGAGAAGAAGTGGTCCTCCCTTATGTCCTTAGAACATGTGATATTATCTTTGACAAAAACCACATTGGTACCTGAAGCCTTGACAAGGAGCAAGTCGGTTGAAGCAAATGTCAGAAGGAAAGTGTTGGTGCCAATCGTTGAGCAATGTGAGAAGGATCTCAATCTAAATGGAGCTACGACAAGAGTGGACAAGAATGTAATTGTATTGTTAAAAGTTGTTATGGAGGATCTTCTTGTCAATATATCTAAGTTTGAAGAAATGCCTGTAACGGCTGAAGAATTACCGAGATGTACACCGGAGGAAAAAGGCCATACTACCCAAGGTGAGACTCAAATTGTTGGAATCGTGAAGCCAACTTTTGAAAAGGTTCAATCATCTAAGCCTACATGGACCACCTCCGAGGTACGAGAACTATTTGACGGTTATGATGTTAAGGGTCCATGTGCTAAAGAAAATTACCTTGGACTGGGCAAACAGAGGTATAATGAAATAGCCGAACAACGTAGAATCGAATAGGAGGAAAAACATGACTCCGGATCAACTAATACTGAATCCAAGGATAAAGACGGGAAGGATACTGCCAATTCCAACCAATCACTTAACAGAAATGAAACCACTAAATCTCCATAGGGTAAGTCTTCAGACCATAACAAGACAAGAGATAACAACATTGAAAGATATGGTTGCACAAAAATATCTCTTCATGTCAGTTCTTATGGGGTACTTCCTATTCAATCTCGCGCTCTCGGTTCATCCCGAACCCCCTCTAAAGAAAACCTAAGGGTGAACATTGAACAGCCAATTCAAAAGGCTCTAGCCCCATGGAAAGCATCCATGGAAGCCCGAATAACTGAAGCAATCAGAGAGCACGCATATTCATCAAGGTCCCACGATCAAAAATTGGCACAAGTATGGGAGGGAGTAGGACAGATACAGCTTATTGTCTCTAAAACGCCATCATCCGTTGAACTCATGTCATCTTAGCTCCATGAACTGGTTAAGTCTCAAAGTGTTGCCGATGTTGAAAAGTTAAGACATCATGAAGAGGTTGTCCATCGAATTCAAGAAGAGGAAGATGAGAATGCAAAGGCCGCTAAAAAGGCCAATGAAGAGGTTGCTCGTCGTCTTCAAGATGAACTCAATGCGAATGAAATTATAGTACCTGCTCATACTGCTAAGAATACTAGGGCAGTTAAACAGGAGAGATCCAAGAAGTCTCTGGCAGTGGAAACTGAACAACCGGTGAATGCACAACTAGAGACTGAAAATTCGAAAACTGAAAAATCATACGATGATGAAGAAGAGTATGAAATATCGTTGATTCGAATAAGCAGACTTGTCTTATCCCAGCCTCAACCGGAAGCACCCCCACCAGAAGTTGTTCCACGAAGTGCCCGGTCAAACTAGAGAATCCGAAGAGGTGGAGGGAGCTCGGCCGCTGAAACTAACACTAGAAGTGAATGGGCAGAGGATGAAATCGAACCGATCTCAAGGATCAAAAGAGGGAGACACTAAATCCTACTTTTCCCTCCATCTTTTACCTTTAATGTCTTTCTTTTATGTACTTTGAGATTGAAACACTTATTTTATGCTTTACTAACTATAATTATCATGATTATCAAACAGGAATGCTTCTTATTGAATTTCCTTCTAACATTAGTTTTGATAATTTTAAATGTTAAAACAATCAAAAAGGGAGAAATAGAAAAAATTGCTTCTCATAAAAGCAAACTTGCTTGGAGCAAAAAGCGGACTCCCTATGGGTCAAATGGGTGCATACAAGATTTATGAAAGAATAGTAGAGTATCTGGACATGAAGAATCAATGAAAGAATGGCATGGTCAATGAAGAAAATCCTAAAAACAAGAAAAGATGTCTTTCAAATGGTGAAAACCACAATTGGAAATGGAAGAGGGGTATTATTCTAGCATGATCCTTGGTTGGATAATATTCCCATTATATTCAAAGAAGTAATGCAAGGAAACAGAGTTAGAAGAGAATACATCAAGTACTCATTTAGAGACGTCTATGAAGGTAAATGTGATTCACTTTTGAGGCGTATTCCAGAAGGTGATAGAATCCTAAACATAATGAGGCAGAAACAACTCAATGAAAGTAATGATGAAATATGCTGGAAAATAGAAAGCAATGAGAAGTTTATTACAGGAAAGGCATGGGAAATGGTTAGAAAAATAGGACAGGAGGTAGATTGGCATAATGTGGTATGGTCTCCAAAGATTATTCCTCGTCACAAATTTATTCTCTAGCAGGTATACAGGAAAAGGTTGACAACAAAAGACAGAATTCGAAAATACATAAACATTCTTGATATCAACTGTGTTTTATGTTCGGGAGTTGAGGAAAGCATAAACCATTTATTTGGGGAATGCTCTTTTGTAATACAAATCTGGAAGATGTATGCTGTAAACATGAACATCATCAACTTTCCAGGAATATGGGAAGAAATCCAAGAGTGGATGAAGAATAAAACAAAAGGAATATCCTTCTATGTAAGTATGTTGAAATGCTATTTTGGAGCAGTAATCTACAATATCTGGAAAGAAATAAATTCAAGAACTCACAGTGGAAGAAGTAGAACCGCTGAAGATATTTGGAGAGATATAACTTCAGATGGAAATTCACTCATTCAATCCTAGAGAGGAATCGAAAGGAATGAAGAGAATAGAAAGCTCTCTACCAGATATGGGATATTTTGTTTGAGAAGGTCACAAGTAGAATAAAAGTAAAAACGATGTAGTCTCTAATTGATTATTGTTATTGTCTGTAATTCAATTATTGTTTCATTATCAAATCTAGAAATTGTCTAGATCTGATCTTAAACTTTTGTATTTTTTTTCCCTCTTTTGGGTTTTTTAATGAAATGGCACTAAGCTGTTTCCCCCCCCCCCCCCCCCAAAAAAAAAAAAAAAAAAGCAAACTGAATTTTATAATTTATTCTAAAATATCAAAGAGGGAGAAATTGTTAGAAATTAACTTAAGCGGCCAACGATTAAAGGGTTTTGAATATTTAAATTAAATAATCGAAAAGGAAGAAATTGTTATATAAGTTAGATAAATTAGTAAGTAAGTATTTATCTAAAAGAATTTAATCAAATTCATCATTTTTGTACAATAAAGGAATCCGGAAAGCCAAGAAGTCCAGTTTCTATCAAAACCGGAAATACAAAAATCGGTAAAACCGAAACCAGTATTATATTCCTTCGGTTTTATAAATAAGCATTAAGTTAAGATATCTACCTAAAAGGAACAACCGGTTATATATTCGGTTCAGAGATAAAATTTGGTTTTACCGCTCAGCCCAGTTGACCGATGTTATAAAGACTGCGCAAATCGGTCTTATATAATCGGCTTTATATTCGTATATCTACAAAAGAAATGGAACCAGAAGCAAATCGGTTCGGTAGTGAAAAATGGCTTTACCGCTCAGCAACATGATGGGTAAACTTATTCGTTATGTATCAAGAAGCAAATCGGTTCGGCGGTGAAAACGGCTTTACCGCTCAACAACATGATCGGTATACTTATTAGTTATGTATCAAGAAGAAAATCGATTCGGTAGTGAGAAACCGGTTTTAACGCTCAATCAATTGACCGGTAAACTTATCGACTATATGCTATGAAGAAGAATAGATAAATCAACCAGCAGTATGACCTGTAATATCTTTGGTTCTATAAAGACGGTGCAACCGGTAATTTGTCCAGTAAATTATTTAGTAAAATTTTCGGTTTTTATACAAGACAAGGAATCAGTTATTTGACCGTTTTCTACCCTAGAAAGTGGAATCGGTAATATTCATGCAACAGTAACTTGACCGGTTATTTTTAAGGAGGGTAAATCAAGAATATGATCGGTAATTTAAACGGTCAGATCCAAGAGGCAGAATCGGTTTTATGCTAAGAAAGATTTATACTAAGAGCAGCCGGCAGTTTCCCTTTTAGTGCAACACAAAACATTTTCGGTAATTACAAAAGGGAGCTTTCACATGATCAGACTGTATTCTTGCCATTTTAATACAAGTCTGATGAAATCTTTTGGGAAGCGGAAGCCTACTAAAGGAAGATTAGACTACCATTTTGGTATAAGTCCAATACAGTTCACTTGGAGAAGATATATATCATATTTTTCTAGATAGCCAAATCATTAGAAGACAAATCTGCATGATAATTTGCTCCTCGGAAATCATTAACCCTATTAATGGCCATGTTGACTTCTTATCAAACAAGATCATAAGATATCCCAAGAATGTACCACAACGATCCTTAACCAATCAGATCCAAGAAACGATGTACTATCAAAGAAATATATCCGTTGAAGAAGAATATGACCGTTGTCATATTCCTATTTAAGAGAACTTAGTTCAATCGGATAAAGCACGCTACAACCTTACGATCTTACAACTTTGAAATCCTTTGAGCTAAGAACTTTGACAGAACCTTCGAACCAATCTTTCTCATGTTTACATATTACTAAAGCATTCAAATCAGTGTGTGTTAAAATTTCATGTGTATTACAAGTTCATCTGTTATGTGTGAGTAGTGAGTGTTGTAAGTTGACATAATCTGTTTCTGTTCAACAGAGTGAGCGTAGTAAGAAGTAAAAAACGAGCTTTAAATAAGCCTCAGGTGTTCGACATACGTATTGTAAAAATTTTGAATATTCTGAGTGAATATCCTTCTCAAAGTTTGAGAAGAATGGGTGAGGTAGGAGCTTTATCTCCGAACATCCATAAATTATGTGTTGTGTTTCTCTTTTACTTTGTGTACTCTTGTTGCTGTCTAAATCGCGTTTGTGTTACTTCAAGTTGAAATGAACAGTTCTGCACTTAAACTCGGTTCAAGAGTTTGTGACAACTTGCGTAGTATTGAGACCGATATTAACCTCAAATAGGGTTAGTATCAACCGGCGTATTGTGTAAACATTCACCCTAGCGAGACCCCAGTCTCCTTCAACGGTCCCGATCCTAACAATTTATTTTCCCAATATCTCGATGATGATACTCTACTCTAGCATCATTAACAAAATATAACATAATTCAAAATATTTGAGGAGTTTGCTACAACGTTCATAGAACATTTCAACATGTACCTTAACTTGGAATGACCAGAATAGATGCTTAAAAATATAAACCAAGAAACAAGAAATCTCGAAATTCATATAAAAGTGGAAAGCCGTAGCTGAAGATATCGATTCCCTCCCAAGAAAACAACGACAAATCGATACTTTTTAAAAAGTGTCAACGACTGATATTCTATAGAGTTCACAGTCAAGACATTCCAAAACATGAAAAAGATGCTAAAAAGGCAATAATTTCGACGATGCGATCTAGACAAAAAGGAGGGAAAAATAGTCAAGACTTATCAACCTTTAAGTCAATTCCGAAAAAAGAAAACACTGAAGTACACTAGGTGACAACAGCCTGATAAGAACACCCCCCTTCAAATACGGGCCATAGTATGCCTCCACAGGCCAAGGCAACTATGTCGACAACTCTCAAACCCACGCCCTCCAAAAGCACCAAGACCACCTAAAGTCTTTGATGATCTAGGTATGCCTTTGACTCAAGTCATGGAAGTTCTTCAAAAGAAGGACTTAATAAAACCTTGGAACCCAAGAACAAACAAGCCTTTCTTTGGAAAATACGAGGGTACTTTGAGTGATTATTACCAAACAAAGGGAAATGCTACCAGTAATTGTAGTTCCCTTAAACATCTTCTACAAGTTTGATCGATCGGAACATCATCGCTAAGCTAGACATAGCAAAGAACCCTTTGTCGGATTTTCAAGTCAACATGATTACGATTAATGAACTAACATTTAACAATAATGCATTGCTGGATTTGATCCACAATGCTGAGCCGGAAATCAATATGATCAATCCATGGCCCAAAAAAAAGTCCAAATCCCATTCAAGCAAGGATTCAAAATGGTGGGCAAAAGAGGAGAAAAAAATGTATGCTCAAGTCAACTCCCCGATAGATATTGCGGTAACTCGTGGTGGAACCGATTTTCAAAGTTTCATGAAAACCAAGACAACTAATATACCAATAACATCCGAACAACCCTCATAGAGAAGGAAGGAGAATGAGCCAAAATCACTAAATTTATGAGATAGTCTCTTGAGTCAACTTAGAAGGACAAACACTAACATTTCCATATGGGAAATCCTAATGTACTTTATTAAAAACATAAAAGTTGTCTTAAGCGAATTAAGCACGGCTAATGTCCCTTCCAACACCACCCCGGAAGAACTCGTAGGAATAGTTTTCGATAGTTTACAACACAACATGATCAACTTCGAAGACAAAGATCTTCCAACAGTTGAGACGAATCACGCTAAGGCCCTTTACAATTTTGTCCAAATGGAAGGGAAAACCATTTTAATGTCTCTTATAGACAATGGTTCAGCTCTCAACATATGTCCCTAAAGGACTCTAAAGAAAATTAGTGTATTTAGAGATAAAGTCCTACCATTTAACATGTGTTTCTGCTTTAGCTCCCAATGCGAGATAATGGACTACCTAAAACGCACCATCCAAGTGGGTGACATACCCTTCCAAGTTGACTTTTGTGTTATATACATGCACTCTTCAAACAATCTTATTCTAGGAAGACCATAGTTACATCAAGATAAGGATCTAGACTCCACACTCTATCAAAAGTTGTGATTTACAGCCAATGATCAAGTGATCATGATCAACAGTGAGACCGACGCTACTATTGTCATTAGATCAACTTACATCAATGTCCCAAAGCTTGAATTAAACGAATTCGAGATATGTCCAATCTTCTAAGAAGGTAAAAACTCATCTAATCACCCCAATTTAACATATTTAGCCTCCCCTCTGTAAAAAATGTGCAAAATGGGATATTTCCCAAAGCCCGAATGCCACCAGCATACCTTCATGCCCCCGGGCATTTTACTACTCTAACTACTTTGGATTAGGATATACTCCAACAAGATTCGAGGAAACCCGAAAAGGAAAAATATCCAAAAAACAAATACCCATTCCTTCAACCCTAAATGGATAGTTTATCCGTGAAGGACGAAGCACATTATACTTCGACTTCCTTGAACCCTTTGCCAACCCTAATTTATAGAGACGTTTTCTAGGTCTTGAAATATTTTTAGATTTTTCCTATAATCATAACCCTTTTTTGCATGATTAAGAAAAGAACAGAATATTGGTGTGACGCCTTGGAAAACCTGGCTCGAAACCTTACGACGACTAATCAAGTTCAGGAAATTAGCACCTCAAGTCTACATAGAATTGACGTCCCTTCATCCATTGATACTATGATCGACGAAAATCAAACTCATCACCCTCTCATGTTATGAGAGATGTTATATAGTACACATTGTAAGGAAGTTAAGAATGATAGTCTTGTTAAAATATTTATTCATACATGTAATAAACTCCTTGATGTGATAAAAGAAGGAGATTTCGAATGTATAACAATTAAAGATTATCTTCCATCCTACTATAATATAACCTTCAAAATAAAACACTTCTTAGAAAATGAGGAAGTAATTGTCTCTTCTGCCAAAAAGACAATTGAGATAAATCTAAACACGACCAATGATCCTCAAATCGTGTTAATTGGCCAAAGTTTAAACTCTGGATTTCTCGAGATATTGGATTATCCTACTTGTATCACCAATGTGGTTCCAATTCTAAAGAAAGACGGGAAAATACGTGTATGTATGGACAATCGAGATCTGAATAAGGTCATCCCTCACTCCCCATTACCTCACATCGACATACTTGTCGATCATGTTGTGGGCCATGAACACTTATCATTCATGAATGTATTTTTATGATACAATCAAATCCCAATAGCCCCGTAAGACAAAGAAAATAGTACATTCATAATAGAAGTAGGTACCTTCTATTATCGAGTCATGCCTTTCAGTTTTAAGAACGCATGAGTAACATATCAAATGGATGTCATTATGATCCTTCATGACATGATCCACAAAGAAGTGGAAGTCTACGTTTATGACATGATCGTCAAGTACAAGGATCGACAAATGCATGTCCAAAACCTCGAAAAATTCCTTCAAAGGATTAGAAAGTGCCAGCTATGACTTAATCTAAAGAAATGCATGTTCGAAGTCACAACTCGTAAAATATTATGCTTCTTAATCACCTAAAGAGGAATCGAGGTCGATCACTCTGAAATATAAGCAATAAAGATTATATTGATACCTCGAAATGAAAGAGAGATCCGAGAATTCCTTGGAAAAATCCAATACATTATTAGATTCATCAATAACTTACCACAACATGTTATTCAATATTTAAGTTTCTTAAGAAAGACCAAAAATTCGTATGTGACAAAAATTGTCAAAAAATGTTTGTTAAAATAAATGATTATCTAAAATTTCCTCTCATACTCATGCCTCCTAGTCTTGGAATCCCTCTCATTTTATACCTTATTGTCATAGGAACAGCCATGGGAAGCCTTTTGGCTTAAGAAAATGAGTATAAACTATAAATAATTATTTAATACATCAATTAAAGGATGATTGGATGTGAACTTAACTACACTCCAACAAGAAAGTATGTTAGACATTAACATGGTCATCAAAAGGTTGAGACAATATATGCAAGCCCATCCTATCAAGTTAGTATCTAGATTGGATCCAATCCACGTCTTATTCAATGAATTCTTCTATTGCCTAGGCTAGTAAAATGGATTATGATGATATCCGAATATGACATAGCATATATGATACATAAATATATGAAAGGAAGTATTTTTGTAGACTTCCTAGCTGACCAACCCATCATTGTTGAGTTAGAAGACAAACTTGAATTCCCCAATGACGGAATTAGGAGTGTCACGTTACACACATGGAATCTGATGTTTGATGGAGCTTTAGAAAAGTAGGGTTACGGAATTGAGATTCTATTAGTTGATCTAAAAGGGATGTACAACCTAATATCCATAAAGCTCGAATACCTCATTACCAATAATGAGGCCAAATATGAGGCATGTCTCTCAGGTCTCAAATTGGCATACAAAAAAGAGACAACTAAATTAGAAGTAATCGTCGACTATAATTTGGTCAAATTCCAAGCCAACGGCACATGGCAAGTAAAAGAGGAAAATTTAAACCCTATCATGCACATCTAACTAAATTTATGAACAAATTTGATCAAGTTTCATTTTTTCATGCTCCAAGGAGCCAAAACTACTTTGTGGATGTTCTAGCTACTCTTTTAGACATGACTAAATTTCTTGACATAATTAAAGTCAAACCCCTCAAAATCTAACAAAAGCAAAGACGTGCTTTCGAAAAAGGGACAATAACTTCGTGTGAGACTTCTGCCAAGCCATAGTAAGATACTCTCTATAAATACATAGAATATGGGGAATATCCATCCCATTTCCAAGCAAATAAAATGACAGGCATTGCGCTAGTATTCCACCGATTACGCTTGATTTGCCAACCAACTCTATCGGAAATCTTTCGATGGTCAAAAGATGATCTATGTAGATAATCTAGAATAAAAAAGATCATATAAGAAGTACACGTAGGGAAGTATGACCCACACATGGACAAAATGTCCTAAACCAAGAAAATACTTCGTCTAGGATATTACTAGAAAATCTTAGAATAAGAATGTGTGAGAATTGTAAAGAGATGTCATTAGTGCTAAATATATGCTAATGTAAAGCATATTTCGACATCACTCCTCTATAATATAACATCCCCTAGGCTCTTTTCTAACATGGGGTATTTATGTCATTAGGAAAATTTATCTACATGCTTTGAACGGACACAATTATATACTTGTATCCATTGACTACTTCACCAAATGTGTTGATAAGCCTCTACAAAGTTTTTAAATCATCTAATGTAGCGAAATTCATCTACACTAGAATCTTCACTAGATATGGAGTCACTCATGCCCTAATTTCAGATAATGGTTAACACTTTAAAGGAAAAGTGTTGCAATTGCTCGATAAATAAATAGAGCATCATAAGTCATCACCTTACAGACCCTATACAAATGGTGCAGTTGAAGCGGCGAACAAAACGTGATTATCATCATCAAGAAAATGAACAGCATGTATAAGGACTGGCACGAAAATTTATCATATGCCTTATGGGGATATAATACGACCACTCGAGCTTCAAAAGACAAAGACAAAGACCCTACTCACTAGTTTATGGAATGGACATCGTACAACCAATTGAAATCGATATTTCAACTCTAAGAATACTCTTAGAGATCCATGTTATCAAATAATGTTGACTCAAATCTCAATTTGATCAACTGACATTAATGAAAGATAAGAGGTTCAATGCTTTGTGCTAAACTCAAGCCTACAAAAAATGAATGTCAGACACCTTCAACAAGAAGGTAAAACTCAAGAACCTCAAAGAAGGTGACTTGGTTCTTAATAGAACATGGAAACTCCTAGACCCAAGGGGAAAGTTTCTTCCACATTGAGAATGACCTTTTAATCTAGAAAATACTCTCTAGAGGAGTAGTTCGCTTATCTACTATAAAAGACGAAGAATTCATTGCCCCGAGCAATCTTAACACACTTAATATTTTGTATAATATCAAATTATGCGCATAACGGTTTTGAGTCAACCTTGAAAGAAACTTGTTTCAATAGAATCTAACCCATGTTTTATAAAACTTGCACCACTAGCCAAATGACTCGTGTCCGAACTACAAAAGACTCGATTTTTCTTAGTATAAAGATAAAAGGAAGATAGAACATACGTAGTCAACCTAGATTTTTTGTAGGCACGGTCTTAAATAAAAAAAAATCCTCAATCCTTTCCCCAAATGAGAAGGAGAAAAACTTTTGAGAAAGAATGAAAACATTGATCCATACTATTAACAGATATAGATGATTTTAGAAAATAAGTAGAGACAAAGTAAAAAGTGTCACTTCCAACCAAAAATGATAATCTCAAAATAGAACCCAATGATTTCATACTAACTCCGATATAAAGGATATCGGTCATAAACTTTTTTATTGTAAACGATTATCCGAAAGAGTAGCTATTTAAAGAAGGTTTTCGAGAAAAAAAATGGAAAAAATAGACCAAAATTTAATCCAAGACCCACAAATCGAGAAAGAACACCTCATAACTCTTACGCAAGAGAAAATATAGGTTCAGAACTCAATACTTTGGGAAGATAAAACCAAGAAAATGTCAAAAAGAGAAACATAACAAACCCGTAAAATCTCTACAAAAAATTAGAAAAATGTTTGTGTTGATTGAGGTATTTAAATCACAATTCGTTGATAACTCAAACTCAAGTCTAGATTACTGCGGCAATATCAGAATGTATCGATTCTACCAAATATCCCTGGAAACCAAAAAAACGACTCAAAGAGGTTGAGAAATTGAAATAATCATTCGTTGATCACTTAGACTCTAGTCTTGATTTCTATGACAAGAACAAGGATGTATCAATTCTACTAAATATACCCAGAGACAAAAAAAAAGGGAAATGTATGAAAAAGGAAAACCCAAAGTAGAAAGTTGTTAAACATCTTTAACAAATGTTTTAAGATGAGTGAACTTTCAAAGAAATGTGGTTTAAAGCCAAGAAATCAAATAATGGTATCCTATCAAAACATTGGAGTTTTGACCACCTTCTTCAAGGATTATGATTCTAGATAATCGTTTATATATGAAATCAAATTTATAGCCGATATCTCAAAAATTGGCGGAAAACAAATGTGATTTCCTTACAAAAATCACAATATGATAGGAAAGGATGTTCAGAGACTAGTCCTAACATCATTATTCATTAAAAGGATCAAGGTTTATACATTAATAAAAGGATAGGAACTAGGATGTATAAAAACATTAATTTATCCAAACACATAAGTCACATGTTCATAAATAAAGCTTGAAACTACTAACTAGCGGATTTCAAATAGTTGTGAAGGTCATTTTGAAAAAAAAGGAAATAATTATGTTGAAATACTCCTTTAAAAGAAAAAGAAGCCAACACCGATACTGCAAAAGCTAAATACGTAAACGAGTCAACAAAAACCCTATTTTGTCAATAGGTACCAACGATCATTCATACATTATGCAACCAAAACCCTTTATCTTGATAGGTACAAAAAATCTATTTTGTCAAAAGGTACCAGCGATCATTCGTACATGATCAAAACAATATTTTGTCAATAGGTACTAGCGATCATTCGTACATGATCCAATCAAAACCTATCTCTTGATAGGTACAAAAATAATATTTTGTCAATAGGTATCAGCAACCATTCGTACATTATCCAACAAAAACCCGATTTCTCAATAGGTATAAAAATCATATTTTTTCAATAGGTACGAGAGATCATTCATACATGATCCAATCTAAACCTATCTCTCGATAGGTACAAAAATCCTAATTTGTCAATATGTATCATCGATCATTTGTACATGATCCAATCAAAACCCTATATCTCGATAGGTACAAAACCCCTATTTTGTCAATAGGTACCAACGATCATTCGTATATGATCTAATAAAAACTCTATCTCTCAATAGAAACAAACACCATATTTTGTCAATAGGTACTAGTGATCATTTGTACATGATACAATCAAAAATCTATCTCTCGATAGGTATAAGAACCATATTTTGTCAATAAGTACTAGTAATCATTCGTACATGATCTAATCGAAACTCTATCTCTAGATAGGTACAAAAACCATATTTTGTCAATAGGTACCAACGATTATATGATCCAATCAAAACCCTATCTCTCGATAGGTACAAAAACCATATTTTGTTAATAGGTATTATTAATCATTCGTATATGATTCAATCAAAACTCTATCTCTTGATTGGTACAAAAATTGTATTTTATCAATAGATATCAGTGATAATTCGTACATTATCCAATCAAAACTCTATCGCTCGATAGGTACAAAATCGTTCCAAATAGCTAACAAAGTTTATTATTCTCCTTAATTCTTCTATTTCTCTATTAAAGTTAATGTTGAGTTGTGATTTAGACAATTTATTATCCTAACTAAAATTTTATCTTATCTCAATATTTTTTTCTATTTCAGAAATTGCTGTAATCAAATTTAAATTCTCATTGGTATTAAATGCTACTCCAAGAAATCCTTGATACAGACATTAGAAAGGTAGTTTCAATTAAGCTCCACTCTTTTGTTTACAAACACAGGACACACAAATAAGCTTTTATTCCCTTTTATTCCCTTTTTCGTTTACTCGCTTCACTCATTTTTTGTGCGAAGAGTTATTATCAAGACCTTTCATCATTTTGTTTCTATAAGTTAAAGTTTTCTTATTTCAATTGATGTTTGATTTAAGGTGTATCGACAATTTTTGTTAATTTTTCAGCAATATTGAAAGAGTCATAGTTAGTATGACTAATTGTCAACCATGGCTATATCTTTTATTACTATCTTAATAGTACATATTTAATAATGACAATAACCATTATTCTTCATGATGTTATGCTGAACAATGTTAACAATGACCTCAATTACAGGGTAGATCAAATTTGGTCAAGAGTAGGGTGACCAAATTTTATCAAGTGATGATCATGCCCAAACAAACTATAGACCATCTCATATTTTCAAAATATACAAGTCTCATGTCTAGAAGAATATACCCTTTGTTTTATATTTGGGTGAAGCAGACAGATGTATCTCTTTATTAATGTGCGTACTCAATGATTTTTTGGTACATGAGTGGGTAATTTTAACATCCCAAGGAGCCTTTCAGATTGATTGGCAGAATCTGATATCGCAAAGTGGCAGTGTCCTTATTTTTTCCCAATAAAAAAGAAAACTTGGTTTCAGTTTGGTTCTAATTGCTTATGAAGTAAACATCCTTTAATGTGAAGCAAATAAATGGGTGTTTCCTGAAATGTCTATTTGTGTATTGATTATACTTGAAACAGGTTGTATTTGAAGACAAGAAGATAAAGAGATCACATGGTGGAAGGAAAGACAAGAAAGAAAGAGGTTGTGATGTGTGTATTGTTAATGTGAGCTCTCTCTTTTTCTATTGATTTGGAACATAAATAAAGTGGATGGTCCAAGAAGTTGTAGATTTGAAAGAATTAATTGACTCAATTTATTTTACAGGGACTACATAGATTACTATATCACAATAGTAAAATGATATTTTGTGAAACGGATGGGAGTAAACTTCAAATTTATATCTCATATATTTTATACTTATTGAGAAATAGTATTTGTATTTGATAAATAATATTTGTACTTCTTCTCATTGTTTATCTTTTTGCTGGCATCTGTGGTATCTGAAACACTTGCTTGATTTTGTTACCTAAATCTTAGGTGCTATAAAAAGACTTTATGGGAAAGGGATACGATCCTTGAATGCTCTAGCGGGATAGAGAAATTGAGTCTAGAATAACAACTATCAGGCTCTTAGTGTGCTCATTTGTTTATTTACCTTTCTTTCTAGGACTTGGAAGGGCTGTTCATTACGGAAAGGTCCTTGTTATGCTCCTAAAAGGCAGAAATTTGCCACTGATTTGACTCGAGAAAACATGCGAAGGTGAACTGGATACTTTGGTATTTATTTTTGGACCTCTAGTAGATGTACATGTATATGTTGCAAACTGATGTTTGGTTTTATTTTTTGAAATTTTATGCTGTAAATGG
Organism: Impatiens glandulifera; assembly: GCF_907164915.1. NCBI lineage: Eukaryota > Viridiplantae > Streptophyta > Magnoliopsida > Ericales > Balsaminaceae > Impatiens > Impatiens glandulifera. The sequence goes on from NC_061868.1 coordinate 14,594,104, forward strand.
ACTATGCTGAAACAACTGTGGATTGATGGGTTTTGACAGGTTGATTTATGCTTATTTGTAATAGTAACCAATACTGAAATGACTTTTTTGCTACTGACTTATGCTTTTAATGCAACATTGCCCTTTTCAATAGCCATTTAAAACTCAATTAGTTGGAGTTGTACTCAAATAGATAAAATAATTTTCTACTTGTATTTGAGATCTACATGTTGAATTCATTATTAGAGTTTGTCAAAATATATTTGTGATGATATTTTAAGCAATATCAAGCTGAATGGTCAAGAAGATTTGTAACTGCAATACAAATTAATAAGTATATGTTAGTATTTTAATATAATGTTTTAAGTTGATTGAAATTGTAATATATGTAAAGTGTAAGGGCTATTTTGTTAGTTTAGTAAAACTAATTTGGGGTTTTAGCCATTAACACTTTGTAACTTTGATAACAGATTTGATCAATGAAGTTGAGTTTTTCCTCTACCTTCTCTCTACAATCTGCTTTCTTGATTAATCTAGCAAAGTAATTTTGCTGGATTTGTTCATGGTATCAGAGCATGGTTCATATTCTTCTTCAAACTCAGAAGATAGTGATTCAACCGACAAGAATCAAGAAGTGAAGATTTCAAACCCTAATTTGACTATCAGCGAAGGATCGTCGTCTTCAAACTCAGATCAAGAAACAGAGGCTCGATTGAAGAGGAGAATGGCGAACAAGAGGAAATACAACACCGATCCACTACTTCTTCAAAATGGAGACATCACAGGTGCAATAATTACTAATTCTATACTAACAAGATCTCATTACTATGAGTGGTGTACAAGTATTAGACTAGCATTAGAGGCAAAAATGAAGCTCGGATTCATCGACGGATCTTGTAAGATGCCACTAGATGCAGATGGAGTCATGCAATGGAAGCTAGTGGATGCTATGGTGAGAAACTGGATAATGAACACTATGGATCAAAACCTGAAAATTCATTTCCAGAATGCTGTAACTGCTCAACAACTATGGAAAGATATTCGAAGTACATACGAAGGCAACAACGGACCAAGACGTTTTCAGTTAGGGAAGGATATATCCACTATTCAACAAGGTACTTCTGATATTGTTGAGCATTATTCCAAAGTTAAATTGATTTGGGATGAAACTGCACATTTGAAGCTAGCAAGAAAGTGCAACTGTTATAGATCTGATGTTGTCAATTGTTATGGATGTAAGGTTGTAAGTGAAGTAGCGCAAGATGTTGAAGAAGCAAAGTTGCTTCAGTTTCTGATGGGAGTAAATGACTCTTATGAACATGTTGTGGATAATATGTTAGCATCAGATCCATGGCCTTCAGTTCATAAGGCATTTACTATTCTAGTTAATGTTGAAACTAAGAGGAATATTAGCATATCTAAAGGAGAATACACTGCAATGATGGTGAAGGAGAAGACAGAATTGAACAACAAGAATCAGAAAATTGAAGGAAGTTCAAAATTACCTGCTGAAAAATTCAAACCCTACAAGAACTCTATCTGCACTCACTGTGGATTAAAAGGTCACATAAAAGAAGGTTGTTTCAAATTGCTTGGATATCCGGAGTGGTTCAAACAATCAAGAAAAAAACAGGCTGCTGTCAACACAGCAAATGTGGCAAATTCTCCATTGGATGACATTGAAGAACATGTAGAGGTTACTGGAACGGAATATAAACAGTTCAAAGAATGGTGCAAGGCAAATTCAAAAGGAAAAGGGAAAGTAGCAGCAGGAACTTCAGAGTATAGTGCAGGTAAGTACACTAAAATCCCAACATGTTATGATTCTTGTTATGCATTCACATTTGAACACAGTATGAGCACATATCATGATGATAACAATGACATAATGTGGCTGATAGATTCAGGGGCAAGCAGTCATGTTTGCAATACTAGAAAACTGCTCATTAATATTAGAAAACTTGAGAAAGTAAGGATCCTATATTTAGCGGATGGATCAATTAAAAAAATAGTTGAATTAGGAAATATGAAACTAAATGAAAGATTAGTGCTAAAAGATGTCATGATAGCAAAAGACTTCAAATACAATCTAATATCAGTAGCAAAATTGATTAAAGATGAGAACATGATGTGCATATTTGATGAAGATGAATGTTTTGCAGGACCGTAAATTGGTCAACAAATTTCAGCTTGGGAAGAAAATTGGAAATTTGTTTTTCTCTTCTCTTCGTTATTGTTCTAAAGACATTTCTCATAGTAGTTCTACTGAATTTTTATCTCCTGTTATTGATTGTATTAGAATGCATAATAGACTTGGTCATCCATCTCCTAAAGTCATGAATAATGTCTACCCTGGTTTGGGAAATAAGATACACCATTGTGAAGTTTGTTCCATTTCAAAAATGTCAAGATTGTCTTTTCCTGATAGTTGTTCTGTTTCAAAAAAATGTTTTGAACTTATTCATGTTGACCTTTGGGGACCTTATAAGGAACCTTCAATAATTCAAGTTTCTTATATGTTAACCATAGTAGATGATTATAGTAGATGCACTTGGATTTTTCTTCTCAAAGATAAAACATGTGTATTTGAAAACATGAAAAATTTTATTACTTTGGTGAAAAATCAATATGAATCTTCAGTTAAAATAGTAAGAAGTGATAATGGTACTGAATTTATAAATTCAAAATTCAATATATTTTTTAATTCTTTAGGTATCATTCATCAAAAAACTTGTGCCTATTCTCCACAACAAAATGGTGTTGTGGAGAGAAAACATAGACACTTGATTAATGTGGCAAGGTCATTGATGAATCAATCCAAACTTCATATTAAATTCTGGCCTTTCTCTCTTCTTACTGCAACTTATTTAATTAATAGAATGCCATCTTCAGTTTTGGATTTTAAAACACCATATTTTATGCTACATCAAGATAACTGTTCATATAATCATCTTAAAGTTTTTGGATGTTTATGTTACATTGCAAATGTTTTGCCGCATAAAACCAAATTTGAAGATCGTGGCATTAAATGCATTTTTATTGGTTATCCATCTAATCAAAAAGGCTATTTGGTTTATGAAATTAATAACGGTGTTGTTACTATTTCGAGAGATGTTGTTTTTTATGAAGATATATTTCCATATCAAAATATAACTGACAATTCACATTACACAATATCTGCTCCAAATAGTTGTGAATCATCTATTATTTTTGATAATGAAATACATTTTGATGATGATAAAACACATGAAGTTATTTCTGACAGTCCACTTGATTTGCTTGAACATTCTTCTCAATCTGACTTACAATTATCTGATAACCAACCTGTTTTATCAACTGATCATATTGTTACTTTACCTAATTCAATTGATTCTCATCATGTTCATCAAAATAGAAGAAGTACTAGGGAAAAACATTCACCCTCCTGGTTGAAAGATTTTGAAATAAATCATGTTGAGATTGAATCCACAAATTCCAGTAGATACACCCCTAACACTTATCCTTTTATAAATTCTCTATTAGATTGTGAATACATTAATTTTCTTTCTAATGTTGATCATACTTACACACCACAATCATTTTTAGAGGCTTCACAAAATCCTGATTGGATTCAAGCCATGACACATGAGCTTGAAGCTCTAAAACATAATCATACTTGGGAAATTACAACTTTACCAAAAGGAAAAAAGGCCATTAGTTGTCGCTGGATTTTCAAAACAAAGTTAAATTCTGATGGCAGTTTAAACAAATGTAAGGCACGTTTAGTGGCTAAAGGTTTTAATCAAAAAGATGGAATTGATTTCCATCAATGTTTTGCACCTGTTGCTAAAACAGTTACAGTTCGTTTTTTAATTGCACTTGCTGCCTCTAAACGATGGCATTTACATCACATTGACATCAATAATGCTTTTCTTCATGGCAATCTTGATGAGGAAATTTATATGAAACTTCCTGAGGGTGTACATTCTGATTTAAAAAAACCTTTTTGTAAACTAAATAAAAGTTTATATGGTTTAAAACAGGCTTCAAGACAATGGCATGCTGAAATTTCTTTAAGTCTAACTACAATAGGATTTATTAAATCAGAACATGATCATTGTCTTTATATTAAACATTCTAAATCTAGTATCACTGTTTTGCTCATATATGTTGATGATTTTCTTATTGCTGGAAATGATTTGACTGAAATTTCTTTGGTAAAGAATTTTATTGATTCTAAATTTACCATAAAAGACCTTGGGAAAGTCAAGTTCTTTCTTGGTCTTGAAATTGCACAAACCAATAATGGTTTTTGTGTTAATCAAAGGAAATACATTCTTGATCTTATTGGTGATGTTGGTCTTATGGGTTGTAAACCAACTAAAATACCCATGATCAAAGGCATTAAATTTTCCAATGATCATGAGAATATAATGGCAGATCCTTCTAAATATAGGAGACTTATTGGGAGATTGTTATATCTTAATTATACTAGACCAGATATTACATTTGCTGTACAACAATTGTCTCAATTTGTTAATCAACCAATGAATTGTCATTGGGAAGCAGCTTTACATTTGGTTAAATATTTAAAGGGTTCAATCTCTTTGGGACTGTTTTTTCCATTTGATAATTCACTACATATTGAGGCATTCTCTGATTCTGATTGGGGTTCATGTCTAGAAACAAGAAAATCATTATCAGGTTATTGTATCATGTTTGGAAATTCAGTTATCTCTTGGAAAACAAAAAAACAACCCACTGTATCTCGTTCTTCAGCCGAGGCTGAGTATCGCAGCTTAGCTGTGACAGTTTGCGAGATTAAGTGGCTTTCATATCTTATTAATGATTTCCGAATTATTCTTCAATTACCCATTACATTACATTGTGATAATCAGGCAGCCATTCATATTACAGAAAATCCTGTATTTCATGAGCGGACAAAACATTTAGACATCGATTGTCATGTAGTTCGAAATCAATTTTTATCTGGTTTTATAAAATTGCAGCACATATCCACTAAATTACAGATTGCTGATATTTTTACAAAGGCTTTGGACTATCCACAATTCAGCTTTCTTCGATCGCGATTGTTTTTACAAGATGTGCATCTTGAGGGGGGAGTATCAAGCTGAATGATCAAAAAGATTTGTAACTGCAATACAAATTAATAAGTATATGTTAGTATTTTAATATAATGTTTTAAGTTGATTGAAATTGTAATATATGTAAAGTGTAAGGGCTATTTTGTTAGTTTAGTAAAACTAATTTGGGGTTTTAGCCATTAACACTTTGTAACTTTGATAACAGATTTGATCAATGAAGTTGAGTTTTTCCTCTACCTTCTCTCTACAATCTGCTTTCTTGATTAATCTAGCAAAGTAATTTTGCTGGATTTGTTCAAGCAATAGAGTTGATTGTGTGTTGCAAAAAAGAACTTGAGCTATATAGTGTTATTATAATGAGAAAGTTGACATTTGCTCCCCTACTACTAGTTGCTTTATAATGACGATTGCTTATAGTAAAAATGCATGATACTTAATTGTTATCAATTTAATTATGATGTTGCTTGACTAAGACAAACAAACAGGTTATTTTGACCTCCTCTTTTGTTCAAAAGCAAGCCGACAGCCTTCCTCATTATAACTGATCCTGCAATACATCCCAAAACTGCCGGATTCATATCTAATAATTTTCCTCTATTTTGATGTTACTTACTTACTACTGTTAAACTTATTCTGGTTTAGTTCTTAGATTTCTTTATATTATATTTAATGTTATCCAGGTCTCTGTTTCTATTTCTAAACGTTGATAGTGATCAAAAATCTTTATTTTGATTGATTTTTTTGTATGAACAGTGGTTTGAAGTTATTGATAGACTGTTGGGTCCATATTGCAAGGCCATAAGTTTGGTATTGAACTGCATTTTTCATTTTGTTTGGATTTGTGATTCAACTCATAATTTGCAGTAAGTAAAGAACTTAAAATTTATTAACTGTTAAAAGAACATTTAAGTTATTAGATAATGTAAATATTTACTTAATTTTCATTTTATTATCCCTTCAGATATTTTAGATATGAAAATTTCTAACTTATCTAATGATTTACAATTTGTAGTTGTTATTCACAATGAATCAATTTTATTTAAATTTAAAGATATAAAGGAGTGGTTAAAAGTACAACAACTTCCAAGCTAATGTGCAATTGAGTACATAAACTTCTAAGAATGTGCAAAATCAATCCAGGTTAGTTTTAAACTAAATGTTAAATTTAGTAATATATATATATATATATATATATATATATATATATATATATATATATATATATATATTTTGTTTTTTATGATAATAATGAAAGGGTTGGTTCATCATACAACAAATATAATGATGAAAGTTCTTGTTTAACAACCCGGTATAACTAAAAGATTTTGAGGTATAGTATTTCGAAATGACATACAATATTTTTGATGATTGGTTTTAATAATTTAATGAGTATAAATGAGAAATATGATTATAGATAAAATTATTAATGGTAATTTGGAACTTTTTGAGTTTTCAATTATATAAGTTAGATTTCAGGATTGAGTTGTAACAAGTAAGAACATCAAATAACTAAGTTTAGCCCATGTTTGACATAAGATTATGTTAAAACAAATTCCCAAAACCCTACCATCAAATTTAAATAAGCCTTTGAGAAATAAGCCTTTGAGAAACAATATAGTTGTGGAATAAAAGAGAATAAGGACAACATTTCTTACCTCGTGCAACAACCAATGAACCCTTGCTTAACTTCCATGCTCCACCACTGAAAACATTATGGTAGCCTTCATTATCGAGCTTACCTGCTAAAATTAAATTCATTCTCAAATTAGGAACATGTCTTACATCTCTCAATGTTAGGAAACAGTTCATGTTTGTCTCGATTCTAACATCACCAAGACCAACTATCTTGGACACATCATTGTTACCCATGCAAACCTCACCATAATCACCAGCTTTGTAGGACTGGAAGTAACCTTTGTGTGGAGTAATATAGAATGAGGCACCTGTGTCAACAATCCATGCTGTTTCATTTGAAGATGTGCTAAGACATGAGTCTTGACAGTTATAAGCATATGTTAGTTCACCATCTTAAACATAAGCAATTGTATATGCACTTTGTTCTTTCTTTTCTCTAGGCTTCACCGTACCCTTCGCTTTATCATTTTTAAATTTTCAACACTCGTTTTTCCAATGACCCATTTTACCACAGTAATGGCAAGAACCATTCTTCTTTGGAGCTCTAGACTTGCTTATAGATTTGCCCCTGCTCGAACCACTTCTATTATCCTTTGATCTTCCTCTATCAGTCACCAACATATCAGACTTAGAGGGTTTATCCCCCCCCCTTTCGATTCTCCTCATCAAGTAAGGAACTGGTGACAAATGTCATGTTGACTTTACCATTTAGTTCTGAGTTACTGAGAGTGATAATAAGTGTCTCCCAACTTGTAGGCAAAGATTCAAGGACTAAAAGTGCTTGCACCTCATCATCAAAATTTATCTTCATATTACTCAGTTGATTCAAAGTGCTCAGCAATTGATTTATTATCAATGTACTTCAGATTCACCAATCTTCATATCAGTGCTGCTTTATTCCCTACTAACCTCCCAGCATAGAGAGCTTCAAGTTTGCTCCACACACCATACGCCGTAGTCTCGTTCTCAACATGGTGCGCAACATTTACACCAACCCAGGAACGAATAAAGCTGCAGGCCTTTCTATTTATTTTTTTCCAATCAGTCTCTTTTGTAGTCTCAGGTTTAACACCCTCATTTTCAATTGCTTCATTCAAATCATCTGAAACTAACAAATCATTAATCATCAGTTTCCATTGCCTATAGTTTGTACCATTTAGACTCACCATATCAAGTCTAGATTTCCCCATTATTACTACCTTAACAACTGACAAAACCCCCCAACAATCTCCTCTTTGAATTTCGTCAAGTAACTAGTAGAGCACTCTACTCCAATGTTAAAACAGATAACCAATCAATACTGCTATGATACCACTGTTGGGTTTTGCAACAGCAAAACTACGGATCTTCTTAGAAATCAAACATGTAACAAATCAGTTTTCAAATCGTCTAGGACGAACAACAAATTTACCAAGAACTGAAATAGCACAAAGCAATAAACGACAACACAATATACGTGGTTCGGTCAAAATCGACCTACGTCCATAAGAGGGATAAGTTTCACTAAATCAAACAAAAAGAAAACCATTTCCCATATCCCTATTTTAAGCTGTTAAATTAGAGAGTCAGGACAAAAGAAAACCAAAAGACCATCTTTTGACATTCCTCTGTTTTGCGATTAATATTTATGATAAACATTTTATTTTTTAAATAAAATCTATTTCAAATCATTATATTCATAATTAATTTGATATATCACGTTTTCATAATCAATTTATCATTGTTAATTATTTTATTTCATAAATAAAATATTATATATTATTTCTAATTATTAATAATATCTCATATTATATTAATAATTGGATGTTATTATTATTACCAACTCTGTGTGACCTCATAGGACTCATTTATAATAGCTTTGGGTTTAACCCCATTAATCATAGTTGGCTTCTAGCAAAGCATTGCGACTCTTAATATAATCGGATTAAATTATCACCGTTAATTGTCCTATCCAGGTTTAGTCATTGCACATTAAATTAAAGGACATAATTTCTTCATTTTCTTCATTCTATCCTCTAAACCGTTTAGTTGTTGTTTAGTTGTTGCTTCAAATTGAAACAAACACTTTCGCACTTGAACTCAGTTTAAGAGTTTGTGACAACTTGTGAAGAATAGAAATATTAACCTCTAATAGGGTTATTATCAACCGGTGTATGTAAGCGTTCCATATTTGCGACCCTATATATAATTTTAATTATGATTTAAAAGAAAATTTTATTATTTATTTAAATAAATAAATTATATAAATATGTAAGTTAAAAAAATATTTATTTTATGAAAAACATTTTATTGGGTGAGAGAATGAAGAAAATCTTATTAACTGATAAAATAATATAAAAAAATAATTAGGGAAGAGAATTTGGAGAAGAGAATGGCTAGTGCAAAAATAATACAATTTCTCTCTCTTCCCTCTCTTTATGTTTTTTTATTTATTCACTTTCTCATTCTTTTCCCCAATTTATCTCCCCTAACACTCCTCAAATAATAAATTGTAATTTAATTAATATAATAATTATTTCATTTTACCTTAATTTTAATTATTTTAAATTTATTTATTCAAATTAATCATTTTAAATTTTATAATTAAATAAATTTTACTACTTATAAGCATAATATAATCCACATTATTCTTAATCCTCCCTTAATAAAAAAAACAAAACTAGTCTACTAGAGTCAACACATTCATATATTAGAAACCAAATATAATTTAAAGCTTTTTATTAATTCAAAATATAATTATATTACTTAACAAATTATTTTAAATTATATTACTCCCGAATATTATTCAACAATATATAATATATTAGTTATTTAAAATATATATTTTGTTATTTAATTTAAATAATTTTTTATTATTTTAAATTTATGATAATAAGATTTGATTGATTATAAATAATTATAATTATAATTTCAAAGAAATATTTATTATTTATTCAAATAAATAAATTATATAAATATATAAGTTGAAAAAATAATTATTTTATTAAAAATCTCAATTAAATTTGCTATTAAAATTTATATAAAAGAATATTTAATTTATTTAATTAAATTAAAACCGAATCTTGTTATAACTTTTGAGTCCCAATAATATTTGGGCCTAAAATCTATGTTTTCCAAACCTAAACCCTAAAATAGATGAATGTGCCGCCAAAATCGCGATTTACTGTTTCCATATTGAATTATATTTCTTTACAAATTTACCCGCTGAACTCTATAAAACCCACCTTTGAGGTCTTTTCAAAATTACACCCATAAAAAAAAGAAGCCGCCCGAGAATAAGATCACCTCTTTCTCTTAGAATCAATCTATTAATCATCTGATCCTACGACCACCTGGTAAGACAGAATCTATTCCGGTCAATCAATGTTACCTATATAATTTTCTGATTTCGTCAAATTCAACTTCAATTAATACTAAACTTTTCAATTCATCTTTTGTCCCTAAAACTAATAGGAAATCTAAAAAAACCTTGTGATTGTTTCAAAGTATTAAGTATGTTACATTATATATATTAATCATATGTGAAGTTTCTTAATATTTATAGTAAATTTATTATATTTGACAGATTCATAGTAAGAATGAGTATTCAATTATTAGACGGTTCAACTATAACTAGTTTTCTAGAAGATGATAAAGCCTTCGATAGTTGGATTTCTAACCGGTTTGCAAACCTCGACATCAACAAAGACGGTTATCTTTCTTACGAGGAGATGATGCCAGAGATAAAAAGCTTGAGGATGCATATGAAAGATCTTGAGCTGGATGCCCTTGATGTCCATGAAGAACATGATGATCATACCAATGTCGACTATTCCTTGATTTTGAAGCAGTTTGATCGAAACTCGAATGGAAAAGTGAACAAAGAGGATTTCAAAGCTGAGACGAAGAGGATAATGCTTTCGGTCGCAGCGAGTCTTGGATCGGTTCCGATGCTAATGGTTCTCGAACCAGAAGGTTTTCTTATGAAAGCAGTTGAGAATGAATTAGCAAAGTTGGTTATTTTTTCTAGTTAAATTTCTATATAATACTATAGTCATATTAATGATTATTTCAATTTAAATTTTGTTAATTTTGAAATTGAGTTTTTTGTTTTTTTTGTAGAAGTTAAATATATGAAAATTATTTAACGTGATGCTAGCTACTTCTCCCGCTTGTTAGGGTTCCAAATTTCTCAGATATATAGTATTATTGATTATTTAATTAATAAATATATTATAAATAAATTAATATATTTTCTCTTAATTAAATAAATATTTTATTTATTATATATTTTTTAATTTATATGACTTAATAAAAAAAATTACGAAATTCCATAAAAGCAATATGAAAAATAATATAAGGTGTGATGTTAATTCTTCTAAAAAACTATTATAAGGACTTCAAACCTAGATTTGATTATTAAAATATTTGTCTATATTATTATATATAATTTAATTATAATTTAAAATAAATTTTTATTATTTATTTAAATTATATAAATATATCAGTTGAAAAAATATTTATTTTATGAAAAATTAAAATCAATTAAATTAGTGAGTGAGAAAATATTAATTGGCTGAAAAAAATTAATAAAATTTATTTACACTCTTTTTCTTTTGAACATAATTCTCTCTCAATTTCGATGTGCCACCAAAATTGCCCTATTGAATTATATTTCTTTTAAAAAATTACCAGTTGAACTCTATAAAACCGACCTTTGAGGTCTTTTCAAAAAAAAATATCTAAGAATAAGATCTATAATTTTCTAAAAAATAAAATGAAAATAAAATTTATTTCAAATTATTTTTTTTTATTTTTTATTTTTAATTAATTAAAATTTAATTAATATAATAACTATTTCAATTAATTATTTAATGTACTTATTTTTATTATTTTAAAATTTGTCAATTGGGTAAGTCAAATTGGTGGGCTTACAAACAATTGTTTAATAATAGTTTTTTTATTAGTCTTTCCTAGAATAACGGAACAAAATATAATTTAGGGGCGTTATTATCTTTCGGTTTTAAAAAAATAAACAACTAAAATTAATTTTTTTAATTAATAATTTTTCAACCATTACATCACTTATTTCATTAATCAAAATATTAAAATACTTTTTATTTGAAATTATTATTTTTTATTTTATTCATATATATTAATATTTTTAAATCTTTTATCAAAAATAATATTAATTTCCTCAAAATCATTATCAATCGTTATTGTTTTCTCCTTTTAAGTTTTTTTAAATCTCAAAGAATTTGAAAATAATAATTCATTCAAAACATAATTATATTGCTTAACAAAGTTGTAAATTAAATGTGCATTTGAGTATATTTTATTTGATTTATTCATTCTTCTTGATATTATTCTACAAAATATAATATAATATATATACTAAAAATATATTTTGTTATTTGATTTAAATAAGTTTTTATTAATTTAAATTTATAATGATAAAATTTACTTGAGTATAAATATGGGTGTTCAGTTTGGGTTAAGAATGGTTTTGCCTCTTATTTTACAAACCGGTTAACCGACCATTAATGATATCGGTTTTATCAGTTCTGTTTTACCGGTTTTATCAATTCTGGTTCTACCGGTTTGTGTTTAACCCAGAACCAATAATTCAATTTTTTAAATTAAATAATAAATTTATAAAATAATTTATTTTTAAAATTATTGTTTTTAGTTTCCTATTATATTATTCTCCATAATTTCTTCCATTATAATATATTATATTACTTATAATATAATATATCATTATTAGAATATATTATATTATTATAATATATTTATTGATATATTAAAAAATATGTTATAATATATAATTTTATTATAATAATATAATATATTTTATATTTATTTTGTTAGTTTTTTATATGTTAGTGATAAAATTCAAATTTATGATGTGATTAGTTTTTATCAAACAAGTATTGGACAAAACAAGTACTGGACATGTACAGAAAGTTAAAACATGAAACAAAGGTTGAAGATATCAAATTTTAATTTGTTTAATATTTTGATTTTGATAATATATAATTTCAAGTTAGTGTATCATAATAAAAATAATTTTACATATTATTAATGAAATTATTTTAGTTTGTTTTTAATTTATTTTTGTAAAATTTTATATAAATTATAGTGTGATTTAAAAATAATTCTATAAAAATTATAATTTAAAATATAAAAATAAAAAAGATTTATAGATTATTAAATATTATTTATAATATATCTATTATTTATAAAATAACTAATACAAATTATAAAATATAAAAATATATAATTAAATTATTATCGGTTAAACCGTTAGAAAAATAGGTAAAACAAAAACTTTATCGGTTAACCGAACCCGCTAGAACCAGTTAATCAATAAACCGTTGAAATGAAACCGGTTAACTATAATTACCGATTTTCCGATATTTTGCACAGCCCTAAATATAAATAATTATGATTTAAAAGAAAGATTTATTATTTATTCAAATAAATAAATTATATAAATATGTAAGTTGAAAAAATATTTATTTTATGAAAAATCAAAATCAATTAAATTTTTTTAATAAAAGTTAAATAAAAAATTATTTGATTTATTTAAATAAATTATAACCCAAATCTTGTTATAACTTTTGAGTCCCAATAATATTTGGGCCTAAGCCTAGGTTTCTATGGAACAACCCTAAACCCTAATAATAGAGATAATGTGCCACCAAAATTGCGATTCCGTTGCCATATTTAATTATATATTTTTTTTAAATTGCCCGCTGAACTCTATACAAACTCTATAAAACCGAACCTTTGAGGTCTTTTCAAAACTACACCAAAAAAATAAGGATGAGTATTAAATTATTAGACGGGTCAACTATACCGAGTTTTTTAGAAGATGAAGAAGCATTTGAAAGTTGGATTGCTAACCGGTTTGCAAGCCTCGACGTCAACAAAGACGGTAATCTTTCTTATGAGGAGATGATGCCAGAGATAGAAAGCTTGAGGGTGCTTATGAAGGATCTTGAGCTTGATGCCCGTGAAGAACATGATAAGACCAATGACTATTCCTTGATTTTGAAGAAGTTTGATCGCAACTCAAATGGAAAAGTGAACAAAGAGGATTTCAAAGCTGAGACAAAGAGGATAATGCTTTTGGTCGCAGTTAGACTTCTTATGAAAGCAGTTGAGAATGAATTTGCAAAATTGATTGTTTTTTCTAATTAAATTTAGTTGACATTATATATTAAATTTTTATTAAAATATTCCATATAATACTATGATCATATTAATGATTATTTCAATTTAAAAGTTGTTAATTTTGAAATTGAGTTTTTTTTTTTGTACTTTAGAAGTTAAATATATAAAATTTGTCAAAGTGATGCTTTGAATCATATCATAATACGAAATATATCTACTTGTTAGGCTTAATTGCATCAAGTTTCTATTTTCAGAAATATAGTATTATTAATTATTTAATTAATAAATATATATTATAAATAAATTAATAAATTTTCTCTAACTTATATAATATTTTTTATATATTATATATATTGCTTAAAAGAAAAAAAAAGATTGCTGATTCCAACTCAAAAGTTGAAAAGAATGGGTTGGCATGGTGTCAAGTTATTTTCTTTAATTAAAAATAAATAAATAATAGTATATATATCACATATAGGGGTGTAAATGAGCCGTTCATGAGCTGCTTGTGAGTGGTTCGGTTAAAGTTCGATTCGGATTCGGTCAAAACTAAATTCGAGCTTAGGTAAGACTCGCTTTGGTTGGTTCGTCGAGTTTTGTTTAACCTAATCATATACAAATATTTTTTTATATATATTTTAGTTTTTAATCAAAATTTGAAACATACACATAAGATTATCTATGAACTCATTGTTTATAGGCCTCCCCAAAATATACTTATAAAATTAAAAATATATGTTATATAATACTTATAAGGAAATAAATAAATTTTATATTAATTTAATTATAAAAATCTAATTTTTGAAAATCAAATCAAAAAATATATGTTATATAATACTTATAAGGAAATAAATAAATTTTATATTAATTTAATTAGATATATGTTATATAATACTTATAAGGAAATAAATAAATTTTATATTAATTTAATTATAAAAATCTAATTTTTGAAAATCAAATCAAAATATAATTTTACTGTAATAATCTCAATATATTATATTTTATAAGATTTAAAATTATTTTTATTTCATTATAAAATATTTATTAAAATATACCAAAATAATATTTATAAATTAAAAAATATATATTATATAATACTTATAAATTATATAGAAACAAAAAAATTAATATTAATTTAATTAAAAAAATATAATTTTTGAAAATTAAATCTATATATATATATATATATATATATATATATATATATATATATATATATATATATATATATATATATATATATATAGCAATCTCAATCTCAAAAGTATTATATTTTATAAGATATAAAATTATTTAAATTTCATTATAAAGTATTTTACTTTACAAAATAAACATAATAGAGTTTAATATGTTTTCAAGTTCATCTTAAATACAATACACAACTTGAAAGTATTTTTTAAAACTTGTTTAAACATGAATAACTCCCTTAGGTATTCTACATGTATTCTTACCCGAACTAATACGTCCATTCTTACGTGAACTATATCCTGGCTGAAGAAGAGTTATGGAGCGTAAAATAAACAAAAATACGCGAAGGATTGTACGGTCCAATGAATGGACTCTCGACTTTCATTATGTTTTGTTAATATAAGAAATTAATAAATTAATATATTTAAATTCGAGCCTATGATTATATGATCGAGCCGAGTTCAAGATTAATATTGATAGCTCGATCGAGCTCGAGCTCGAGCCGAGCAAATAAAAAACGAGTCAAGCCGAACTCGTGCCAAGTTTAGTTTGAGCTCAGCTTGGCTCGTTTACACCCTAATCACATTTTGTAGATTTCAACTTTCTCAAATATGATGTAAGGTTGAATACTAAATTTCAAATCCAGATATAATAGAATTTCTTAATAAACCTAACTAGTTAATAACTACATCATTTTCTAATCTAGATTCTAAATAAAAGAATTCACAAATTATAATTTATTCATAGACTTAAAATAGAGTAGTAAACATTCTAGGGACTTGTTCGGTTTGGGTTTTTTAAATAACCCTAACAAAATAAATAAAAAACATTTCACTCCTATTTCATAAATTATGTCACTTAAATCATTAATCAAAATACTAAAATACATTATATTTTTAAATTTTTACTTTTTTATTTTTTTATATATATAAATACTTTTTAAGTCTTTTTACCAAAAATAATAATTATATCCTCAAAATCATCAACAATTATTATTTATATTTCTCACTCTAGTTTTTTAAATAACTCAAATCCGAACACGGCCTAAAATACATATAATAATACCTGTCGTTCAAATTCAATAATTCTAAGTGTTGGGTTTTGGGCTCATATTTTGTTAGAGTTTATATATTGTAATTGGGTTTTAAGCCTTTATTGGGTTTAAGAGTAGTAGTTTTGTTTTTTTTATTTTGACATACTCTTATAAATAGACACATTGTAACCTATGGTTACTTGGACCATTATTCTATGGAAAATTAATAGAATGGACGACTCCCCGAGGATGTAAGCATTGTTGGTTTAACCTCGTTATACATTGTGTTCTTTATTATTCTTTACCCCTTTATTTTTATATCTTCTTTTATCGCGTATTTAGATTAGATCTTTTTTCAACAAGTGGTATTAGAGCATGTTTTGATCATATTTATTCAAATCTATTTGTGGAGATATGATAGAAACCCTAACTGTCATTAAAGAAGTTGTTAGAAATTTGTGCTTTTGTTGAAGATTGTTGGTTGTTTGAGAAAACGATATTGGTTGTATAAGAATTAACCGTTGTGAAGATTTGATTCGAAATCTACAGCTGTTAAGGATATGTCAATTGTCGTTAAAATATTTCTTAGTTTTGGATAACGATGTCTTGAGAAGAAAACAGAAGAAGACAATGAGTCTTTTGTTCTTCTCGAAGGCGCCAATGAGTGCAGGTGACGAAAAGTCGTCGTGTAGACAACGACACCAGAATGAAGAAGATGAGGTATATTCTTTTGAATTATTTTAATTTGGGACATATGTTCTATTAAAATATAAAAAAGAAAAAAATATATATCTATATCAAGAATTTTGAAGCGATTAACAATTAAGAATTTATCAACTAAGACTTTTTCTTTAAGTCTCGTTTGATTTCATAAATTAGGTTTAAGACCTATTTGATTCTAATTTTCACAAGTAAAGCCTTGTTTGATTTTAATCAAATTCTCAATATTTTGTATGATTTGATCTTGGATTTGTATTGAGGCTTATTTGACTTATATTTTCAAAAATGGAGATTTGTGATTTATCTGCTCAGAGATTTGATATTCTTCAATATGGAAATTGAAAATTGGAGTTGAAAAAGAAGGTGGAGTGCTTATTCGATGTTATAGATTATGGAAGAAAATTGATGCAACATGTAAAGGGTTTTCTAATAAAGCAGGTTGCTTTAATGTTTGTTTGCAAGAGTGTGGTTTTGATATGTGTGTATAAGGGCCGAATTTGGATTTGCATCAAACCTTGTGAGTAGGTTTGTTTGGCAATCTCCGATAAGTGCTGGTGCGAAGTTGTCAAGTGGGTGTTGATGCCTCAAGGGTTCTATGAAGAATGATAATTTCTAAGGTATGAGTTGAGGGTGCACTAATAATATACATGATTTGTTAGATTCTTTTTATGCATGAATTTGGCTAGAAGATTGTGGAGAACAAACGATACATCTTCATGCTTGTTGAAAATTAGTTGGATGTTTTATTATAACCGATTGTTATCTTGGCATACATTAGTGACATTATTTCACTATGTTGAGGGATTTGACTTGAAGAAATTTTTGGCTAAAATGAGTTTGGAGAGATTTTTCTTTAGAAAATGGTTATTGAAGAAGTCAAAAATTAAAGGAGAGGTAGAGAGAAAATCTAGTAGCAGAATTTTGCTTACAGTCGCGCAGGGTTCATCAAAATGAAAATCGGAGATTCAAACGAAGTCTGATTGCGATGAGATTTTGTCGAGAGGTTGGTAACTCATTCGTCTACATTTTTAATGGTTGGAACAAGGTTTGGACGTCTTAAAGTTTTTTTTCTGGGGCTTAAAGTGTTTGCCTAATTTTATTTTTATTTGACTTGTTTGGGACCAAAAAGTTTGTATCTTTTTGGTTATGATCTTTTATTTTATTGGAAGAGCTAATCAAGATGAAGACGGTGGTGAGATTATGTGTGTTTTACACTTGACAAAAACATGTTCGAATATGGAAAGTTGTTATCAAAATGGTGTTTACCGTTGACAATATTGTCGACATATTGACAGGGCAATCCTTTAGGCCAAATTGCAAGATTGCATTGAGTTGGCGGGTGATTAAATATTGAAACAATTCCGGTTAAGACACAATATGAATGAAATACTGGAAAGATTAAGACTAGTGAAAGACACTTATAAGTTAAGGTGGAGACATCTTGAGAGCTACTTTCAAACGAACCAAGAAGAAATCATTATATTATCTTCTAATGTGAGAAGATAAATAAAATCTTGAGTGAGATTCCTAGTAATGAAAAATGGGCTAGATGAGAGACTCGGTTAATTCGAAGGTGATGATTTTATTACTTTTTTTGTTCTATATTAATTTTCTATACATTGTGGATCATAGTTTAGATGAATGAGATGATTGATTTGTCATCTTATTTATGAGATGATTGAGACCTTCAATGAGATTCATAGTAATGAAAAAGGGGTCATATGAGAAGTTCGATCAATTCAAATGAAAGGATATTTGATTTCTTTTAAAGAAACTATAGATGATCATTTGAAGCATTGGTTAAGACAATTGAAGAGAGGTAGTGAATCTTGAAATAATATTCTTGAATTGTTAGGAAATAATATTCTTTAATTGTTAGGCGTTTTTAAAATCAAGAAACTAGTGGTTTGCAAGTTAATTTGTTCAAGAAAAAATATTAGGTTCAAGTTGTTTGAGTAAGCAACGTTCAAGGCAAGATGGGTGACAAATCTGTCAGATCTTGAGCTTAAGAAAAGAGATGTCGTGATAATCTAATTTATTTGTTATGAAGTAGACGATAAAAGTTCGTCTTGAATCTTCTCAATTTCGATCGATATCTTATTTTTAGGAAATAGACGATGGAAGTTCGTTTTGGGTGTCTTCAGTTTTTGATAGATATCTGATTTTGAAAAAGTAGACGATAAAAGTTCGTCTTGGGTTTAATTGGTATTTTGGTTTCAGTCGATTGTTGGACTTCAAAAATAAGACACTTGGTTTGTGACAAACAAAAGTAAGATTATTTTGACATAATAAAGAAATGTTAATTCTAGTTTCGCATATGTCAATGGGTATGAACAAAGATTTGGAAGAGTTGTTGAATGTCTTTCGTCATTGAAATAATGTGGTTACCCAAATTTATTTGGTTTTATAAACTCTATGAGTTAAAGGACTTTTAAGCGGAGTTGGAGGTATAATGATTTATCTCGTGAATGGCTTGAGCATTGAAGATTGATGTGTAGCTCATAACTTTTTGAGAGCGCGATATACGTCAAGGTGGAGATTGTTATTCTTTTAAGGGATCTTGAATGGAAGTGGAGGTACGAACAATTATCTCATGAATGACTCGAATAAAGGTGAAGATTGAAGTAACAAACCCAATTATTTCTTGGTGCCTTGACTTTTGTCAAGGTGGAGATTGATGGGTATGACTCGTGTATTTCCTAAGGGAAGTGAAATTCATCAAGGTGGAGATTGCTGAATTTGTAATTTATTCATCACATCTTAATAAGCGCGGTATTCGCCTAAGGTGGAGATTGTTGGGTTTTGGGCTCATATTTTATAAGGTTTATATATTGTAATTGAGTTTTAAGTCTTTATTAGGCTTAGAAGCAGTACTTTAGTCTTTTGGCTTTTGATGTACTCCTATAAAGAGAGACATTGTAACCTAGGGCTACTTGGACCATTATTCCATGAAAAATCAATAGACTGGACGACTCTTGGAGGATGTAGACATTGTTGGTCAAACCTCATTATATCTTGTGTTCTTTATTATTCTTTACGATTTATTTTTATATCTTCTTTTATCGCGTGTTTAGATTTATTCAACACTAAATAGATTAAAGCATCACAAGAATATAGACTTCTTAATTGTCGGAATAAACGGGTGAAGAATGCTTTCACCAAACTGATCCACTATCGATGTTGGAAGCTGACCGGAGTTGAGATCATCCTTCCAAACCTGGTTTAGCATCGCCGATATCTTAAGAGCTTCAACCATTCCTCCTTTACTTCTTGACAGTGCAAACATTTCGTTAATAATCAATGATTTTGGTAACAATGATGATGATGAAGGGTCAGGCCCAACCGAATTATTTGCGCCGATGTAATAGGTGTAGTAGTACTAGTATTAGTAATAGTAGTGCCTCCTTGTATTTCGGATGGCAAAATTGTAACTTTCGATGGACCATCAATTGACAATTTCTTTTTTGGCGGCTGATCCTCATTCAACTCAGTATATATTGGCTTTGCGTTTATCTTTAATAGCCTTGCGTTCTTCTGTAGACATATTTATACTATTGTGATGAAAACTATGACAAGAAATATTCAACTAAGCTAAATTTTGTTTTCCTTTTGTTTCTATATTTTGAAAAGAATCAATAGGTGTTTTCAAACGAGGCCATAATTACCTTTCTGAATATCTTTTGG
The DNA here is from genome assembly GCF_907164915.1 of Impatiens glandulifera. Taxonomy (NCBI): domain Eukaryota; kingdom Viridiplantae; phylum Streptophyta; class Magnoliopsida; order Ericales; family Balsaminaceae; genus Impatiens; species Impatiens glandulifera. The sequence goes on from NC_061868.1 coordinate 14,614,585, forward strand.
GTTTGAGATGTGACCTAATATTTGCCCAAAGCCTTGTTCGATGTTGAGTTATTCGAATAAGCGATAGGTTATTTAAAAATAACATTGCAAGGGTGATGCAATCTATGTATTAGGAGTTTAGTACAAGGTCACTCATCAGATTGATGAAGATTGATGAGGGGCACGTAAAAAAATGAAAAATAATTTAAAAAGTGGAGTGCATTTAGATATATTGGTTATATGAATGATGGGGATGAGAATGGGTTATTTGAGATTAAATTCAAATAACCCAGATCGAACAAGGCCTAGGATAACTATATCAAATATTTTCTCACATACTTAGTGTAACTCTAACTTGTAAAAAGTATTATTAGAAACAACAAGAATTAGTGGTACCTTTACTTAAAACAGTAATTCTTTAGAGGGAATAGTTTCAGCCTCTCAAAAATGCATTGACCTGTAGCTTTCGCTGAAATATGCACAATCTCAATATAGAGTTTTAGTTCCAGAAGCTTCAGATATGTGATTCGGCAACAAGAGAAAAGATATGAAGCTACCCAAATTATCATCAAATAATTTTCTAATATAAACACCACTGAAAAGCTCGGAGCAGTTCAGGATGCATGAAAATATTACCACGTTAGGTCCTAGAGCAGATAACCCTTGAATAACATCGTAATGTGTTGAGTCAAAGTGTGTTAAAGATCTAGATATATATGCATCAACAATGTTTTGGTCAAGCATGTTTGGAGATTGTTATTTACATGTCTGAATCTGTAACAATGTACTTGAAGATTAAAAATGTCAATAGCATGATATCAACCCATATACAACTTTCAACTGTGAGTTTAAGCATTGATTGTCAGAAAAGTTGAAAGTTGTAGGTCTTTATTGTCTTTTATACAATTATGGTTTATTTTATTATTAAAGGGCTTGGACCTGTATGTATAAGTAATTTAGGGTTTCTAGGCTAATTATTCCTATATAAGGGTGGTTTGTAAAGGTTGAATATACAACACTTAAGATTCTTAAGACTTTTTCTCTTTAGCAAATATCTATTTTTCAAAGTTTCATATCTTCATAGCTGTTCTTAGAAAGATCCAATAGTCAAAGTCAACATTTGGTATTAGAGCTAGATTGAAGAACATGTCGTCGACAAGATCAACCAGAGATGCGGCGGCAATGAAGATTGGAAGAAAAGGGAATGTGACGCTCTCCTATCCATTACTCACGAAGAGTAACTACTCGGTTTGGGCATTAAAGATGCGGGTAAACTTACAAGCACAAAGAGTGTGGGAAGTCTTGATGCTCGAAGATGTCGGCGAACGGATGGATAGAATGGCTCTCACCGCCATCTATCAAGCACTCCCTGAGGACGTCCTTCTCATGGTGGCTGAGAAGGATTCCGCCAAGATAGCGTGGGAGACGCTAAAGACAATGCATGTTGGAGTGGAGAGAGTCAAGGAGGCAAAAGTGCAAACCTTGAAGACACAATTTGAGGCGATTCGTATGAAGAATGGGGAATCGGTGGATAACTTCGCCAAGAAATTGACATTCATCGTGACTGGTATCCGCTCATTGAGAGAGAAGGTGGAGGAGATCTCCGTCGTCAAGAAGTTCCTTAGAGCCTTACCACAAACATACATGCAGATCGTTACAGCGAACGAGGAATTTAGTGACCTCAAGAATATGACCGTTGAAGAGATCGTCGGTCGTCTCATATTCCACGAGCAAAGACTTCGCAGCTATGGAGACCAAGAGGAGAAGCACCTATTGCTCCCGCATGATGAATGGATGTCACGAATGAAGAAAAACGGAGAAGTCAATTTTTCTTCTGGATCGTCAAGTCGCAGCGGCAACGGTGGAGATAACCGAGGTCGTGGAAAAGGTCAAGGTCAATAGCGAGGTTGTGTAGAAAGCTCAACTCGACAAGAAGATACCAAGCCCCGCAAAGACAAGAGCGCAATGAAGTGTTATGCTTGTCAAAAGTATGGGCACTACGCGTCTAAGTGCCCTAGCAATAGGTCTGACGGTGAGGCAAACCTCACTAGCTTCTATGACGAGGAGCCATCATTAATGTTTGTTAAGGTAGTGACAAAAGCTTTTCCCGAAGACGATGATGCAAACCTCACTAACTTCTATGAAAAGGAGTCAGTATTAATGTTTGCTGAGAGAGACGAGAAGATAAACCTTGAAGAGTTCATGCAAGAACCATACAAGGAGGAACCAGATGTGGTGTTGTTCAATAAAGAGAAAGTCATAGAGAAACTCCTCGCAAGTGGCGATGAGTGTAATCACACCGATGTGTGGTACCTTGACAATGAAGCAAACAACCATATGACGGGCCATCGAGAGAAGATCAATGAGCTCGACGAGAAAATTACCAGAAATGTGAAGTTATGATAATTTAGGTTTAGATCATTGATCAATTTAAGACTCTTCTATAAAGTTATGATAAATCTAGTATTTCATTCATGAATTCTGGTATGATAGGATTATTTTATAACTTATTATAATTTTTAAAACATATAATAAATAGAATTGAAATAGACATGGAAATGGTGTCTAGAAATTAGATTACTTTTATATCCAAACTCAACATGTGTAAATTTAAAATATTTTACAAATATTTATAACTCATATTTCCACTAGTAGTTGTTTAGCTTGTTTATTCAAGTGGAAAAGTAAAATTTAAAATTATTATAATTATAATTATAATTAATCCCATCAGATCAGATATGATTCGGTACAAAGACTCAAGTCACTTTGTTTGATTTCTACTAAAAACTTTTTAAATGGAAGTATGGGTGGTGAGTATTAGGCATGTTTTTCTTAATTATTTTTTTTTTGTTATAATTAATTAGTAAAATGATTTTTATATTTTAAATTAAGTTTTATAAAATAAGACAAAAATAGTTTTATAATTTGATCATTACAAAATATATTATTGAGACTTTTTGGGTACCTATTTTTTTTTTTTTTTTTTTTTTTTTTTTTTTTTTTTTTTTTTTTTGGTTGTTTTCACTGTTTTTTTTTTCTTTTTTAATTATAAGATAAATTATAAATTTATTAAAATGTTCTTACTTTTTTAATAATTTGAAATATTAAAGATATTTTCATCATTTAATTTAAATAATACACTTTATTTAAATAAAATAAGATTAAATTAACTACTTTACAAGAAAATGTTTCAATCACTCATTTTTGTCAAACCAATTAAAACAAATGGGGTAAAAAAATATTAAAAAATCTTAAATAACACTTTTGTATAAAAAACAAAAATCTTAAGCAGGTCAAACACTTTTGTATAAAATGTAATAATAAAATATAAAATAAATCAAAACTTTTATTTAACTATAATATGTTAAAATTTATTCTTTCAATTATTTAATGTATATTCTTTAGAGAATTTGTTATTTTTATTTATTCTAATAAACAAAAAAATAAAACAATATAAATTATCAATATGTGAATAATTTCATATAAATAATTATTATATATAATAATTTATAATTGAATTCAAATAATAAAATAAACAATAACGTTTTGTATATAATCAGGGACGTACGTAAGCTTGGGCTGAAGTGGGTTTAAGCCCACCCAGATTATATAAATAAAGTATTGAAAGTATTATTGTATGTATTAGAATTTGAGAGAGAGAAGCAATATTTATTTGAGATTTGAAGATAAGTTTGTTTGATTTTTGTTTTAGATGACTTTGAGTTTTGTGTAAAGAATTATTTGATTTATTTGTTTTAAAATTAGTTTTTAAAAATTTATTATTTATTTTAACTTTTAAATACATAAGATAAAAAGAAAAGATTATATTTTTTAAATATATAAACTATAAAGATAAAATAAAAGATATTAAATAAAGAATAAATAATGATAGGGGAGCGAAAAAATTTTAGCGAATGAGGCAGCGAATGATGTGGCATTGTACATGTCACCTAATAAATAAGGCGCGTATCAATTTTTCTCTCTCTTTCATTTTAAATTGTACATGTCACCTAACTATATTTAATAATTTCTCTCTCTTAATTCTTTTTTATTTAAATAAATTATTTAATATTTTCCCTTCTTTAATTTTATTATAAAATTATTATAAATATTTACTTAATTTAAAATTAAAAAAATAAATTTGTAATTTTAACTTAAAATACAAATTATTAATATTTATAATAAATAAAATTTAAATTACTAATTTTCAAAATATATATATATACAAAGAAACGTTATATAAAAATGTTATATAAAAATGAAAGTTATAATATTATTTAGAATTTGAATTTTAATATATCTCTTATAAGAAAATTAAATAAAAATAAAAAGAGACTTTTTATTTTTTTTTAAGAGAAATAATAATGATTTAAAGAAGAGAAATAATAATTTAATATGAATATTTTTTAAGAGAAATAATTCTTATGAATATATATTTAATGTTTGTTTTATATATATTTATATTTAAAATTTAATATATATTTTTTAAAAATATATGCATTTATATATTTTATTAATTTGATTTATTCGTTCTCCTTAATATTATTTATATTAAAAATACATAAATAAATTAATTAACTATTAATCGCAAAAAATTAATTAAATTAAAAAAATTAATCATATTCATATTTAACTTCTTATTCTTTTTTATATATATGTTTATTAATTTTTACAGTTATTATTTTTAATATATATATATTAATTAATTAATTTAAATATACAATTATAAATTAATAGATAAAAGGAGAAAAAAATATAAATGAATAAAAGAGAGAAATTATTAATGAAAAGAGTAGAGATAAATAAATATATTAAAGAAGACCTAGTCATCAATCCTAATCATTTTCACACGTCATTCGCTACACTTTCGTTACAATATTTTCACTCCCCTTATCATTACTCATAAAGAATATCTTACTCTTTCATGGATAAAAGAAATAATGAGATAAATAAGCTGAAATGTAAAAAATATTAAATTTTGGGTAAAAATTTAGATAAAACCAAACTGATATGTTTTCATTATTTTTATTAATATATATATAATTACAGTTTATTTTATTATAATTATTTGGATAATAGTTTTTTTTAAGTAATTTTTCATTTCTAAAAAGTGTTTATTTGTTTTATGTCCAAATAATATTTATAATAAATAATTAATTTTAAAAAAAATTAACATGAAGTATATTCTTAAATTTAAGACATGTACTAATATTTTAAAATAATAATAATAATAATATTTTTCTAAAAAATATTTATTCTATGAAAAATATTTTATTGGGTGAGAAAATGACATGAGAAAATCTGATTGGCTAAAAAAATAATAAAAAATGATTAGAGAAAAAAATTTGGAAAAGAGAATGGGTGAGGAAATGAATTGTCGCAATTTGACTGAAAAAATAATACAATTTATCTCTATTCCATCCTTTATGTTTCTCTCATTCTCTTTCCCAAATTATCTTCCTAACACTTCTCAAATAATAAATAATAATTGTGATTTAATTAATATAATAATTATTCCAATTTACCTTAATTTTAATTATTTGAATTTATTTATTCAAATTAATCATTTTATAATTTATAATTAAATAAATTTTATTAAGAGGAGTGATAGAGTGAGGGAATGACGTGGCATCACCTTCATTGTTCATTGGTTGAAAATGTAAAAGTGGGAGGAAAGAAAGAAAAGAGAGAAATTATTTAATTTCTTCATTGAATAAGATTATGACACGTCACCAAATTCCCTCACCAAATTCCCTCACCTAATCATTTCTCTTTTACTAATTATCAACATAATATAATCCAACATTATTCTTAATCATTCCTCAATAAAAAACAAAAAAAATAGTCTTCTATAGTCAACACATTAATATACCTATTAGAAACCAAATATAATTTAGTAAAAATAAAATTTGATTCAAAATATAATTATATTGTTTAAGAAATTGTTGTAAATTATATTGCTTCCTGATATTATTCTACAATATATAATATATATATATATTGAAAATATATATTATTATTTAATTTAAATAAATTTTTATTATTTTAAATTTAAGATAATAAAATTTGACTTAGTATAAATAATTATAATTATGATTTAGATGAAAGGTTTATTATTTATTCAAATAATTAAATTATATAAATATGTAAGTACAAAAATATTTATTTTATGAAAAATCTCAATTAAATTTGCTATTAAAAGTTATATAAAAAAATATTTAATTTATTTAAATAAATTAAAAACCGAACTCTTGTTATAACTTTTGAATCCCAATAATATTTAGGCATAAATCTAGGTTTTCCAAACCTAAACCCTAAAATAGATGAATGTGCCGGCAAAATCGCGATATACTGTTTCCATATTGAATTATATTTCTTTACAAATTTACCCGCTGAACTCTATAAAACCTACCTTTGAGGTCTTTTCAAAATTACACCCAACAAAAAAAAAAGAAGCCGCCCGAGAATAAGATCACCTCTTTCTCTTAGAATCTATTAATCATCTTTTCCTCCGACCACCTGGTAAGACAGAATCTATTCCGGTCAATCAATATTGCCTATCTAATTTTCTGATTTCATCAAATTCAACTTCAATTAATATATATTAAACTTTTCAATTCATCTTTTGTCCCTAATACTAATAGAAAATCTAAAAAGTTTCATAGTAAGGATGAGTATTCAATTATTAGACGGTTCAACTATAAAGAGTTTTCTTGAAGATGACGAAGCATTTGATAGTTGGATTTCTAACCGGTTTGCAAACCTCGACATCAACAAAGACGGTTATCTTTCTTACGAGGAGATGATGCCAGAGGTAAAAAGCTTGAGGGTGCATATGAAGGATCTTGAGCTCGATGCCCTTGATGTCCATGAGGAACATGATCATACCAATGTCGACTATTCCTTGATTTTGAAGCAGTTTGATCGCAACTCGAATGGAAAAGTGAACAAAGAGGATTTCAAAGCTGAGATAAAGAGGATAATGCTTTCGGTCGCAGCGAGTCTTGGATCGGTTCCAATGCTAATGGTTCTCCAACCAGAAGGTCTTCTTATGAAAGCAGTTGAGAATGAATTAGCCAAGTTGGTTGTTTTTTCTAGTTAAATTTAGTTGACATAAATATAAATTTAGTTGACATAAATATTCCATATGATCATATGAATATATTAATTATTATTTATTGAAATTGAGTTTTTTTTTTTTTAGAAGTTAAATAAAATTTGTCCAACGTCTTTGATCAAGCCGTTAAAACGAATTGACTCTTAAAATCTTATGATTTTATGATTTTACGGAAGGTTAAGAAATCTCTAAACTTTAAATAGGTAAACTTTTAGGATTTTAAATTTACGATAATAAAATTTTACGAGTTTATAAATAATTTCGAGATTTTACTATTTTACGTTTAAAAAACAAATTTATATTTTAAAATTAAAAAATAAAGTTATTATTTATTCAAATAAATAAATTAATATAATTAATTTTGTAAGTATATTTTAATAGTGTTATTTATTTATTATTAATTTTAATTAATTTAATATTTAAATATATAAAAAAAATAAATTGGTTAAATATAAAATATTTTATTATATATATATAAATAATAATAATATATAACTATTATTTTTTTAAATTAAACTCTCGATTTTAAGAGTCTTAGTCAAATTTCTCAAATATTTTATTACTAATTATTTAATTAATAAATATATATTATAAATAAACTAATATATTTTTGCTCAATTATATTAATATTTTAATATATTACTGCTTACATTTTGTAGATTTGAACTTTCTAAAAAAATGAAGTTTGGTTGAATACTAAATTTCAGATCCAGATATAATAGAATTTCTTAGTAAACCTAACTAATTAATAACTACATCTTCTAATCTAGATTCTAAATTAAGAGATTTCACAAATTACAATTTATTCATAGGCTTAAAATAGACTTGTAAACACTCTAGAATACAAATAATAATACCTGCAGTTCAAATTCAATAATTCTAAGCAGATTAAAACATCACAAGAATATAGACTTCTCAATTGTCGGAATAAACGGGTGAAGAATGCTTTCGCCAAACTGATCCACTATCGATGCTGGAAGCTGACCGGAGTTGAGATCATCCTTCCAAACCTGGTTTAGCATTGCCGATATCTTAAGAGCTTCAACCATTCCTCCTTTACTTCTTGCCAGTGCAACCGTTTCGTTAATGATCAATGATTTTGGTAACAATGACGATGATGACGAAGGGCCAGCTCCAACCGCATTGTTTGCCGATGTAGTAGGTGTAGTAGTACTAGTAGTTGTAGTAGTAGTGCCTCCTTGTATTTCGGATGGCAAAGTAGGAACTTTCGATGGACCATCTATTGCCATTTTCTTTTGTGGCGGCTGATCCTCGTTCAACTCGGTATTGGCCTTGCGTTTATCTTTAATAGCCTTGCGTTCTTCTGTAGACAAATTTATACTATTGTGATGAAAACTATGACAAGAAATATTCAACTAAGCTAAATTTAGTTTTTCTTTTGTTTCTATATGTTGAAAAGAATCAATAGGTGTTTTCAAACGAGGCCTATAGTTAACTTTCTGAATATCTTTTGGGTTTGAGATGTGGCCTAATTTTTGCCCAAAGCCTTGTTCGATGTTGAGTTATTCGAATAAGCAATAGGTTATATCAAAATAACATTGCAAGGGTGATGCAATCTATGCATTAGTGCAAGGTCACTCATCAGATGGCCACGTAAAAAAAATGAAAAATAATTTAAAAAGTGGAGTGCATGTTTATATTTTGGTTATGATTTGAACAATGGGGTTGAGAATGGATTATTTGAGATTAAATTCAAATAACCCTGATCGAACAAGGCCTACGATAACTATATCAAATATTTTCTCACATGCCTAGTGGAACTCTAACTTGTAAAAAATATTATTAGAAATAACAAGAATTAGTGGTACCTTTACTTGAAACAACAATTCTTTCAGATTTTCTCACGACAGTTTTTGAAGATGGGGGTATCAACAGAGGGAATAGTTTCAGCCTCTCAAAAATGCATTGACCTGCAGCTCGCTGAAATATGCACAATCTCAAAATACAATTTTGGTCATATAAAGAATACATACATACATACATATATATATATATATAATCATACTCACCTGAAGAGCTCCAAAAACGCGCCAAGCTTCATATCTTTTCACATCATTCTTTTGAGTCTCAATATAAAGTTCTGGTTCCAGAAGCTTCAGATATGTCTCAAGATTCGGCAATAAAAGAAGGCGTACCTACACAAATTATCAACAATTGGCTTTAATTTATCTTTTTCATTATTTCCATTTTTTTAAATGATAAGAAGGTTATGAGTCTTGTGCTCTATCAATGAACTAAGCAAACCTTCATTTGACTTTAATTTTCTAATATCATAAATAAATAAATACCACTGAAAAGCTCAGAGCAGTTTAGGATGCATGAGAATATTACCACATTAGGTCCTAGAGCAGCTAACCCTTGAATAGCACCATAATGTTGAGTCAAAGTGCGTTTGGGATCCAAAAATGCATGCACCAATGTTTTGGTCAAGCGAGTTTGGAGATTGTTATATACATGTCCGAATCTGTGACATATAGTTGAAGATTAAAACTGTCAATGGCATGATATCAACCTATAAACAAGTTTCAATCCTGTAAACTATAAATAACAGGCCGGAATTTTACTAATCAAATACATTTTAAAGAACGTAATATCCAATGCTGAAGTGTATCACAGTTGAGTAAATTATGCTTTATTAAGAAGGAATCTTGTCCCCATTTGGAAACACTTTATTTTTGTTATTGTATTAGAACCCAGATGAGAAACAGATAATATGTGTTCGACTAAGTTCAGTTTTCAAGTGTGATCTATCTTAATTTGGATTCAGTTGTCAAATGAAGCCAATGTGACAACAACAAAAAATGGCAAAAGGGGGACAATTAAAAAGTGTTTCCAAATAGAGCTTGGCATCATAGTTCCATGGAAGCCAAACCAACCAATAAGAAAACAAAAAGGGACAATGTTTATTGTTTATAAGTTGAAACTTAGCATAGTTATAATTTGAGAGGAAGTTAGGGCACTTAAAAGGGAATGAATAACCAAACCTCTTGCATATAGAAGCCACTAGGTTAGCTGAAAATTCTCTGAGTTCCCAGTGGTTATCTGTAAGCCGGTTCCCCAATTTCTTTGCCACAAGACAGGTAACAACTGACGGCATCAATTGGTGCAGCTGAAAACAAATATCATGTCATTAAAGTAAGAAGAAGACAAGGAATATATCTGGAAAATATCTAGTTAAGCTAAAGAAATACTGCAACACTATATGGTAACCGCACCTCCAGTTGAGTGGAATATATGCATATCACAACCAGATTACAATATTCAAACAGTATGTAAAACCCTTGTCATTTTTCTTTTTTTTTCCCTAATTTTGAATTGCCTACAATCTGTTTACAAACTTCATAAACTTGGTTATTACTATGTGGTACCATACTATTACAATAAGTAAATAAAATATTGGCAATAAACAATATAACATTTGGTATCATGATTTTTCATCTTGCTATGAGACATAAAAATCAACATTTTTTTATTTTTGAATCACAATCATCTTCCTATGAGACATAAAAATCTCCTTCTGTTCTTTTGTTTTTGTTTTTCTTCTCCCTCCCATCTGTAATTCACTAAACGCATCTTGCGTTTTACTTTCAATGAAAAGTTGACCTTTTTCAAAAAAAAAAAAACAATCATCTAGAAAATAATTTGGTCATGATTATTATATCATATAAAGCAAAAAATACAGTATAATTTGAATCATGATCTAAAAAATATCTCGACCACGTCCATACCAAAAAGAAAAAGAAATTAGTTACATTTTCAAGTTGGCAATTTCCCAATGACGTCGTGATTGTAACAAAATTGTGAGAAAATAGCAGCTTCCAAATAGGATCAATAAATGGGCAAAGTAGAGCTATTACAAACACATTCCAACAAAGTACTACTGTTTAACTAGCAAATCACTGTATATACACATGCTCAAACAAACTAAACAAACTAAACCAACCAGAAAGATACTTACATAAGGTTCTACATGTATGTGAGGATTATGGAGGAGACTCCCTACTAGACGCATTAGAGCAAACAACAGACGGAAGTCATTCAAACCACGAGAAACCTGATGTCAAAAATTGAAAATTAAACCACGTTAGATTGTTTCAGAGGACTCCACATAAGACATTTAGCATGAAAGAGAATAAATACCTCATCAGCGACAAAGCAGGTGAAATAAGGTACTAGAGGATGCAATCCAGGGTCTGTTCCCAAACTCAGTAAGGCTTCTTTGAAAAGGGTAGAATCAGGCCTACTTGTAGTAAGTTCGGTTATCTTATCAAAGTACAGCTGAATGGTAAATTAAGAGCCAATTTCAGCATTACAAGGATGGTGATTACAGGCAATATAGAAAAGTAAATACAATATATACCTGAAGCTCTCGGGACAAAACATGTTTAATGGGTAACCTAATGTCAACAGGAAGTCCATCATCTTTTTGCTCGGTCTTTTTGGCATCAGGAGGAGTTGATATAACTGAATATACAAGCAGCAGATAAAATGAGACGAACAATTTACTATAACTAGTATTCGACAATAGGAAAAATAGAAATCTCAGCAAATAAGAGAGTTGCAAGTAATTTTTATGTTTTTCAGGTTGAGGTAACTGACAAAAGGCTTTAAGAAGCATTCACACCTTCAACAGAAGCATTCTCAGGAATAGCTGGTTGTATGCCTTCAATAGCTAGCCAGTGACAGACAACAGTAGTCTCGAGAGGTGCTTTGGGTAGTGGAGCATCAATAACCTTTACATCAAGAAAATAATGCAAAAAATATGAAACATATAACCAGCAAAGAACGAAATGTAAAGACTATATACAAAAGTCTACCTCTTTAAAATCCAAATCTTTGTCATCTATGTAAAATAGTCCTTTATGTCCAACAGCCTTTTTGAATCGCAAAGGATCATTACAGGTGAATCCATATAACGGCTGCATCAGCACAAGCAAAATATTGTTCTTTTAGAATTAAAATTTTATATCTCCAAATTAAAAAAGAAATGAAAGTATAAGTTGCACCTCGACATTTCTCAAGTTGAGGGCACTATCAACATCATCAGTTGTTAATATGGTTCTCCTCGAATGGCGCATGCATTTGATTGCCTCCTGCAATTCAGCAAAAACACACCACCATATTGTGATTTAGTACAATGTAGTAAGCAATTTTCCAATCAAGAAGCTTATTGTGCAGATGCTAAAGGTCCATGCCCATATTCATTGTAAAAGCTAAGATATAACCTAGTGATTGGAGATCTTTATTTCTAATGGGATCCCAAAATTGAAGATTTACTAACTACAATATTGACCATGTTCACTAGCTTTGATTCATATTCTTCTATGATTTCTACTTCATTCCGCATCACTCTCTAAAATTTATCCTTATTATTTGTATACCATCAAATTCAACTTTGGTGCTTGAAAACCAAAACAACTAAGCATTTAGGTATTGAGTAGCCCAGATATTAACATGACTTTGCTCCTACTACTCAATTCATTTTTCATAGCTAAAGATGATACATTATATCATAATCAATCCAATGCAATGCAATAGAGCTATCTATAAAGAACAAACATACTAAAGATTTAAGTTACCTGCATGATCTCACGCATACGATATTCAACATCTGGAGCCAGAGCAAGCGCAACTTCTTGAGGTAAATTATTAATCCCAATACTTTGTGCTATAACCTCTATTGTCTCCTTGGGAACAATACTCATTTTATCCTCTCCTTGGAACAAAACTCCCAAAATCAATCTTCACAGACATGAAAAAGTAAATCCCAAAACCCAGATGTCAGGATGAAATAAACATATTTAGAATCAATCTGCTAACAAATACATAATACTTGAGAGCACGACATGAAATTAAGCCATGCGCTTGCAAGCTTCATGATCCATAACCATATAAGTAGAGAATTCGTAAAAATTACCTCGATCGAGAGAGCTCGAACTCCAAATTCTGACTATCGAAAGTTTCGAAGCAATTAATTGACAAAACCGTATACTTTCGTTGCAGAGATTATTACTCGAGTTGCTTTTTGGTGCCGGAAGCGGTAACCGGAGCTCCGTCGTTGCTTCCTCGCCAACAAAAAAAAATCCGTCAGAAATACGAGAAAGATCAGAGAAGTATTTATTGGGCTTGAGCACAATATTTATATAAGTCCATGTCCATGACCAATCCAATACATTATCTGGATTCAGCCCATAAAACTAGCTCAATTTGAGACTTATCCATTAATTGGATTATTTTTGTAAGGCAATTATTTTTAATTTTGTTCAAGTGATTATTTATGAATCCCTAACATCAAATAATAGGATTATAATTTTCTTCTTCACTCATTTAATAACGGAAAATATAAAGTTGGTAAAAATGACTCTTTTGGACGCAAATATCTCTTCGTGCCCTCTCGCGTTACGCGACATCACCCTTCGTATTACGCGACAGTACCGTGATATTATTTTTGCAACATTATTAAGCCACATCTTCGCGTCATGCAAAAGGGGTATTTTGGACTTTGTACCTACCAAAAAAGTCATTTTTATCAACATTATCAGACTTGAGTCATTTCTCAAAATGCGGTGTTATTTCGTCAAATTTTTCATTTAACTATTATTTCGACATTTTGCATTTTTCATATAAAATTTTATAATTATTTTAAAGATTTAAACTCTTAATCTTTTCATACCACCATTTAAAGGATGATTTATAATATATTTGATATAACTAATAACTAAAAATAAATCACTCAACTTATATTAATAAATAAATAAAAATTTCTCAATACTCAATCATTCATATACCTCTTTTTTTTTTTTAAAAATTAATATAAAAAAATAAATAATTAAACAAATTAATTCATTTTTATATATTATCAATTAATTTCTAAATATGTGATTATATATATATATATATATATATTTAAAATATAATTATATTGATTATAAAATAATTAATACAAATAAAATTATTTATATATATAATTATTTATTAAAAAAATATTAAAAAATATTCTTGGCATTCTTTATTAATATGAATTTATTAATTATATATATTATTAAAATAGAGAAAATAATTTTTAAAAATAAATTTATATATCTTATACCCAATTATTTATTCCGTTAACTTGCGGTTATATTTATATGAATCCACTCAATTCAGGTTGTCTAACAAAAATAATTCAAATCCCTCTTAGCGCGACTTACAACAATCTTTGCAAATTCAGAATATATATCAATAATATCTATGATAAAATAAAATGCATAATAATTTTTATTTTTCATAAACCTCAAAATAAGGTCATTTAAAATAAATTGAGAGAAAATAATAATTAAAATATCTTCAAACTAAGGGTAAGCATTTTCTTATCTTTAGAAATATTTTCTCTTATTAAAATCAATCTTTTTGATCGTTGGAGGATATTTATTTTTTCTTTTTAACAATAATTTTTGTACGGTTCTATTTATCTCATCATACTTAACATTTTTTTTTTAGCACCTCTTTTATTTGGTTATTTTGGAAATTGTAAGTTGGTTTAAATCAATTTATATTTTAAATATATTAATTAATATTATGATATACAATTTTTTTTATAAATATAACAACTTAAAATATTGAAATTTATAAGTTTTGTTTTAAATTAAACTTGATAATATTTATCTAGTTGATTAATTTATTTTTTGTTTTAATATGAATCAAAATATTTATTTAATTTTAAAAATAAAACTTAAATCTTTTATTATTATTTTAGAAAAAGATACTTATAACATTTTTATTAAAAATGTCTCAAAATAGAGAAACGATAATCGCTTTCATTAGGCAAAACAAACACTTGTCTCAATATATTTGTAATTTTCAAATTGAATAAGCAATTATATCAAAATGTTAAGATCACTGCATAAAGTGAATCGGACTATCTTGCGTTATATTGGTGATTTTTGTAACTTCAACATAATTAATATTAACACATTGACATGTTTCACAGTTATATTTGATGATAAAGACTTTTCTCCACATCGTGCACATGATTTGAATATCTCGCTAATTTTGTTCATTTGTCTAATTCATGAGAAAACTATTGCATTTCTTTCTCACCTGATTTGTATACTAAAACTCCAAATGTACTATTGAGTATGTTAGTAACAAACATGTTAATGTTAGGTTTTCTATCTATCCATTATTGAATCATGTGTCATTTTGTTAGGAAGTTAACAAAGCTCATAGTTGTTACTTGTTACAAACTTTCTTATCAATTGTGAATGAGCATCTTCCAAAGAGATGGAGAATTGTCTCAATTTCTATTATGCATAGGACACAATGTGCTTGCTGATTTTTTCTTTTGTCATTAAGTCTCTACGATACGCAAGACAAATAATAAAATGGTGTTTTGGTGCGACTTTGGAAGAGCGCGCGATATTGTGTCAATTACAAATAAAAATTTAATCCTTAAAAATGATTTTTTTTACCTTTCATATAAAAACAAACAAAAGAAAGTGAAAACATAAGGAGTGGGTGGATGCAGTGGTGTGAGCAAAGGTGCATCATGACGTCCAATTATGTCCACGTGAAAATCTGTGACTATAATAGCAGACCATTCTGAAACTGGTCCTCTCTCACTTTTCTAGACTTCTTAGCTATATATTAAAATGGTCCATAAAGAAAAGAGTTTTAATGCGCAACGACAAATTAAGAGAACAAAGAGATCACCCATCGAGTCCACATTCTTATCGAATTTCATCTCATACAACATCATGATAAAATGACGTTTCGAATGAATCTCATTAGTCATCTATAATTGTCGAAAGTTTTTCGATTACGTTCCAGCCAATAATCTAACAAACAAAAAAAAAGGAGATGAGAGTCATTGTTTTAGACCGGACAATTTGGTTTTCTCCGCCAAACCTCCCAACTACTGTTAATGGACTTTGACATAATCCATTGAACCCCGATTAAGGTCCAAAGAAGGCTCCAAATTTCAACCGCAGACTAATAATGTGAAGTCGACTTGTCCTCTTTATAACACATGTAATAATTATAAAACTATTACGCTTAAATATGTGATCATTTAAAATACATTTTCACTTCAAACCTTTAAGCATAAGCATATTAAGTTCTTTTAATTAATTTATTTTTTTAATTTAAAAAACTTTAGTTTATTTTGTTATTTTAGATACAACTGTTTGACATCAATTAAGTTTTTATTATTAGAAGCTTAATATATATATATTTTTAATCAAGCTAGGCCTAAGTATCCGTCTAATTAATTTATTGAGAAGCATGGCCTTACATTATACGGATTTATGTGTTTGGTTACTTTTAGATTAAATTTGTATTTTTTTTAGAGAAATAAATATATATAAAACAGTTCTAGATCAGTGTGTGTAGCACGTGGCAAATTGATAATAACATAATTTAGGAACAGAAACAGCGTTTAAAGACACTTAAAGCTGAAAATTTCTGTGACTTTTATTTAATTTAATTGCATGCACATGATATAGGTTATTTAGAAATAACATATTTTGTTTATCAGAAATTATTTAAATAACATAATTCAACTATTTATAAGATGTTATTCAATAAAAAGATGATGCCAAACAATAAAAGTTTAAAATCTAAAAGAGCTTCACATAACAAAAAAAAAGTAAGGTAAAGATATATTGACATTCCGAAATACAATCGAACTCGACAAGTAATTTGAGGGTTCATAATTCGATTCAATTCAGATTTACAATTTAACTGAATATATAACTAAATAGTTTGGTTATACGAAAATTAATATTCTACAATCAAACAGATCAATTAATTAGTTAAATGTTCAATTAATTGACTATTCATTAGTTAATTGTTAATTTTTTTTGTTTATAAAATACATATAAAATAAATATATAAAATTAGTAACAATGATACTATCCAATGAAGATAAATTAAGGTGGTTTGTTTGTTTTTGGATTTTTGAGTTTTTTTTTTAACTTTAATTATCAATTAAAATATCAAATACTATTACTTTACTTTAATTAACTTTAAATTTTAAATAAAATAAAAAGATTGTATCAATTTATCTTAAACAAATTTCAAATATCAAAATGATTTTTGTTTTAATCAATCTTAAAAAACCCAAAATCAAACGGCCCTAGGTAATGGATGGAACCTTCTTGAAGCAATTTTAAATTAATAAAAGCAAAAGATATTTCTCTTTACAATCAATTTTAAAAACAAAAATCATATAAAATAAAATTGGGATCTTCCAAACAAACTGAAACAATGTATACTTTTAATTTGATAATTTAAATAATAAAATTTGAAGAAAAAATTAACAATTTATTATTTAAAAAATAAATAATTTATTTGGAATTCAAATAATTAATTGTCAATATTGAATATTATACTTAGTAAGATAGTGAGTGACCCAACCAAATTGCAAATTAATATGTTTCTACTTGAACTTATTTTTTTAGAAAATGATTGAACATTTTATATTAAAGAAAAATAAAAAGTTACAAACACAATAAATAAAAATTATTATTACCACATTTTCTAAATAAAAGTACAAAATAAAATACTAAATCAAAATCTATTTAATGTAAATAGAATTTGCATACTTATAGTTAGGGATGGCGATAAGAGGCAGTTCGGTTTGGAACCGCATTATCATCTTCGTCCCGAATCTACCAGCACTGCTTGATTCCCGTAGGGGATTTTAAATATAAATCATTCTCGCCCTGATTAGCGAAGGGGTTTTCCGCCGAAATCAAAAAATAATTTAAGTTTAAAATATAAATAATAAAATAATTCATATAATTATAAATTAAGAAAATTTCAATGTTTTATAATTATAATGATTGTATTAATTAAATGAAAGAAGATAAATATTTTTTTTAGTGAAAAAAATAATAATGATAGTATTAAATAAGTATATATATTAATTATTTTAAACAATTATCATTAAAACAAATGGTATATTTTCGGTTTGATTCGGGATCGGTATGTTTCGAATCCCGATCAACATATTTCGAATTTTCTTCGATTTGTTTCGATCCCCGATCAAAGCGGAAAAAAACCGCACTGATTAGTTTGGTTCGAATCTGTTATCGCGGGATGATTTTAACTTTTAAATTGATATCATTACTTTCCCTTCAAAATATAAAATAACAATATTTATAATAATTATAAATTATCACCATCATAATTGATAGGAATTAAAAAAATATTAGTAGAGTTAATAATTTTGTTTTAAAGTAAGAAAGTAATTCTTGTTTTAAATTTCGTAATATTAATTAATGTTTGTATATATATATATTTTATAAACGTTTTTAGTGATAATTGAAGATGAAAATTTTAGATATATTAAGAAATACTTTTTTCTAATTTTTTTTAATAATTAAAAAACATTTTGTAAATTTTTTATATATGCTAAATAATAAACCAAGTTTTATTTTAATTTTCCTTTTGAGTTGACTTTGTGTGTGTGGCAACACCACTGTAAAGCACTGTTGGAGGTGTTTATTTGAAATTGATATATATTATATAATTATAAGTTATAACATCATTTATTCATACATAATATTTAACATGTTATTAACTAATTAATTACATTTTCCTTGTGTATAATCATTTTCCATTCTTTTTATATGATCATGTTTATGTTATAAGAAGTTTGTTACATCTATCTCACCATTCACAATAACTTCAATAATTTAACATCCAGAATAACAAAAAAAAAATGGATCAACACTTGAACCAAACAGGGCTTTAACAACATTGTAATGGAGATGGACCACCACAACTAGACTCTCTCTATAGGGAATAAATGTAAAATAAGTAAAATAAATTTTAGTTTTTGGTTTGGTTAATAATACCAAGTGAATCAAACTAGACCATATATTTGGTAATATTTTTGTTTGTGAATCTGGATTAAGGTGATATTAAATATAAATTTAGATATATCTAGTTTTAAATTGTGATTTCATATTATTTATATGGGGATTAAATAAATTGAGAAGAAAAATGTTTACAAATGAAGACAAAATATTTCATATCTTTACCCTCATGATTGTCATCTACTAACCAAACAAGCCAACTATCCATGAGTTGGTTGAGCAGGCAGGCACACTCAAATGTCCCCTTCATTAGTCCTTTCGAGTTTTGTGAAATTGGTAAAAAGAAAAAGAAAAAAAAGTTAATAATAATAAAAAAAATATCACACAAACTAATTTAAAAAATATTGGGTAACTTAGAAACTAAAAAAAAAAAAAAAAAAATTTAAAAAAAGAGTTTATTTTAGAGGAGTGATATAGAGAGAATTTGGGGAAGGAATGTGGAGGTAATGATGTGTCACTATATCACTAATTAGAAAAAATAAAATGTTAGAAAAAAATAAGAGAGAGAAATTTTTTTATTTTTTCGGCCAATCAGATTGCGTCACGTAATTCATTTCCCAAATCATTTCTTTCTTATCAAAACTAAAAATGTAGAAAAATGTAAGCTAACCAATTTATAACATATTTCTTTTCATAAATCAACTAATTCATACAAAAATAAATATATATTTATTTTTTTTATAAAATTTAAATATAAAAAATACTATACTAAATCACCGAATTAAAACTAAAATAACCTACTTTTTCATCAAAATAATAATACTTTTTAAAAATAATCATCATCAAACAAGCTTTTAGTACTGGTCAAGTTTGAGTTATTTGAATTCTACATCTTTATAAATATTAAAATATGTACCTCCTCAATCATACTAATCAAATTATTAACAAAATATTAAATACCACATCTCTTGTTTAAAAAAATTAATATATATAATTTTATCAGGTAACTCAAATTTTCAATTCCAATGCAATAAAGTTATTTAAATAATCTTAATAGACATAATTTTTAATGTTATGAAAACCAAACAGTTTTTACAGCAGATCAAGAAAAGAAAGTGAAAGAGAATAGATAGAACCTCCAATGACAAGCAAACTTTTTTTTCCCTTTTTTTTATGAGGACAGTCTAAGCAAGACATGTGCAGAAAAAGTAAATCCCATAAAAGCAATACATTCATCTATCACTTTTAACTAATCTCTTCACTTTATAGATATTTTTTATAAACTAATTGGCCCCATTTCCAGCTCTAAAATTCCTCTTCAAATCATGTTAATTTCTAACTTAATTAATTATAACCAAAACATGCAGAGCAACCCACAAGCTTCATTTTCATATAGGATAAAAGAATTGGATATTCTAATTTTTTTTTAGATAATGGGTTCGAACTCGTCATGCGATACATTCGGTTCATCTAATTAAATTGATTGACTGTGTTATGGGTTATATACTTAAAAAAAATCAAAAAAAAAATCTGTTAAATAAAAAATAAGATTAAAATTGAATATATAAAGCTTTTTTTCTTCAATAATTTTCACTCCCCTCTTTCTCTCTCTTATTCTTGATTCCATGTGGGCAATAAAAGACAGACAAGCAACAATAAAAATGGTGTCTTGGGTGCGTCTTAAGTAAGCCCATTACAAATCTGAGATCGAAATCATAGAATCAAATATGGGTCTTATTAAGGGTGAACTTGTGAGAAATGTCTTCTTCTCCAAGAACAAATCCATTAATAGAATTAATCATGATCAAGCTCAAGAAAGAAAAAAATGGAGTAAGATGAGATCTTATCTCTGTGGAGACGAATTCAATTCTGTCCTCGCTGAACATGATTCAGACTCATTTAGAAGCTTCTCCGCCGTCATTTCTTCCCAACCACCTCATCAGAATTCCAGTGAAGATCATGGAGAAGAAGAAGAAGAATCAGCCATGATCATGAAATCTACAACTGAAAACTCTGAATTCAGTATCACCCAACAACCCATTTCAGTTGTTGAAAAACAGAGATCAACCGCCGATCTATTCCGTGAAGAAGACGCTGCAATTACAATCCAATCAGCTTTCAGAAACTTTCAGGCGAGGCATAGAAGCAAAGAGATGATTGAAACAGAGGAATCCATAGGAACATCACTAGAAGTTCAAACTGGAAACTCAATTGTTCAAGAAAAACTAACCAAGAAATTACAGCAGAAAGCTAGAACTGGTTCATCTTCATTAAAGCTAAAAGAGGATTGGGATGATAGCACAGTTAGCAGCAACATATCAAAAATGAGGATTCAAAACAGAGTTGAAGCAATGACAAGACGTGAGAGAGCTTTAGCATATGCATTCTCACAGCAGCTAAGAATATGTTCAAAGAAGAAAGAAGCAGAAACCTCAACAGACATGGCATGGAGCTGGTTGGAGCGGTGGATGGCTACAAGACTTCCAGAAAATAATAATAATAATTCAACTGTTGAAAGCCATAACGGTAACAAAGATCAATCATTTATCATGAAGAAGAGACTCCTTGATATAGGAGTTGAAGAAAAGGAAAGCTGTGGATCTAATGAGGTTTCATCTACTCTTCAAATTGAAAGTATTATTACCAAGAACAGAGTAAAACAGACAAGAACAGTGTCAAGGAAGAAGGTAAAGACAAAACCCATTTTGAATATATGAGTGTTGAATTTGAATGGTTTTATGATTCATTGTTGACAGGTAAACAAGAAAGAGGATTGATGAAGAAAGAAGGAATGATTGAATGGAGAAGATGATCAAGTGTTGTGTTAGTATAATTACTTCTTCTAGGTGTGTGTGTGTATATGATCATATGACTAAAAAAGTCAAATAAAAGATTAGTAGTTTGAATAAGTGTTGTTTGATTATGATTGGGAAAGATGGTTCTCACTATTTAGGCATGTCTTATGTTTGTATATTGTACTTATTTTCAAACATGTTTGTTCATGTTTGAGGACTACTAATATTATTTATGAAAAAACTAGGCTATATGTTTATCTTATACTTTTTTTTGCAATTGTTACACTACATGGTCTATATATTTGTGAAAATATAGGGCAATAGTGTTTCTAACATATCGAGGCTCGAACTTAAGGTAAGGCTAATTAGGCGGCCGACAAAAGCTCAACCTTAAATAGGGTAAGGCCAGTTAAGCGGCCGTCGAGGACCCAACCTTAGAACAAAGCTAAATAAGAGGCCGCATAAGACTGACACTTAAAGACCAACTAGTGGTCTTCGGTCCTTCACAAGCCACTCAATCAAAAAAAAAATGATAACATCAACCATGTTTGATTTTTAGGTCACTTTTTAACCAATTAAATTATTGTACTTTTGCTATAAATATATACAAATTTATTATATTTATTTAATAAAACTTAAAATATAATTATTGAGTTAAAAATGAAGATTTTTTTCTACTTAGACACTCCAATCTTAGGACAACTAATGTAGTATGATATAATAATTCATATTATAACTTAATGAAACTATTTAATTTTAATTTATAAAATAGACTCATAAATTCAAGTTTGTAAAGTCATGAGTTTCTGAATGTTCAGATTTAACAACAATAATGATATTAAATATAATCATAATTACTCTTTGGTTATAAGTTATAACCATATAACATATTCATTTGCAGTTACAAACCAATATGTATTTTACACTGTAGGTCTATATGAAAAGTATTAAAATTAAATTTTTGTTTGGCCAGTGCCAAATGATTATTTTTATTATCATTTTCATTTTCATTTTTTTTTTATTAAAAGCCAAAATATTGATTTATAATCATCTTACTGTTATTGAATAATGGGCTCTTTTTATTGAAAACAATTTTTTTTTTCCAGAAATGAATAATGGACCTCTTTTTTCTTTCTTTTTTTTTTTACTAAAAAATTGGGCTTATTTGATATTCACATATTTTATTTTGCTAAAATAAACAAAATTATTTGACATTTTTTTCTTGTATAATTATGATTCAAATTTTTGCTTTCAATCTAATTCAATTATATTTTATATTAAATGACAAATATATTTTTCATTTTCTATTTTAATGGTTTTTAAATATATTTACGTTTATAACAAATATTGTGATTAAATATAATTTTCAATAAGGCTCAGCATAATTTAAATAACCTCATTCTCATCTTTCAAAGTATTTAAATCACCAATTGAAATATCAAAGTATTCTAAATCATGTTCTACTTGATTATTTTATAATATTTCAATATAAAATTAACCCTGATAATTGATTTTTTTATCAAAAATAAAAATAAATCATAGCCCGATATGCTAAGAAAAAACCCATATCAAACAAGGTCTTAATTAGCACTTCTGCATAAATATGACATGTTGTCTATTTTTGTAGATCTATCAAAGACAAGTAATAAATATGGAAAAGGACCAAGTGATAAGTAGGCAATCCATAATCTTTATGAAGTCAAGCTAAGAATTTAAGGCTATGACTATGCCTTTATATAATTGGATCTATATCCCATGTTTGAATATATTTGAAAAAGGACATATAAATTAATTTTATGCAACTATTAAAAGAGTGTCTTCCTTTATAAAGGGAAACTATAGGGTATCCTTGCGAAAACATATTGCCGTCTCTTTTTAACTTCAGGTGCCTTCAAAGCTTCACCATTTTCGATGGCCTTGGATCACGTTTGATAATATCGGTTTTGTTTTGATCTATGATCACGAATAATTGTTCTAGCCTGTAAAAGAAAATCATGATATCTTCAAGCTCTTCTCTTGTTGTTGTTCTCTATGATTCATATGATTGATTGAGTTGGGCTTTGTGGGATTTGGCTCGATGAATATTATATGAGGATATTTATTTGCTTATGTTAGAAAATAATGATCAATGACAATCACCTTAATAACTAGTGTATGATTGAATATTTTATTTTAATTAATAAAGATATCTTTCTTGTTTCATAATACCTTCTTTATAACCATTAGGGTGAATAATTATTAATATTCTTTTTTTAAGATGTTGATATTTTGAATGATATTGTTTATATTAGTAATTTTTATTAAATTCGATTTCCAATACTATAATCATTTTAAATATAAGCACATGAATATAGTTATTGACTGTTATACTAATTTTCTTAATTAAAAAATAAATCTTAATAAGGAATCATCCTATATAACCGTAATAATAACTTTTCTTGACAAGTAAGATATGAGTATATACAAAAATCATCCATCCCCACTACAACAAAACATACTTTCAGCGACCCTTATATGCCAACCCATATTAAGCGTGGGTAAAAATTAAAAGAAAAAAACTTTTGCCAACCTTTATATCTATACCACCACCTTTATTATTTTTATATACCAACTTTGTAACTTTGTTAAAACCTTATAATTTAAATATTCTAAATTTTAATAATTTTTATGTTTTATTTTTAAACTTTGTAAATATTTTATTTTAAGTTTTTTATTTTTTTTAAATTAAATTTGACTTAAAATTTTGTTAACATTCAAATTTAATTAATATTTTTTATATGAAATAATTTTTAAACTTTTTATAGTATTATTAATATATGTCTTTTATTTAATTATTATTTAAATTTAATTAAATTAAAAGTAAAATATATGAGAGAGTTCAGTAGTATCTGAAGTGTTAATATGACATTTATCCCACATTGGAGAAAAAGAAGAAGTTTTTAGTATATAAAATATGAGAGAGTTCATTAGTTTCTGAAGTATTTTTAAAGTTATAATGTGTTGGAATATGGGTTTAGGGGTTATGTTCATCAGGTACTTAAGAGATGAAGGGCAAATGTGATAATAGTAGAGATAAAAAAATAACAACTAAAATGAAAATAGAAAAAAAAAACAAATTTAAAAAAAAATAGTTTAAAAATAAAATAGACTTTTAGCGACGTTTTTTAATTTTGCCAATGCTTAAATAAGCGTCGTTAAAACTTTCGCCTTTCGGCAACGCTTGTACCGACGCTTAAATAAGCGTGGTAAAAACGTGCGCCCACCCTGCTTCTGGCGACGCAAGAATAAGTGTGGGTAATGTTTTTGGCGACGCTTTTAAAGGTTGGCAGAAGTCTTTTTAAGCGTCGCCGAAAGTCATTTTTGTTGTAGTGCCCCAGAGAGAGAAACATCGGGAGATTTCACGGCACGATCGACACGATCAGCAAGAACGGAAAAACAACACGATCGGCACGATATCAAGGTCAAGATTTCGCTTGTTGTGGTCGCGATTACTATTCGTTGAAAGTCGCTTGTCAATTCAAGAACGTGCGCACAATCGGCACGATCGGCACGATCAGCAGGAACGACACAGTATCAACTCTAATAACTAGGTCGTTTATTCATCTGTAAAGTTTGGTTGGAAGGTTAGAGTTTATAGTTTACCCTATTCTGTAATAGTTAGGGTTTTTAGTATACCCTATTATGTTATTGCTCTGTTTTGTTGTTGTGTTCTACTATTCATCAAAATGAGAAGAAAGAAAAGCAATAAGAATAAGGAAGTCAGAGAATTTGTGATGGAAGGTTTAAGGGAGGTAGCTGAAAAAGAAATCGATAGTATTGCTGAAAAAATTATTCATGAAAAACAGGAATGCAACAAAGGTAAAGAACCAATTACTGATATAAATTCGGAAGAAAATGCAGCGGGAAAACAGGGGGAAAATGAAGGAATATGTAAGGTTGGGTATAATGAAAGAGCAAACCTCTTTGGACTTAAAAATTAAATCACAAAGCTACTGATGCATGCAAAGAAAGGAGAGATTGTGCTCAACAAAGAGAAAATAGAGCAAACAATCGTCAGATAGTAAACTGGTCAGTGGAAATAATGAGGGGCTAATGAAGTCCCAAAATCAAAGACCCGTAGTATCAGGAGAAATTCCAACTAGAAGGTAAATGAAGTCTGGAAAAAGAATGCAGAAAAGAAAAAAGCAGAAGATCATTCATACAAAGGTCAAATCTACTTGGATGAGTTTAAAACAAAAGTTGAGATTCTCAAATCTCCTTTTGAATTTAAATTGCCCACTGAAATGGAGGAGAAATGCGTCAAAGAATGGGAAAATATAGTTGTTGGTAACTACATAGGAAAGAACCGTGTATCTTTTCCAAACACTAAGGAATCACTAATGAAACAATGGGAGCAGAAGGGACTGGAGAAGGTTTCTGCAAACATCCATGATCTCTATTTTCTACAATTCAAAAAGGAACGAACTTGGATGATATTCTGAAAATTGGGCATACTTATATTGGATCCAACTGTATTAAGCTGGATAGATGATATGAAGAATTGAGCCTTCTAAGAAAGCCAAAGAAAACAACCCAAATATGGTTCAAACTTAGGAACATCCCAGCACACATGTATAATGTAGAAGCTCTAAATCACTTTGCTAGTCTATTGGGGAAATCATTATATATGGACCCAATTACAAAAGAAGGAGAGCACCTTACTTTTGCTAGAATAAGCATTGAAGTGCATCCTCAAAGTACACTGCCAAAAAACATGACAATTGTTGATAGGAATGGAAAACCCACAGTCATGAAAATCTCATATGAATGGAGGCCAAACATGTGTTCTTTCTGCAATACTTTCCAACATGTTAGTACTAAATTTGCAAAAGCAATTGAGGAAGAACAAAAAATCATGAAAGTCAGGGAAGCAAAAAAGCAGGACAATGAAACGGAAGAATCAAGAATGGGAGAGCATATTGTGGAAGTTAAGGATAGTGATAAAAAAGACAAAAATTAGGAAAATGCAGAGGGAGAAAGCAAGAAGGATTCCAAGAAAAAGGAAAGTAGTGAAAGAAAGAAAGTAAAGGGAATCAAGGTGAAGGGAATCAAGTTGTTGTTGAGGAAACTCAAGAACAAAACACCTAGAATTTCAAAACTGAAATAGAGAATTCTAAAGTCGATAAAGAAGATTCCAAAACTGATGTGGAGTCTGAAGCCGAAGCTGATGATAATGAAGACAAGAATACAGAAATTCGAGTTGAAGACAACAAAGGTAAAAGCCCTGAAATTCTCAGAAATAATTCTTTCTATCAAATCAGAACGTGCTCGTACAAAGAGAGAATTAAAAATGAGAATCAACAATAGTCATCATCCTCTTCAATACAATCTCCTTTTATCGTTAGAGGAAGAGGAAGAGGAAGAGGAAGAGGAAGAGGAAGAATGCATCTCAATGAAAATAGATGGCATGCGAAAATCCCAGACTGCGATGGTTAAATTTGAATGTAGTCTTTTCTGTTTGTAATCTTTGTTTTTTAGAATGTATGAATGCTACTAATCAGTTTTTTTTAGGGTATTTTGATTGTCATCTTTAATCATAACTAAGGTTTGTCTAGCTTTAATTTCTGACCCTCCACTTTTGGGATTTTAATGAAATGATTTTAACCGTTTCCCCCCCCCCCCAAAAAATATATGAATATATAAAGATATTTATATTCAAATAGATAAAATTAGTTATTATTAATAGTGTATAAAGGTAATATTCAAAAAGATTAATGATAGATGTTATCCCTTGCATACAGTTTAAAATTGACAGGGGACGTTAATTTTTCAATAAAACAATACTTATAATTATATTATTTAATTATAATGAGGAGTGTAAAATAATTTTAGAAAATAAACAATATTCGAAGTAGTATATGTTGAGGCTAAGTTGTCATATTAATTTGTGCAATATTCAGAGTAGATAATGTATGGTATGGTCATAATTATGATTATGTATCTCATTTAATATGTGGATCAATAACATATAAAATGAGAGCTCTATGTCACTCACACCAAATGTTTCTTATAGAAAATACTTGTTCTAATTCCTAAAATTATGGATCAAGAAGAAGTGAGTCATTTTAGGTCATTCACCATATAGAATTCATAAAAGTTTTTGTGACAAATCGAGTAAATTACATATAATTTTTGTATTACAAAATATTTAACTCTTATAAAGAGACTAGGTAAGAAATTTGAATGTGCAACTAATATGGATAGATCAAAGATGAGGTGAAATAACATAATTGTTGAATAAATATTAATATTAGTTATTTTAAAATTATTATTTTAATTTAATTCTTCTTTAAATTATGGAATTAATTTATAATGTTTAAATTAAAGATTTACGTATAATTAATTATCCCTTAAATTACAGTAACAACTTAAGTCAAATATTTAATTACCGTTACAAATCTCTTAATTGGTAGGATTGATTTGCATTAATTGTGATAAATTAAAAAATGTTTTTGTCATTATATTTATATATATATATATATATATTAGATGTAGAAAAGATTACACTTATATTTTTTCAAAAGAATGATCCATATTCTCGAGAGCATCCAAAACTATTATCCATTGAACCTCGTTAAGTAGATTGCGATATTAACGAGAAGAGTTGTTAAATTTTGAGAGGGAGCATCATTAACATCCTACCGCAACTAGTAACCTACTCAAGGAGGCGAAATCTCTCTTAGGAAAGTGCTCAACACGCCTCAACTACAAATCTCGATAAGTTTTTTCATATAAGTTTATTTAGTTACAATTGTTTGTGTAACTTAATTTTTTTTATTGTATTCATACATATTTAATTTCTAATAATCTTAGAGAGAATTCCTTTATTTAAAAAAAATTAAAAAATTAAAATGAATACGACTTTCCTTTCTGCTACTAAATATTTTCCTGACATCACTCGTATTGAACCTTTTAATGGTCAAAATTTTAAAAGGTGGCAAAAGAAAATATTATTTGTTCTTGATATTGCCAAGGTTGAATTTATTTTAACTACTCCCAAACTTTTGGATAATACAAGTACTGAATCTTTGGAAAATCTGGGAAAATGGATTACAACAAATAAAATCTGCAAAACAATAATTCTAAATGCCTTATCAAATGAGGTTTTTGATGTTTACTCAAATTTTAATAAAACATCCGAGATTTGGGAAACCTTGATAAATAAATATATCATTGAAGATGCAGACATTAAAAAATATGCTATAGGAAAATTTCTAAATTTTTAAATGAACGAGGAAAAATATGTTTCTTCTCAAATAAATGAGTTCCACTTGATTGTTTCTGAACTAACAAATGAATGTATCACTTTACCAGAGGCTTTTGTTGTCAGTGCACTAATAGAGAAACTTCTAGATTCTTGGAAGCACTACAAGAATTTCATGAAGCACAAAAGCACTACAAGAATTCAATGAAGCACAAAAGGAAAGAAATGACACTACTAGAAGTCGTTGTTCATGTTTGTATTGAGGAGAAAAATAAACATCAACATAAAACGGAGAAAGCAAAAGAACTAACAATAAAATCCAACCTAGTGCAAGATCAATGTGGTAACATCAACTCTCGTTCATTCTATCGTAACTGTCCCCATTGTTGGACAGATAGAAAGCAACAAACTGGATCAAACAAAAAACTTTATCAAATGGTAGTACGACCTCATCATCATATAGAGAAAAGAAAGATAATTGTTTTGTTTTTGAAAATTTTGGTCACCATGCAATTAGTTTCAGACACAAGAAGAGAGAGAACATACATGCTCCTATAGCAAACCTAGTTGAGACAGATGATGTGATACATGTCTCTGAAATAAATCTTGTGGCAGAAGAAAAGTCATGGATGGTAGACTCTGGTGCTATCAGGCATATATTTGTTAACATAAATGTATTTTCCTCCTACACTAAGCTACGGGAAAGAGAGGAACAAGTCTTTATTGCAGACTCAAGAAGAATTAATGTTTGTGGAAAAGGAAATGTGAATCTAAAACTCATCTCCAGTAAAATCCTCTCATTGACTAATATTCTTCATGTGCCCAAGATTCGCTCAAATCTTGTATTAGTTTCTATCTCGGGGAAGGCTGGAGTGAAGATCACTTTTGATTCTGACATACTAACACTTATGAAAAATAATATTTTCGTAGGCAAAGGTTATTTTTCTAATGGTCTATTTTTATTAAATGTTCTTGAAGTTATTAATAATAATGCATCTTCTTCTGCTTATATGATTGACTTGTTTAATTTATGGCATGCTAGATTAGGACATTTGAATTATAGTTATATTCAGAAAATGAAAGAGTTGAATATTTTACATGATGTATCAACTAATAAAAATGAAAAATTTCATGGGTGCGTAGAAGCTAACCGTACAAAGAAACCATGTAAAATAATTAATAATAGAGAAAGTGAACTATTAAGTCGTATACACTCAGACTTGGGAGATATGAAATCTAACATGACTAGAGTAGGAAAAAGATATTATGTCACAATTATAGACGATAAGTCTAGATACACATACTTATATTTTTTAAGAAATAAAGATGAGACTGAAGGAAAATTTATAAAATATAAAGCTGAAGTAGAGAATAAAATAAATATAATTATTAAAAGACTTAGATCCGATAGAGGTGGAGAATATGACTTTAAATCCTTTAGTGAATTTTGTGAACAACATGACATAATACATGAGGTAACTCCACCATACTCACCAGAATATAATGGGATAGCTGAACGAAAAAATGAGACATTAAAGGAAATGATGAATCTATGCTTATAAGTTCGGGTGCTCCTTCAAATTTGTGGGGTGAAGCTATTTTGTCAGCATATTTTATACAAAATAGAGTTATATTT
Organism: Impatiens glandulifera; assembly: GCF_907164915.1. Lineage (NCBI taxonomy): Eukaryota > Viridiplantae > Streptophyta > Magnoliopsida > Ericales > Balsaminaceae > Impatiens > Impatiens glandulifera. Next base: position 14,645,177 of record NC_061868.1, read on the forward strand.
TAAAAAAACAAGAAAAACTCCATTTGACATTTAGGAAGATAGATTACCTAACTTAAAATATCTAAGAGTGTTGGAATGTTTAGGTTATGCTAAAAATAGTATAGCGTATAGATTTTTAGTGTTAAAAAGTGATCTCTTAAATACAAATACAATAATTGAATATAAAAATGTTGAATTTTTTGAAGATGTATTTCCTTTGAAATTATCAATTAGTAAATCACCTTCTTCAATTAATAATGAAAATAATAATGAGATTGAGGTTGATACTTTAGAAAATATTGATACAATTGAATTGAGGAGGAGTAAGAGAATAAGAAAGGAAAACAACATAGGAGATGATTATATGTTTCTAGTTGACGGAGACCCATTACCTTATAATGAAACTATTTCTTCGTCTGATGGTGCACTATGGAAAGAAGTCATAGACAATAAAATTAATTCAATAATGATGAATCATACTTGGGAAATAGTAGACTTACATACTAGAACTAAACTAATAGGTTGTAAATATATATTTAAAAAGAAATTAAAATTAGATGGATCAATTGAGAAATACAAAGCTAGACTGGTAGCTAAAGGTTATAGACAAAATAAAGACATAAATTACTTCGACACATATTCTTCTGTTGCTAGAATAGCCTCAATTAGAGTTTTGATAGCGTTTGTTTCAGTTTTTAAAATGATGATACATCAAATAAATGTAAAAACAACTTTTCTTAATGGTGATTTAGATGAAAAAATATATATGGAACAACCTAATGGTTTTATAGTACCTGTAACTGAAAATAAAATTTGTAAACTAATAAAATCATTATATGGTCTTAAATAGGGGTGCAAACGAACCGAGCTACCTCACGAGCCTATATTTGATTCGAGTTCGAATCTATCAAATTCGAATATGTTCGATAATATTTCGAGCCGAACTCGAACCCAAATTATTTTGTTCGATTGTTCACGAGCCTCTCGCGAACTTTCATTTAATATTTATATATTTTTTATTTTTTATTATATTATACATTAGGGCAGATCTGAAATCCTCTCTCTCATCTCTCCCACTCTCTCTCGATTTCGTCCGTCAAACAGATCTTCTGCGGCGCCTTTCTCCAAATCTACCATCCCACCGATCAACTTTCGCCTCCTCACAGAAACAATGTAATCTGGTTGTTCTGTCGAAGACTAGACAACTCGATCTTTAGACTTCTTCTAAGGTATGCATCTCTTTCTCTTCTTATACACATGTTACTTGTAATCTGGTTGTTATGTCAAAGACTATATGTGATTTTTGGATGTTTGATCGACTTGCCGACGATTAATTTATAGGATTCTATACTATTGGATTATATATATTGATGATTTTCTGATCCTTAGTATAGAGATAGACTTACTTCAGACAATGTTTGAATGTGGTATCATAATGATTTTTTGAATTTGGAAGTATTTTTTGAATTGAATATTGACCATAACACGATGAATACACTTTCATCTCTCAAGAACATGAAATCTTAACATTATTGCAGTGATAGTGAATACAAATCTACAGGATTTGTGTACTCTGTCTGGATTTTCCATGTTATCTCATGAAACATTTACTCCTCTAGTTACAAATAATTCAAGTTCTATGACTACATGAATGAATTCCTGATGAACCTAGTTGTTTAAATCTAGCATTGTGTTGATTTTAGGGTATGACTAAGAATTTCTTCGTTTATTTTCATATAAACATTTTTGTGCCAACTGAAAACAACTTAATTAAAGGGACACGTTTTATAAAATCTATAGTAGTAATTTGATGCAATCCATGTTGGTATGCAACTGTTCCTCAATTTCCTTAAGATTGAATTTTATGTGTATGGAACCAGTATTATGATTCATAAGAGTGAGAGCACTAAGATTTGAGATGCTATATAACAACTCATCCGAACATTCACTCCCAACAATTACATCTTTGAGTGATTTGAGATGCGGTGACATCTTTGGAAATATTTAGTTTATTAGGAAATTAGACATCCTTGCCATTATTGCATTTTCTAATGTCTTGATGATTAACTTTTTTAAGTATGTCTGATTCTTCTCCAGCAGCAAATTCAGCCAATGTTCAAACTTTGTTGGATTCAAATGAGATTGCAAATCAAGAGGATATTGTGATAGAGAATGATAATCTATTACATAAGACTAAGAGACAAAAAGATCTCAAGTATGGTCAGATATGATTGAGGTTGAAGACCCTAAAGGTGATGATAATTACAAGTATAAACATTGTCATCTACTCCTCGCAAAAATGAAGTCGTGTACTACAATACACTTAAAACGACACTTAGATCGTTGTGGTCAACACTTGGAGTCTAAAAAGAATCTTGAGGAAACAATCAAACAACAACAACTATTGTTAGGCTTCGAAATTGTAGACACAACTATGTCACATTTGTTACTTGATGGCAAATTATATGGAACGCATGAAAGAAGCAGTTGCCAGTTGGATCCTAATGCATGAACATCCATTTACGATACTAGAAAAAGAAGGTTTTAATATGTTTTGTAGACGTGGAATGCCGGAGTGGAATCGTATATCATGAACAACAAGAAAAAAGAGTTGTTTTTCTATTTATATGAAGCTGAGAAGAAAAGGTTGCATGGTTTGCTAAAAAATGCGATTAAGATTAGCCTCACAATAGATTTGTGGAAGTCCAAGAATCAAAAAATTGAGTACATGGTCATCACCGGTCATTGGATTGACTTATCTTGGAAATTAAATAAACGTGTTCTCAATTTTTTTCATATCCCTCCTCCTCGTGGTGGTCCTCAAATTTATGATACTCTTCTAAAGTGTGCAAGGGAGTGGGGAATGAAAATATATATTATTTTTTTAATGATAAATTTCTATATTATTATGAATTTATGACTATCTATTTGGTTTTGTATAGGTTGAAGAGGTGAAAGGATGGAGCTTTTTTTCTCATGGGATTTTTGTGTATTTTGGATGAAAATATAACAGTGGACTTAGTTTTTTTTTTTATAAAAATATAATGGTGAAAGCTGTACTAAATGCACTTTCTTATTTTGGTGCAATTCTAAATTTTTATTCTGATGTACTTAATTTAATTCAAATATGTTTACATATTTCGAGTCGAACTCGAATTTGAATTATTTCGAGTTATGATTCAAAGTTGTTCGAATCAAGGTTCGAACAATTCGAATCGAACTCAAGTTCGAACTTTACTTCGAATCGAGCTCGAGCCAAATTTTATTGAATTTTCGAACTTTGAATCGAATTCGAATACCATTCATAATTTTTGAGCTCAAGCTCGAATATCAATTTTTTTTGTATTATTCGGTTCGATTCGGTTCGTTTGCACCCCTAGTTTTAAACATGCACCTAAACAATGACATGAGAAATTTAACAAGACAATGATTAATGGTGGTTATAAGATTAACCAAGTTGAAAAATGTATTTATTATAAATTTGTTGAAAATATGCGTGGTGTTATTGTATGTCTTTATGTAGATGACATGCTTAATTTTGGTACTAACATATTAAAAATAATTGAGACAAAACACTATTTATGTATAATTTTGAAATGAAAGACTTGGGTTAATCTAATATGATATTAGGAATAAAGCTTACAAAATTAGACGAAGGATATAAATTATCTAAAGAGCATTTTGTTGAAAATTTATTGAAAAAGTTTAAGATGTATGATTCCAAAGTTGTTTTACTCCTTATGACTCTAATTTACAATTAAAGAAAAATGCTGGAAATAATGTTTATCAATCTGATTATGCTAAAATAATTGGGAGTCTCATGTATCTCATCAATTGTTCGAGACCAAATATTGTATACGTAGTTAATAGATTGAGTAGATACACTCAAAATCCTAATAGAGAACATTGGATTGCACTATATAGAATTTTAAGATATTTACGTGGAACTATATATTTTGGTATATACTATTGTGGTCTTCTAGCCGTACTTGAGGGTTATTATAATGCTAACTGAATTTCTAATTTAGATGAGATCAAGTTTACAAGTGGATTTATATTTCATATGAGAAAAGGTGATGTCTCTTGGAAATCAGCAAAGTAGGCTTATATAGCACGTTTTACAATAGAGTCATAGTTTATTTCTCTCAATTTGGTAGTCATTGAGTCTGAGTGGCTTAGAAATCTCTTAGTAGATATCCCTTTATGGAAGAAACCCATTCCATCTATATCGATATATTGTGATTGCAAAGCAGCCATTAGTAAAGCTAACAATGATAATTATAATGGAAAAAGTCGACACATGCGGGTGATAAATTATTTAGTGAAACAACTAATTAAATATGGAGTGATATCACTAAACTTTGTAAGATAGAGATGAATTTGGCGGATCCTCTAACCAAACCACTAAGCTCGAGGCTAGTGAGTAATACATCGAGGGGATGTGATTAATGTCTATAAACGAAATTGAGAATGATGGTAACCCAACCTAGTACGTGAATTATTTCATGTATTATAGATTCATATGGGTAAGAACAAGTCATTTGTCAGTTTGTGAGACACTATTCCAAATATTTATGAGCAACTCATCCCTATGGTGTAGGATAGTGAGTACTGTAGTGGAAGAGGATGAGTCTAAACTCTTAATGAATTTATAGCTCATGCATGAGTGGTGTGTTTGACTACAGTACACACTTGATAAATTTCACCCATGTGAGAATAGAGGTGGGGCCACTTCTATGAAAGTTAGACAACCTTTAAAGAGCTCTCACGAGATGCAGAATCGACGCAAGGCCAAAATGTGTCACACTGCGACGGATAACTTTGGAAGAGAAATTAATGTGACAAATAAGTTCACTAATTCATGTCTGAAATGAGGTTCATAGAGGTTTTAATCTCACAGACATTTATGTGAGTCTTTACTTATTTTTTCTATGTACAAGTTCATAGTCCAAAAGACACTAGTACTGATGCATTAATTTTTTGCGCTCTCGAGAAAATGTTTTTTAATTAATTTTTAAATATGTGGGGATTGTTGGATAAATATAAATATTAGTTATTTCTAAATTATTATTCTAATTTAATCATCTATTAAATTATGTAATTAATTTACAACGTTCAAATTAAAGATTTACATATGATTAATTATCCCTTAAGTTGCGTTACTGATATACAGTAACAACCTAAATCAAAATTTTAATTACCGTTACTAATATCTTAATTTGTGGGATTGATTTGCATTAATTGTGATCAATTAAGAAAACGTTTTGTCATTATATTATTCTCTCTCTCTATATATATAGAAAAGAGTACACATATACTTTTTCAAAAGAACAATCCATATTATCGAGAGCATCTAAAACTATTATCTTTTGAGCTTCGTTAAGAAGATTGCGACATTAACGAGAAGAGTTGTTGAATCCTGAGAGGGAGCGTCATTAAAATTTTACCGCAATGAGTAACCTACTCGAGGAGGCGAAATCTCTCTAAGGATAGTGACCAGCACGCCTTAACTACAAATCTCGATACGTTTTTTTATATAATTTTATTTAGTTACAATTGTTTGTGGAACTTATTCTTTATGTCGTATTCATATAGATCTAATTTCTAACAATACATAATTACGTAATATGTTTAATTTATATAACTGTATATACAAACATCACCTTAATAACATAGAACTCATAATGACCAATTCAATCCAACAACAAAAATTATAGTAGTGGTTTGGGTTAAATGATTTTTTTATCAAATCTAAATTAAAAATTATGGAATAAATTGGAGTTTTAAATGGTTGGATTCATTCTTTTATAAAAAAAAAAAGAGACAACATTTTAATACTAATTAATTTGGAAAACTGAGTTTTGGTTTTGAATCAATCCATTTAAAACTATGAATTAGATTTACATAGCTTGAATTAGAATCCAAAGTTTGGTCTGAACTAAGCAAAATAGATTGTGTTATCCATCAATCACCCCTATATTGCATGTACGAGAAGCCAACTATAATAGAGATGACAACATATAACATCGATATAGAAACTAACTGCAATGTCTTCACTCTTCCAATGCATTTTTATATTTGTCCGAAAATGTTATAGTTAATCTAATCACTATGCTTCCATTATTTCCCGTGTTAGAATATTAAAGCTCAAGTGAATAAAAAATATGATGCTTGAATGCATTTTGAACATATGAATTGTATTATGATATAAAAACATGCCACATCTAAAACAATTTTATCAATGTTTCTTACTAAGAGATGCATCCAGAAAATTGTTTATGTTTGGGATCCAGAAACAAATACATTGACCCAAACTCTAAGTTGTCCTAATATTCTACTTATAAAAAACTAAGAAAAAAATTACCTTAAAAATGTGACTTTATAGTTTAATTCAATATATTTTTTATCTAATTATTAAAAAATATAATACAAAATAACAAATTTGATAAGTAGGCATTCATTTAACTTTTTTTTATCATTAGTTCACTGATTTTAACTTCATTTTTCGGTCAACCAAAATTATCATTTCTTACATAATAGACATCTCATATTACTAATCTCTTAACCTTATTTTTGCACCCTATCATTTCTTAAATAATAAACATCTCATAATACAAATCTCTTAACCTCATTTTTGCACCCAACTATCTCAACAGTACCAATATTTTATTACCAGTCTCTTATCCCTCGACAAATCAATCATCAATCTCTCTCTCGACCTGACAATCCGGACATTTTAAAAATTAAACATCATTATATATATAGATTAGTTAGTTAAAAAGTTGAACTTATATTATTTTAAATGTCCCACGTTCATCAAATTTGGTGTTGAATTTAAAATATAAAATGTTATTAGCCTAGTTGGTTAAAGGGTTATACTTGTTTTGTTAAGTTGCAAGTTCGAAACATACATATAGTATTTTTAATTTTATTTTTAACCGTTTTAAGTTTATGGGTGGGTCAACCCACAATCCGACCCAAATATTCATTTACTCTCATATATATATATATATATCCAAATTAACCACAACTCTCGACCCGGAATTCTGGACACTTTAAAAATTAAGCATCATTATATATATATATAGATTAGTTAGTTAAAAAGTTTAACTTATATTATTAAAATGTCCCGCGTTCATCAAATTTGGTTTTGAATTTAAAATATAAAGTGTTATTGGCCTAGTTGGTTAAAGGGTTGTACTTGTTTTTATTAGGTTGTAAGTTCGAAACATACATATAGCATTTTTTATTTTATTTTTAACCGTTTTAAATTTATGAGCGGGTCAACCCACAATCCGACCCAAGTATTCATTTACTCTCAAATATATATTCAAATTAACCACAGCTCACGACTTGGCAATCCAGACACTTTAAAAATTAAGCATCATTAACTATATATATTGTTAAAATGTCACACGTTCATCAAATTTTCTTTTGAATTTAAAATATAAAGTCTTATTAGCCTAGTTGCTTAAAAGGTTGTATTTTTTTTGTTAGATGCGAGATCGAAAAATACATATAGAATTTTTAATTTTATTTTTAACCGTTTTAAGTATCCATTTACTCTCACATATATATCCAGATTAACCACAGCACTCGACCCGATAATCCGGACATTTTGAAAATTAAACATCATTATATATATATATAGATTAACAAGATTTTTCAGCCATTTTCTAAATCATTATTAATGTTTTGTAATTCAAGTCTAAGTATCAAAACATTAATCAAATAACATTCTTTCTCAAAGTCTCTTTTCAAAACATTCTAACATTTGGTATCAGAGTCTCCATTTTCTACCAATCCACATAACTTTTTATTATCTAATCTATCCAATCCTCTAATTTTATTCCAATCAACCTTCTACCAATCTATCCAAATTTATTGTCTCAACAAATATCAACCATCTCATTCCAGAGTTTAATGTCGAAGACTATGATTTTTGGTACGTAAATATGAAGACTATCTTTTGATCTCTTAACCAATGGGAGATTGTGGAGAATGGAGTGAATGAGCCAGAAGAAGAAACAAAACTCAATAAAGCTAACCTAAAGGAACTAAAGATGTCTCAACAAACCGGCGCAAACGCCTCTTTCCATCCTCCATAGAGAAGTCACTAAAACAATCTTTACAAGAATCATGTGTCCGATACAGCCAAAGAGGCCTGAGAGATCTTATAGAGTGAATTTTAAGGAGATATGAAAGTCAGAGAAATTAAGCTCCAATCACTACTTAAGAAATTCAAAAATACAAAAATGAAGGAGACATAGACCCTCATGGAGTTCTTGACCAAAATATTTGATTTGGTCAACTAGATGAAATCTCATGATGAAGATGTCATAGACTAGAGAATGGTGCGAAAGATTCTTATATGCCTTCTTGAGAAATACGATCTCATCGTAGATATCATTGAAGAAAACAAAAAATTTGTCAACACTCACCGTCCAAGAAGTGATGTCGTCCTTAAAATCATTTGAGCAACGGTTATCTAGACACTCTGAAAATCCAATAAAAAGTGCATTTAAGTCAAAGCTCAACACTAAAAACAACGAACGAGATGATAACTCAAGTTCTAACCAATCAAATCAAATATGGAAGATATTCAAGAGGACGAGGTGAACGTAACTCAAAAGGCAAGAAAAAAGATATCACATCAAATTGCAAAAACTGCTATAAGCCAAACCACTCCAAGAGTGACTATTGGTATAAAGGTCAATCTTGATGCAACAGATGTCATCAATTCGGTCACCTCACTAGAGATTGCCGAAGTGGAAACACTCATCAAACATGTTAGGCTGAGGATGAAGGAAGGACCGATCTATAATAACAATGTACTATGTGTGTCGAGTTTGAGCTAAAATTACTCAGCCTCGAACAGTTGGTGGAAATGGGTATAAATTGTGCTTCAATAACAATGAGTGTATTATCTTTTATAAAAAAAGATAAGTCAAAGGTGTTCATCAATATCAAAATGGTCGATCAAAGTTTTGCTCTAAACATCAATATTGTATATTTAAAAGCTCACTGAGTTTTTACCTCGAATTACCGAATCTCAACGTTATGACATGAACGACGTGATCATCTCAACCTCCAAAACCTAAAGGATTTGCTTGAGAAAAATATAGTTCAAGGATTTCCTTGTATAGAAGAAAAGCAACATGTATGCGAAGGACGTGCGTTTGGAAAGCAACATCGACTTCCTTTCCCAAAAGGAGTATCATGAAGAGCTAAAGAAAAACTAGAACTTGTCCACAAAGATGTTTGTGGACCAATGAACTCTCTTTCTCTTGCTCATAATAGGTATTTTGTTATATTCATCGATGACCATACTCGTTTGATTTGGGTCTATTTCATGAGACAAAAGTCTAAAATATTTACACTATTCAAAAAGTTCAAGAGGCTCGTTGAAAAACATACTGAATGAATGATAGAGGCAAATAATACACTTTTAATGAGTACAAGTTTGTGAAGATGAAGGAGTACAACGACAATTAATAGTAAGGTACACTCCTCAACAAAATGGTGTTATTGAGAAAAAAAATCACACGATTGTTGAAATGGTAAAATCAATGATTCACGAGAAATTTTTACTCAAAACCTTCTAGACTGAAGTAGTTTACACCACTATTTACCTATCCAATCTATGTTCATCCATAACCATACCAAACAAGACTCTGTTTGAAGTATGGAATGATAGAAAACCATCAGTGAACCATCTCAAGGTATTCAAAAGCATGTGCTACTCTCAAATTCCAAAAATGAAATGAAGTAAACTTGACGAATCGAGTGGAAAATATATTTTTGTTGGCTACAATACCATTAAAAAAGGCTTTAGACTATTTAGCCTAAAAGAATGTCAAATTATTATTAGTCAAAATATTCAAGTTGATACAAATTCTTCGTAGAATTGGGAAGAAAACAAAGTTGAGGAAAATGACGTTCTAATGATCACTAATAATGATGAACATATTTCATTAGTGCCAAGTACACCATATCCTAGCTTAGATTAACTCAATGAAGAAAGTTATAAATTAATTGATCTGACTTTATCAAACTCCTCATTCCTTAGTTCAACTTCAAAGAAGTACAGATCAATTGACAATAAATATTCTACATTCAACTATTGTTCAGTTGAGTTCGAGAATTTTGAAGAAGAAATCAAAGAAGAATTGTGGAGAAAATCAATGGAGGAGAAAATTCATGTGATCGTGAAGAATCATACATGGAAGCTCATTGACAAGCCAATCGACAAAGAAGTCATAGGTGTAAAATAGATCTACAAAGTCAAACATAACACATATGAATCCATTCAAAAGAATAAATAAAGGCTCGTTGGGAAAGGTTATTCTATACAACCATGAATTGACTACGGGGTGACATTTTCTCTAAAAGCTCGGATAGACACAATCCAAGTTATAATCATAGTTTTAAAGTACACGGTCTGACCAGAGGTCCAACCGGTCCGACCGCCAAACGGTTGATTGGGCGGTCCGAATTTTTACTTCAATATGCTTACCTTTCGAATCGGTCAAAATCTGGTCCGACCGGACAGATCAACTAGAAAACCAAACTAGATATTTCCATTTCGAAAGGTCTAATCCAAATGTATGTAATGAACTGAAATACATTCATCTTGTTCAGTATTTCTCCTCTCTCCTTTGGAAGCTCTACTTAGTCTTTCAGATCTATTTTATAACCTCTCGATTGTTTTTTTCTTCTCTGCAATCCGTTATAGCCTTCAATCCTCAATTCTCTTCCACGACTTCTTCAAATATATATCAAACTACAATAATTTTTTATGCAATTTCTTGGTTTTCATTTCCGATCAAACAACCTGGCCGCCACTAGATCTGTCTGCATTTCTTTGTACCATATCTTTATTTCACTTTTTTTTCATACAACTGTTATGGAAGGATAATAAAGTATCATCTGTACTTTTTTTCATATTAGCTGTTATGAAGGATAAGAAAATATCATGCTGTAGTGGTTGGTATTATTGCCTATGATAACATCTGTAATTATTGTTGGGAAGGAAGTCATATAATAAAGTCTTGTAATTATTTGGTATGTTATTAATTTAATTTTCAAATTATTGTGTTTAATTATCTATGTATTTAATTATTTTTTATATGCTTAAATGATTATATATATAATTTATGTACCAATATATTTAAATTTATTTAAAAAAAGAAAATTATTCCGGTCTAACTTGTGGTTCAACCGGTTGGACCAGTCGGACCGAAGTTCACAAAAGAAACGGGTTGATGACCGAAACGGTTTTCAGAACAATGGTTATAATTGCATTCGCCGCTAGTAAAGGATGAAAGCTTTATCAATTTGATGTCAAGTCAGCATTCCTCAATGAAGAACTAAAAGAAGAAGTGTATGTAGATCAACCACAATGCTTCATTCTTAAAAGAAAATAAGATAAGGTCTATAAGATCCATAAAACATTATACTAACTAAAACAAGCTCCTTGCGTTTGGTATAGTGAAATCGACAACTACTTCAACCGAACATTATTCGAGAGGAGTAAAAGTGAAGCAACATTGTATATCAAAAGACAAGGTATTGATATTCTTGTAGTGACTTTGTATGTTGATTATTTGATTTTTACTATAAAGAACAAGAAATTATCAAAGAGTTCAAAGATGACATGACTCACATGTATGAAATGAACAATATGGGTCTACTTTGACATATCTTGGGCATGTAGATCTACCAAGAAGAAGATACAGTCTTTATCTGCCAAAACCTAAAGGAATTGTTTGAGAAGAGTATGGTGCAAGGACTTCCTCGCATAGAAGAAAAGAAACACGTATGCGAATGATGTTAGAAAGCAACATCTACTTCCTTCCGTATCATGGGGAGCTAAAGAAAAACTAGAACTTGTCCACACCGATGTTTGTGAATCAATGAAATCTCTTTCTCATGCTTAAAATAGGTATTTTTTTATATTCATCGACGACCACACTCGTATGACTTGGATCTATTTCTTGGAAAAAAATGTCTGAAGTATTTACAATATTCAAAAAGTTCAAGAGGCTTGTTGAAAAATAAAGTGGATGCTTCATCAAAACCCTACGAAGTGATAGAGACAAAGAATACACTTTGAAAGAGTTTCACAAGTTTTGTGAAGACAAAAGAGTAGAACGACAACTAATAGTAAGGTATACTCCACAACAAAATGGTGTTATTGAGAAGAAAAATCAGACGATCGTTAAAATGAAAAAATCAATGATTCACGAGAAATGTTTACCCAAAACCTTATGGGTTGAAGTAGTTTACACCGATGTTTACTTATCCAATCGATGTCCAACCACAACCATACCAAACAACACTCTGTTTAAAGCATGGAGTGGGAGAAAATCATTGGTGAACCATTTCAAGGTATTCAGGAGTATGTGCTACTCTCAAATTCCAAAAGTGAAATGAAGTAAACTTGACGAATCGAGCGAAAGATGTATTTTGTTGGTTAATGTACCATGATAAAAGGCTATAGACTATTTAGTCTAAAAAAAGTCAAGTTATTATCAGTCGAGATGTTCAAGTTGATGAAAATTCTTTGTGGAATTAGGAAGAAAACAAAGTTGATAAAAATGACATTCTAATGAACACTAACAATGATGAACATATTTTATCAATGCTAAGTACACCAGATCTTATCATTGATCAATTCAATGAAGAAAACCATAACTCAACTAATCTAACTTCATCAAATTTCTTATCTTCGAGTTCATCTCTAAAGAGGTACATATCAATAGACAATATATATGTTACATGCAATTATTGTTTAGTTGATCCCAAGAATTTTGAAGAAGCAATCAAATAAGATTCATGGAGAAAAGCAATGGAGGAGAAAGTCTATGTGATCACGAAGTATCACACCTATGACATGCTAACCGACAAAGAAGTTATAGGTGTCAATTGGATCTACAAAGTCAAACATAAGACAGATGGATGCATTCAAAAGAATAAAGAAATACTCATTGGTAAAAGTTATTCTTAACATCCAAGAATTGACTACGGGGACACATTTTCTCTAGTAGCTCGACTAGACACAATCCGAGCTATTATTGCATTCGCTACTAGTAAAGGATTGAAGCTTTATCAACTCGATGTCAATTCTGCATTCCTTAATGGAGAACTAAAAGAAGAAGTGTATATAGATCAACCTCAAGGCTTCATTCTTGAAGGAAACTAAGATAAGGTCTAAGAGCTCCAAAAAATGTTATACTAACTAAAACAAGCTCCTCACATTAGGTATAGTAAGATCAACAACTACTTCAACCGAACATGATTCGAGAGGAGTAAAAGTGAAGCAACATTGTATGTTAGACAATAATGTATCGATATTCTTATAGTCACTATGTATGTTGATGATCTAATTTTCACTATAAAAAACAAGAAAATGATCGAAGAGTTCAAAGATTACATGACTTATAAGTATAAAATGAGCAATATGGGTCTGTTAGACATTTTTTGGGTATGAAGAACTACCAAGAAGAATATACAATCTTTATCTTCCAAAACCTAAAGGAGTTGTCTGAGAAAAGTATGGTGTAAGGACTTCCTCGCATAGAAGAAAAGCAACACGTATGCGAAGAATGTGTGTTCTGAAAGCAATATCGACTTCCTTTTGTATCATGGAGAGCTAAAGAAAAAGAGGAACTTGTCCACACCGACGTTTGTGGACCAATGAACTCTCTTTCTCATGCTCATACTAGATATTTTGTTATTTTCATCGATGACCACAATCGTATTTCTTGGGTCTATTTCGTGGCAAGTTAGTTGACATGCAACCTAAACTATTAGCAAAATATTATATCATGTAAATCTATGAACGTGACTTTTTGAAATGTTGGAGTACGAATTTAACAAGTACGATTTTAACTTGATTCCTAATCAAGTATATTGGACGTTTATTTTTTAATGAAGGAGAACTAGCATGACACTCCACAGCCATGACCTTCACTTAAACTCAAAGCGCTTCTAGATGGAATCAAACCCGTAACCTTTTGGACTCTTAAACCGACTCTTAAGTATATTAGACATTTCTAATATCAAAGAATTGGAAGATATATGGCGTTCTCAACGTTTATGAAGACATGAAAACAAGTTTGACCAAAGGAGGCCAAAATTCGCGTAATCGAACTAAAATGAACAACTCTTAAAATTGTTAATTTGTGAACTATGTGGAAAAAATCTACCATGCTTAATTTGAGATGCTTTCAACATGTTTATTAATATTTAGGGTAGGCTTGTTTGAGGATTTTTATATTAGGTAATGAGAAAAGGAATGATAGGTGATGTTTAGTAAAAATATCTAATTAATGAATAGTAAAATGATTACCCTATACTAAGGATTCGTTCATTCTTCTTTAATTTGGGAGTTATGATATTTCTTTCTTTCAATCCTCATTCACTTCATCAAACCCTGTATCCTGGCCTTATTCTTTTCAATCATCTTCTATAGCTTCTCCAACTTTCCTAATTTACTTTATGGAATTCTAATCATCTTCTCCACCAGATGATTTCTCACTGTGTTTCTACTACTGGACACAAGCACAACACAAACCCTAAACATAGCTGGTAATTTTTTTTTGCTTTTAGTTAGTGAAGTTATGAGGCATATGTTTCTTTATTTTTACTTTTTCATGTATATGATGGGTCTAGTCACTCTACTTCTGTTAGTTCGTTGGTAGATTTTTTTCCTTTACTTTCAGATCTATCGTCTATTTTTAAAATGTATTGAAGAGTTCTTTTAGTATTTTTGTTCTACAAATTTTGTATGTATTACTGATGATATCTTTGACTAGGAAAATATATTTAAAAGAATGAAATTTTTTATTTACATTTGCATTTTGTTGGGAATAGGGTTTTTTGGACCGTTCTATCCATCAGAATATCATTCTTCTTAGCCTTGTTCCAGTTCTATGATGTTGTAGACAATTACTTTTTGGAAAAAAAATGTTCTTTTTTTAACCTTAGCTCATACGGCTTAGGCAGTGAGTTCCTCTTAGTTTTGAAGTTGACTAATATTTCACCTTCAATCTATAATCTTGTAACTTGTAGCATTTTCATCTCTCATTACAGTTTTGACTATCTTTGCACATGAATTTCTAGTTTGGATCATGTCATATTTGAATTGAAATTATTTATTTGAATCAATGTCTTATTTGGAATGAAACTATTTGTTTCAAAGATATGTTAGTTTCTCACAACAACACATATAGATAAAATTGCTTCCTTAATATGATCCCATTTCATTGATAAAAAATAATTTTTTATATTTGTTATTATTTTCTCCAAATAAAAATGAATCCATGATGTTCTTTTGCTTGGTAATTGAACTAGATACGGTTAATTGTGAAGAATCTTAACCCATTGTCATTATCTTGTTTTGGTATTGATCCTAAAATTTTCTTCTTCCTAGTATTAAAGAAAACTCATCTTTGTTGCCTTTAATTTTAATTCTCTTTTCATTGTCTTTTTTTATGTTGAGAAAGCTTGTTTTTTTGTTTATATCTTCAATGTTAATAAATATGACTGATTTGGTTAGTTTGTAACTTTGTCGTTTAATAGAGACTCATGATTGTAATAAATCTATTGTAACATAGGTTTAAGAAATAGTTATTTTCTTAATTTTTTTGATATAGATAAAATGTTTTGCCCTCTTAACACCCAACAACGACAAAAACTAAAGAACTTATTTTTACTTCAACAAACAACAAAGAACATGTTCGTTTTTTTATTTTCTCAATAATTTGTAGAAATTTGTTCCTACATTTGAGAAATGTTTCGTGATAACAAAACAAAAGAAGAAAAAATAATCTCTCAAACTAGATGATGGCTAGATTGACAATAGAATGTGATTCATCTTGCATTAGTGAACTTCAAATGGACATGGCAACATTTAGAGTATTATGTGAAATGGTAAGAGATATTAGAGGCTTGATGCCTACAAGGAACACATCAATAGAGGAGGTTGTAGCAATGTTCGTATATATCTTGGCCTATCACAAAAAAGTAGGACAGTTTCTCTACTTTTTTATCGTAGTACAGAAACTGTGAGTCGACAATTTCATGGGGTTCTTAATACAATTTGGAAATTACATTAAGTTTTACTGAAAAAGCCAGTACACATCTCTTAGGATTGTCGCGATGAAAAATGGAAATATTTTCAAGTACATTGAACATTATACATTTATTATTATAATACATAAAATTTTAAGTGAATAATTAGTTTCTGTTGGGTCAATTTATCTTGACTAACGATATTTTGATGATGAACATGAGTAAAACTTAAATAAGAACAAAGCTAAGCCGTCTAATTACTTTTGTGCAAGTGCATAAAAAATATGCGAAGTTAGACTTGGTTTGAAACAGGTCTATTAGACGTGCTGGTAGTTAGACGTGTAGTCTAACAGATATGTAGTTAGACGTGCAGTCTAACAGATACGTAGTTAGACGTACTGTCTAACAGATACGTAGTTAGACGTGCAGTCTAATATATACGTAGTTAGACGACAGTCTAACAGATACTTAATTAGACGTGTAGTCTAACAGATATGTAGTTAGACGTGCAGTCTAACAGATACGTAGTTAGACGTGCAGTCTAACAGATGAAAGTTAGACTGCGGGTGTCTAACTCCTTCAGACTAGTCTGAAGTGAAACGTAGTTAGACGTGCAGTCTAACTCCATTAGACTTGGTGGTCTAATGGATCTCTTTATTAGACGTAGAGAGTCTAACTTCTTTAGACTTGGTAGTCTAATGGAGCACGTCTAATGCATCGCTTCAGCAGTTGCTTGAACTTAGCATTCGTCTACCCACGATCAATTAATTGTATACTACTCCTACTCCACTCATCCGTGTAGCTTAGTACGACAGCCTGTTGCACCCAATGAATGAATGCCACATAAGTAAATATTCTTTCCACTACTTGTTCCTTGTAGGAGAGTTCTAGAAGAATGTTTGGCGCACTATCAGAGTGGTACGGCCACGATCTTTGTGCACAAAGTCTGTTGTACTCTTGTATTATGGGCGTCTTTCTAATGGATGCTCGTCACGTTTCAAAACAGAAGATTCGACCATTAGTATTTGTTCTCTATTTAAAGATCCTCAAGGACAACGGATGCACTGCTGGTTTTTGGCACTATCTCACGAATTGATATATGCTTGCTCACCTACTTACTGAATTCATACATCATCTTTAAGAGAGAGATAGCTAGCCAATAAACTGTATTTGATTCAAAGAAGTATAGTGAATCCTTCCGGTGGTTGAAAGAAGGGGTGACGTATGAGAGTTCGCTCTGATCATCCATAAACATCTTGCTGTGTCTCTTTCATTATGTCTTCTCTTTTCTCATTAGTTCTTAGCTTCAAACCTGAGCAAACGTTTCTACACTTGAATCGCTTCAAGAGTTTACAAGGATTTGTGAAGAATAGAAAGTCCCTAACAAGATTTCTATCAAACCGTTTTCCAGAAGTTGTCATTAATAGTTAGACCCCGTCTCTATTGATTACACTGATCCTATCATTTTATTTATTTACTTATAAATTTCACGTAAATAATAAGTCTTATTTTCTATAATTTTATAATTTTAAACATATAAATTAAGAGTCTATAATTATCAACTATAGTAAAATTATAGGAAATTGATAAGATCAGTGTAATCAATAAAGACGGGGGTCTAACTATTGATGACAACTTCAGGAAAAATGATTTGATAGAAATCTTGTTAGGGATTAATGTCACTTTCTATTCTTCACAAACTCTTGCAAACTCTTGAAGCGATTTAAGTGCGGAAATGTTTGCTTATGTTTGAAGCTAAAAACCAATGAAAGAAGAGAAGACAGAATGTAAATGACACAATAGTTTGTTTATGGATGTTCAGAGCAAACTCTTCTACGTCACCCCTTCTTCTAACGATCAAAAAGATTCACTATACTTCTTTGAATCAAATACAGTTTACTGGCTAGCTAACTGTTGAACAAAACAGACTCTGTTCAACTTACAATATGTTTAAGAATTTCACTCAACTAGACAGATTTTGATTATCAAATTAATATGTTTACCTGAAATTTATATGTTTAAAATTATAAAATTATAGAAAATAAGACTTATTATTTACGTGAAATTTATAAGTAAATAAATAAAATGATAGGATCAGTGTAATCAATAGAGACGGGGATCTAACTATAGATGACAACTTCTGGAAAAAGGTTTGATAGAAATCCTGTTAGGGATTAATATCACTTTCTATTCTTCACAAACTCTTGAAGCGATTCAAGTAAAGAAACGTTTGCTCAGGTTTGAAGCTAAGAGCTAATGAGAAAAGAGAAGACAAAATGTAAATGACACAGCAATTTGTTTATGGATGTTCGGAGCAAACTCTCCTACGTCACCCCTTCTTCCAACCACCGGAAGGATTAATTATACTGCTTTGAATCAAATACAATTTACTGGCTAGCTAACTGTTGAACAGAACAGGCTCTATTCAACATACAATATGATTAAGAATTTCACTCAGCTAGACAGATTTTGATTCTCTCTTGAACTTGAAGATGTACAGATCAGAAAATACAAGAGTATGAGATTGATAGAAAGTAAGGTTTCTCAAATCAGTACACTCGTAAAAACATGTTGTTCACTGATCAAAACTGGTATGTCGATCGTTTTTCTTGAGGATCTATATATAGAAGATAATCATCAACGGTCGAATCTTCTAGATGGACATGTGGCAAGCGCCCATTGGAAAGCTTCCATAGTACAAGAGTACAACAAACTCTGTGCACAAGTATTGTGGACCTACCGAACTAGTAGTGCACCGAATATTCTTCTGAAACTGTCCTTTACTGAACAAGTGGTGGGAGGAATATTCGCGTACGTGACATTCATTCATTGGGTACAAATAGCTGGTGTATTGGACTGCAAGGATGAGTGGAGCAGGAGTAGCATACAGTTAGTTGATCGTGGGTAGACGAATGCTAACTTCAAGCAGCTGGTGAAGCAAGGCATTAGACGTGCTTCGTTAGACTGCCAAGTCTAAGGAAGTTAGACGCCCACGTCTAATAGCGAGATCCATTAGACCACCAAGTCTAATTGAGTTAGACTTCACGTCTAACTACGTATCTGTTAGATTGCACGTTTAACTACGTATCTGTTAGACTGCACGTCTAACTATGCATCTGTTAGACTACACGTCTAACTACGCATCTGTTAGACTTCACGTCTAACTACGCATCTGTTAGACTGCATGTCTAACTACGCATATGTTATATTGTACGTCTAACTACGTATCTGTTAGACTGCACGTCTAACTAGAAACAAGTCTAATTAGCTTGGTTCAAACTAAGTCAAACTTAGCATATTTTTGATGCACCTGCACAAAACAATTAGACAGTTTAGCTTCATTCTTAATCAAAGTTTTACTAATACATCATTAAAATAACGTTAGTCAAAATAATTTGACCCAACAATTTCCCCCTTTTTGATGATGTTAAAACTTTGCACAATTAATAAGATAAGATAATCACTCATCAAATTAAAATAAGAATGACATTTATTCACAAACTTCAAGTGTAAGTTCCAAAAACCAAATTCCAAAAGCCAAGTTCAGAAACCAACAAAAATATTTTAAAAGAAAATAGATTATTGTCCTTCCCTTTTCACGTTTGGATTAGCAAACCTTTCACCAGTCAGGAGGTTGCGAAATTGAGGGAGGAGAGCACGACCACCTCTTCTACCACATCGGTCACCACCGCGACCTCCACCTCTTTTGGTTAGTCTGCAACTTCCTTCATCAACGGCTTTTCTTTTTGATCTGGTGCATGTCGAAGCACCTACTCTTAAGCTACTGCTGCCACCTCCTCTTGAGCTTCCTTCCCCCTTTTTAACATAATCAACATCAAGGGCAATACGACTTTTCTCTTTATCAGCGGCGGCTTCAGAATTTTCCACGGCTTGAATTGATCTTGCAAAGGAATCAGCTTGTTCCATACGTTCAGTGTCGGCTCTATTCATATGATTGGTTAGCTCGACCATTTAACCTTGAACAAGATTCATTCTAGCCATAACTTCCTAATGAAGATCCAGGTTAAATTCCCTTTCACCCTCAAACCTTTCAGACTGTCTTTTGAAGAAGTTTTTTTCGAATTTGGAATAGGTGTTGTTGACGATGTTGATCTCATAAGTGTTTCTCTTCATGGTCTTCTCCAATTCTTTCTGAGTTGCAAGAAAAGAAGAGAATTCTTTCTTGTTTGAACTGTGACCCTTCTCGAGTGTTGACATTCTAGACTGTAAGTCCAGCATATTCTTATGAATAGACTTCATCATCTTTTCCATAGAGTTTAAGTTCTTTGCACCTTCAAGGGAGATTTCTTCAGCAGATGACATCTCTGGAGGGCTGGCTGGAGTAGTTCGAATGGGACTAACATGAGTATGAGCATACACAGAGTGCTCTGGTTCATCTGCCTCAGAAGCATCCTTAGAATTTTCTTTATCTCTGAGAATATTTTCACACACCTTAAGAATCTGTTCAGAAGGTCCTTCGGAGTGAAGAG
Organism: Impatiens glandulifera; assembly: GCF_907164915.1. Taxonomy (NCBI): domain Eukaryota; kingdom Viridiplantae; phylum Streptophyta; class Magnoliopsida; order Ericales; family Balsaminaceae; genus Impatiens; species Impatiens glandulifera. The sequence continues at coordinate 14,665,723 of NC_061868.1, forward strand.
GTAGATCAATAACTTTTTCAAAGATATTCGCGGTTGTTATTTCAGGAGAGGATCGAGGAGATGGTGAGCTGGGAATGAACCATTGTGATAACATTAGACCTTGTGACGAATTATCATTGTTGTCTTCTTCCCTCTCAGCGGAAGGACTCTTATCGGATTCGTCTTCTTTCGATGGTTCCCCCTCAGATTGTGCCTCAATAGGCGGATTAGCTTCAGCCTCTTTCACTGGAGATTTCTCTATTTCAAGAACAGGGGATTCCAACACATCTGATTCCCGAACCATCGTTTGAATAAGTTCATCTATATTCTCCTCTTCTTCAGGTTGAACAGGATCCCGAGTCTAATTGATACAGGACTGAGCCAGAAGACGTTTTTCTTCAACAGACACATTCCCTAGTTCAATAAGGTGAGCAACAGCTTGCTCTTCTTCCGGTAAAATCAAGTCATTATCCTTAGAGATTTGTATCGGCTCGTCTTCATCTGAAGGATTATAAAACGGATTCAACCCTAAACAGTTGGCTTCATGAACATATCTGAGGATAGTTGAGCTATAGTTTTGCATGATTTGATCAAGTCTCTTTAAGGCCTTTTCTTCTGCATCAACATTTCTTTCCATTGGATTTAAGATTTCTTTTCTTGCTTTGAGCACAGGAAAAAGAGCTCGACCTCTGAGATTGGCTTCTACCAGTTCTTTCCTCTTGAGAGTTTCATAGGCCTCAGAGGTTTTAGCCCATTTTAGGACTCGTTTCTCTATGTTGACCAGCTTCAACCATTTCTCGCTCACACCTTTTCCTTTGATAACTTGATCATACCTATTGGTCATTCTGTTCATAACCCGTGTATCGAAGATGTTAATCTTCACAGCTGCTTTCACATTGGCTTGATCCATCATTAGATTGACAATGCAAGTTGCTTATAAAACTTTCTCATTGGATTCAGTTGCAATAGCCTTGCCCTTTCCAATAACCTCAACAGGTTTAGGAGTTGGCCTTGGTTCATCGATAGTTATGCCAACAGCACCCCTAGTGACTCTCATGATTTCGTGAGGAGTTAAGGGCTTGGAAAAATGCCCAGATAAGTCATTAGACTGAACTCCTTTTCTTGTCACAACGGACTTTTCATGAACACTTTTAGATATAGGTGGCTCGGTATTTGGCAAAATGGGAGCATGTTCAGATGTTGTTACAGCTATAGGGGTAATAACAGCACCCTGCTCTGTTTCGACAGTAATAGTAGCTTCAACAGCTATAGGTTCATTTTGACGGACAAGAGACTGAATCCTGTCAATACTTTCAACATTTAAACCAACTAGCTCAACAGTTGGCCCAACAGCATGTTCCAACACAGGAACAGAAGCATATACAAGTTGTTCCAACAGAGGAACACTAAACTTAGGCACTTCGGTCAGAGAAGAAGGAGGGGTTACCTTCGAGGATGCTTTGGATGATTTAGACGCCCTAGGCGCCTTTAACTTTTCACCTTTTGAAACGGAGGACTTCGCCGGCTTTTTCAACTGGATGGTTGATTGAGAAAGCAAAGACATCAGGATGGCTACAAGTGACGAGGAACCTTGCTTTGTTCTGGAATCGACCACCCCAAAATCTTTCTTCGAAGAACTCTTCTAGATATTAGAACTGGCCTCCGATTCGTTTATGGTTCTTGCTCTTTTATCCCCCGTAGAGAGGATAGAGGTTGTTGGTTGCTTGAAGCAAGTGACGGATCTGCCACCCGTCTGTTGGCTAGACGCGCCAGAGAAGGAATCCTTTGTGTTCTTCATTCTTGTGAGGGTGTTGGCAATGGTAAAGATGTTGAACACACGAATAGAATGAATAACCTCTCTTTCTCCCATAGGAACTCCCAAATGTTCCAAAAATCGGTTGAATTGGATAGCGAATCCCACACTCTCCTTGTTCTTAGAGTCAATCGACCCACACAGATTAGAAAAGAGCGTCGAAGCCTAGTTGACTTGATTTCCCTTAGAGATAGACGTCATATAGTCAAAACGATCCTGACTATAGAGATGAAATGAACCTTATCTTCCTTGAAGAGCCTTCGCAATAATGTTCCAAAAATCGGCTGAGTTGGATAGCAAATCTCACACTCTCATTGTTCTTAGAGTCAATCGACCCACACAGATTAGAAAAGAGCGTCGAAGCCCAGTTGACTTGATTGCCCTTAGAGATAGACGTCATATAGTCAAAACGATCCTGACTATAGAGATGAAATGAACTTGATCTTCCTTGAAGAGCCTTCGCAATAATGTAATTTAAGAGAATGAAATGGGGTTTAAGAACTTTCTTACTCTCATTCATCCTGATTTCCGAATCGTCGGTTAAAAATGCAGTCTTCATTTCCGTGATAGTTTCCGCTGGAAGATGAAGATTGAACGTGTGGCCCTCCAATGGAAGTTCAAAGAACTCCGCATAAGATGCCTCATCAAAAGATATAATTGTTTCTTTCACTGTTGCAGAAATAAAATCACTAACCATGGTTGTCGATTTGAAGAACTCCCGGACTTCTTTCTCGTAGAAAATAAAAGGGCCGCCGAGATACTTTCCGAGGCCGGAATACTCCAAAGATCTGAACATGTCAACCACCTTTTATTGATCGAAAGCATACACCGAGGCGAAATCCACCTGCAAAGTACAGTGACCAAGGGCAATCTTCTTGTAGGCCATTTGAGAGAAGATGAACAGACTCAAGATGAACAAAGTTCTTAAGAGAGAAGTATGGAGAAAGCTAAGGTTCTTGAGATATTTGAGAGCGTAAACGTTTCAATCGCATGCAATATGTCCTTAAATAGATTTCGAAGAGTCGCATGGCTTAACCGTCATTTTTCATAAAGATAGGACCCACTACTTAATGTTAGACGTCTTTTCTCACAGAGTCATCATTAAATTTATGGGTATATTAGTCATTCTCTTCTAACTTGAAAGACACGTGTCTTCATGTTATTTGAAAGTGACTGTTTTAATGTTTGAGCGGGAAAGTTATATGACACAGCATATAAGACAGCTGTCCTTGATCAGTCTAATGGCACACGTAGTTAAACGTTTTTCTTACTTCTACAATCCATATTCTCTAATCGTCTATTAGACGCATGATTTTATTAGACGCAAGCGTCTAATCATGTGTCTTATATATGTTTAACGTCTATTAGACGTCGACGTCTAATTACGCATGAACAACACGTATTAGACGTGTGTTTGGTTAGACGTGAGCATCCAATTGCTCTTGTCTTATAAACATCTAAACGTCTATTAGACTTCAACGTCTAACCGTGCAGGTTATTAACCAAGACACTTTAACTTAGAGACATAGAGTGTGTAATTAAAATACGTCTAAGTACATGCTTTTCCTTTTAGACAACCTTGTCTAATAGACCTATTAAAGCTTTATTCTGTGTACATCTTTATTTTTACAATAAATTTCCCTCTCAATTTATGCATGTACAGAACGAATAAATAAATGTTTTGAGGTCCTTAAGACCAAAAAATATTTTAAGACAGAAAACACTTAGTCCTTAGGAGTGGCAAGAGCCACTATTGATATTATATAGCATGTACTTAGAAGAGTATGCTTCAAGCTTCCTTCCTGCAGTTTCCCTGTATCACCTACACAAGAAATTATTTACAAAATTTTGTACTCACTTTAACTTGGGTCCTCAATCAATCAGTCCCTGAGTTATTTTTATGGATTTCTCATTTTGTGTTGCAATTAATGCGTATGATTTTGACTTAGGAGACGTCTTTCTACTAGCCACCAATCCCTTAGCTTTTGAGGATGTTTTTCTTTTAAAACTCATTGACTTTGAGTCAGGTTTTAGATAGTCGAACTTGCTAGTTGCAGCTAACTTGTTTTTCAGCCAACTAACAGTCGGTGGAACATAAGTTATTTCATCTTTCAAAGCTAACTCCCCATGGATTGGATCAGTGTCAGTTAGACTCCCTTTGACAAAGCTTATTGGCTTAAGCTTGTTAGTTACTGAGTTTAACTTTTTATGGGACTAGTTTGGGTCATTGCTATCAAATCCTAAACCGGATTTAGATCTAACAGGTTTCAACAGACTAATCTAATATTTGACATCTTCTCCACACCTTGTCCAAGTGCTAACAATATAATTTAACCTTTTGTTTTCAAAAGAAAGAGTTTGAATCTATTCTTTGAGCATCTCATTCTCAGATGAGAGCTCAACCACTTTATTTTTAGTAATGTTTGATTATGGAGTTTGAGATAAAATAGGTTGAGACACTTCAGAGGAAGATTTTATTTCATTCTGGGATTCTGATAGCTTTCTGTACTCTATGACAATGTCATTTAGTGCATCTACCAGTTCTCCCCTTAGAAAAATTTTAGAAGAGAAGTTAAATACCTCAGATTCATGAGCTTCTTCTTCTCTTGTCATGAAGTAAGCAACCTCGTCATCATCACTGTCACTAGATGAAGAGTCAGAATCACTATGGTTCTGTTTGTTCTTCCTGTCGCCTGCCAAGAGAGCCTTCAACTCCTTTTCTTCTTCCTTCTTCTTCTCATCACGCTTCGGCTTCCGACATTCCGATTGATAATGACCTAAAATACCAAAGTTAAAACACTTAACATTAGCTTTAGATTTCTTATTGTCGTTTGTATTTGAAGAGCTTGAGTTAGAGTTGCTCTTCTTCATGAAGTTGCCAAACTTCTTCACGAAGAGAGACATAGCATCGCTGCTGAGCTGTTGGGCAAATGTCTTCACATCAGGGGCAACTGGTGGCAGTCACCAAGGCTTTGGTAATGATGGTGGATGAGGGTTGATCTTCTTCAATCCTTGAGTTCAGCTCGAACTCATAGGCATTGAGATCACTAAACAGATCGAAGAGCCCGATCTTGTTGAGGTCTTTGGATTCCCTCATTGCCATCGTATTTATGTCCCACTCCCTTGATAAATCTCGCATGATCTTGATAGCAATCTCCATGTTGCTATAGGTCTTGCCAAGAATGGATAGAGTGGATATAACATTGTTGAACCTTGCGTTAAACTCAGTCATTGTTTCTCTAGGACGCATTTTAAAGCTGGCAAACTGCTGAGTGACAACCATGATTTTGTTCTCTTTGGTTTGTTCATTGGCCTCACACAGTTGGGTGAGTCTGTCCCAGATCTCCTTGACAGTTTCACACTCGATGATGTAGTTGAACATGTTGTCATTAAGAGATCTATATAGAACGTCCAATGCCATGTTGTTGAGGTTGTTCCTCCTCTTACCTTCGCTGATCCATTCGAATTTCTCCTTTTCTATTTTGATGGGACCATCTGTGATAACACTCCACATGTCATCATGAAGAGAAGAAAGATGAGCATGGACTCTCTTCTTCCACACAATATAGTTTTCTTTTGAGAACGTGGGGATTGCGGTAGCATTGGAATCTTTGGATATGATCGACATTTTTGGTGATAGCTTAAGAATAGAAACAAGGCTCTGATACCAATCTGATAGGATCGGTGTAATCAATAGAGACGGGGATCTAACTATTAATGACAACTTCTAGAAAACGATTTGATAGAAATCCTGTTATGAATTAATTATCACTTTCTATTCTTCACAAACCCTTGCAAACTCTTGAAGCGATTCAAGTGCGGAAACGTTTGCTCAGGTTTGAAGCTAAGAGCCAATGGGAAAAGAGAAGACAAAATGTAAATGACACAATAGTTTGTTTATGGATGTTCGGAGCAAACTCTCCTACGTCACCTCTTCTTCCAACCACCGAAGGATTCACTATACTTCTTTGAATCAAATACAATTTACTGGCTAGCAAACTGTTAAACAGAACAGGCTCTATTCAACTTACAATGTGATTAAGAATTTTACTCAGCTAGACAGATTTTGATTCTCTCTTGAACTTGAAGATGTACAGATCAGAAAATGCAAGAGTATGAGATTGATAGCAAGTAAGGCTTCTGAAATCAGTACACTCGTAAAAACTTGTTGTTCACTGATCAAAACGGGTATGTCAACTGTTGTCCTTGAGGATCTATATATAGAAGACAATCATCAACAGTCGAATCTTCTAGATGAACACGTGGCAAGCGCCCATTGGAAAGCCTCCATAGTACAAGAGTACAGCAGGCTATGTGCACAAGGATCGTGGCCGTACCGAACTGGTAGTGCGCCGAATATTCTTCTGAAATTGTCCTTTACTAAACAAGTGGTGGGAGGAATATTCGCGTACGTGGTATTCATTCATTAGGTACAAATAGCTGGTGTACTGGACTGCAAGGATGAGTGGAGCAGGAGTAGCATACAACTAGTTGATCGTGGGTAGACAAATGCTAACTTCAAGCAGCTGCTGAAACGAGGCATTAGACGTGCTTCGTTAGTCTGCCAAGTCTAAGGAAGTTAGACACCCACGTCTAATAGCGAGATCCATTAGACCACCAAGTCTAATGGAGTTAGACTACACGTCTAACTACGTATTTGTTAGACTGCACGTCTAACTACGTATCTGTTAGACTGCACGTCTAACTACGTATCTATTAGACTGCACGTCTAACTAGCAACACGTCTAATTAGTTTGTTTCAAACTAAGTCTAACTTAGCATATTTTTTATGCACATGTACAAAAACAATCAGACGACTTAGATTCATTCTTAATCAAAGTTTTACTAATACATCATTAAAATAACGTTAGTCAAAATAATTTGGCCCAACACAATCTCAATTGATCACAAACCTCTTATCCAACGTTTAACCAACCACTAACCCCCAATTGACCATCATCTTGTGACTCGCACTTTTTTCATATGTCTCTTTATCCCTTTGGTCGACAAACCACCCACCACCCGACCTCCATCTTGTGACCTCACACTTTCAAATGATCGTTAAACTAACCATTAATTCTGACCTCACACGACAAACCTCCCATCACATACGACCTCCATTTTATGATCTCACACTTTCAAATGCTCGCCAAACCAACTACTAATTCCGACTTCACACTCTTAGATGTCTCATATCATTTGTTTAAAAATTGTGCGTCATGTTTTTGGATTCAAACTCTGATCTTAAATATGAAATATAAACATTTTAACCCCGACCACTCAAGATTATTGAAATAATTTTATTATTTTGTGTATTTATATATATTTTGTATTTAATATTTATTATCAATTAGTTAATTTTTATATTAATTAATAATTATTTATACTCGTAAAAAATATTATATATATATGATGAGAGAAAAAAATATATTTATATAAAATTAATGATGAAAAATAATATAATATATGAGGAGTGATAGGAGAAGGAAAATTGAGGAAGGGATTATGTGTTATACTCATTTGTTGGAAAAATAGAAAAGTAAGAGAAAAGAAAGAAGAAAGAAATTATTTGATTTTTTCAATAAATTATGTCATGTCATTTTATTTCTTATTCTCTCACTCAACTTTTCTTTTTCAATCATTTCTCGTAAGGTAATAATAATTAATTTAGTATTAAACTCAGTTTTTTATTTTTTTATTTTTAATTTTTTTTAATTAATTTATTTATTTACATTTAAACTCATTATTATATATATATATATATATATTTAAATTATTTTTTTTAAATGTGATAGATTTAAATTATTATTTTTATAAATTAAATTATTTTTATTTTAAAATTTATTTTAATTTTAAAATTTAAAATTTAAAATTTATATTTTAATATATATATATATATATATATATATATATATATATATATATATATCAAATATTAATTTATATAACTTTTTAATAAGAAAATTAATAAGTACACCAACCACTTTTACTAAATTTTCAAAAAATTATTTTGTATTTCTATGCAATATATTTAAAATATTATTTTTTTTATAAATATGTACTTAATGTAATTTTTATTATGAGTGGTGTAATTTAACTTTTTCATTCAATTATTTATTTATAACAAATTTAGTAGGACTAGTTAAATTTTTTATTATATTATTATTCATAACAAATTTTTATTAGTATTTAGTCTAACTTTTTTATAAAATAATAATTTAATATATATTAAAATATAAATAATTAAAGTTATAAAAATAATAATTTAAAATATATATCAAAATATAAATAATTATGTGTGATAAAAGATAAAATATATTTATATAAAAATAATAATGAAAAATAATATAATATATATATATAATTAATGTAAGAGTAAATAATTAGGAAAAAAATTAGTTATTATTATTTAATATTTATAAAAAAATTATATATATTATATTATAGTGTTATTATATATATAATTATTAATAAGATAATATATTATATATATGGTATAGGATTAGTGGGTGAAAAAATATAAAATAAAAAATATTTATATAAAATTAATAATTAAAGAAAATATATATAATATAGTCTTATTATAATATATATATATATTAAGAAAAAAAATGATATATATCCGGATAAAAAATAATTATTATTATTATTATTGCATGAGTTTAAATTTTAAATAAAGAGAAAAAAAAATTAATGATAAAAGATAAAATATATTTATATAAAATTAATAATTAAAGAAAATATATATAATATAGTCTTATTATAATATATATATATATATATATATATATTTTAAGAAAAAAAATAATATATATCCGGATAGAAAATAATAATAATTATTATTATTGCATGAGTTTAAATTTTAAATAAAGAGAAAAAATAAATTAATGATAAAAGATAAAATATATTTATATAAAATTAATTATAAAAAATAATATAATATATATAAGATAATAATAACTAATTTTATTATTCAAATTTCAAACTTAATTTTTTATTTTTTATTTTTAAATTTATTTATTTATTTATATTTGAACTCTTATTATATATATTATATATATATATATATATATATATATATATATATATATATATTTAATTTTTTTTTATAAATGTGATATATTTAAATTATTATTTTTATAAATTAAATTATTTATATTTTTGATATATATTTTAAATTACTATTTTTATAAGTTTAATTATTTATATTTTAATATATATATATTTCAATTATTAATTTATATAACTTTTTAATAACAAAATTAATAAGTTTACAACTACTTCCAACAATTTTTTTTTTAGAAATTATATTCTATATTGGCATAACAACATATTTAAAATATTATTTTTCATAAATATTTATTTAATACAAGTTTTTATGATGAATAGTCTAATTTAACTTTTTCATTTTGTAGTTAATTTTTTATTATATTTTCTATTTATACCAAAATTTTATTAGTATTTAGTCTAATTTTTTTATAAAATCACAATTTAAAATATATATCAAAATATATATAATAAAAAATAAATTATATATTTATATAAAATTAATAATGAAAAATAATATAAGATAATAATAACTCATTTTTATTTTTTCAATTATTTTCTCTCCTATATCCTATATAGAATATTAAAGGAAACTATATAGAATATTAAAGGAAAAAGACATCTTTGTAATTAATAAGACATTTTGACGAGAATGTGTATATCCTTAGCAGCTAGGACAAGCGCCCAAGTTGTAAATAATACATACTACTGGAACAACAACAACTAGTTTGCCTTTGTCTATTATCTATTGCTTCCTGCAATGAATCTCTCCTCTCAATTTCGATAAATCTTTAGTTGTCAGACCCAAATCACCGATCTATTCGCATCTACAGCTTTCTTCAAGGGCCGACCGCTGTCCAATTTGCACAATTTTTGATCTGAATCTCATCTTAATCGAAATGAGGAAGAGAGAAAGAGAGAACCCTTGTGGGGTTTGCGGCCACTATCACAAGTTCGAAGAAGGAGAGGTATGTGGGATTTGTGGACATCGGATGCCTGTTCTATCGGAGAAAACTTCTCTCCAAGTCAGTGCTTTTCCTTCAGAGATCTTGCCGGAGTTTCTCTATCTGGGTAGCTATGATAACGCATCGCGCTCCGAACTGCTCAAGACTCAGGGTATCTCTCGCATTCTCAATGTAAGTCTAGTTCTCAAAAATTTCAATCTTTGGATTCAGGTTAAGGATGGAGATTGCGATTTGTCAATGGACAGTCTTGATTCTGAGATTGCATTTTATGTTAACATGCTCTAATGCTATTTGTCCCCTCAAAGGAAGAGAGTGATTAAGTTAGGCAAATAACCATAGTGAACCTTTCTGATCAAGTAGATTTATTAATTTGATGAAGTCTCTTTACATAGTAAGAACAAAGGGATTGATTATTAACAAATTCTGAAGCTTTTTGCAACTGTTGGTGGAGAAGATAATGTTCACTTCATTTCGAAATACCATTTCTGTCATATTTTTCCATCCAGATGGGGATGTATTTGAACTTAGTCCCGAACTTATACACAAATTTACTGGAAGTTTCTATGTCATATCTGGATTTGAAAACAAAAGTGTTGACCCAACAGGGAAAGGGTTAGGGCCTAACAAAATTCTGCCAAAAACTTGTCCATTTTGTTCTATAGAAAATGTAACTAAACAAGATATGAAGAAAACTGTTTGCTTCTTTGACTGGTCTTTTGAGATGACTATATATGGGTGTATTTGGCTAGACAAAATTTGAGCTGGATAAATTCCGTTTGGTTATCAGTCTACACTGTTTTTACTAAACTTTGGAATCATAATCGAGGTTTAATCTCATTCAGCCACACATTTTGTATGAAATGAGAAAATATTTGTGACAACTACAAATTTGACGATTTCTGATTGCGATCAACTGAAATTAGTATTGTTGATTCATTGGGTTATTCCTCTTTATTATCACTAATATTTTGGGTGATACAAACATTTTAAATTTTCCATTTGTCTTATGAATCCCTAGTATTTGGATGAGATTTCCTGCTACCACTATCATATTCATTCACATCTATCATCTTCGATGTCATTATATAATATATCATCTAATTTATTCATTGCAGGAGTTTTTTAGTCTGAAATAGCAGTTTTTTCACACAAATTTTAACCTGAAATTTTCATTGGCCTATCTATATGTAGACGGTACCTTCTTGTCAAAATCTTTACAAGAACTCTTTCACTTATCACTGTCTCCAAGATGATAAAAGCCTATCTTTTGATGATGCCATCCTGTTTCTAGGTATGTGTCTTTTCATTATGTTAATGTGTATCCTATATTGTTATTCTCTTGTTTTACCCATAAGTTAAATAGAAGATGAATCAGATTAAATGTTCAGCATGCCAACCTTATTGGTTTTTTGAGGATGTGAAGAATGTATCCATGGATGATTTCTTAAGTTTGCGCCATTTCATACCTTAGTAAAACTTGATGGGTCAATAGATTGCTTAATGTTTTAGTATTTTTCACTAAACGGAGGGAACAATTATACCTTCTTTTGTAGAGTGCCAATTGAATTTTGGGTGGAAACTCATTGCACGTGAAAGTGGAGTATTTCATATGAGATTCATTTTTGTTCAGGTCACGTTTTGAGTGTGCTTGATAAAATTGAAAATTATGGGAATATTGAATTGTAAGTGCCAAACTAATTAAGTGTCTTAGAAAATAAAGGTTGATAAACCAAAATGAAAATATCGAATTTATGAGAAGCCAAAATGATAGATCTTTAAATACAAACTTTAATATTGAAAAAGAAAAAATTCATACATGCACTTGTTCGCCTAGTTTTAAAGACTTGAAATTCTCCCTCCCTTCCTTTCTCTTTCGAGATGTCCTACTCTTGGTTGTTGGTATAATGTCTATGGAAGAATCTAGGATTGGGTTTCCAGATGTAAATCATTGGTGTAGTTTTTATAGTTCAGATCTTCCTGTCTGTTAACTCTTCACAATTTAGGCCTATTCCACTTGAAGTTCTCAAGTGTTGATAAACTGTGTAACAACTCGTTTTCTTTTTTGGTCAGAACAATGTGAAAAAGATAGAGCCCGTGTTCTTGTCCACTGCATGTCAGGGAAAAGCAGGTGAATTTCTTTGTGCAGACATGATTTATTCTCTTTTAAGTTTTATGTTTATAAATAGCATACAGATTACAGATGAGAGTTAAAATTTAAAAAAAAAAAAAAAAACTGTTGGTTTATTAGAAATAACATAATTCCTTGGTTCTTGAACAGGTCTCCAGCTGTTGTGATTTCCTTCTTGATGAAAAGCAGAAGATGGACACTTGTACAGAGTTATCAATGGGTGAAAGAACGAAGACCATCTGTTGAAATCACTCAAGGTCCTTACATAATCTCTCTTACTTGTTTTTTGTAAAAAATAATTTAATAAAATCTCTCTCTTTGTTACTATTCCTATTTTTTTTCAAAAGGTTGATAGGGTTTATATATAGATCTTTGAATTTGCACTTGACTGACTCATATTGAAGGCTTTGAAGAGCAATAATATAGTATATTCTTTGATTCGATTGGGAAAAAATTGGTTGATTTGATTGAAAAGAAGTGATAAGATTGGACATCTATGCCATATACACTAGGATTAAAATGTCATCTATCTCATATAACATATAAAAAACTCTCTTTTTTCCGACCATGAATATCATATTTCCTCTAGTTGATATGTACAAGATTGTTAATATTCTTCTTCAGGGCATTCATATTGTCTTATTTCGAGAATCAGTTCTGAATTTCCTAGAGTCAATACAAGAGGCTTAGATTAAATTTTTATTGAGAGCACCTGAATTGGAGTAAGGGTAATGAAGTTGAGTTGTTGTGCTAGTCTCCTCATGGCTTATTGAGGGGCCCACAAGTTGGCTTGGAGCCCTATTCATAAAAGAAAATGTATCAACAACTAGGCCTATTTTTTTTTTCTCGAGAGAAATTTATCATGAATCGTGAAACATATAAATAATTATAACAGATAAAAAAAACTCTCATATACTAGGACATATCCCTTTGTATAACCTAGAATTTAATCAAGAAAAGATGAAGAGATCAATAACTAGACTTTCTCTATTAGATTCCTAAGAAAAACTTTGGCAACTCAAGTATTTGATGAGTTTTGGTTACCCCACACACAGATTCGGGTTGGTAGTTAACTACCTCATGAGTTTGATTGAAGAATGTTAGTTCATAAACACAGATTATTCATAATCAAATTTCAATTTCGTAATAAACTATTGTGCCGGTTTGAAAACACTATTATTTTGTCGCAATCACGATTTCATTGGATATCAAGTAATTCATGATCCAGATAATTTCTAGAGCATGATTAAGATTATAGTGTGATTTTTGGCTGGTATATAGATTGTTGTCTTGATCATGAACAGATTACAATGTGATTTTTGGCTTCATTCAATACAAGTTCAGATTATTGTCTACATCTTTCTGGTTACAAGGGTGGAAAAGAGATTCGATTTCCACGTGCAGGGTCCTGCTAGGTTTTCAGAAAAAAGAAAATAATATAAGATTTTTCTAGATTATAATACAGTTTAAAAAATGCGTACCTTAAACAGCCCAACAATTAAAACTAGGTTATATTTTGTTTTCTTAAAAGATCTAATATATATAATGAATTTTGTTTTCTTGATTCTTTAGCTGTGAACCAGCAGTTACAGGAGTACGAGCTGAAGCTGTTTGGCCTGATTGAGAACATCAGCCCTCCTGCCTTACCAACCTTTCAACCCGAAGGTATGCAATCCTTCACCTTCGGATTCTCAAAACCGAGTGATCCACTAGCTCCAGTCCCAACATTCGGTGGTCTTCAAAACAACATTACATCGTCAATATTTTCCCGTCCGTTGGATGTTTCTCCTCTAGAATTCACATTCGGGGCTGGTCAAGCTCACAAGAACGCTTCTGGATCTTCTTATATGGCAAACCAAACGAATCCTAACAGCAACGATGTACACATGGATGGCTCTTGAACACCTGAGTATCTTCGGGTTTTATAGTCTTTGATCAACTAGCAGAATTCTGAAAAAACTTGGTGAGTTTTTATACAATGAAATATTTATGAATGTTGTTGTCGGGTTTTTATTGACTTTCATATGTTGCTCGTCTGGTTTGGCATGCAATCAAATTTTTTTAGTTTGTATGAGCCCCCTTGAAATCAGATGGTTTGCAGCTTCAAAGTAAATGAATTTATATACTTGTTTCAAGTGTTCTTATTTCTCTAATGCATGTGTTTAGATCCCTTTCCTTAGTTCATTTGGAAACAATTTTGTATTTGGATTTGTTCTCGATCAAGTTTAAACAAAAAAACGTCAATAATTCTATGTTATCTCATAAATTTATTGATAATTTCTCATACAAAACTTAGATTGAGGCCTAAAAAGTGTTTCTAAATGTGCTAGAAATGAAACTAGTCTAAATTAGTATTGGAAATAAAATATTAGAGAAAATAATATTTTACAAATATATAGTCCAATATGGTTCTTCATAGTAATATTTTTGAATGATTGTGTAGTTTATTATTATATATTATCATAAAGAGGATTGATAAACTCAACTAAAGATTCAACGAAAGCAGGTCCACGAATCCGACGTGGTCTGCTAGGTGTTCCCAAGTCATTAAAGCGTTCATTTCGGGTCTTGAAACCACTAATTTTGAGAACAAAAAAAAAATAAAAAAATAAAAATCCCGAAATGGCCGTTTCGGAACCTAAAATTACCGTTTTCGGACATTTGAAAATTTTCCCTCTTCTACCCACGTGACATATCGGTCATAATCGTGAACTTACTTTCATTGAATATTTTATTGTTAAGTTATCATTTTTCTTATCATAAAATGCTATACTATTAATTTATTAAATAGTCTAATATATCACTGTGTTAGCATTAAATAAAGAAATAGTTGATGTGACATTAAGCCTTTAAGTAATTTTGTTAGCTGTTCCAATAAGAATCAACCCCCAACTGAATTCTATAAACCAACTTCAATAATATTTAATGTCATGAGAAAAATAATAATTAATAATGTCACATAAATTACTTCATTTTTTTTTGTTTAATCTTCCCCATGAAAACCAAGCACTATAAGGAATTTATTCAATTATCAATTTATTTATTTTCAAAATTAAAACATTTAAGTAAACTTTTGTCCTAAAACTTGTCCAATAAACTATTTTTCTTACCAATTTATTTAGTTAAAGTGAAAATAATCTATCTTAAAAGGATCAAAATCTTCTATTTAATTTTTATTAAGAAATAATACTTTAATTTATATATATATATACTAATCACCCAGAAAATAAAAATAAATAAATAAATTCATTCAAGTATTGTTTTTTCAAACTGAAATTAATTCCATAATAATTGTTAACAACTATTGCTGCCATTAATTAATACTACTACTATTATTATATTACCAACTAAATCGTTATTCACTTCTCATTTATTTTCTTGAATTAGTCAACAATTTTTTTTTACTTTTGATATGAAATTAATCAATTATAAGTTAATTAATTAATTTTGGAAAAGAGTTTTGAATTAATTAATTAAAATGAGTTTTAGATTTATTAATAGAAAATCAATAATCCTAGAAAAAGGGTTTGAATTAATTAATTTTAGAAAATGAATTCTGGATTTAATTAATTAATCCTTTTGAAAAGAGTTTTTTTAAATTAATCAATAAAAAATCAATTAACTTAAAAAAAATTAGAATTAATTAATTCATTCAAAAACTTACAGATTTAAATATATATATATATATATATATATATATATATATATATATATATATATATATATATATATATATATATATATTTGTTTTTGACTAATTTAACAAAATATTTTTTTTGATTATTTTTGTGGGTAAAAAAAGAAGTGTCTATTTATATATTCAAACAATAAAACAAATTTATTTAGTATTATAATTTTACATATTTTAAATATATATATTTTTACACAAAATATTATATTATTATTGTTAATAATTAATATTATTATTTAATAAAAATTATTATATATTTTCTTAAAAATAATTTAAATTAAAAAAATATATATGTATCTAAAAATTTGAACGAGACTATATATATTTAAAAAAATAATTTAACATAATGTTTACCCAAAACAAATATCAATTATCTCATCCATTAACTCTTTAACAAAAGTGTGTGGGTAATTTTTTTTTAATTATATTAAAAATTATTTTTTAATATCTTATTTGGTATTAATTAAATAAAATAATGTTATTTATTAACAAATTTAATAATAATTGTTAGTTTAAATTTAACTTCAATCTTCGAATGTTTTCAAAGATACCTATATATGTTATTTTATTTTTGCTCTATTATAATTTGGGGAGTCGGGTCCAATTTAAGGATGCTTTTATAATATGTGATTAAACTTTGAATTGCTTTATATAATATATTTTCTTAATTGCTCAAATGTAACATTTCATTTATTAATAATAATTTAGTGTCAAATATTTGATTAATTTATATAAACAAAAATGAATCTCTACTCTCTTTATTTTTTCTTATTTGCCAAGCAGTTTATTTAGGGAAAAAGTCTCAAATAATTTTTAAAAAAAATGATCAAATTCTAATCTCCTAATACAATTTAAAATTTGAGTTTTGTATGATAAAAATAATTTAAATTCTAGTCCAAGTTTATTTTTCTTAGATTATAGATAGTACTTAATGGCCTATTTTTCTGTTGGGAAGCCTTAAATTTCTTATAGTTAATTTATTTTCCTTTGTCAAAAAGAATGAAATGTGACAAGAATTGAATTGGTGACCTTCAACTACTCCAAACATGAGGGCTAACATTGATTCTGGTCTTTTAACTACACTATATTGATTTTCATTTAATTTGATTTATATATATACTGGTTTTTAGTATTTATGATTTTGATATACATACTTTTTTATTTGTTTTGTATACACTATTGTTAAATAAGTAAATTATTAAAGTTGTTAGTAAAAGTTTATTAATAGTAGAAGATATTAGTTTCAATCATTTTTAATAACTCTTTTTAGGACTAATATATATATTCATCCTTAAGATTATTAGTGAATTTGAAAAATTTCCTTAAAATATACATCATCTAATAAGTCCTTTTACAAACAAAAAAAATTTAAAACCATTCATTTTTTTACACATCATAAGACATCTCATTACTATGTAATATAATTTTGATTTCATATATCTTTCTTTCCCGATAACTAACGAGAGAGAAACAAACAAATATTATTAAATTTATTAATATATATCTAATTAAAATATATTTTAAAATATTATTTTATTTAAATTAATATCTTATCAAAGATATTTAAATAAAATAGTTTTCAAATATATTATTCTTTATTTTTATTTTGTTTTTGTTCAAACTCAACTTCACTTGAACCTGCACATTTATAAACGAGCTCAAATTTGTTGTTTGAGATTAGTTCCACTCTACACCACATTTATAATATAAGTTGAATTTTTATTCACATTTTACCTGAAACAGCAAATTTAAGGTGATTTATAACAAACTAATAAAATTATTATATTTTACTCTCGTTATTTTTATAATTAAAGAGATACATTTTTATTTAGGAGAAAAATATTTATTTTATTAAATAATATTACTCTCAAGTCTCAAGTAAACTTTATTAACATATCAAATAATTTTATTTTATTTTTATATTGGCCTGGATTTAAACTGAAAATATATGACCAAGGAATTTGGGAAACAAATTAAAGATTTTGAGAAGATAAAAAAATAAATTAGAAATTTTTTTTGTTTATTGCACTTATTTTAAAATGATATATACTTTAAGTTTAAGGATTGAATTTTAAATTGGCTTAGACCAAATAAAATGTTTACTTGATTTGCAAAAGAAATTGTGAAGTCTTCTCTAGAACAATTAAACTAATGTACACGTTTATTAATTTTGAAATAACTGTATTGAAAAAAAAAAAAAAAAATTTGAAATAACAGAGTTTATAAATGTCTACTAGAGACATGAAATAAAAAATGTATTTATTATATACAATGTGAAAGCAAAGGCTTTAAGATAACAAGATTTATGAGTTTCAGAAACTAATGTCATGTAATTTATTGATCAAATATTTAATGACATGTAGATAAGATTCTATTTAAGACCTTTTATTTTTTTGATTTTATTTATAAATACAAATAAATTGTGATTTTCTAATAAGATTTTACAATAATTTTTATGAATAAATTATTCTAAATAAAAAAAATGAAAGATAGATGAATATTTATCATATAAACTAGATAATTTAGAGCAAATACGAATAAATAAGCTAAAGTCATTAAGATATATAACGTATAAGCTGAATAAGTTATAACAATAAACTGTGTTAGCTTAATCAAACTGAATTTATATGTTTTATCTCAACATTCTGAAATACTTTCCAATATGGCAGCACGAAATGTGTTCAATTTATGGAAGAAGATAGGAGTCTAAAATCAAATAGCAAAATGTGGAAGAAAAGAAAGAAGCGGAAACCAATGAGGACTCTAAAAGGGAATAAAACAATGAAATTGAAGGGAAAATGTTAAGGGACTACGTTTCTGTTGGAGAAGAGAATAAAGGTAACAATAAAACAGAAAATAGAGAAGATGAAGGAATTTGATTCTTAAACAAGTCAAGCTGTAACAGAGAAAACCAGAGAGGATGATACTTGTAGAGGATACCATAGCTAAAAGAAGCAAATACAAGAATCCTGAAACTCAAGTTGAGAACAACAAAGATAAGAATTCTAAAATCCTGAAAAAAATATTTCTATCAGATTAGTACGGGCTCGTTCAAAGAAAGATTACACAATGAGAATAAACAAGTTTCATCATCTTCATCGATTCAATCTCTTTTCATCGCAAAAGGAAGGGACAAGGGAAGGAGAAGAATGACACATGACGCAGTAGACTTATATGGAAATAAACACCATGATTGAGATAATTATGAGTTGCTATTAATTATAATCTTTTAGTTTGTAATGTTTATTATATGATTGTGTGAATGTTACTAATTAGATACTTTAGAATACGTTGATTGTCATCTTTTAATTATAGTTAGGTTCTATTCTAGTTATGATTCTTGACACTATCACTTTTAAGATTTTTAATGAATTGGTATTAACCGTTTATTTTTTAAAAAAATATCGTTGATCATAAAAACTCATACTATTAAAAAAATATATATATGTATGTATATACATTCCTTATTAGTTAATCTAGCTATCTGAACACTATAAAGCACAACCAAAATTTTCCACAAAATGAAACATTAAATATCCACACAATTATTTTATTCATAAAGTGAAAAATCTCTTTATTTTAAATGAAAGTTCATTAAAACCTACCACTTAAAGAGTTACAAAGATTATGGTACTATCTCTCCTTGGGTGAGTAGTGCTTTAACAAAAACTATTAAAAAATTATATATCTATATCTATATTTTTTATTTTTTTTAATATAAGAAATAATTTAAAATAATATAAATAAGAGTTGCATATAACACACAATATCAGGATAGATACATCATACAAAATACATGCTTGCTCTAATTTTTAAAATCTCTTTATCTCAAAATTTGAAGAAACTGTAAAAAGAGTTTAATTTATTTCTAAAAGAAACTTGCATGAGATGAAGAAAATATCAAGAATAACTTAACTAAAACTCATTAAAAAAATCTCACACGATTTCAAATCTCGATTTGAGTTTTTCCTTTTCATTTTTTTTTATGGAGTCTAAAAGTTTGTTCGAGATTTTTTTTTTAAATTCAACAATAATCAAAATCAACATCAATTAACATTATTCAAATAAATTAAGTTTATTACAATAAATCCAAACTGAAAAACTCAATTTGAAAAAAGTTTTTCACTAGAAATAGATTGTGCTAGATTCTTAATATTTTGTTAAAACAATATATAAATTTGCCATAAATAATGCAATCTTTACTCTAACAATGAAAAATGTTATCTTTAATTTCATTTTTTTTTTTAAATAATTTAATTTGTCTTGGAAATGAAAAGATAATATCATAATTATTACCACTATTTACTCCTCCACCATTACCTCTTTTCTTGAATTTACCTCTTAATGAATTCTGTTTCATGCAGAATCAATAAGGCTGCCAATATTTTAAAGCCAATTTAATGCTCTCAAACCTCACCCACATTAAATTCATCATTTTCAAATAAGATCCATCTCATCAATCCTTTATATTTATCATAGCCCCAATTCTCCATTTTTCTCATATCAGTAATCAAACATGTCTTCTTTCTACACTTTGATGATTCCATCCCTAATACTCTTAACTATTTTAAGAACAACCCTTTTCGTCGGAGCTAAGATTCCGGCGATTATTGTGTTCGGAGACTCATCAGTCGATTCCGGCAACAATAATGGGATTTCGACACTTTTGAAAAGTAATTTTGCTCCTTATGGAAGAGATTTCTATGGAGGAAAACCAACGGGAAGATTCTCCAACGGTAGGATTCCGCCGGATTTTATATCGGAAGCTTATGGACTCCGACCGTTTGTACCGGCTTATTTGGATCCCATGTTTAATATTTCCGATTTTGTTACTGGTGTTTGTTTTGCTTCTGCTGGTACTGGATATGATGAAGCAACTTCTCAAGTTCTGGTAATTCATTCATTTATTTATTTATTAAATATTAATTTCTATAAGTCTTTTAATTTTATTAGTATTAGACTTGTAAAATTTATTATTACTTTGTGGGTTCCTAGTACCTGTTACTATTTCTGGAAATCTCTACTTTCCCATACTTATATATCATACTTATATATCATACTGATTAGATCAATGTTTTCTTGAATTATATGGTAATTTTTCTAAATTTAATATTTCTATTTTAATTAATTAAATATTATTTCAATTGTCCTCTAATTCTTCACATTAATCACTCTATTAAACAAAATATTAAAAAAAATAAAATATATTAATACTTTTAAGTATTTTTACAATAAAATATCTTTCATCTCTTCAAAATCAATATTTCTAAGTTATTTGAATAAACTAACCAGTTATTACTTGTAAACTGGCATTTTATTAACTTAGATAAAAGAAAAAAAAGATTTTTTGTCATTTGTTTTTCTTCTTATCCTTTTCCTTTTATTTATTAAGTATTAATTCTTTGAGATTATTTCAAAATAATCTAATCATCCCCAAGCTTATATAAAACATCACTTTTTTAATCTCATTCAAACATGAAGTTAAATAAATTTACTTTATTTATAAGATTTTAAAATAAGGTATTAAAATAATTTGATATGTAATAATTATTTTGGTCAAATAATTTTGCCTTTTGGTATAGGATTATTTATATGCAATAATATATATTGATAAAATAAATTTATAAAATAAAAGATATTTTAATATTTTAATTAATGAATTAAGTGATATGATTATAAGAAAAATAATAAAATAATGTTTAATTATATTGAAGTTGTTACAAATATATTAACAGTACAAAATAATTTGGAATTAATCTTATGTGGGATGTTTGATCACTCAATTAACTAAGCTATAACTATTTGATATTGTAGTAATTTGATAGATTGATGGTATATTATTTTAATAATATAGTTATTTCTGTTATATATATTATTAAAGAAATAAAATTACAGATATTGAGTTTTAAATATTGGGTTTGGTTAGGTTGTAATTGTATTGGGCGGTGGTTGTTGTGGCACCATTATTTCTATTAATAATGTGTCAACATCTATACATAAAGAGAATTAAATTTTGATTTTTGTCATTATCAAAGTTAATTTAATTTTGTTTATTTGGTTACTAGTAAAAGATATTTATTTTTGCAGTCTGTGATACCTCTCTCGAAAGAAATTGAATACTTCAAAGAATATCAACAAAAACTAAAGGCGTATGTAGGCAATCAAAGGGCTACTTCAATAATTTCCGAGTCCCTCTACCTCGTAAGCATAGGTACCAACGATTTTCTCGAGAATTACTACCTTCTCCCAAACCGTCGATCCCAATACAACATCGATCAGTACCAGAATTTTCTTGCGGGGATCGCAGAAGGTTTCATAAGAACACTTTATGATTTGGGGGCTCGAAAAATCTCATATGGAGGCTTACCTCCAATGGGATGTCTACCACTAGAAAGAACTACAAATGCAATTATTGGAGGCCAAGGGGCAGCATGCATAGAAAGTTATAACAATGTGGCATTGAATTTTAATGGAAAATTAAGCGGTTTGATTGGTAAATTGAACAAGGAGCTTCCGGGAGTAACAATCGTTTTCGCTAATCCATATTACGCCTTGTATGATATGATCGCGAAACCTTCTATATACGGTAATGTTTTGTGTTAAGTTTTTTTTTACTATACAATTATTATCTCATAACTAATTGTTCTAAAATATTAATTATCAGGATTTGAGACGGTTGCTGTTGCGTGTTGTTCAACCGGGCTAGTCGAAATGAGCTATATGTGCGACCAGTATAACCCTTTTACTTGCGCGGATGCAAATAAATTTGTGTTTTGGGATTCATTTCATCCTACGGATAAGACAAACCGGATCGTATCTTATGGTTTATATAATGAAATCTTAAAACATGTTTTTCCTAATTAATTAATTTATGCATGCATATATTATCTTCAAAATAAAAATAGTTATTAAAGTATGTGTATGAATGTATTTCCTTTTTCTATAGTATTGTAATATATTTTGCTACAATTAGTAATATTGGCCATAGTATTATTTATCATTTAATTGTGCTTAATGATGTTAAATAAATTGTTTTTTTTTTCATATATATATATTTGGTTCCAGACATATGTTCATGCGATGCTCCCACTTCTAGTGACAGTGTGTGGTTGATTCTTTAAATAAGAAAATAATTAAGTCAATTATTTAATTCTTTTGCCCTTAATGTCCATCATCAAAACTCAACCTTTTTTTTCGGGGGTTGTTTTCAACTTTTTTTTTATTAGTATTCCACTTATTTTATTTCTTAATAATTAACTTTTATGTTTTTTTAAGTTGAAAAATATAACACAAACATTTATCTCCATTACTTTCGTTTTAATGTGTTTTTATTTTGAATCAAAACTCAACCTTTTTTTTCGGGGGTTGTTTTCAACTTTTTTTTTATTAGTATTCCACTTATTTTATTTCTTAATAATTAACTTTTATGTTTTTTTAAGTTGAAAAATATAACACAAACATTTATCTCCATTACTTTCGTTTTAATGTGTTTTTATTTTGAATCAAAACTCAACCTTTTTTTTCGGGTTGTTTTCAACTTTTTTTTTATTAGTATTCCACTTATTTTATTTCTTAATAATTGACTTTTATGTTTTTTTAGTTGAAAAATATAACACAAACATTTATCTCCATTACTCTCGTTTTAATGTGTTTTTATTTTGAATCAAAACTGAAACTTTTATAAAAATACATATCTACTAAACTATCTTAACTAGCTAGTTAATAAGTTATAATAACAAATAATTATTATTCAAAATTAAAAAATAATCATATTATTCCGAACAACTCTACTAATTTTTCGTTGATGAATTAGCTGAGACTTGTCTAAGTGGAGCGCAATTTTTCCTATTTCAATTTAAATCAAATAGTTAATGTTTGAACTAATTTCAACATATTTTATTTAGTAATTATATATTAATTTTTATTATAATTAAGATTAAACTTTATTAAAATACAAAGTTTAAAAACTTATTTAAACATCTATAATAGGTGAGTAATATATGTATAAAATAAACACATTATTTATAATTTTTATTAATGGAACGAATAATAAATTTGTATATTAAAACTGAATATAAATATTTGTTCTTTCAAAAATATTTAAGAATTTTTGATAGAAAGTTTAAGATATAATCCTCACAAGACAATTCAGAAAAATTGATATATATTTAGATCTAGAACATGACATTATAGATCAAATAAAGATCCTCGTTAAATTTTCGAATATATTTTTGTAATAAATTATTTTAATTTTTCGAATATATTTTTGTAATAAATTATTTTAATTTTTCGAATATATTTTTGTAATAAATTATTTTAATTTATCAAGATAAAGTATTAAGATTAATAAAATTAAAGTTATTAAAACTTAAAATATAATAGTATATATATATTAAAAATATTTGTAAAAAAAATAAAAAAAATTGAAGTTTAAAATAGGGCAAATTACCTGGGCGGCCCTCGAACTATCTCGATCGCTCATTTTTGGCCCTCAAATTAATTTTTGAAACAAATTGTCCCTTCAACTTTTATAAAGGTCACCGGTGGCCATTTCCGTCAACTTTTTAGTTAAGTTTAAGTTTAAAATATTATTTTTTTATATATTATCTTTAATCTTATATTTTATATTTTTATATATAATTATTAAATCGCTTATATATAATATTATATATATTATTAAATTTTATATAATTATTAAATCTTTTATATAATAAATAATATATATATTATTTATTTTTATCTATATATATAATTTATATATATTATCTTCAACTAATTTATATATAATATTTATATAATATATATTTTAAAAAATAATTTAAGTGTTAAAAGTATTTGAGTAGTTAGAAGGTTACAATTACTTTTAATTTTTCAAATTATTTTGTAAAATATATATTCTATAAATTATATAAATTTATTTATATATATATATATATATATAATTAATGATTAGGGATAATCCATATAATTTATTTTTAAACTTTGTTTTATATATATTAAAAATAATTTATTAATATATATATTAAAAATAATTTGAAAGATTAAAAGTAATGTAACCTTCTAACTACTTAAATACTTTTAACACTTAAATTATTTTTTAAAATATATATTATATAAATATTATATATAAATTAGTTAAAGATAATATATATAAATTATATATATAGATAAAAATAAATAATATATATATTATTTATTTATTATATAAAAGATTTGATAATTATATAAAATTTAATAATAATATATATATATAATATTATATATAAGCGATTTAATAATTATATATATAAATATAAAATATAAGATTAAAGATAATATATAAAAAAAATATTTTAAATTTAAATAGTTAGGTTTAACCAAAAAGTTGACGGAAGGCTACCGGTGACCTTTATAAAATTTGAAGGGAAGATTTGTTTCAAAAATTAATTTGAGGACCAAAAGTGAACGAGATAGTTTGAGGCCTAGATAATTTTCCCTTTAAAATATGGTCAATATTTATATTATTTGCATTAATGGTGGTAGATACAATTTCCACCTACCAACCTTGTGGTTTCACTATCGGCCAGCTCTACAAATTAAGAATCATGTCAATATATTGTCATCATAGAGGTCATATTTTAAGGTCTTGTTTGGAAAATTTTCTAAAAGTTGGCTATATATATATATATATATATATATATATATATATATATATATATATATATATATATATATATATAATAGTTTTAATTTTATAGTTGTATAAATAAGTAGTGAAATTTTCTTATATGAAAGTTGGAGATATTTTTGAACAATTTTATTACAATTTGGATATAAGACTAAAAATACTTCATCAACTATTAACAATCTTGTTGTTTGAATTTTATGATTTTATTACACTTATTATTAAAACTTGACTAAATTCATTTTCAAGATAGGTTTCAACCTATAGTTTTACAATAATATCAATATGATTCATGGTTTGATTTATGAATATGAATTCACTATGGTCAATAGAATTAATGTTTTTTCCGGATGTATATAAAATATCTGTAATCACACATCGGTTTCATAGACTTGATTACGAGATAAAAGAACTCTAAAATGTATCATTAAATTTATAGATTAGGTGTGATAAGTAAATTTTAAAAAATCAAATAAGTATTCATTAAAATGTTAAAACAAAATTACTAAATGTCATCATGCGAAGATTATGCAAGGATTAAGTTATCCCAACTTTAAACAATTACAACATAACAAAGTTCACGAGAAGGAATATCCAAACATATGAAAACAGTTTAACACAAATGAAAAGTAATGTTAATTAACTCTCATTTAATTAATATTTATTGACAAAAATTCAACAAAAGAAATATATAAAAAAAAGTAATAAAATTGTTGCCAAGAGACTCTTGGGGAGGGTGCAAAGTTCAATTTGATATTTAATTATAACATTTTCAATACCCAATAAAATATAGCTATGAGAAGAAAAATAAAAATAGAAAGTGGCTAAATAATTTTGATATATAATTTATGTAATTATAAAAAGTATAGGTTCATACAAGAATAAATATCACGAGTTCGATTATCATTTAAAATTCTTTAAGTTAAAAATCATGACAATAAATGTCATACTATTTTTTTTACATTCAAAACAAAAATAAAATAAAATTTGATAAGTGATATTATAATATGTTTTATTACTTATTATGAGATTTTATGTATAACACCCAATAGTGGAAAATATGATTTCATTAGATGTTTAACTACAATAATAATTTGTCATTATATTTGTTTGGTATCATGATGTTAGTAATATATATAAATAGTTCAAATGAATCAAAATTATCAAATAGTCCATAATTTGTAAACAAATTATCTTTTCAAACAAACAATTAATCTCACATTGGGATCATTATCTAATTGAGAGGCTTTGAAAGCTCTTGTAGTCTTGTGGATATAATTATTAAATCAAAGTTGGTGAAAACCTTGACATGTTATTGAGTATTATAATACTGTTTTCTAGACAAAAAAAAAAAGAAAAAAAATTGTCATTAAAATACTGTTTTTTACACAATTTTCTATCTGCTCATTCAAATCCAAGTTCTAAGCAAAAAATAATAAAGAGAAAATCATTCAAATTCAAGAATCAAAACTCATTGGCTGCAATTAATAGTTTCATTTCAACCATTTCATTATTGTTTTGTAATAACAATATTTTTTAGTAGTTTAAATAAATGTGTATATATTAAAAAGAAGTACTAATTTTATTTTATTATTTGCTAAATTAATAGTTTAAATGAGTCAAAGGCGTATGCATCTTTATTTCTCTTCTTTCTATGGTCAAAGACGGCTATATGTTTCACTTTTTTTTGAAAAAGAGGAAACACACCCATATTATACGCTGTTCTTTAATTATTTTTAGGAATTTCCATGTTATTTACTTCGAACTTTGTTTTTTTATGTTCATTATTAGCCTAGTTTAATTATTAATTATAGAGCAACCAATAAAATATTTTAAGTGACAATAATAGAAAATAAAACAAAAAATGAGATTAAACTTTTAAGCTCTACCAATCGTCAACAAACAGTCAACAAACAATAGAATATTATAGGATGATTTGTATATTTTTTTTTCTTAAACTTTGCGTCAGTTTGTATTTTTTATTTCAGAATTTTCAATAATTTTTCAATTGTTATGTGTTCTTGTTAGTGTAATTAATGAGCTTCTTGATTAGTTATTTTTTTGAAAAGATGTGGTTATTTTCCAAGTTAGATCAATTCACTTATTCTTTATGCTCTTTGAAATACATGGAGAGTCATCATATTATTTCTCATTACTTTTATAACCGCGTACTCTCTTGTTTACTCGAGGTTCCACACCTCAACTATGGTCCGCCTCTTTAAGAACATCTATTAGTGAGTTAACTTTCGAAATGACTTCATATATATGTTTTCGTAATTCAGTCTATTTCAATATTTCTTACTTATTTTATTTTATTCTCAAGAGTTTCGTATGTAAAATTTACTAAGATATATAATATTTACTAAGATAAGATCATTTTAGCTTAAATTTAACTAAGCATTTTCACGAGAATTGATACTTTATTGCTTTACATGATATTAGAGATGTCAATTTCAAAATAGACAAATGATAATCCAACATAATTGAACAAAATTAACATGATAATTTTATTTTGTTTGGTTTAACACACTTATGATCAACTTCAGTTGTTACATGTGTGTTGTATATTTAAATTTTATTTTACTAATTTATACCACTTTCTAATAAATATTTTTATTTATTAAACTATATATATTAGAATTATTTTAATTAAAATAGGTTTTAATATAAATACAAATATTATTTATAACATCTAAATTATATTGGTTTCATGTCACATGTGGAGATTATTCAAATGATAACATCACATCCTGTCCTAATCCTACACATTCACATCTTCAAGTGATTTACAATTTGCACTTTATTTAGTTATTTTTCTAGTACATATAATTAGGTATGATCTTCAAACTTAAAAATATCTCAATTTTCAAAAAAAAAAAAAAAATTGGGGTGAGATATAGAGGAACATATCTCTTACCAAACTCATCTATATCATACTAAAATTAAACAAGATATAAAGTTAAAGATATAAAAAGAAGATTTTCTAGCATGATCAATGCCAATGGATAATTTAATTAATTGTGCTACAACTTTTGACAATTTAATTATTTGTCTTACACCTTTTAATAACTATAGTTGCAAATTTACTTCTATTTTTTAAGAATGAACACTTGTATTATATATATTATAGTTATTATTTAATTTCTTTTGAAATTACTTCATAAAACAAACATACATCATTTTCATTTGATGGGGGTTATTTGATACAAAAAATAAAATGGGTGTGGATTTCTCTCTTTTCAAGCAATTTTTTCTGTCCTTTTTATATTTTGTTTTGTTGATTTAGTTTTCTAATGGTTAATTTTAGTTATTTTATTTTACTTTTTACAGAATATATTATTTTATTTTTTTTAAAGATACAATTAACTAATTGATTTAGTTTTCTTACAGAATGTACGTATAAATAGACGTATAAATATATTAACTAATAAAAGTTCATTAAAACGTATCTACTATTAAAAATTGATTCATCTATCCTCTATTAGAAATATGGATATTTTTTTTAAATCTTATATTTATTTTACTTTTCTTCTTTTTTATTATTAATTAATTAATTTATCTCATTTTATCTATTTCTTTTTTATTTTTACTATTTATCCTTTTTTCTATATAACATAGATTATTTTAAAATTATTTGGTTTTTAGAGACTAATACTTAAATATTGTAATGTATAAAGTAATTTAGTTTATAATAATATTTATTTATATTAAAAATTATAAATCATGGATCAAAGATTAAATAGAAGCCGGTTAATTTCATTTTTGTTTATATTAAAAAACACAAAAAAAAAAAAAAAACTCCACAAAAACATTACACATATTCTAGTAATTTTTTTTTTATAAAATTAGAAAACCTATTATAATAAAATAAACTCTTCACAAAACATTATAATAGAACAAATTGAAAGAGGATATAATAGAACAAACTGACAGAGGATAGAAGATGAAAAGAGAAAAGAGAAATTTAATAGATAAAGGAAGAAAATAGAAAGAGATAAAATGAGTATTTAATTAATAAAATTGAAAGAAGAGAGAAAAGAGAAAATATAAATATTTAATTAATAAATATTATTTTAAAAAAAATAATTAACTCTCTCTCATAGCAAAAGTTTAATATATATACCTTTAAATAAACTTTTATTAATATATATACTTTTAAATGAAAATTAAATTTATATTGAGAATTCATAAATAAATCAATAAAATTTGATCAAATCATACACTATCTATTTTAAAGATATATTTTAAAAAGTTATATTATAATTGACACACAATTAAAGAAAAATATCAATTATCCCTAATTTATACTAATTTTATTTTATTTAAATAATTTATATCTTTTGATCAAGTATATATTCATCCTTTAAATTAATTAAAATATCTTCAATTTGATTTTATAAAAAAAATCTTTCTATTATATATTAATACCTTTTATAAAAAAAATTCACCAAAATCTCTCAACATTTTAGAATCAATATCGGTCCAAATTTATATATATGTGGAATAATATATATATGAAAATTTATTGAAGCCACATTAAGTTTAACTTATTGTTCGAGATATCAATATTATCTAGACTTAAATACAATTTTTTTTTTTTTAAATTAAGAAAACTATCATTACACAACAGGAAATTTTTCTATTCAAAGTGTTTTTATACTCAAACACAAATTATCCCAAGTGCATATGGGATTTTTTTTATTAAATTAATTATTAAGAATGAATCAAACTACTCATCATTATTTGAACAAATAAAACAAAATATTTTCTATTGAAAAATCTCAAATCAACTTCTCATTAATATCAATCTTCTATCAATAAGTTCTTAGAAACATTATTCTAAGGGAAATTTTTTTGTTTGAAATCATTTATAAAAATATCATTAAAATCCAAGTCTCATTTTAATATTTCAACCAATATCATATAAAGAGTATCTAATATGGATTCTAATAAATCTAAAATAAACCCAGAAAATAAATAAATCATTTAACTCTATGGATGTAAATGAATTTATTAATATAAATTTTCATAAAATTATTATTTGTATGCAAAATAAAATCATCACTTCTTTATTATCAAGAATCCATAATATACATAGTGTTATTAATGAAAATCAAATCTCAAAAACAAATATTAAATAAAATAATAATTGATTAAATATTAAAAATATTATTGAATTTAATTTGGGTTCCAATACTTTAAAAGGATAGAATTTACTTAAAACAAGCATTTTTTTGCAGCTGAGCTGTAAGATTCTCCACTCCTTTTGTTGATGTGTTATATGTGATTACAATAAATTTTTATTATTTTGAAAAAATTAATAAATAATAATTTTAAATTAGTATAAAATTCAAATAAAAAGTGGTCTAAAGTCTCTAAATAATCTATTTTCTCCTTCTCTCTCTATCTTTCTTATCTCTCTCTCTCCAGTCTGAACATTACTTAGCCATGAAGAAGCTCTACAAAGGAAAAGTCCATCCATCATCGCCGTCGCCGTCGCCGTCGATCACCGACCGTCTTTCTCTACTCCCGGCCACCATACTAACCCTAACCATCGCACTTTCTCCTGAAGACAGGGAAGTTCTTGTTTATCTCATTTCTTGCGCCGGCGCCGGCGTTGCCTCAAAGACACCATCTTTCTCCATCGCTTGCGGCGGTGGAAGCGGCGGTGACCATTCAACGAAATCCGATTGTAATTGTTTTAGATGTTATATGAGTTATTGGGTACGATGGGATAAATCGCCTAATCGTGAATTGATTCATGAAATTTTGGAAGTTTATGAAGATTGGGTTTTTAATCAGAAGAAGAATAAGAAGAAAAGGAATGGAAAGAAAGGAAAGCGTGTTTTTCACGCACTAGATAGTACAGAGGAGATGTCTGGAATTGACTTGACTGAGTCGAAACGAGTTGATCTGAGTCGACCCGACGGCGGGAGTGGTTTTCCGGCGACGGCGCTGGTGCCGGCGATGGAAGAACAAGATAAGACCGGTCCGGTTAGAAAGATTGTGAACTTCATTGGAGAAAAGATTTGGGGAATTTGGGGGGTTTGATTTTTATTTTTGTTTTTGGTTGATCATATAATAGAAAATGCATAAGATGCTTTGTTAGAATAATAATCCTTTGTAGAGATGTAAAATTGTAATAATTTTTTTATCTTATAAAATGGGTTTGAAATTGAAAGTGCTTAACTAAATTTCATCTCTTTTCATTCTAATAATAGCAAAAATAAAATAACAATTTCAGTTTTGGAATGAATTAGGACAAAATTGATTATGCATGGTAAAGGCTACACTGTCAAAAAAGGGACCATTTTTAGATAATAAATATATAATCAAAGCTGATAGGAAAGTTACATATTGCCTCTTAAATCATATTTATGAACCCTAAGTTTTGTCACATTTGTTAGCTTTTATAAAAGTTATTGTAATTATAAGTTTTTTTAAAAATTTATTTGATTATCTATGATTATAGTAGAGGTGGCGATTCAAGTTAGTTTTAGGTTAACGAGTTCGGGTTGAGCGATATTAAACATAACTTGATCCGTTTAGTAATTTGTGTCAAAATATTTAACATGAATCAGACATGTTTATTTATGATATTTATATATCACTTAAAATGTAAGAAATTTAAACAAATTATAGAAAGATATCTAAAAATGTCTCAAAATTATTTTTAGTAACTCTTCTTTAAAAAAAAATCAAATAAACATTTCAAATATATATTTGACTAATTCAAAAAAATTGAAAATAGAGGATTCACAAGTTCCATTGACTTGAAAATACAAAAATAAAAAGTAAATAAATTAGTCTGAATTAGTCAAATGCCCAGAAAAAAATAATATATAATTATTTATATAAGATGATTTGCTTGGTGGTTGGATATGGAATGAAGACAATGATGGTCTTATTTTAAGTTTTGTAACACCTCTTCTGAAAGCTTGACCTTATTCTTTATTTTTTTAATGAACAATTATGGTCTTTTTAAGTCTACATTTATGTGAAAGCTTGACCTTTCCTGTTCTATTTTGAAATATTTTTTAAACTTAATTTTGAATTTATAAGGAAAAAAATACTAATAAATTTATGAATATCTGTTTTTTAGAATATTATCTCATTCAAATTAACAATTTAATGGTACATACAAATAAATATTTTCAAATAAATTTATTTAAAAAATACAAACAAAAAATAAGAGTATTTTTATCTTATTCTTTTCAAATAAGCTCAATTTTGAACATCTTCTGTAAAAGAAAAATAGAATTCTTAACCTAAAAAAAACTACCAAAGTTAGTAAGTCAACACACATTAGAGTTTGAATTATTCAAATAGTAGACCAAATAGTTAAGAAATTGTTATTTTTTTTTATTTTTATTCTTGAATGAAGGATGCTATCCGAATCTATAATTAAGAAAATGTTATTTTGATTTCAAGAAGACTAAACATGTGGGTGAATTTTTTTTCTTTCAAAACTCAGTTTTAATTTTGGTTCACACGGAGCTATAAATTAAAGTTAAGAGACTTGCATTATGTAAGAGAAATTTCAAGTTTTAGAAATTAAAATTAAAATTAAGATGACACTTTTGAAAAATTGAATCCTAAAGACAAAATATGCAATGTCTACTACTAATAAAAAAATTATTATTTTTTAATATTGGGATTCCTACTTATTTGATTTGATAATATTTCTGTTGGGTTGGGATTAAGCTTAGTACAGAGCTTGTATTATTTTTGTTGGAATTTTGGAAGTCAAAATATTCTATCTAAATTCTCGATTCAATCGATAACTCATTTATTTTTATATTGAGATGTGACTAGTATATAGTGGAGTTTTACGAAGTATGACTGATATTCATTTTTGTAATATTTGAGTTTTGAATATTTAAACTGATAATGACAACTTTAAATTTGTAGGTAATCATCTCTCGATTATTTTTTTTGATAACTATCTTATTCGAAAGAAACTGTCGAACATTTCAATAATCATAGTCGTCCGATATATATTATTTATAATGTTATTATTATTACGATTTTAAAATTCATTCGTAAAATCTGTGGTGTTTGAGGTTCTAAAAACTCAACCTGTTAGTTATTTTTTTTTCTTATTTTCATATTTGGTGAGTTTTCTTTTATTTTTTCTAATATCATTAAATAACTTACTATTTATCTTTGTACATAATGTTTTAAAATATACATGAAAAAACCCATTAAAACACTATTATTTGATAACAAATTATATTTATACAAAAAAAAAGTTTTTTTTTTTAAATTGAACTAATGAATAATTTTAATATCCTTACTTGTTTGAAAAAAATATTATTACTGCTGAATACTTCAACTCTATTAGAGTTGACTTCATGACTTCGAAAGCAAAATAGGTTTAATTCTTGCCTACTAAAAAGAAAAAAAAAACAGTTCTTACCATCTAGCAAATAATTATAAAGATTCACAAAAACTTTGGCTGAACTTTCTTCAATTATTCATTGAACAGGATAAGTCAATATCCAGAAAGAAAAAAAAGTGTACACTGAAAATAAGTTTAATAAGGAAAAATTCAAACAATTACTTTATCCATAATAATCTTTAAACATACACTTAACCAAATACCACATAAAATTGTTTGCCGTAAATACCAGAAATCCTCTCCATAAACTATATCTATCTTACAACTCATCTTTGGTCGCGGTTTCCTCACTCCCGCCCATAAGTTCTTCAAGGGAGAATTCGTCTTCTTCGATAATTTCTCCGTCTTTACCATCCCAAGCTTCAGTCTTCAAAATAACCGGGGAGTTACCAAGTGGCAAATTACCTCTACCTCCGTCTCCAGCTTCCTTTACAAACTTTCTGAAACACAAACAAATAAAATCAAAATCACATTTTAGGATTTTCCTAAAATTTCTTTTACTTTCATAAAGGAGATTTTTGGATTTTCCTACTGCAAATGTGCAAATGTGGGAGTTATAACCTAACATGTAGCCCAAGTGGAAAATGTCTTTCTCGGGTTCAATTCTCATTAAAAACGCTCTATTGAAGTGGGGAATCGTGCTAACTTTCTCCAAGAAATAAACCATGGTTTTCTAATAAAAAACAAGGATTTCCCTATCATAATTTTTAGACTAGAGTTTATTACATAGGAGACATCCTACATGAACCTCTTAAGTTCAAGACTGTTATCACTTAAGCTACAGTGGATACAAAACTATCATTCAGATCGAAAAATCATTTTTCTGAAAAAAAAGAGGAAAATGAAGGAAACTCACACTATGGGATCACGTTCAAATGCACTCCGAAGAGGAACATACACTCCTTTCTTCATACTGACAGCTACCATTGCCGGATAACCATATCCACCAACTCCTACATTCTTCTCCAGATCCGCCTGCTTACCTGCTGACGCCCACACGAAACTGCAACGGCAGTTGAATTGCAACAACATCAAGTACAAGCAGAAAAAATAAGCTGATTTTCTTTCCTATTTTGTTTTTTTTTTTAAATTCATTAAAGTTCTTAATTGCTTATGTTATATTCACCTGTATGGACTCCTCTTATACTTCTCGGCTGTGAAAAGCAACATTTCTAGGTATTTATTTCTTCCTTCAGCTTTAGAGTCAAGAATGTCAGGAAGGAAAGATATAAAACAAATGGCTGCTGAACCACACTTCTCATCCATCACATCCTGAATAAAATATATATAAAAGAGACTAAGTAGACCCAAATGGAAAAGTCTGAATTTTTTGCTTCTAATGGAGAAATGCTTACAGGGCCAGTCAATTCTGTGACTTCAGCAGGCAAACTATTTGTTTCCAGGATCACTTCAGCAAATGATTCAATTGCTGAGGCAGTTCTTGCACCTTCATAAGTTGACGGACTTCCCTTGTCGGCACCGAATACTAAGATGGTGGGAAATCCTTTCACATCGAATCTGCTCATCAGAGACTGGTAAAACCCACCTTATTAGTTAAATGAGAAACTAGTTAAGTTCATTCTGTTAAATCCGTCTAACCAAGAATTACCTTGTCTGCATCACAGTCCA
Source organism: Impatiens glandulifera (assembly GCF_907164915.1). Taxonomy (NCBI): domain Eukaryota; kingdom Viridiplantae; phylum Streptophyta; class Magnoliopsida; order Ericales; family Balsaminaceae; genus Impatiens; species Impatiens glandulifera. The sequence continues at coordinate 14,701,040 of NC_061868.1, forward strand.
CGTGACCCAGCTTGACCTTTCCTTTCAAGTTCTTAGCAGCCTTCTTCCACTCAGGAGCAAGATTCTTGCAGTGTCCACACCTTTAAAAACATCGTGTTAACAAATTTAGTTGTGGAGTTTCATGCTTAATTCACAACATTTCATTTCAATCAAGGTGCTTTAAGTGGGAATCAAACATGAGACCTCAGTCTCTTAGTTCAAGACTCTAACCACTATTGGGTGAGTAAAGATCATCTTCAATCAGTAGAGAAAACCAGAAAGGTTGCATCATCTTTGGAGATTCGTAAAAGGATCACCAATTTGCCAGATAAACAGCAATTAATTGTTTACTTTACTTTAGTAACAATATCAAGACTGCTAATGAAACTTGCTGAATTTTTCAATAGCCAGTAGTTACCAGGGAGCGAAAAACTCTACAATCCAGATATCTTTGCTTTTAATCACCAATTCATCAAAGTTGCTTGAATCTAATTCCACTGATGCACTAGGCTCTGATTTCTCTTTTGACGTTCCTGAAGTCTTTCCATCCAAACGGTCCTTGAGAAGTCCTTTTACCTAAATGTGACAATAGAGAAGTTAGGAATGGGATAAATAACAAAAACTAAATCTAGCACATTTTTCTCTAAGCACAATTAGACACTATTAGATCATGTGTAAGACATACAAAGAAAAAACATCATATTGAAGTCATTACAGGAAATACATTTGTTTTAGCATTATCCCTTGAAAATATGGCATATACTAACAGGGAAGAAAAATTAGGTAAGGGTTAGTGGCAATCTTGTAAATAAGGTATATGGTAAATTTGTAAGTAATGTGAAGATGTGTATGTAAGGCATATAAATAGGCTGTGAGCACTTGTTCAGCTTGCAAATGAAACTATTTCAGTTCCCTCTCTCTTATCTATTTCATATTTCCCTTTCTCAACCCTAGTTACATTTTTGTATCACAATCCTAAAACAGACATATTGCCATAAAAACTGAGAAGAATACTTCCAAAATGAAGAAAAGTTGTTTCTCTTCCTCTCTTTTTATAAATGAAAACCTACTTCTAATCAAAGGAAATGAAAAACATCATATATGGCGGTTCTGAAGCTCATGTGACAAACAATGCTAACCTGTTTAAATGCAAAATCTGCAATGGGTTTTGCTTCCCTGGCTCCTTGGTAATCAATAGGAGGTTTCCCAGGAACAAAAACCTTTATTGTTGGAAATCCTTTAATCCCATATTCCTACAAAGTATAAAAACATATGATCAGAACAACAAATAACCAGTCCTCCACATAAGAACATGTAATAAGAGTCATTAAGATGTCTTTCTATTAAATAAGAAGGAAAACAGTTCAAAAAATAGGCCTTCCATTGTATAAGAACACTAGTTAAATGCCAAGTCACGTTAACATTCAGATTTCTGAATGCAGCATTGACCATTGATGTAAGCCTTTGAGAGACTGCCATAGTACAAATGACTTTTTTTCTGCTAATAAGTAGTGCAGTTATATTGTAGTAAAAGGAGTGTTACAATCAGTAATACAACACGAAGGAATATTGTTTTCGCAAAAAAAAAAGAGATCTTGAAATCCTATTTTGCCTTGTCTAGATACAAAGTTCATTGGGCTGACAGCACAAGTTTAAATAAAGGAGATGGAATGAGAAGCTTGAGTGGCTGTAGAATTTCCTTTGTTTGTCCATATAAGAAGGAAACAAGGTGGAATGAATCAGAAATGATTATAGAATTAACATCTTAAGCTATTAAACACGCCTGAAAATCAAGTTGAATTGCCATAGCTTTCATAGTATCACCTATCCATGATTTAGCAAATAAAGCTTTTCTACATTGGGAAACATAGATGAAGGAAGCACAGTTTCAATATCCAATACACCATTTTTTTTAAAAGAACCATCCAATACACCCCTATATACTAATAAAAAGGGACACAATCCAATAGCTTATTGGCACCTAATGCAAAAAGAAGGCACAATCCATCAGGAAACACACCTCACTCATAATTGAATATTTACTCAGGTACTAAACAACTAAACATACAGTTATTGTCAATTCTCTGATTTAACAACTTAAATTTGAGAAAAAAAGTTGAGGCAATTCTAAATCACAACTACAATGAACCTGAGCAAGACTTTTATGAGCATCTGCATCAAGTGCTGCAACAGTAACAACCCCTTTCAAGACCTTAGCAGCCTTTTCCCAGATAGGTGTCAAAGATTGACAGTGACCACACCATGGTGCAAAAAACTCAACCAAAACAACCCCATTTGAATTAAGAACCTGGCATGAATACAAGAACATGTCAGTAATCAACCAAACTGCAAACTTAACTGACATAAATTATTCCCTAATCTGTTTCATTCCAAAAAAAATGCAACCCAGATATTAGGAAGAAAGTCTTAGGTTGAAATTAAGGCCTTTTTGGCATCTGCTACATATTTCTTTAAGAAAAAAAAACTGGGTGTACCTTGGATTTAAAGTTTGAGGAGGTTAGCTGAACTACGGGAGACGATGGTCCATACAATGCATCTGCACGTAAACAGAGCTCAAAGGTTGACAAAGAAATCAATGTCACCAAGATCCATAGCTTATACATCTTTCTCTCTCACACACTGTCTCACTCTCTCACACACACAATCACTCACTCAAGTTTCAGAGAGTCTCTCTTCGCGGGTGAATCAAAACAGAGCAGACAACTTTGGTTCGCAGGGGAAGAAAACCCTCCCAAATCCGGTGAGCTACGTGTTACAACCAATGATAATTAGACACGTCATCATGCCACGTTGTTTTTCCTAAATATATACCAATTTTAAGTTATAAATTGTGTAATTAAAGTTTATATTAAAGATTGATATATGTGTGATCAAATATTGCTATATTTAAATTATAATAAAAATAATTGAATTGGGATTATCAATTGAGATTTGGACAACTTTTTTTTAACTTTAAAATGTGGGATTCCTGTTTAAAATTATAAAATTAGAGAAAATAAGATTTATTATTTACGTGAAATTTATATGTTTAAAATTATAAATAGAAAATAGGACTTATTATTTACGTGAAATTTATAAGTAAATAAATAAAATGATAAAATGATAGGATAAAGATCCGGATTAATATCACTTTCTATTCTTCACAAACCTTGCAAACTCTTGAAGCGATTCAAGTGCGGAAACGTTTGCTCAGGTTTGAAGCTAAGAACCAATGAGAAAAGAGAAGACAGAATGAAAAAGACACAATAAAATGTTTATGGATGTTCGGAGCAAACTCTCCTACGTCACCCCTTCTTCCAACCATCGGAAAGATTCACTATACTTCTTTGAATCAAATACAGTTTACTAGCTAGCTAATTGTTGAACAAAACAGACTCTGTTCAACTTACAATATGTTTAAGAATTTCACTCAACGAGACATATTTTGATTCTCTCTTGAACTTGAAGATGTACAAATTAGAAAGTGCAAGAGTATTAGATTGATAGCATGTAAGGCTTATGAAATCAGTAAGTCTGATACGCTTGTAAAAACTTGTTACTCTCTCTCTCTGATTGCGGTATCTCTCTGTCGACCGTTGTCCTTGAGGATCTATAAATAGAAGACAGACACCAACAGTCGAATCTTCTAGATGGACACGTGGCAAGCGCCCATTGGAAAGCCTCCATAGTACAAGAGTACATCAGGTTCCGTGCACGTCTAACTAACAACACGTCTAATTAACATGTTTCAAGCCAAGTCTAACTTAGTATATTTTTGATGCACCTGCACAAAAACAATTAGACGGCTTAGCTTCATTCTTAATCAAAGTTTTACTAATACATTATTAAAATAACGTTAGTCAAAATAATTTGACCCAACATAAAATATTGATATAACTAATTTAACTATCGAATTTTATCGAAGTTAAGGTTTTGATTATCAACTCACTGAAATTCGGTAATAAAAACTCTTAATTCGGTAGTTAAATTAATGACATTAATATTTTATTTATTTATTTATAAATGTCACGATAACAAGTTAACGACATTTGAAACCGTAAATATAAAACTTAATTTTGTATAACTTTAACACTAATGAACTTCAAATTGTGAGGCTTTAAAAAAGAGGACCGAAATCTCAATTAACTCTCAATAAGGAGTCACATTATGACCATTCGACCTAAATATTTAAGTATAAGCTAGTTTTTAAAGTTATTTATTTGTTGGTAATTTAGTAAGTTATTGACAAATCTCACATTAATCAAATTCACCAATTCACGTACACTTAAAGGTGTTTTAAAATGTTTTGAATTATCTAATGGGTTATGTTAGTTTTTTTAAAAATATTATTTATATTAAATTATATAATTTATTATAAAAATATATAATGTATTGAGACTCCAATTAAGTGATATAAATTTTGATTAGTTTTTTTTCTTCATTTTTATTATGATAAAGTGGGGTTAAAAATATCAAACAAATTTTATTTTTTAAATCCAAAGAAACAAAGGAAACATTATTCTAATCCAATTATATTATAAAAACTTAATTAAAATGCCTTAATTGCCTAATTATACAACATAATTTTTTTTTAACTAATTAAGCTCAAACAAAGCCACAATAGTGCAACGAGGGTTAACCATCCAGAGACGAATCTATATAGAGGCTCGGGTGGGCCGGAGCCCACCTCGAATATTTTTTTTTTTTTAAATTATATTTTATTTTTTTTTACGGTAAAAATTTGACATTATCCTTAATTTCTTAAAATAATTTAATATAATTCATTGTTTTTTTATCTAATTATTACAAAAATGGTAAAACTTTACTTTTACATACTTGTTTTTTTCAAAATTTTCTCGTTATTATTTTAAGTCCATCCTAAAATTTTTTCAAGCCTACCCAGTTCGAAATTCTGGGTCCGTCCCTGTAACCATCCAAACTTCGTATCCTTCTTCATCGGCCAATATGAATGGTGTTATAACGGATGCGAGAACAATGATAATAATAATAGTAAAAGACAGAATGAAAGCGACACCCGATTTAACGTGGTATCCAGCAAAAGTACTAACTAATCCACGGGCAGAGCCACTGAAAAATATTCCACTATAATTGTTAACACGAATTATAGATACTCAATAGTTCTAGAGAAAACTAACACCTAAGCCCTTTATTTATAGGGCCAGGTCAAGACATTTTTCTTGCTCACTTCCTATGTGAGACAAACACCCAAAAAGAATATTCTAGGCAAAGAAACCAACAAATCTCCACCTTGACTTGAATATTTTCCCAGATAGCCATATGCACCAGATGTACTTTAAATACTAGATGTGCCAGATGCATTATACTGAATGCTCAAATAAACAAAACAGATGCATTACACTGAATGCCCAGATGTGACCTGCTCTGCCTTAGGCCTTACCCCTTCAAGGGCAATCAACAACTTCTAACATTGAGCAAGTTCAAACAGTGTTGAAACTTGCTCTGCAGAACCGGCTTGGTAAACATATCAGCTGGATTGTCTGCAGTCCCCACTTTGTTTACCTTGATCTTCTTCTCACTTCTCAGAAAATGGTACCTCACATCAATGTATTTTGTTCTTTCATGGTGAACTTGATCCTTGGTTAAGCATATTGTACTCAAACTGTCGCAGTACACTGAAGCCTAATCGTGGTGTAGACCCAAGTCACTAACCAATCCTTTCAACCAGATTCCCTCCTTAGCAGCTTCTGTCAAAGTCATATATTCTGCCTTTGTAGTAGACAAAGTTACTATCGGCTGCAGAGTATCCTTCCAACTCACAATAGAACCACCAAGCGTGAGTACATAACCGGTCATCGATCTTCTACTGTCTACATCTCCAGCATAGTTAGAGTCTGAGTAACCAGATACTAGACACTGGCTATCACCACCATAACTGAGACCAATATCAGATGTACCCCTGAGATAGCGGAAAATCCTCTTCACTGCTTGCCAGTGTTCCTTACCAGGGTCTCCCATGAACCTACTGACAACACTAACAACATGTGCAAGATCCGGTCTAGTGCAAACCATAACATACATCAAGCTTCCCACTGCACTAGCATAAGGAACATGTGACATGTATTCCTTCTCCTCAGATGATTTAGGTGCAAATACTACAGACAAATGTGCATTTGAAGCACTAAGAGTATCAATGGGCTTAGGAGTAGCCATTCCAAACCTCGATAGAACTTTCTGAATATATCCCTTATGTGACAAGAATAGCTTCTTATGACTTCTATCTCTGTAGATCTTCATTCCCAGAATTTTCTTAGCAGCACCTAAATCCTTCATTTCGAATTCTATACTGAGTAGTCCCTTCAACTTTTGAATGTCAAACTTCTTCTCAGCAACTAGAAACATATCATCTACATACAATACCAAATAGATGAAGGAACCATCTTTGAACTTGTTGTAGTAGACACAATTGTCATACGGACTCCTTGAATATCCAATCTTAAACATGTAGCTATCGAACCGTGTTAGGATCTAGGTCGCCGCTGGTGGACCGGGGGTTGGACCGGTTAGCGGTTCTTACTCGTAGGGTGGTGGTTAATCCGGTTAGAGATTAACACCGGGGTTTCAATACTACACAACCTGTCACAAACCCTTGAACTAGGTTCAAGCGCGGAAGAGGTTTGCTTTCAAGTTGAAGCGGTACACGTGTATGATAGGCGGAGTCGGTTTCGGATGATGGAGATTTGAAGGATGGTGGGTCGGTTTCGGTTATCTGGATCTTCGGTATGGTCAGTAGGGAGTTGGTTTGGAGCGGTATGGTTAAGTTAGTCGGTTATGTGATGAAGCCAACAGAAAGTAAATAACACAACAGATTTTATGGATGTTCGGAGATAAAACTCCTACGTCACCCCTTCCTCTCGAAACCGCGAGAAGGATATTCACTAAGGAATACGATTACAATTCGATCGAGACTTATTTCCTGCTCGATAACACTCTTACAATTTACACCGAAATTGTAGCTCACACTTAGAATTTAGCACTTAGGCTTTCTTAGAATACCACACTGTTATCACTTGTAGTAAATGCTCTCAACGCTTCACTTGTTTCACTTAATATCTCACTTCGTAACTTGTTGTCCCACATTTACTCTTCTGCAACTGCCTCCTTTTATAGGTGAAATATGCCAACGGTCATATTTCAAAGCCTTGAATCTGATTGGCTGATCAGAGATGCAGTGATTCAGTGATTCAGTGTCTCAGTGTCTCAGACCTGCGGTCGTCTCAGACCTGCCGGTCTGTTCTTCCGGTTTGCAAGACAGACCTGCTGGGTTTGTCTTTTACTCAATGTAGGCACTGTCTGCTTGGACAGTTGTCTGTACTTTGAAGATTTCCTTTCTGACTTATCCCGAAGTAGAAGGATCCGGTAGTACTGTCTTCTGCAGCCTACAGGCTTTCCTCAGACTTGCATGGATATGGAAGTATTCAGTCTGCTCCTTTGGTATCATTCTCAATAGATACCCAAAGTGTCTTCTTGTACTAGTCGGCCACTTGACTTGGCCGAATGTCTTTTGATAGTGAAGTAACCGGACTTCTTCCGGTTATGATTGCCTTATGGATTGATCGGCTGTATAATGGTTCCGGTTTTGAGCTTTGGCCGATCCTTCCTTTGTGCGGTCACGTGCCGAATACTCTTGATCGGTTTGGTAGCTTGACCGGTTCGGTTTCTTCAGTTGGTTTTCTTTTGTTCATCCGGTCCGGTTTCTTGTTCCTGCATGGGAAGTTTGTTTAAGTTAGGTTTATTCGAACCGGTATGAATTTATCTAACAAACCGCTTATACCACTGCCTCAGAGACTATTTCAGTCCATATAAGGACTTCTTCAACTTGCAAACATATTCCTCTTTTCTAGGTTCCTGAAAACCATCTGGCTGAGTCATGTATATCTCTTCTTCCAACTCTCCATGTAAGAAAACTGTCTTCACGTCTAGCTGTTCGAGTTCCAGGTCCTGATGTGCAACTATAGCAAGTAGCACCCTGATGGAAGTATGTCTAACTACTGGTGAGAATATCTCATTATAGTCCACTCCCTCTTTCTGACTGAACCCTCTAGCAACTAACCTAGCTTTATACTTGACCCCCTCAGCTGATGACAACCCTTCCTTCTTCTTGAACAACCATTTACAAGTGACAACCTTTCTCCCGGGTGGTCTTCTAGCTAATTCCCAAGTCTGATTCTTTTGAAGTGATGCCATCTCATCTTCCACGGCAGCAAGCCATTGGACAGACTCAGTACCCGTAACAACTTCCTTGTAGGTGGATGGCTCATGAGGATCCACTTCCTCTGCAACCTATAAAACATAGGCAAGCATGTCCTCAAAGCCATACATTATAGGAGGTACACCAAAATTAGCTCTTCTAGGGCGATTAAGAGCTAGATTTTGATGTTCTACAGATGATGATGGAGCAACTGAAAAATCTGCCACTGAAAGTGGTTGAGAAAAACTTTCCTCTGCTTCACAACTAGCCTCAGTCTTTTCCTGCTCTACCTGTTTCTCGACACCACAATCTACCGGAATGGTGAACTTCACAGTTGGGTTAAGCATGGAATTTTCATCAAAGACAACATTCCTACTCAAAATAACCCTCCTCTCAGAAGGGGACCAGATCCTATATCCTTTCACACCATTCCCATAGCCTACAAATACTCCCTTCTTTTCTCTTGGCTCCAACTTCCCCTCATTGACATGATAGTAGACCGTGCAACCAAAAGTTCTCAAAATAGAGTAATCAACAAGCTTTCCAAACCACAGTTCATAGGGAGTTTTCAGATTTATACATGTGTGAGGTTTAAGATTAATCAGATAGCATGCTGTGTTAACTGCTTCAGCCCAAAACATTCTTGTTAACCCAACATTTGAGAGCATACACCGAGCTCTCTTCAGTATTGTCTGATTCATACGTTCTGCTACACCATTCTGCTGAGGTGTATTCCTAACCGTATGATGTCTGACAATCCCCTCAGTCTTGCAAAACTCATTAAACTCAGACCAACAGAATTCTAAACCATTATCAGTTCGTAACCTCTTGACCTTCTTCCCAGTTTGATTCTCCACTAATGCCTTCCACTGCTTGAAGTTCTTGAAAGCATCACTCTTATGCTTAATTATGAATATCCAGGTCATCCTTGAATAATCATCAATCAACGACAGAAAATACATGTGACCCCCCAAAGACTCTACACGTGACGGCCCCCAACAATCAGAGTGGATGTAATCAAGTGTGCTTTTTGTTCTATGAATCGCTTTGGGGAACTTGTTGCGATGTAGTTTCCCAAAAACATAATGTTCACAAAACCCAAGATCCTTTATCTTATGCCCACACAGAAGATCATCTTTAGCTAGAATTTGCATCCTCCTCTCACTCATATGCCCAAGCCTCATGTGCCACAACTTCGTCATGTCTCCTTGGTCAATCTCGGAGGAAGCAACAGCAGTAGAATCAGATATCGTAGTACCTTGTAGAAAATACAAAGTGCCCCGCTTCACACCTTTCAGAATCACACCTGAACCCTTGTAAACATGTAAGGCTCCACTTTCACCTTTGAAGCTAAACTCCTTCTTGTCCAAAAAACTTAGAGATATCAGATTTTTCGTCATGTGTGGAACATGTCTAACTTCGTTCAGTGTACGGAATTTTCCATCATGAGTCCTAATATTGATCGAGCCCATCCCAACCACATTGCAGGTAGAGCTATTGGCCATAGAAATATTTCCACCATCCACCTGCTCATAGGTTGAAAACCATTCCCTCCTAGGACAAATATGGTAAGATGCTCCAGAATCCAGAACCCACACATCAGTGTAATGTGTGTGACCATCAGCAACTAAGGCAATATCCTCTTCGGAGTTTGTACCATCTTCAACAACTGCAACAGTACCTGGTGCCTTCTCATGTTGACTTTGTCTCTTCTTTGTACATTCATTCTTCCAATGTACCTTTTCCTTACAGTAATTGCACACATCTGTTGGTTTCGAACCCCTACTGACTGGTTTCTTGGGGAACTTCTTTTTCCCCGGTTTACCATATCCCTGAAGAAAGAAAGCCTTAACTTAATTAAATTAAGGCCGACGAAAATTTATTGGGCCTTGCACTTACAGATTGGTTGGTGGTTGTTTGCAACTAGCCCAACAGCCTGACTATCCGAAACAGTGCCACTGCAGCTATGTCGCAATTCCTTACTGTGAAGGGCAGATCTAACTTCTTCTAGAGCCAATGAATCTTTACCACTAATGAAAGACTCCCTAAAGTTTTCAAATGATATTGGTAAAGAAACTAACAGAATCAAGGCAACATCCTCATCATCTATCTTAATATCAATATTACGCAGGTCTAATAATATTGCATTTAATTGATCTAGATGGTCTCTAAGAGGTGTACCTTTCTGCATACGCAGACTGAACAAACGTTGCTTCAAAATCAACTTGTTGGTTAAGCTCTTCTTCATGTATAAAGTCTCCAGCTTAGACCACAAATCAGCAATGGTTTCCTCCTCAGCCACCTCAGTAATGATATCGTCTGCCAGAGCCAAGAGCAATGTTGAGTGTGTTTTTTCTTCCAAAGACTCCATATCAGCAGGTGGTGGGACAGGTGCAGGCTTCATCAAGGGAGCCCATAGGCCGTGTTGTTTCAACAATGCCCGGACCTTGATCTGCCATAGACTGAAACTATTCCTCCCAATAAACTTGTCGGCTTTCAAACTTTTACATCCAACCATCGTTCTTGCTTGAGCAGATCTGAACAACCCTACTCTGATACCAATTTGTTATAACGGATGCGAGAACAATGATAATAATAATAGTAAAAGAAAGAATGAAAGCGACACCCGATTTAACATGGTATCCAGCAAAAGTGCTGACTAATCCACGGGCAGAGCCACTGAAAATATTCCACTATAATCGTTAACACGGATTACAGATACTCAATAGTTCCAGAGAAAACTAACACCCAAGCCCTTTATTTATAGGGCCAGGTCAAAACATTTTTCTTGTTCACTTCCTATGTGGGACAAACACCCAAAAAGAATATTCTAGGCAAAGAAACCAACAAATGATAATTGATTTGTCGAGTGATTCAATAGAAGTCCCTGCATCCTGTAATTATATTTTATTATGCTTTATAGCATGAGTTCTAAGCTAAATCTAGGAAAAAAATAAATATGTTTGCGTTGAAAAGCAAATTAAAAAAAGTCATAGTGAAAATGAGAAGTATATTAAGATGACATCTTAATAAGTATCAATAGGTTGCTTAGTTTTTTTTTTTTTTATCTTCTAGTTGGTTAAATGTTAAGTCATTTTATTAAACAATGTATTAGTTTTTTTTTTCTATAGTTTCTTCTTCATGTTTCATTTTGAGTTTTATTTGACTTTCAATAAAAATCCTTTAAGGTGAAATGGTGAATCATCCAATTATGGGGGTGTCATGTTAATGTTTTAAATTAAAAAAGAAATGAGTTTTTTTTTTTTTAATCTTTAGTGTTATTTTAATGTTTTATACTTTATTTTACCTATTTTGGCCAATTTAGGACTTAAATATGATAACTCATAATACATAATGACATGTTTGGTTTTTCTACACTAAAAAAAATTACTTTGAAAAGAGTAAAATGTATAATTTGATTAAAATTATTTGTTAAATGTTGAACACTTCAAATAAGATGAAAAAATGTCGTAACAATATTTGAACCATGAACACACGGTGTCTTATCAATATTTATCTAATTAAATTAAATTATTAATTTTTAACAATGATATAAAGTATTATATTTACTCAACTTAATATATTAAGGTAGCGTTGAGTAAGTGGTACAAATTATATAGGGTATAAGTTGTATAAGGTATAAATTGTAACAAAGTATAAATAATATAGGGTAGTATAAGTTGTATTTGTTATTGATGTTTGGTATGAATTATAAGGAATGATATAAGTTGTATATGGTTTATAAATGTGTTTGGTATATATTATAAGAATGTAGTATAATTTGTATAAATATTAATTTAAAATTATTATTATTATTAATATTATTATTTATATTTATTTATATTATAAATAATATTTTTTATTATCATTATTATTATAAATTATTGTATTGCTATTATTTAATAATTAATATAATTTTAATTAAAATATAAAAAATTAATTATAATGTAAACATAAATTATGTTAATTTAATTTAAATATGATTAATAATTGTAATAAAATAAATAAAAATAAAAATATTATTTATAATATAAGTAAATATAAAAAATAATAATTAATAAAATTATTATTATAAAATAAATAAATATTTTTTAATTAAAATATTGAACTATTTTAAAAATATTTATATTAAAAATGATTATGTATAATAAAATTTTAAAATTAAATAAAATATATTTAATATATTATATAATAATAATAATTATATAGTATTAATAACGAGTATAATAAAAAATTAAAAATTAAATGATATATATATAAAAATAGTGTTGTAATAAGGGAGGACTATTTACTATTTTATACTAAATATGAAGTATAAATTATAAGTGGTATAAATTAGTACTAACAATAACAATACAAATGTTAAAAAACATCATATTAAAAGACTATTAGTTTATACTATATTACCCCTTTGTATCCCAAACCAAACTTGACCTGAAATAAACAAATAAGAACAAATTTATTTTTTTGGGCTTAAGTTGCTGCTAAATAATATATACTATATATTAAACTTATTTGACTATCTATTTAAAATCTTAATACCTTCTTTATAATACTAAATACTCGTAAAATATGTATTTATATTTTAAAATAAAATATATTTAATTTTAATAAATATATATAACAGTCTAGAGTTATTTATAAATGTGGTCATATTTATGGACATATATGTTTTTTATTATACATCCTATACTTTTACATTTCTTTTTAAAATTTTTCCAAAATGGTTTACACATTTATTCTTTAAGAATATACTACAACAAAATATAATATATACATTATTTCGAGAGTAAATTTATGAGAACTCGTCATAAAAGTTATTTTTAAAAGATAAAATTGTTAAATCTTGAAAATGACCGCCATAAAAATTCTAAAGTAATTTATTTGAGAAGATGAAATTATTCTCAAAGATAAGTTTTTTTAATTATTTTTTATGGAATATGAATAATAAAGTTGTGATTAATGTGATTTGCAGTAATATTTTTCACTAGAGGTGCATGATAAATTTAATTGCCTCAATTTATCCAAATTTATCCATTTTTTTTTTTTTGAAAATAAAGGCTCCATTTAATTTTATTTATTCAACATAGGATATATATTAAACCATATAAAACTTTTGTGAACAAGAAGACATATATATATATATATATATATATATATATATATATATATATATATTAAAATAATTAATTAATTAATAAGTCAAACCATGTTGCAAGAGAACATAATAATTTATATTACTGCAATATTGTAAAGTTTAATAAAATTATCTTTTATTAAATATATATATATATATATATATATATATATATATATATAATTACTGTATGGCAAGGATAGCTTTGTGGCAAGGCCATGGAATTGCAAATACCATTATTTATTGGTTATAATTACTTGTTGTAATTGTTATAATAATGTTTTTTTAATACTTTGGAGGATATCAAAAGGATAATGACATAATTCAGTATATTTATCTCTTAATTTATTTATAGGAAATTAACCAACTGGTTAGTTTGATTCAATTTATTCACTTTATATGAGCGAAATCAAACTAGCTTAATATGATTTGTTTTAGGTGGATTTCATATTTATGGGATAGGAGTTCAAATTAAGAATTGGATTTAGAATTAAAATTTCAATTAAATTAAATATAATTTTATAGTTTTTAGTTGTACACATTTTAGCTTAGAATCATAATTTTTTTTATTATATTTTTTCAAACAAAATATATTATTTTATTATTTATAACATAATTGATTTGTTCAATCTATATATATTTTTTAATTAACAATATTAAAACATTGAATCGATATTTGTATTTTTTTTAATTTTAATAATTTTTAAACTAAAATATTTTTTTAATTTAAAAAGTTAAATGTTTAACCGATTTTTTTTTTAATTTATGAAGTTAACATATCGAACAAATATATATATTTTTTTTAATAAGAATCCAAATTTAGACAAAATTCTTTACATCAATAAAAGAATGACATGGTCATTGAAGAAGATCTTAAAAATAAGAAAAGATGTCTTTTAAATGGTGCAAACCACAATTGAAAATAGAAGAGGAGTACTATTCTGGCATGATCTTTGGCTAGATAATATTCCCATTATATTCAAAGAAGAAATGCAAGGAAGTAGAGTTAGAAGAGAATGCATCAAGTACTCATTTAGAGACGTCTATAAAGGTAAATGTGATTCACTTCTAAGACATATTCCAGAAGGTGATAAAATCCTAAACCTAATGAGACAGAAGTAACTCAATGAAAGAAATGATGAAATATGCTGGAAAACAGAAAGCAACAAGAAGCTCATTACAGGAAAGACATGGAAAATAGTTAGAACAAGAGGACAAGAGGTAAATTGGCATAATGTGGTATGGTCTCCAAAGATTATTCCTCGTCACAAATTTATTCTCTGGCTGGTATACAGGAAAATGTTGACAACAAAAGACAAAATTTGAAAATACATAAACATTCTTGATATTAATTGTGTCCTATGTTCGGGAGTTGAGGAAAACATAAACCATTTATTTGGGGAATGCTCTTTTGTAACACAAATCTAGAGGAGGTATGCTGCAAACATGAACATCATCAACTTTCTAGGAACATGGGAAGAAATCCAAGAGTGGATGAAGAATAAAGCAAAAGGAAGATCCTTATATGTAAGTATACTGAAATGCTAATTTGAAACAGTAATCTACAATATTTGGAAAGAAAGAAATTCAAGGAACTCACAGTGAAAGAAGTAGAATTACTGAAGATATTTGGGAAGATATAACTTCAAATGGAAATGCACTCATTCAATCTTGGAGAGGAATGAAAGGAATGAAGAGAATAAAAAGCTCTGCCAGATATGAAATATTTAGTTTGAGAAAGTCACAAGTAGAATCAAAGTAAAAACGCTATAGGTGCTAATCTAATTCTTGTTTCATTGTCAAATCTAAAAATTGTCTAGATCTAGATATGATCTTAAACTTTTTTAATTTTATTTTCCCTCTTTTAGGTTTTTTTAATGAAATGTCACTAAGCTTTTTTCAAAAAAAAAAAATAATGAGAATTCAAATTTAGACAAAATTCTTTACACTTGAACTATTCAACTTAGTTGTGTAAGCTAATATTTAAAAAAAATAGATAATATATATTAAAATTATTTTTATTATATTTTTTTCAAACATAAGAATTTAAATTAAATTATAATTTAATTTCAATTCTGATAAAATTAAAATTCTAATTCTAGTCATCCAAACATATCCTAAAATAAAATTTACTAAGAAGATAAAAAAAAGGTCATGAAAAGCTAGGTTAACTGTACACGTTTCTGAACAACAACAAAATATATATATATATATATATATATATATATATATATATATATATATATATATATATTAATGTATTTGGTTGTTTAAGTTTAAAATAATATTATAATATAAATGAGAGTCATTTAAACATAATGATAAAAACATTATAAAAACACGAATGTCCATGATATAACCAAAAATACTTGAAACACAATCAAATTAATCATTTAAAAATAATAATAAAAATATAAGACAAAATGTTCACGAATAAATAGGGATGACAATGAGGCTATTGGAACGAGAATGCATTTACCATATTCTCTACTAGACATCGTTTATACCATATTCTCAAGAAGTGGGAGGAATATTCGCGTACGTGGCATTCATTCATTGGGTATAAATAGCTGGCGTACTGGACTGCATAGATGAGTGGAGTAGGAGTAGCGTACAACTAATTGATCGTGGGTAGACGGATGCTAACTTCAAGCAGCTGCTGAAGCGTGGCATTAGACGTGCTCCATTAGACTGCCAAGTCTAAGGAAGCTAGACTTCCACGTCTAATAGCGAGATCCATTAGACCACTAAGTCTAATGGAGTTAGACTGCACGTCTAACTACGTATCTGTTAGACTACACATCTAACTACGTATCTGTTTGACTGCACGTCTAACTACGTATCTGTTAGACTGCACGTCTAACTACGTATCTGTTAGACTGCACGTCTAACTAACAACACGTCTAATTAGCCTGTTTCAAGCCAAGTCTAACTTAGCATATTTTTGATGCACCTGCACAAAAACAATTAGACGGCTTAACTTCATTCTTAATCATAGTTTTACTAATACATCCTTAAAATAATGTTAGTCAAAATAATTTGACCCAACAATTTCCCCTTTTTGATGATGTTAAAACTTTGCACAATTAATAAGATAAGATAAACACCCATCAAATTAAAGTAAGTGACATTTGTTCACAAACTTCAAGTATAAGTTGCAAAAACCAAATTCCAAAAACCAAGTTTAGAAACCAACATAATATAATTTAAAAGAAAATAGATTATTTTCCTTCCCTTTTCACGTTTGGATCAGCGAACCCTTCACCAGTCGGAGGGTCATACCTTTGACACAACGCTTCCAGCTGAAACCATTTCAAAAATGCAAAATGTTTTCTCAAACGATGGCAGTTCTATTAGATTAAATGGAAGAAGAAGGCCCTGAAGCCGCATTTTATTCTTCTTAATGACATTGAGGTAAAAGCTCTTCAAGACAGGACAGGTTCGTTCAACATGTACAGTCAAGACCGTTTCGATTATATGACAGTTATTTCTAAAGGTATGTCGATCAACTGGGCATCTACTTTATTTTCAAATTTATGCCAGTTGGTTTATTCAAGGAACAAGTAGAGTATGGGCTTCTCAGTCCAACTCGGATGGTTTATGGAGCATTTGGGTGTTCCTATGGGCGAGGGTGAGGCTATAACCCTAGTTGCATATTCACTAACTTCTCTGTGAAGAGCACCCTTGCGAGATTGAAGCTCTCGAAGGACATGGTTTCTGGCTCATCTAGACAATAGACGGGTGGCCAGTCGGTCACTCGGTCTAAGCACCAAACTCTATCTGTCCATTCTACGGGGGCTAAAAGAGCCAAATCTTTCATGGAATCTGCGGCTAGCACGAATAGCCAAAAGAGTACGTTGAAGAAAGATTCTGGAGCAGTTGATTCTAAGGCAAGATAAGGAATTCCTCCCCTTGACTCTATTCCAATATCATCCTTTCCGCCCTCCCCCAGCCTGATGAAGAAGCAGGATAAATCTTCTGGTCCTGCTATTGATCAGATGAAGGCGTCTAAGGCGTCTAAGGCGTCTAAATCTGTCTAAGGCGTCTAAGGCATTTAAGGCATTTAAGAAGTCTAAAAAGGTAATTTCCTCTTCCCCTCTGGCCGAAGTGCCTAATATTGATGTTCTTGTGATGGAACAAGCTGAAGGGATGACTGTTGAGCTAGTTAGTCCAAATATTGAATATCTTGACTGGAATCTATTGCATGTCCTTCCTAATGAATCAATAGAAGATAAGGCTACTGATAAAGAAAATATTATTGATGAAACAAAGTAGGTTATTTCTCAAACTCATGTTGCTGTTATATCCTCTGAACAAACTCCCATTTTGCCGAATGTTGAGCCGATTGTAAACAAAACTATTGAAGAACAACCCATCGCTAAGGTAAAGGGAGTGGTGTCTTCACTTCCAAAAGAAGCAATTCCGAAAGTTATGTCCTCTTTCGAAATCATGAGAGAAGTTATGGGCGCTCCTGGTATAAACATCAGAGAACCCGTACCCACTCCCAAACCAGCAGTAGTTCTTGGGAAGGGAAAAGGCATTGCTAAAGAATTTCCGAAAGAGGTTTTGGAAACCAGCTGCATTGTGAATATTATGATGGAGCAAGTTGAAGTGAAAGCGGCTGAGAAGATTGAAATCTTCGATACATTGTTGAATCAAAGGTTAGTCACTCAATTTGATGAAATTATTTCTGAAGGAGAAATTGAGAAAGAATGGAAGAAGTTGATTAAAATGTTAAAGAGAGTCCTGAAATGGGCTAAGACAGATGAGGTCTTTAAAGCCCTCAAAAGGAAGGATCTCGTGGTGGCTAATATCATGGGACGTATTCTGTTTCCCATGATTGAGGCAAGAAAGGCCAACTTCAACCCACTCGACAGGGATGCTCGTGCAGAGCAAAATGCATTGAAGCGACTCAACCTGATCATGAACAACTATTGCTCAATAGTCCTTCAACACGTTCTCTGCACCGAGTCTTCCGGGTTGAATTTGTTTGATGATTTGTCTTCTAGTCAAGACGAGCTGATGCAGATATTTGAAGGTGATCATATTATTTCTGAAGAAGATGAGCATGTTGCTGCCCATCTTATTGAGCTGACCAATATTTCATTTGAAGAAAAGCGGTTAATGGCCCAGCGTATGGTTGAACAGACCCCGGTCTTGGTTCAATCCGAAATCAACTTAGAAGAAGAGGTTGTTATTGATGAAGCTATTCATACGCCCAGTCCACTGAAAGAGACATCTGAGGTGTCTCCTCCTATTCTTGAAGAAGAAAAATCTCCATTGGTTGAGGAAGAATTAGCAGATTTAGCTGATCAGTCTCCTAGATTAGAGGCTTAGGGGGAACCCTTGAAGGAAGCATATTATGAGAATATTCTCTCTATTGAGGGGAAACAATCTGATAAAGATGAATCATCTTCATCTTCGGAAGAAGCTCAATCTCCACATGTGGAAGAAAGTTCATTTCCTTCTCCTCGATCATCACCCATCAAGACACCGGCTGACATTGTTGACAAAGTTGTTGATTTACCTCTTCATTCTAAGGGTATTTCAGAACGTATTCATCAGGTATAAGTTGACATTCTAAATGAATAAGATCACTCCAAGGATGCATCAAAGAGTATTCTTCTCCTGCCAAAGATAAAGAACCAAAGCGTTCTTTACAAGTAAATGTGCATGTGAGTCCCATTCGCACTGCCCCAAATTGTTCCCAGGCCGTATCCTCGGCTGCTCGATCATCTGAAGAAGCTTCTCCCGGAGGAGCAAACTTTTGTAATTCTATGTTAGATGCGATGAATTCTATACAACAGAATATGCTAGACATGCAGTCCAGATTGGTTAATCTTTAGAAGGGGTCTACTTCTAGTAGAAAAGATGTGTCTTCCATTCTTGCTACCCAAAGAGAAACGGAGAAAATCCTGAAGAGGAACACATATGAAGTAAACATCTTGAATACTTAGTTCAAGAAGTTTGAAAAGAATTTATTCAATCGACAATCGAAGCTTCATGCTGAAACCAAGACTTTCACGGTGGAGCTTACCAAGATATTACATCTGAAATGGAACTCATTCAGGCACAAATGATGGAGATGTCAAACTCATTAAATAGAGCAAAAGTTGAGCGATTGGAGCAGGCTGACACAGTTGCAATGGAATTTCAAGCTAAAGAAGAAGCTGAAGTTGCTGCTGAGAAGGAAACGACTCTTGTTGCTGCCGAACCTGATAATGTTAAAAAGGGGGAAGGAATCACAAGAGGAAGAGGAACTCGATTAAAATCAAAGAAAAAAGCTAATGTTGATGTTGAAGATGACAAAGATGGTTGTAGACCAAGAAAAAGAGGTTCATGACGTGGAGGCGACAAAGGTGGTGGCAGTGGAGGCCCGATCACTCCTTTCTATAACATCTTAAATGGCGAACCAATTCTTGAAGGCAATGCAGATCCAATGTTGAAAAGGGAAGGACCCTAAATCTTTCTCTCTTTTTTTTCATACTTTAAACTTATGCTTGAATACTTTGGTGAACTACTTTGATTTTAATTTTATTTTGATGGGTCTTTATTATGCTTTATTAAGATTACATGGTTTTAACATCATCAAAAATGATTGTTGGGAAAAAGTAAAAACAAAGTAAAGAAAAGAGTTAATTAAGTGAGAAGTAATTAACTTAGAAATAAATAAAAGTTTTGAAAGATTAAACAACGGAATTCTGATGATGTTTAGAACGAAATTTTGATGATGTTTAATTGTGAATAAAGCTAAGTTGTCTATTTGGTTTTGTGTAGGTGCATTAGACTATGCTAACTTAGACGTGGTCTAATAGGCTATTTAGACGAAGTTAGACGTGGTAGTCTAACTCTATTAAACGTGGTAGTCTAATGGGATGCGAAGTTAGACGTTGTAGTCTAACTCCATTAGATGTGGTAGTCTAATGGGATTCGTAGTTAAAAGTGAACGTCTAACTCCATTAGACTTGCTTGGTCTAATGGGATGCGTAGTTAGACGAGAACATCTAACTCCATTAGACGTGGTAGTCTAATGGGATTCGTAGTTAGACAAGGACGTCTAACTCCATTAAACGTGGTAGTCTAATGGGATTCGTAGTTAAACGAGGAAATCTAACTCCATTAGACGTGGTGGTTTAATGGGATGCGTAGTTAGACGTGATAGTCTAACTCCATTAGACTTGGTCTAATGTGATACGTAGTTAGACGAGAACGTCTAACTCCATTAGACGTGTTGGTCTAATGGAATACGTAGTTAGACGAGGACGTCTTACTCCATTAGACTTGGTAGTCTAATGGGATGCGTAGTTAGTCGTGGACGTCTAACTCCTTAGACTTAGTCTAATGGAGCACGTCTAATGCCTTGCTTCAGCAACCGTTTGAAGTTAGCATACGTCTAACCACGATCAACTAGTTGTCTACTACTATTTCTCCACTCACTTATGTGTAGTCTGACAAGCCAAATAACTGTATCAAATGAACGAACGCCACATACGCAAATGTCCTTCCAACGGTTTGTCTAGTACAAGACAATATCAAGAGGATATTCGGCGCACTACCAGTTTGGTACGGCCACGATCCATTGGCTCAGAGTCTACAGATTTATGATATTATAGGAGGCCTTCCAATGGAGGCTTGCCACGTGTCCATGAAGAATATTTAACCGTTGGTGTCCTTCTACTACAAATAGATGCTCAAGGACAACAGACGAATCACTAGTTACCAATCTTACTTGCTTACACTCTTACTCTTACTGATTTCTTACATTCTTCAAGTTCAAGAGAGAAAGAATCAATTATTGTCTAATTGTGAGAATATCACTGAGAATATTGTAAGTTGAACAGAGGTTGTTCTGTTCAACAGAGAGTTAGCTAGTTCAGTAAGTTGTATTTGATTTAAAGTATATAGTGGATATCCTTCCGGTTGTGAAAAAAGGGTGACGTAGGAAGGTTTGCTCTGAACATCCATAAACAACTCCCTGTGTTCTTTACTTTATGTTATTCATCTTACATCGGTTCAAAGCTACAAATCCGAAGAACATTTCCGCACTTGAATCTGTTTCAAGAGTTCGAAGGATTTGTGAAGAATAGAAACAGATATTAATCCCTCACAAGATTATTATCGAATCGTTTATCATAAGTTGTTAACAATAGTCAGACTCTAGTCTCTATTGTTAGCACCGATCTTAACACTACTGTAAAATAAACGATTACGAGTTCAACACTAAGAAGCATGAAGAAGGGTTAACCACGCAAAATAATGGTATCTTAGTAATTGGAAACAATGGAGTTGAAATGATAAATTATTACGGAATACTCACTGATATCATATAAGTTCAATATTTTGGTGGTAACCGAGTAATTTTTTTCAAGTGTAGATGGTTTGATGTACATTCCAAGGATCATGGTATAAAAGTAGATAAATATGGGTTTGTAAATGTTAATGTGAACAGAACATTGAGAACTATGATTCATGATCCGTTTGTATTGGCAACTCAAACACAACATTTTTTACGCTATAGATATGGCATCTAGACATGGATGGAATATGGTCACAAAGATAAATCTTCGTTATTCGAACATTTAGACAAGTTTTATTTATGTCCAATAGGATGACATCTTTAAAATTTGAACTTTAGTTTTCTTGAAGATATCATGTCACCTAAACGGCCAACGAAACGAGCCATATCGAGACATTTAGATGAGCTCCGAGCTCGTACAGATGACATATAGTCTGATGATCCTATGGGCTTTATGAGATCACTTTCGGACATTGAGGGACTGGATGATCCAGATTCCACTATTTCCAAGCTGTTTGTCACCCCTGAAGAAGATTCCCCCATTCCCGAGATTACAAGTAGTTAATTACAACATATACGTGATATTTAAATGATTATATAAATTTTAATAAATGTCGTTTCACTGTTATTTTGCAAGGTCTTCATCGATGATGAGAGGACGGGGAAGAACAAAGGCACTATTCTTGGGAAACTATCAACTATGTAGAAGATGCGCTTAGAGTTAAGAGAGGTGGATGGAAATCTCACTTGCGATAACAACACCTACTAGTCGAGGCATATTGAAACCACTATACAGGATCTCACAGTGGTGCCACATCGTTTAATAAATTGGTATGATCTGTCACATGCCCAATTAGACCATATATGGAAGTCCATCTCCGTGAGTTTAATATTTTTAACGCGTTATTTTATAATTTGATGCTTTCATAATCCTAAAATTTGTTGTTATTTTTTAAGATCCTTTCAAGTCCTCTCCCTATCACATTGACACCTATAGAGCTAGAACGATGACACATGGGAAGAAAACAATGAATATGTGGAGATATACAAAAAGGTTTAGGAAACCAACTGCATTGTGAATATTATAATGGAGAAAGTTGAAGCGAAAGCGGCCTGAGAAGATTGAAATCTTCGATACCTGGATGAATCACAGGTTAGTCACTCAATTTGATGAAATTATTTCTTGAAGGAGAAATTGAGAAAGAATAGAAGAAGTTGATTAAAATGTAGAACAGAGTCCTGAAATGGGCTAAGACAGATGAGGTCTCTAAAGCCTTCAAAAGGAAGGATCTCGTGGTGGCTAATATCATGGTACGTATTCTTTTTTCCATGATTGAGGCAAGAAAGGCCAACTTCAACCCACTCGGCAGGGATGCTCTTGTAGAGAAGAATGCATTGAAGCGACTCAATCTGATCATGAACAACTATTGCTCAATAGTCCTTCAACACGTTCATTGCACCGAGTCTTCCGGGTTGAATTTGTTTGATGATTTGTCGTCTTGTCAAGACTAGCTGATGCAGATATTTGAAGGTGATCAGATTATTTCTGAAGAAGATGAGCATGTTGCTGGCCATCTTATTAAGCTGGCCAATACTTCATTTGAAGAAAATTGGTTAATGGCCCAGCGTATGGTTGAATAGACCCCGGTCTTGGTTCAATCTGAAATCAACATAGAAGAAAAGGTTGTTGTTGATGAAGCTATTCATACGCCCAGTCCACAGAAGGAGACATCTGAGGTGTCTCCTCCTATTCTTGAAGAAGAAAAATCTCCGTTGGTTGAGGAAGAATTAGCAGATTTAGCTGATCAGTCTCCTGGACTAGAGGCTAAGGGGAAACCCTTGAAGGAAGCAGATTCTGAGAAGATTCCCTCTATTGAGGGGAAACAATCTGATAAAGATGAATCATCCTCATCTACGGAAGAAGCTCAATCTCCACATGTGGAAGAAAGTTCATTTCCTTCTTCTCGATCATCACCCATCAAGACACCGACTAACATTATTGACAAAGTTGTTTATTTACCTCTTCACTCTAAGGGTATTTCAGAACGTATTCATCATGTATGAGTTGACATTCTAAATGAAGAAGATCACTCCAAGGATGGATCAAAGGCGCATTCTTTTCCTGTCAAAGATAAAGAACCAGAGCGTTCTTTACAAGTAAATGTGCATGTGAGTCTCATTCGCACTGCCCCAACTTGTTCCCAAGCTGTATCCTCGGCTGCTCGATCTTCTGAAGAAGCTTCTCCCGGAGGAGCAAACTTTTGTAATTCTATGTTGGATGCGATGAACTCTATACAGCGGCATATGCTAGACATGCAGTCCAGATTGGCTAATATTGAGAAGGGTCTACTTCTTGTAGAGAAGACGTGTCTTCCATTCTTGCTACCCAAAGAGAAACGGAGAAAATCCTGAAGAGGAACACATATGAAGTAAACATCTTGAATACTTAGTTCAAGAAGTTTGAAAAGAATTTATTCAATCGACAATCGGAGCTTCATGATGAAACGAAGACATTCACAGTGGAGCTTCACCAAGATATTACATCTGAAATGTAACTCATTCGGGCACAAATGATGGAGATGTCAAACTCATTAAATAGAGAAGAAGTTGAGCGACTGGAGCAGGCTGATACAGTTGCAATGGAATTTCAAGTTAAAGAAGAAGATGAAGTTGATGCTGAAAAGGAAAGGGCTCTTGTTACTTCCGAACCTGATAATGTTAAAAAGAGGAAAGGAAGCACAAGAGGAAGAGGAAGAGGAACTCGATTGAAATCAAAGCGAAAAGCTGATGTTGATGCTGAAGATGATAAAGATGGTTGTAGACCAAGAAAAAGAGGTTTAGGACGTGGAGGCGACAGAGGTGGTGGTAGTGGAGGCCCGATCACTCGTTTCCATAGCATCCAAAATGGAGAATCAATTCTTGAAGGCAATGCAGATCCAGTGTTGAAAAGGGAAGGACCCTAAATCTTTCTCTCTTTTGTTTTTCATACTTTAAACTTATGATTGAATACTTTGGTGAACTACTTTGATTTCAGTTTTATTTTGATATGTTTTTATTTTGCTTTATTAAGATTACATGGTTTTAACATCATCAAAAAGGGGGAAATTGTTGTGAAAAAGTAAAAACAAAGTAAAGAAAGGAGTTAATTAAGTGAGAAGTAATTAACATAGAAATAAACAAAAGCTTTGAAAGAATAAACAACAGAATTATGATGATGTTTAGAACGGAATTTTGATGATGTTTAATTGTGAATAAAACTAAGTTGTCTATTTGGTTTTGTGTAGGTGCATTAGACTATGCTAAGACGTGGTCTAAGTAGGCTACTTAGACGAAATTAGATGTGGTAGTCTAACTCCATTAGACGTGGTAGTCTAATGGGATACAAAGTTATACGTTGTAGTCTAACTCTATTAGACGTGGTAGTCTAATGAGATTCGTAGTTAGACGAGGACATCTAACTCCATTAGACATGGTAGTCTAATGGGATGTGTAGTTAAACATGATAGTCTAACTCCATTAGACTTGGTCTAATGTGATACGTAGTTAGACGAGGACGTCTAACTCCATTAGACGTGTTGGTCTAATGGAATACGTAGTTAGACGAGGACGTCTAACTCCATTAGACTTGGTAGTCTAATGGGACGCGTAGTTAGACGTGGATGTCTAACTCCCTTAGACTTGGTCTAATGGAGAACGTCTAATGCCTTGCTTCAGCAGCCGTTTGAAGTTAGTATACGTCTAACCACGATTAACTAGATGTCTACTACTCTTACTTTACTCACTTCTGTGCAGTTTGACAAGCCAACTAATTGTATCAAATGAACAAAATCCACGTACGCAAATGTCATTCCAACGGTTTGTCCAATACAAGACAATATCAAGAGGATATTCGGCGCACTACCAGTTCGTTACAGCCACGATCCATTTGCTCAGAGTCTGTAGATTTCTAATATTATGGGAGGCCTTCCAATGGACGCTTGTCACGTGTCCATGAAGAAGATTTAACCGTTGGTGTCATTCTAATACAAATAGATGCTCAAGGACAACAGACGAATCAACGGTTACCAATCTTACTTGCTTACACTCTTTCTCTTACTGATTTCTTACATTCTTCAAGTTCAAGAGAGAAAGAATAAATTACTGTCTAGCTGTGAGAATATCACTGAGAATTTTGTAAGTTGAATAGAGGTTGTTTTGTTCAACAGAGAGTTAGCTAGTTCAGTAAGCTATATTTGATTCAAAGTATTTAGTGGATATCCTTCTGGTTGTGGAAGAAGGGGTGACGTAGGAGGGTTTACTCCGAACATCCTTAAATAACTTCCTGTGTTCTCTACTTTCTGTCATTCATCTTCCATCGGTTCAAAACTTCAAATCTGACGAACATTTCCGCACTTGAATCCGTTTCAAGAGTTCGAAGGATTTGTGAAGAATATAAACAGATATTAATCCCTCACATGATTATTATCGAATCGTTTATCATAAGCTGTTAACAATAGTCAGACCATAGTCTCTATTTTTAGCACCGATCCTAACAAGTGGTATGAGAGCCTCATTTTCTATTCTTAAGCAACAAGAACCTGAGTCGTGACTAAAGAAGCTAGTTACTTCAAGATTTCTATGTTTTCGAAAGAAAACTACATCGTGTGGAAGAAGAGAGTTCGTGTTCACCTTGCCTCCATATATGATGATATGTGGAGTGTTATCAAGATAGAGAGGGACAGATTTGAGTGGACAAATGAAGACAAGAGGAAGAACAACCTCGACAACGTGGTCGTGGATATCTTATACAGATCTCTTGATGATAGCATGTTCAACTACATCATATCTTGTGAGTCTGCCAAAGAAGTTTGGGAAAGACTCACTCAACTCTGTGAAGGCAACGAGCAAATCAAAGAAAACAAGATTACGGTTTCCATTCAGTAGTTCGACAACTTTAAGATGCGTCCTTGAGAAACGATGACTGAGTTTGATTCAAGATTTAGCAAAATCGACACTACTCTCTCTATTCTAGGAAAGACTTACAGCAACGGAGAGATTGCTATAAAGGTCATGCGATCATTTCCCAGGGAGTGGGTCATCAAGACATTGGCGATAAGGGAGTCCAAAGACCTCAATAAATGGAGCTCTTCGACTTGCTTGCCGATCTGAAGGCATATGAGTTCGAGTTGAACTCTAGGATTGAAGAGGAACACCCCACATCAACCATCATAACCAAGGCTTTGGTGACTTCTAAGGAGCCACCAATTCCTACTGAAGTAAAGACTACTGCCTAGAAACTCAGCAGCGACGCGATGGCTCTCTTCGTAAAGAAATTTGGTAAATTCTTGAAGAAGAGCAATTCTAACTCAAACTCTTCAAACAATAACAATGATGATAAGACTAAATCTAAGGCTAACGTGAAATGTTTTAACTGTGGTATATTAGGTCATTACAAATTGGAGTGCAGAAAGCCAAAACGTGATGAGAAGAAGAAAGACAACAAAAATGAGCTGAAGGTCCTCATGGCGGCTGACAGCAAGGCTAAGTGGATGCAAAGCGACTCAGATGACTTATCATCCATTGATAGTGATGTTGAAGAGGTTGCTTGCTTCATGACAAGAGAAGAGGAATACTCTAAGGTATTTGATTTCTCTTCAGAAGAGTTTTCACGAGATGACTTAGTTACTACACTCAATGACATGGTCATGGAGTAGAGAAAGTTATTTGAATCTCAAAATGAAACAAGGTTAAAATCTAAAAATGATGAACCTATTTTTTCTCAAACTTCCAAACCAAAAGTGTTTGAAAACAACATGGATGAGCTCTCATCTGAGAATGAGACGCTCAAGGAAAAGATTCAAACTCTTTCTTCTAAAAACCAACATTTAACTTATATTGTCAATTTTTGGACAAGGTCTGGAGAAGCTGTCAAATATCATATTAGTCTATTAAGGCCTGTCGGATGCAAATCCAGTTTAGGATTTGACAGTGATGACTCAGACAAGTCCTGTAAGAAGTTAAACTCAGCAACATACAAACTGAAGCCAATAAGCTTTGTCAATGAGAATTTAACTGATAATGCATCTGATCCAAGCTGTGAGGATCTAACTTTAAAGGATGAGATTATCTATGTTCCGCCAACTATAAGCTGGTTGAAACCTAGAAAGGTAGCAGCCAACAAGTCTGGCATATCAAAACCTGACAAGAAGTCAAGGAGTTTTAAACAAAAACCATCCTCTAAGGTTAAGGGATCAGCTACTAACAGGAAGACGTATGCTAAGCCTAAATCATACGCACTAATCACAACACAAAATGAGAAGTCCATAAGAATAAAACAAATATGAATTCCTAAGGGACTGATTGACTGGGGACCCAAGTGAATGTGAGTACCAAAAGTCGTAAATACATTTTTGTGTAGGTGATACATGATAGCTGCATGGAGGAAACTGGGAGCACACCTTTTTGAGAACATGCTCAAGAAGATCAATAAGTGACACATTTGCCACTCCTATGGACTAAGTTTTTCTTCCTTAAAAATATTTTTGGGTCTTGAGGACCTCAAATCTTTTATTCATTTATTTATTTTAAATATGCATAAATTGAGGGGGAAACTTAATATTTAAAATGTTCAGACATATGCACACAGACGAAAGCTTTAATCGGTCTATTAGACGAAGACGTTTAAAAGAAAAGCAAGTACTTTGACGTATACTTGCTTATACAGTCTGTGCTTTTGAGTTGGATAATCGTCTTGGTTTAAAACCTACGCAATTTAGACGTCCAAGCCTAATAGACGTTTAGACGTCTATAAGACAAGCGTAGTTACACACTCACTAACCAGACACACGTCTAACACATGGTGTTCATGCGTAATTAGACGTTTACGTCTAATATATGACTAGATTTCTGTAAGAAAAACGTGAATAGACGCATGCGTCTAATTGACTCATGCGTCTAATAGACGTCCATCCAACATAACGCCAGAATGTAGAAGCAAGTTAGACGTCTAACTACGTGTGCAGTTAGACGCTTCATCTTCGGATTAATTGAGGACAACTGTCAATATGCGTTGTCATCCAATCTTTCCCGCCTAAACATTAAAGCAATTATTTTCTAAACTTGAATAACTTGAAGACACGTGTCTTTCAATGTTAAAGAAAATAACTAATATACCCTTAAATTTTAAAACTTTATTTTAAAAACTCAGTGAATGATGACTATTTTTGAGAAAAGACGTCTACCATTAATTGAAGGGTTTTCTTTCTCAAAAAGTGACGATTAGACTTGTGACTTTTTAGATTCTATTTAAGGACATGTTGCATGTGTTCTGAATTCTTACGCTTCATATTTTCTTAAGAACCCTAATTTTCTCTTTGCCTTCTCTCTAAGAAATCTTGTTCATCTTTATCTCCTATTCTCAAAATGGCCGACAAGAAGCTTATCCCTCTTTCTCACAACACCCTTTAGGTAGATTTTGACTATGTTTACTCTTTTGATCAACAGGATGTGGTGGATATGTTCCGTTCTCTTGAGTACACTAGTCTTCGGAAGTATCTCGGCGGTCCTTATGTTTTCTACGAAAAGGAGGTCCGTGAGTTTTTCAAGACGGCGAACGTAGTCGTAGATTCTATAACAGAGACGGTGAATAGAAAATCTATTTCATTAGGTGAATTGGTGATTGGAATTATCTCCTTGACCATCACTACTTCACGAATGTATTTCATGTAAATAGTCATTTTTAATTCATTATATGTTTAATATACTATTAATAAAAACCTATAACTATCTTATAATTGCAGAGAAAAAGTACACCAATTCCAACAACAGAGCGAAAGTCATATACACCCACCTCATCGGCAACAGACCATTTTCGCAAGTAGAGCGACATGCATATGACAAGTTTTAGTAAGAGTATTAAATTTTCATAATATCTAATAGATGATATGTATGTTATTTGTACAGGAGAGGGATATTGGACAAAGTCCTAGTTATGAAGAATTCTTCCTACATACTCATACCAAGAGAGTGATCGTCGAGGATCTAACTCCCGTTGCTTCTCCGCATGTTTAATAGGTCGTCATAAGTTATAATCTTTTCTATTGTTTTAGTTTTCATGTCTAAGTTTAAAATAACTAACAATGTTGTAAATGATTATAGACTATTATGCGCGAGCGACTTTAAGCAACCCTGATATGACGTTGTTTGAAGTGTTTGAGGCTACTTTTGAAGAACAAGGACACGGGATAGTGACCGGGATGGGATCCAGAATACGTCCAATGCACTTGAAAGCGAATCAATAAGAAAGTTCCTCCTCGAGCTTTAACAGCGCATGGATGTCACAATGTCAAGAGACACAAGCACTACGCAAGGATAATAATACCCTACGAGACGAGGTGGCGTAGTAGGGACATGTGATGGAGGAGATGTGCGCATAACAATGACGTGAGATGGAAGAGATGCGCGCACAACAAGAGGCTCTACAGGCATAAATGCACACAAAATAAGAGGCTCTACAGGCGCAGATGCGTGAACAAAAAGAGGCTCTATAAGCGCTTATGTCTATGATGCCCCCTCTTCCCCCCGATTAGTAGTACATTGATTGACATTTTTGTATTATTATGATTTAAGAATTTTATAATTTAGAATTGATTCATATTTATGAATTATATTTTTCTCTAATAGTAGTAGAACAAAATATGAAACAAGTTAATTAAAATCAAAAATATGCCAAAACCTGAGAGCAAGGACTATCAGCGACGACGTTAGGGGAATGCCGATATTGATAATTAACAATATCAGCGACGATATTAGGGGAATGTTGACATTTATAACCAACAACAAGAGAATCAGAAATGTGCCAAAAACTCGAGAATAAGGAATATCAGCGACGACGAAAGAGTGATTGTCGTCGCTATTAGTGAATACATAAGCAACGACATAAGCACAATGTCATCGCTATTAGTCAATACATAAGCGACGACGTTAGCATAATGTTGTCATTATTAGTCAATACATAAATGAAGGCGTAAGAATAATGTCGTTGCTATTATTTAAAATTTATAGTGACGAAATTCTCCATTCGTTGTCATTGATATTTTAATTATCAACATCGGCCTATCGCCGTCGAGAAAAACTATTGTCTTTTAACGACGAACTTTTTAGCGACGAATGGCGACGGTATTGTTTGTCGACGATAATATTTATTAGCGACGACATTATGACTTTTAGAGATGGTTTATACCGTCGCTAATGGTACATTTTCCACTTGTGTTTTCAAAGCCTAGTTAACATGTATGAACGGACGTGCTCCAAAGGAAATAATTACTAATCAATCTCGATCAATGACCATTTCTATTGAAAATATATTTATGAACGCTCATCATCGTTTTTGTCTTTGACATATAATGAATAAACTCCCTACAAAATTGTGTGCGCATGCTCAGTATAAAAGTATAAAAAAGACATTGAAGAAAATTGTCTATAACTCAATCAATCGAAGAGTGTGAAGAGATTTGACTGAAAATAATAGAGTAGTTTGAGTTTCAAGACAATTATTGGATGGACTCATTGCACGTAGAACGTGCTAAATAGATTCTTGTGTATGTTAAATGCCACTTCTGGGCAAACATCTCAACATCTCAAAGAAGTGAAAGTATGAATATTTTTTTATGAATTTGTTCATTCGAAAACATCCTTAAAGTAATTTGTAGAGCAATATGCCAAGGCCATTACGAAAAATATAGACAAGAAAAAAAATTAGACTTTCAGTCTTATAATTCGACTATTCCAATTGTGAGTGGGTCTTCATAGGAAATGCAATTTCATAGTGTATATACTAACAACATTTTTAAGTTGTTTCAGAATGAGGTGAAAAGGTTGATGTTCTGCGACGTCACCTCCATACTTGAAGAATATGGGACAACTACAATATTTGGAGTAGTGGAGACCATTTTAGGAACTGATGGAGAATATTAGAGAGATATTTCAATGAAGGTGCAATTCACCCTGGTGGAAAGTTCTATAAACTATCAATGTCAAAATTTTGAGTTTAGAGGGATTTTGTTTAGACATATTTTGAAAGTTTTGATAAGAATGAAAGTGAATAAGGTCTATATCTTGGACCGTTGGCACAAAGATTTGAAAAGAAGTTATCAAAATATCTCTAATATTTATGATTCAGATGTGTGTGAGAGTGATAGAAATTGTTACAACTATCTAACTCCAATGATACAAGAGCTCCAAAAACTTGCAGCACAATCTGATCATAATACTTCTATTTTGGCTGAATTGGCGAAAGACGCGAATGAAAAAATTATTACATATTCGAAAATATCAACAACTTCTTAACCAACACCAATAGCTTCTGAACCAACATCAACTCCTACACAAGAAGTTTCTCCACAACCAGAAAAATTGATCCACTCTCCCGTGAGAATAAGGGCTAGAGATCGACAACCAACAAAACGGAAACAATCATTCATTGAAAAAGTTGTGAATAAATCGATTGTAAGTGCGCGAAATAAGGTTAGTTTTAAATTATGCATTGACATGTTCTCTATTATGCATTGTCATATTCTCTATTATGCATTGCCATGCTCTCTATTTTGTTTTAGACAAATTTGGAGACACCAACCGCAATAGTGAACGATTCAGTGTCAATGCAACAATGAAATGATTCACTTTTATCTTCTCAATTTTCCTTCACATCACTTTTGTCTTCTCAATTTCCCAAAAATAATACATATGGGGACAACATTTAACGAAGATAATAGTTGTGTTAATATCGTTGTAGTTGTGTTATATATACTTATCAAATTATATAATATTGTAGTCTTCCAGTAAGTTATATATTAATGATTAAATTGATGTTATCATTGTAAGTCTTTCAATAAGTTATATAAGTTGATCAATATTCTAGTAAGTTAGTAGTAATATATTTCATTTACTTGTGTTAATATTCCAGGTGGAATATATATTGAATATTTATAACATGAAAACGTAATTAATCAGACATGACAACGTTATATAAATAACACGACAACGCTGTAAATTGTTAATATATATTAATACAATATTCCATTAAGTTATAATATATTACTGTAGTCTTCCAATAAGTTATAATATGTTACTATAGTCTTCTAGTATGCTATATAAGTTGATTAATATTCTAGTGAGTTGGATATTTATAACATGACAACGATGTACAAATGAATTGACAACGTTGTATAAATAACATGACAATGTTGTACAAAAAAATGACAACGTTATAAAATGTTAATATATATTGTACAAATAACATGACAATGTTGTATAAATAACTTAACAACACTGTACAAATAACATGACAACGCTGTAAATTGTTAATATATGTTGTACAAAGAATATGACAATGATGTACAAATAACATGACAACGATGTAAACTGTTAATATATGTTGTACAAATAACATGAAAACGTTGTATTATAAACATGACTGTATTATAAATATTGTATAAATAACATTATAAATTATGTACAAATAACATTATAAATGTTGTATAAACGAAATGACAATCAAGACAATTTGATATTGTTATTCTTTGAGTGCAAGATTCTCTTCATGTAGTGTTTCCTCAACCAATAAAGATTTTTCTTCAAATTTGCAAGCGTGATTCCACATTGCCAATTTGCCTCTCCCTTATAAGTCTCCATATACTGCATCAAATACACTCTGCAATCATCGAAGTTGTTATTATCTTACCATGACATAGTTAGCACTTTAATCTGCATGGAGAGCGATATCAACACTAGTTGACCCTATAATCTTCAAAAAAATCCATTAGCTTCTTCAGTATAGTCAGAACTAGGCCATATTTGTCCTCAAAGGTAATATCCTCGGGGATTGCCTTCTTGTCAATTATTTCAATTTGTTGTTTATTTTTGTTGTAGACAGCCATGTAGAAATGAGAACTTACGCATAAAGGCACAAAAATCTGGAAAACAATATGACAACGTTGTATAAGCAATATGACAACGATGTATAAGTAATATGACAACGTTGTATAAAAAATATGGAAACATTGTATAAACAATATGACAAGGATATGTAAGCAATATGACAACGTTGTATAAACATTATGACAACGATGTATAAACAATATGACAACGCTATATAAACAATATGACAACGATGTATAAGAAATATGACAACGTTGTATAAACAATATGATAACGTTGTATAAGAAATATGACAACACAGTTAATAAGAGCACTTATAAGGTCTTCTAGATCGATTTTTTGAAGAATAAAGCCAAATGCCTTAACTTCATGGGATAATAAATCATTATATAAAATGTTTGAACCTTTAAAGATGCCCCATAGAAATATGAAGAACGTGTTAGAAACCATATAGGTGCAACAAAAAGAAATGGCATTTGGATGTATAACTTACATTGTGTATGGATGAAAAGAAGATCATTCGTTTATTATTGCTAGCATGATTCAATTGTGCATCTTCATTCATTTTCATTGCTCATGCATCAATTATATCGTCGTCTACACACTCACCTTGAAGCATTACCTATAACACATTACGGGATAGGCTCATAATGTCGCTTGAGTACAGGATCTGCATCCTCCATTCTCTTCCATGCAACACCAACACTAGAAACAACATCAACACTCGAACAATCATTTAAGAAATGACCATGAATGTTCTCCTCATTCTTCTCCTTCTTCAAAGTCAGAAGTGGAATCCTATCAACCACTCTCCCTCGGTCGAACCCTCCCAGACTCTTTTCGATCTGTATTCTATCACTTATCATCTTGTCACATGACAAGACAGAGAACTTCCTCTTGTATTTATTTCTTGATGTATAATATGTGTTAGGATCTAGGTCGCCGCTGGTGGACCGGGGGTTGGACCGGTTAGCGGTTCTCACTCGTAGGGTGGTGGTTAATCCGGTTAGAGATTAACACCGGGGTTTCAATACTACACAACCTGTCACAAACCCTTGAACTAGGTTCAAGCGCGGAAGAGGTTTGCTTTCAGGTTGAAGCGGTACGCTTGTATGATAGGCACGGTCGGTTTCGGATGATGAAGATTTGGAGTTGGTGGGTCGGTTTCGGTAATCTGGATATTCGGTATGGTTAAGTTAGTCGGTTTGGAGCGGTGTAGTTAAGTTAGTCGGTCAGATGATGAAGCCGGCAGAAAGTAAATAACACAACAGATTTTATGGATGTTCGGAGATAAAACTCCTACGTCACCCCTTCCTCTCGAAACCGCGAGAATGATATTCACTAAGGAATACAAGTACAAGCCGATCGAGACTTATTTCCTGCTCGATAACACACTTACAATTTACACCGAAATTGTAGAACACACTTTAACTTTCAACACTTAGGCTTTCTAGAATAGCACACTGTTATCACTTGTAGTAAATGCTCTTAGCTCTCGTTATCCCAATGTATGTCCCGCATTTACTCTTCTGCAACTGCCTCCTTTTATAGGTGAAATATGCCAACGGTCATATTTCACTGCCTTGAATCTGATTGGCCGATCAGAGGTGTAGTGATTCAGTGTCTCAGACCTGCGGTCGTCTCCTCAGACCTGGTATCCTGTCTCAGACCTGCCGGTCTGTAAGGCAAACCTGTCGGGTTTGTCTTTTACTTGATGTAGGCACTGTCTGTTTGGACAGTTGTCTGTACTTTGAAGATTTCCTTTCTGGCTTATCCCGAAGTAGAAGGATCCGGTAGTACTGTTTTCTGCAGCCTACAGTCTTTCTTCAGACTTGCATGGATATGGAAGTATTCAGTCTGCTCCTTTGGTATCATTCTCAACAGATACCCGAAATGTCTTCTTGTACTGGTCGGCCGCTTGACTTGGCCGAATGTCTTTTGATATTGATGTAACCGGACTTCTTCCGGTTATTCTTGTCTTGTGGATGATCGGCTGTTTGATGGTTTCGGTTTAGAGCTTTGGCCGATCCTTCCTTTGTGCGGTCATGTTCCGAATACTCTTGATCGGTTTGGTAGCTAGACCGGTTAGGTTTCTTCAGTCAGTTCCCTTGTTCATCCGGTCTGGTTCCTTGTTCCTGCATGATGAAGATTTGTTTAAGTTAGGTTTATTCGAACCGGTCTGAATTTATCTAACAATTTCTCCCTTTTTGATTATTTTATTTAAAATTATTAAAATCATGTAAGTTTGCAACCGTAGGCCGGTTGTTTTGTTTGGCCGGATTTTTGACTTGGGAGAATTTTTCGAAAAATTTTGGAAGAGAAGTTTTGGAAGAGTCTTTATCTTTTATCTAACAATTTCTCCCTTTTTGATTATTTTATTTAAAATTATCAAAATCATGTAAGTTTGCAAAATAAGGCCGGATTCAAAAATAACTTTATATATTTATATGTAGATGACCGGAAAAGACAAGATATATAGAAATACTAAGGCCAATAAGAAAAAGAAGGATAGTCCCTATTCAGAGTCCGTGAAGTCATAGGCGCTCTTCTTTTTCTTTGGTTGCTGTTGCCCGGTCGGTTGGGAGGATCGTTGCCTTTTAGACCGGGACCGCAGCTGTTCTTCGACTTCGTCCTCGACTAGGTCGGCTTGCTGCGAAGTAACCGTAGTGACCGGTTCAGAGATTTCATTGAACATCTCGGCTATCTGAACTTTCTTAGGAGCCTCCCTCCGTCTCTTTTTCGGTGCTGAAGCGGAGGCGGCCGCCTTCTTTTTCTTGTTTTCCTTTGCGAATTCGGCCAGCTTCCGTTTTTGCTCTTCCAATCGTGTGGCATTCTCCGCAGCTCGGTTGGCCACTTTATCAGCAA
Organism: Impatiens glandulifera; assembly: GCF_907164915.1. NCBI lineage: Eukaryota > Viridiplantae > Streptophyta > Magnoliopsida > Ericales > Balsaminaceae > Impatiens > Impatiens glandulifera. The sequence goes on from NC_061868.1 coordinate 14,737,463, forward strand.
ACCCTGGGAACAGGGCCTCTCCTCTTTGAATTCGTGCGGCTTCCAATTCCGCTTCGGTCAGTTGAGACGATCGCGGCGCCCCTGTATCTTTGCTAACTTCGGCGTCCAGCGCATCCTGGACCCTTTTAGCCACTTGAGCATCCGCCTCTATAGCCGCGGCGTCCGCGTTCTCCTTAGCCTTTAGAATTTCGGCCATCTGTTCGGTAAGAGCCTTTACTTCGGCCACGAGGCTTTCGTTTGTCTTTTCGAATACTGAGACCCGGTCGATTGTCGTGTCGACCCGTTCGAAATCCTTCTTTAAGTTGGAGGTCACATCCTCCAGGGTTGCGGTTCGCTGGACACATTTTTCGCGCTCACCGGCCTCTTCCCACAGACCGGCGCCGAGTTTTGAGAGACGTGCTTGATGTTGATCCAGCAGCTGCTTTGTCACGTCGGTGAACTTCATGGCCGAATCAATTATGTTGTCGCATCTATCCTTGAATGGTTGAAGCTTGGACACGTCGTGTTCTTGTACGCGGTCATCGATCCGCTCTGAAATGGATGCTTCAAGCTTCTGAAGTCGGTCCTCAACCCATTCTTTAGCAGCCCATTCTTGAGGAGGGTCCGAAGCGGTGACTTCCGATGGTGGGGGATGCGAGTGCTCGGTGGGATCTGGATCGATTCTCTCACTGGAATTTGTCGGTGCATCATTTTCATTTGGAAGTTCTAATTGTGCCGCATCCTCTAAGGTCGGTACCTCAACTTCCAAGATCGGTACCTCAACTTCCAATGTCGGTATCGGTTCCTCAACTTCCAATATCGGTTCCTCAACCTCCCTTGGAGGTGTTGGACAGTTAACTGGAAATTTTTCGATTACCGGAGCAGTATAGACCGGTACTTACTTTCGGTTGCATATCGCTTCCAGCCGCTCGATTTCTTGAAGTATTTCCATTTTGCCTTTTTCAAGCCTTGTTAACGCCCGCGGCGCTACGGTGTCCACCGATCCCCCCTCGATGTACTCTTCCTTAATTTTCCGGATGCGCTTTTTTAGTTTCCGAAGTTGGATCCTCGGTATCAAGAGACAGGTTCGGCTCTGTATCTCTTGAATTGTGTTGGATTTTGTGAGGCGCAACATCAGGTCCTCTACTACCTCCAATCTGTCGATGCATTCCTGTTGCGTGAAGCCCGGTAAGATTTCTTTATATGTTGTACTGAACCGGTGCTCATGCCATTCCAAGTATAGCTGTACAACGTCTTCGCCTCGCTTGTCAATGCCCTGAAAGATTTTCTGGGTTAGTCTTTCGGCCTCGGCCTCTTCGGCCTCTTCCCTCCCTGTGTTATAGCCTTCATTATTGGCTTCTATATTAACCCCTTCTCCACCCTCGGTGGTCTCAGGATTGGTGTTTGGTTTGGCATCGTTTGGACTCCGAGCCGATTGATCGTCGTCATTGACCGTTCTATCATCGGTCCTTTCCGTGTCGGTTTCCCCAGAGGCCCACTCCTCATCTTCTGTTTGTTGTGGTGGATCTTCGAAGGTTATCCTTTCTTTTCCTTTTCTTCCGGTCTTTGCTTTTGCCGGGGCATCTTTCTTTGCTGCTCTCTTCTTTCGGCCACCTGTGGAACTGGAGGCCGGCTGCGTTCTTGTAAGGAATTCCCTCGATCTAATGAGGCAACGTTTTGCTACCGCAACTCCGGGACCGACGTTGAGGTTCAAGTGGAGGAAGATCTTACCGAGGGGCACGGCGTATCCCCACGACCGGGTTGAATCCGGTTTCACCATGTCCATGAGGTTGCCGAACACTAATCTTGCCCAGTTGACCTCTTTTCCTTCCATCAGACCGATCAACATCTTGATTTTGTCTTTGGTGAGGTTGCTGAAGTTTCCTCCCCTCACCAGTATCGCCCTGGCGAAAATGTCACATGCCGGGATATACTCCGGCCTCAGCATTTGTTTACTCCCGGATGTTGTGATCGGCTCAGTGGTTGCCGATAAAATGTAGCAAGCCGATTCAAAGATGTCCTGGTCTATTTCTGCCGTTGCCTCCTGGCCAGTTGTTGGGAGATGCAAGCTCTCGGCCACCAATGATTCGGTGATCTCGATTTGGGAACCGCAAACCGTTGCGATGATCTTGTCGTAGGCGATAGTTGCGGTGTTGAAGAATTCTTCGACCGCATCTTTGTAAATGACGTGAGGACCGCCTAGGAAATATCCCAGACCGGTTTTAATCAGCCGGTCAATGACTGCTTTCGCCTCGGTCGTCCCATTCAGCCGGATTTCCTCGAAATCCACTTGAGAGTAGAGTTTGAACAATGCCGAGTCACGACCCATGTTGAAGAGTATGAGAATGAGAGAAAACCGCTTCAAAGAGTTTAGAAAGCTTAGAGAGAGAAAGTGAATTCGCGTGAGAATGAAAGAAAGTGACCGAAGGCCCTTTTTATAGACGCGGTTTGGAAACCCAACCGTCCCATCATGAATGGGCGGGAATTTTCCCTCCAAGATGAAAAATCGCCAAACTATGGGCGGGAAAGCGAAAACTGGGGGCGGCAATTTTGGGCGGGAGATTTCCCTCCAAAATCCTTTGCCTCTGTCATGGATGACACATTCTTTTCTTTGAGGCCGAATGAATGAGCGGTTTCTAAGTCGAATCAGACATTTTGATTGATCAGAGTGTTAACAGTTTTAAGCAGATGTTATGAAACCGGATAAGAACGCGGTCATAGTTTGAGGATCGGTTAGATAAATATTCAAAGAATTGAAAAGACAGTCTTTTAAACTGAACTGATATTAAAGGCCACGAGATATCAGATAAAGGAAACCGATTATAAGATTCGGTATAGAGGTAGGCATATAGAAGCAATGGAAAGTACAGCCTATTCAAAAGACATTCTCCAGAGTCGTTCTCTTGCCGAATCACTGTTGAGGACGTTTGAAGAGGAGGCCGGTGTGCCCGGTCCGAACTCTGGTCGGTACCCAAGAATCAACTTGCTGATATGCGGTGCATACCCGAGACCTTTCTTGGTCAGCACCATATTCTTTAAATTTTCCCATATGACCGATGACCAGTTGATGGCCGATTTGCAGAGAATGTTGGTCATGATGTTATAGGTATTCTTGGAATACCGTTGATTAGGTGACTGACACAGAATTGACCGGGTCACGATTTCTAGCAGTAGCTAACCGTGACTAGCAAGTCGGGTTTTTGGCCCAAAATTTTCTACCGGAGAGGGAGTGGCCGACAGATATTGCGCGGTTTCAAATCCCGCAAGATCCTGAATAGCCGGAAAGTCAGAGAAACCTTCAGTGGGTAGACCGAATAGTGAGGCAAATTCAACCTCGTCGATCCAGAACGTGTGGTTTCTGACAGTCGAGACGATATACTTCTCCCTGATGCAGGCGCTTCGAAAGAAGGCCTTGACATCATCTAGAAGAATTGGACCGGCTTCTTCAAGAAACGGTTGAAGACCGATTTCAGCAAGGGAGTCATACATGAATTTCTCCTTAGTAGTGCAATCCCTTATGTCCGTGCAAGATTCGAAGTCGATGCATAAAAAGTTTCCCAGAGTTCTGCTCGGCATGGTGTCGGTATAGAGAGAGAAACGGGATTCGAGAGTATCAAATGTGATTTTGTGCTTTCGGATGTGATAAAATGAGGAGAGGAAGTCTCCTTATATAGGGTCGGTTTTGGAGGGAAAATCTAAGCATTGATGGTCAGTTTTGTTTTATTAAGGGAAGGAATCTTTACCTTTTCAGGGCGCATGGGGAAGTGGCAAGTTGCAAGGCCCAAGGTAAGTGTTAGTTGGAAACTGACCAGATTAGTTAGATATTAAATATTCAGTTGGTTGGGCATTGTCTCATTAATTAGGAGTATCTCATTAAATGCATTTAATACATAACCGATATCAATTAGATAGAAATCGAAAGTAGTAGAGACAATGCCGAAAAATGGCATACAGGAACGATGAAAACATGAGATCAAGAAAAACATAAATAAAACCGAAATAGACATGGATGAAGCCGATATGATCAAACTTGAGTTGGTTAAGGATACATCCGGTACATGCTGCAAAATGACCGGATGCAGGAAGGAGTAACTTAGCGGGCGCGGGGATTGAATTCTTGAGGGAGGTTGAAGTTCCTCCTCCTCCATTCTCTCTCAAACCGATCGTAGAATGAATCGGTTACTTCTTTGGTGAGCACCTGAGCCTGGTTCAAACCCTCGCCAGGACAGGTTGGAACACCAAGTTCCACCAGAAGGGTGCTTATTTGCGGAATAAGACCGACCGACCGGATGTTGACCATCCAGATGAGGGTGTCGAATAGCACCCGGGACCAGTTGACCGGCGTTCTGGTGATGATGGCCGCCATCACGTTGAAAGTTGCCGCGCAATAGGTGTTGGTGACATCTCTTCCAAAGATGCCCCTTCCTACTACGTCATTGAGGAGCTGATACTCAGCCCTCAAGAGAGACTTAGAGCCATGATCATCAACAGGCTCATCCGACCGGGCAAGGGAGAGGGAGACCTCTGCCTTAATATCGGCCGGAGGGTTGAGGTCTGTAATCCCTTGTTTGGGCAAACCGAAGCACCGAGCGAAGTCTTGCTCGGTGAAATCGAAGATTATACCCCCAACCTTTGATTGGATGTGGGTATCAAAGTGGGGTGTCCCCCGGAATACACTGGCATTGTAGTAAAATTCCAAGACGGATTCAGGGTAGATAGTTTGCTTGTCATCCAGAAAATACTGGAGGCCAGTATCTTCTAGTTGCTTGATCATCCGATACACCTCATAGTGTTCGGTATCAGAACAGGATTCAAAATCGACTTGGAGGATGTTTGGGAATTGAGACATGGTTAGTTTGCCTTAGAGAGAAGATGTTCTTGTGACTTGTGAGTTGTGTGGTGAACTTTTGCTGCACTTAAATACTAGATTAGGAACTATCCTATTGTCCAGGCATTAAATGGGATGATGTCTAATATCCGCAGGATAAGAGCTTTTGCACGAAATAGGCAAGTTTGCAGTCTAGGTGTCGGTCATAGGCCTGAACCGTGAAAGATATCAAAAGATCTTCACGTCTTTTTAGGCGCGACCATGTTACTTTGATAGGGTAATGTTGCAGAGCAGATATCTTTAACCTCTGATAACTATTCCTCTTTTGTTTGAAATTCAAATAACCTAGGGTAACCTGCTTCCGAACCGGTCAGGTATCAGTTGTTCATCCCGATGCGGTTGTTTGGTGCATGCACCAAGTAGCCGGTCGGTTTACTCTATCTGATAGACTGGGCGGTTCTTCCACAAACACCCCGAAGATTCAAAGTTCAACATCTTAGGAAGAATTACCGGTTTGTCTGTCTGAACCGATTTCCCTTTAAGTATCCTTTGGAAGGATTTGGCTAATGTCGGTTAAGCCGGGAGTAAGCCTGAATTGAGAAAACTTAGCTTCCTGCAGCGGCTTCGTGAAGATATCGGCTACTTGTTGATCGGTCGGTACGTATTCCAGCCGGATATGCTTCAGCGTGACATGCTCTCGGATGAAATGATGCCTTATGTCGATGTTCTTGGTTCTGGAGTGGAGAACCGGGTTGTAGGTGATCGCAATGGCACTTGTGTTGTCACAGAAGATCGGTGACTCTTCGGCTATGATACCGAAATCCTTCAGTTGCTGCTGGATCCAGAGGAGTTGAGAGCAGCAACTTCCGGCCGCCAGGTATTCAGCCTCCGCGGTTGATGTAGCCACCGATGTCTGTTTCTTGCTATGCCATGAAACGAGCCGGTCACCAAGGAACTGACATGTTCCACTGGTGCTTTTCCTGTCGATCTTGCACCCTGCATAATCTGCGTCTGAATAACTTGTTAGATTGAAGGACGAGTCCTTTGGGTACCACAGACCGACATCAGGTGTGCCTTTTAGATACTTCAGTATCCTCTTTGCGGCTGTGTAGTGGGATTGCTTTGGATTTGCTTGAAATCTCCCACATACACCAACTGCAAACAGGATGTCCGGTCTACTCGCTGTCAGGTACAGTAGGGAACCGATCATGCCTCGGTATGCAATCTGATCTACCGATTGACCCTCATCGTCCCTGTCCAGTTTAATTGATGAGCTCATTGGAGTAGCCGCCGAGGAGCAGGTATCCATACCGAATTTCTTTAGCAGCTCCTTGGTATATTTAGGTTGACTGATGAATGTTCCTTCCTTGAGTTGTTTAACCTGAAGACCTAGGAAGAAACTTAATTCTCCCATCATACTCATTTCAAATTTGTCAGTCATCATTTTTGAGAACTTGTCACAAAGCTTCGGATCGGTGGAACCGAAAATAATATCGTCTACGTAAATTTGAACAAGTAGGATATGTTCCTTCTTTTCAAACTTAAACAAAGTTTTATCCACCGAACCGATGGTGAAATCATGCTCTAATAGAAATGCGGTTAGCGTATCATACCAGGCTCTAGGTGCTTGCTTTAGACCGTATAAAGCTTTGTTCAGCCGGTATACATGGTTTGGAAATGCAGCATTTTTGAAACCGGGTGGTTGTTCAACGTACACTTCTTCACGTAGATCACCGTTCAGAAATGCACTCTTAACATCCATTTGAAAAACCTTAAAGTTTTTGAAAGCCGCAAAAGCTAGAAAGATCCTAATGGCTTCAATTCTAGCTACAGGAGCAAATGACTCTTCAAAGTCAATGCCTTCTTCCTGTTTGTAACCTTGAGCCACTAATCTGGCTTTGTTCCTCGTGACCAAACCGTCCTCATTGAGTTTGTTTCTGAATACCCATCTTGTTCCTATGACCGATTGATCTTTCGGTCTGGGAACTAAGTACCAGACTTTACTACTCTCAAACTGGTTTAGTTCTTCTTGCATTCCCAAGATCCAATCCGGATCTGACAATGCTTCATCTATTCTTTTCGGTTCAATCTGGGATATAAAAGCAGAGTTAAAATATCCTTCCAGAAGTTGACTCCTAGTTCGAACAGGTTCTGAAGGGTCACCTATAATTTGCTCAGGAGGATGTTTACTGTTTCTTCTGAGATTCAGTTCAGGAGTGTCTACCAAGTTACCGTTTGTTTGATCAAGGCTAGACTTGTTGGTAGGCTGAACGAGATTGTCAGACCGACCGACTTCCTCGGATTGGACCGAAGTGTCAGCTTCCTATTGTGGAACAGCTTGATCCGGCTGGGTATCAATGTTACCCATTAGGTCATGGACAAACCGCCTGAAAACTGGAGTCTCATCTTCACTATCAGAATGGATATCATTATTTTCTAATCTGTTGTGCAGATCAAAGCATGAAGCAGTATTGCTTTCAACCGATTCATCGAAAACAACGTGGATTGTTTCCTCCATGGTTGCAGTTCTATTATTATATACTCTATATGCTTTACTTACTGCCGAGTACCCTAACATGATACCGGTATCGGTTTTTGCATCAAAAGCGGTGAGTTGGGTTTTACCGTTTATATGAATATAACATTTACAACCGAAAATCCTGAGGTACTTGAGTTTAGGAACTCTGTTAAAATAAACCTCATACGGTGTTTTGTTGTGAAATCTGTTTATCAAAGACCGGTTTTGTGTATGGCATGCAGTGTTGATAGCCTCAGCCCAAAATTTCTGAGCAATGCCGGAATCGGCTATCATAGACCGTGCGGCTTTCTTGAGAGTCCGGTTTCTTCTCTCGGCCAGGCCATTTTGTTGAGGAGTCCTAGCACTAGACAACTCGTGTCTAATGCCGGATTCATCAAGATATGCAGTTAAAGTACTATTGGTAAATTCAGTACCTCTATCACTTCGAATGCTATTAATGCGAGTTGATTTTTCATTTTGCAACCGCTTAAGAAGTGTGATCAGGTTTGATACAGTTTCACGTTTAGATGGTAGAAATATTACCCATGTATATCTAGAGTAATCATCAATAACTACCATGGTGTAAAGCATACCTCCTAGGCTAATGACCTGAATCGGTCCAAATAAATCCATGTGAAGAAGATCTAGGCATCGGCTAGATTGAATATTTCCTTTACTCTTAAAAGATAACCTAGTTTGTTTACCCATTTGGCATGCTGAACAAACCTTATCCTGGTTAAATACTATATCAGGAATACCTTCAACTAGCTTTTTACCGCGAATGTAGTTTAAGGTTTTCATGTTTAGATGGTTTAGTCTCTTATGCCACAGCCAGGTTTGATCAGTCTTAACTATCATGCATATAGGATATTCTACTCTGGTTTTTCAGTCTACCTTGTAAATGTTACCTATCCTATTTTCGGTTAGTAGTACGATGCCTTGAGAATTTTTAACTAAGCATGCATGTTTAAGGAATTCTACCGTGTATCCAGCATCACACATCTGACTAATGCTAAGTAGGTTAAAACTTAGGTTTTCAACTAAGAGTACATTATCAATAGTTAGATTACCATGGACAATCTTACCCTTGCCCACAGTTTTACCTTTTGAGTTGTCACCGAAGGTAATTAGAGCACCGGTTACTGATCTGATGTCGGTTAGCAAATTACTGTTTCCGGTCATGTGCCTGGAGCAACCGCTGTCCAAGAACCATTCGGAGTTTCCTAGCCGTTTCTTTGGATCCTGCAAAATGTACATATTTACAACTGTTTGGTACCCACATTTACTTGGGTCCACATGCGATTAGTCCCTTAGGTATCCAAACTTTGATGAACCTTAAAAAAACAAAGAGATACAAACTGGGGCTGACGGTCTTCTTTGCTAGGGTTTTAACTGTCCTTTTGGCACTCGATCTCGTGGATTTTGGTTTTCCTTCAAATGTCCTAAATGGTGGTCTTTGGTTCGGTGATCTATGGTTTGACCTACGCGGTTCAGGAAAGTCTTTCTTATATTTAAGGATTTCGGCTTTTCTTTTCTCAAGGTCAAGTCATGAATCGGTTGGGCCAACATAATCGTATTTTAGCTTCTCTTCCCTATAATATGCGGTTTCCTCTTCTTCAGCTGTCCAGGTGCTCTTAAGAAATTTTATAAAAGGAAGATTTCCTTTTGTGAGCCTTGCTTTCTCTATGGGTTTTCGGTCTTTAGAGCTATTCCCTGTGTATCCAAGGCCACGCTTACAACGAGGATGTCTGTAGTGTTTATTCATATCCTTTACTATATCGCTAGATCTCTTATAGGCGGCCATCGTATATTGAAATCGGGCATTCTCTTCCTCGGTTAGTTCTCTAGTCGGTTCACTAGGTTGTTCGATCTTAGGATCTAACTCGGTTTCTAGAGTAGGGGTATCATCAGGTTGTATGACTTCTGGTTCGGTTATGATAGGTACCTCTGGTTCTATCGGAGTGGGTATTATGGAATCGGTTCTAATGTTGAGGTGCTTAGGTAGCATGGTCAGTAGGTTCTTATATTCTTCTACCATGTCATTCAATGCTTCATATAACTCGTCTTTAGTAAATTCATCATAGGGAGAATCAAATACCTGTTCCTCATTTGCCATGAGGCACATGAGCTCATCATCGCTGTCACTGCGAGCCCACAAACTTCCACCATCGTCGGCTATTAATGCTTTCGGTACCTCACTTCCTTCACCGGTTTGTTGGTAATTGTTTCTGTCATTTTGATAGTCCGGTTTCTGGGTGTCTCTTCTTGGTTTCCTGCATTCCCACTTAAAGTGTCCCAAACAGTTACAGTTGTAGCATCTTATATTGGATTTGTCACCATAGTAGTTGTTTGTCGGTTGGCTCCTTTTCATGAACCTCCCAAATTTCTGTGCGAGCATAGCCATGGCGTCCTCAGTAAACTGTTCGGCTGTTCTGATAGGTACGGGTGCAGGAGCCGGTATCGGTGCCGGTGCGAGTACAGGAGCAGGTACGGCCGGTTCTGTAGATGTGATTAGTGCTCTGGTTGATGTTGAGGCCGAGACTTCCTCTTCAGTTCTAGATTTCATCTCGAACTCGTATGCCTTGAGATCTTCGAATACGTCGTATAGTTTCATCTTACGTAGGCTCTTTGACTCCCTCATTACCATTGTCTTTATATCCCAGGCACTTGGAAGAGATCTCAACGCCTTCATAACTACCTCTTTGTTGTCATACTTCTTGCCCAGAGTTGCTAGTTCATCTAACACACCAGTGAACCGGTCACTGTATTCCTTCATAGTTTCTCCTGGTTTCATTTTGATACTTTCAAACTTCTGTGTGGCCATCATTATTTTGTTCTCCCTTGTTCTTTCATTTCCTTCAAAAATCTGGATGACCGTGTTCCATGTCTCCTTCGCAGTTTTGCAATCTCTGATCTTGCAATAAGTGTTTCTGTCTACGCTGTTGGAGATCCGGTTTCTTGCATGGTTGTCCAGATTGTTCCTTCTCCTATCTTCAGCCGTCCATTCTTTTCTATCTTTATCAATGAATATCGGTCCTTCGGTTAGAATGGATTCCATTTCATCATCCAAGGTGACTAAGTGCAGGTGCATGCGTGCCTTCCAGTTGGCAAAGTCATCACCTTCTAGCATTGGAGGCCTATCCTGATACATGTTTGCTTGAGTATTGAAACTAACTGCTCTGATACCAATTGTTAGGATCTAGGCCGCCGCTGGTGGACCGGGGGTTGGACCGGTTAGCGGTTCTCACTCGTAGGGTGGTGGTTAATCCGGTTAGAGATTAACACCGGGGTTTCAATACTACACAACCTGTCACAAACCCTTGAACTAGGTTCAAGCGCAGAAGAGGTTTGCTTTCAGGTTGAAGCGGTACGCTTGTATGATAGGCACGGTCGGTTTCGGATGATGAAGATTTGGAGTTGGTGGGTCGGTTTCGGTAATCTGGATATTCGGTATGGTTAAGTTAGTCGGTTTGGAGCGGTGTAGTTAAGTTAGTCGGTCAGATGATGAAGCCGGTAGAAAGTAAATAACACAACAGATTTTATGGATGTTCGGAGATAAAACTCCTACGTCACCCCTTCCTCTCGAAACCGCGAGAAGGATATTCACTAAGGAATACAAGTACAAGCCGATCGAGACTTATTTCCTGCTCGATAACACACTTACAATTTACACCGAAATTGTAGAACACACTTTAACTTTCAACACTTAGGCTTTCTAGAATAGCACACTGTTATCACTTGTAGTAAATGCTCTTAGCTCTCGTTATCCCAATGTATGTCCCGCATTTACTCTTCTGCAACTGCCTCCTTTTATAGGTGAAATATGCCAACGGTCATATTTCACTGCCTTGAATCTGATTGGCCGATCAGAGGTGCAGTGATTCAGTGTCTCAGACCTGCGGTCGTCTCCTCAGACCTGGTATCCTGTCTCAGACCTGCCGGTCTGTAAGGCAAACCTGTCGGGTTTGTCTTTTACTTGATGTAGGCACTGTCTATTTGGACAGTTGTCTGTACTTTGAAGATTTCCTTTCTGGCTTATCCCGAAGTAGAAGGATCTGGTAGTACTGTTTTCTGCAGCCTACAGTCTTTCTTCAGACTTGCATGGATATGGAAGTATTCAGTCTGCTCCTTTGGTATCATTCTCAACAGATACCCGAAATGTCTTCTTGTACTGGTCGGCCGCTTGACTTGGCCGAATGTCTTTTGGTATTGATGTAACCGGACTTCTTCCGGTTATTCTTGTCTTGTGGATGATCGGCTGTTTGATGGTTTCGGTTTAGAGCTTTGGCCGATCCTTCCTTTGTGCGGTCATGTTCCGAATACTCTTGATCGGTTTGGTAGCTAGACCGGTTAGGTTTCTTCAGTCAGTTCTCTTGTTCATCCGGTCCGGTTCCTTGTTCCTGCATGATGAAGATTTGTTTAAGTTAGGTTTATTCGAACCGGTCTTAATTTATCTAACAATATGTTAACATGTCCATGTAGCAGAACTGAAATTTTGTGTGTTAAGTGTCTAAAGCTAAAGAGTTATTTTATGCGCAATAAAAATGTAAATTATAAGAATGTATTATATCACTTACCAATAAGAATTTAAGTGGACTGTGATAATATGATGCTTCATTCGCCTATCATTTTTTTATACTCTCAAGAAGTCTGTTGAGTGCGAACTTACACCAGTTTAGGTTCTTTATTTTATCAACGTCCATTGATAATTTAAGGACTTTGAACCTGCATTTTTATAAACATGTCAATGAAATTAATAAAACATGACAATGATCTATAAACAACATGACAACGTTGTATAAATAACATGACAACGATGTGTAAATAACATGACAATGTAGTATATTCATAACATGACATTACTAATATTTAAGAACAATAGTTGTTGTTTACCTGCACTGTGAATTTTGTGTTGTCCATAGAAAGTTAGATACGACGTATACAACAAAGTCTCGTTTGAAGTCATCATCCGCATATGTGTTTGCGAAAATTCTCTCTATCATGAAAAGAGTCGCATGAGCACCTTTGATTTCACTCTCAACCCATCTTTTCCTCCAAGCCTTGAGAACTTGGAGATACTCTGGTCCATCGTCGAATTTCAGCCAATGGACTCTACTATTTCGACGTCACCTCGTGGGAGGTTCAACATGTGGTGAATATCCTCCTCGTCAATTTTCAACAATTCATCGTTGCTCAATATGAGAGAAATCCTCGAAATTCAACAAAAGGTGACGGGATATTTCGAAAGGGCATCTTGAGATACCCAATGAGAGTAGGGAGCTGAAACCAATGGCATTTATAGCGTCTTTCTGAAGATTTGAGAGTTCTTGGACTAGTGAGTGAAGTCTTTTGGAAGATGTTCTGATATGTAGTTAATTTCCATCTTATTGGATTAATAGAAGAAGCGAGAGGTGGAGAAATCTTTCTCTTCTTATATTCCTTCACACTGAAAAAATAGAGTATAATTATGACAACGTGGTTGAAATAATATGACAACGCATATCAGATAATATGACAACAAAGTTGGTTACCTTTCAACCTTGTCAGACCACCTCTCCTTATATTCCTTGAAACTATAAAAAAATGAGTATAATTATGACAAAATAGTTAATAAAACATGAGTTGTATTATAAACATGACAACGTTGTAATAAAATATGAAAACGCAGTTCAAATAATATGACAACACAGTTCAAATAATATGACAACGTAGATCAAATAATATGACAACACAGATCAAATAATATGACAACGAAGTTTATTATTACATTTCAATCTTGTTAGACTTCCTCTTCTTAGATTCCTTGACACTACAAAAAAATAATTATAATTATGATAAAACATTTAATAAAAAATGACAACGCAGTTGAAATAATATGACAACGTAGTTGAAATAATATGACAACGCAGTTGAAATAATATGGCAATGCAATTATCTTTCAACATTGTCTGACTTCCTATTCATTGTCTTCCTCTTATATACATTAACACTGCAAACAAAAGATATTTTAATATTCCAGTTTAATACAAAATCATAATATTAATGGAATCATAAGGTGTTACCTTTCAACTTGCGAAACTGTCTTCTTCTTTGTTGTCTTATTCGATTCGTTCTTCTTTGTATTTGCATTAGCTTTGTTCTTCTCAGCATCATTGATGACCATTTGTTTATCTGAATCCTAAAATCGTAGAGTTGGAAGTTAGACTATAATGTTGCACTAAAGTAAAGAACGATGAGTTTACCATTTTGAAGTGTGCGAAACGGAGAACAGAAATCGAACGGGGAGAAAGGAGAACGGAAATCGAACAGGGATAAAGGAGAACGGAAATCGAATCGGTATAAATGAGAATGGATAACAGAAGGAAGACGAACAGAAGGCTGTGAAAGAAGGAAGATTAACGGAAGGTTGTTAGGGTTTGATCGGGCGACTGAAACAGAAGGAAGATGAATCGCGTTAAGGCTGAAGCGGAAGGAAGAAAGGTGTAATTGAGAAAGGGGGGAGATTTAGGTTTGAAAGGAAGAGGCGCGCGTTTAATTGTTTTATCGCTCCACGTAGGCAGTCGTGATCTATATCATTTTTCTAAAAAAATTTATATATATATGCTTAACAAAATTTTACATGAATTAAATTAAAATATAAGTATAATGTTAGTTTTTTTAATTTGTTAACGTTTTTAAGTGGTAAGTATAAAACATTGATACTTAAGTTACTTTAATGATAACATTTATTTATAAAATTATACTTTATTTGTGGAGATGGACCCATATGACTTCTTTTGGGGGAAATTTTGAAATTCTAAATTTTATTCAAATATCTCGTTTTTTTGGATGAATGATCATTTAAGGAGGGATCATGACAAATGATGACAAATGATAAATGCATGCCAAAAATATTGGTATATTATATTATGTATCCCTTGCTTTTGTATGGCAGAGGAGTGGACTTAAGTTGGAGCCTTTTGCATTTATCCAACAATTTTATTACATTTAACTGAAAAAAAAACACAAATTGTATAACTAATTAAGCTCAATGAAAGCCATAAGAGGATAATACACAAATTTATTAGCATTAACTCCAAAAACAAAGTCAGCATGCGCATAATTGTTCAAATATTGCGTCACCAACTTATTGGGATGATGATTTTTGAGACTTGCAAGCAACGTTTTCACGCCGTTTACGTCTGATAGCGCATCTTTTCCACCGTAGCTGATATAAAGTGGTATATCATTCCGGATTCTACTCATGTTGTATACGGGAGGGTTTATTTGTCCATAATGTTTCAAGTTCACTTTATCACTCTTGTAACGGAACATCTCAATCTTTCCGTTTCGAATCACTGTGTTTAATGAGTTAATACTTTATAACTGATTATTAGAATCAATACTTGATGGTTCATTAATAAACTTACTTTGACATACATGGATCATGGTCTTTGTTGAAGTAGCTTGTGGTTCATGTTCAAGAAAATAACCTGATCTTGAAGAATTTAGGCAGCAATTTTTACCTGTCCATGTTCACAACCATACATATAGAATATTGGTTAAATATCAAAATCAAACTAACTCAATAAATATTCGAAAATACTCTTTGGAGCTAGAGCTAAATTTTGAACAATAAAAATGTTAGATAAAAGTTAAAATTGAGGTTGAAGATGAAATAATATTTTGAAATATAACTTAATTGGACGTATATTCATATGTTTGATCACTTTCATTTCACCGAACTCAGTCTGAATTTAAGGTTTTATGAGAAAATATCAATAAATTTTCTTAACTTTATCAATTAGAATGTTGATTTGTAACTTAGATATATATTCATATAAACTCGAATTTAGATTCAATTCAATAAAACATTTTTCATATAGACACAATTAATAATGTAAATTTGATTTAATTAACCTGTAAATGATGTCATTAAGTTGCTACAATTAGCACCCATCTTGTCACACATCTTCCCCAATAACTTGCCCACTAATCCCCTGGTTTAACATGTTTAGTAAATATATATAAGCTTATTTTAAACTAATCTCAAATAACAATATCAATCAAGATCTTGGTTTATTAGAAAACACAATTTATGTCAATTTAATTTATGAAAAATCAGATAGAATCATATCTATCTTAGGCCTTGATTGGTTTAAATAACTTCCTATCATTTCACATATATTTACATTAATCTATTAACTAAAATGTCAAATACCCTATATTTTTATTCATTAAATAAGTTTGTTTAGTTATGTTTTCAATTATAAATAAATATCATTTCAACATCAATAACTTTATTAAATACAATATTAAAATATCATTTATTTTTAAAAAAAATGTATAATTATAAATTAATACATTTTAAATTTTTTTTACCAAAAAAAAACTTTTCTATTCAAAATCATCCTCAATCAATATTTTTAAATAAATAAAGGTTTATTTAAATAAACTCTAACCAAACAAGCTTTACGGTTAAGTTTGTTAAAAAAATCACAATCACAATAAAAAAATATTTTATGGACTCTTTCATTAATTATATCACTAAATTTATTAACTAAAATATATTTTACTTAAAAAACTATTTATCTTGGTTTATCTTAAAAAGTACTACCGAACAAAAAATAGTATTTTCACCGAAATAACTTAACTTTTCATAACTCAAAACTAAAAAACATAGGAAGAGTTTTCTTACCCTTTAGGATAAAATTTATAGAACCCCAACTGATACAACCTCTGTAAATTAAAAAAGTTAGATAAAATAATCAAGATTTAATATAAAAATGAAACAAACAAGGCCTTACTTCAGGTACAAAATTGTTGGCAGCAGTCCTTCCAAGTGGAGAAGGCATTTGAGAAAGATAAGCAATAGGGCTTAGAAGAACAGTTGATCTTATCATATTCAACCAGTTCTCTCCTTTTGATAAAGCAGCCAATGCAATCAAAGTTCCCTTCAAAATCCCAAAATCAATCTTTAAAAAAAATTCACTTTTTGGTTACAAATCTAACCAAATAAAAAAAATCATTTTTTTTACCACGGAATGACCAACATAATGTAGATTCTGGCCTGTTTGATTATAAACATATTGAACTGTGGTTGGAAGATCATAAGTAACTTGTTCATCCCATGTCCAGTCCCAGAATTTCTGAAACCAGATCAAATTAATCAGGAAAGTTGATAATGTTTTCAATAATCCATAATCTATAGACCTTATCTTTAGGATTAAGTGAGGTATGACCGCGGCTAGATCTAGTGCCACGACTGTTAGCCAACCAAACATCGTACCCTGCATCGGCCAATATGAATGGTAATGATTCATCGGGTTGATTCAATAGCCAAATCCCTGCATCCTGTAATTATATTTCATTATCCTACTTAAAAAAAAAAAAATTTAAAAATCCTAGTAAAAATTAAAATATATACTGAGATTACATCTTAAGATCATCTCCAACCCACCTGTAAACTCATCCCCAATCAGTTTGAATAAGTGACTAAGTTCTTTTATCTTAGAGTTGTTTAAATGATAAGTCATTTTATTAAACTACGTAGCAGGTTTTTCATATTTCGATTTTTTTATTTAAAAAATAATAATGGATGATAATTTTGAAGAGGTGGTTTTTTTTTTTTTAATAAATAGAAGGTATTAATATATAATGATAAAATAAAAAAATAATAATTTAAAATATAAAATATTTTAATATTTTGATTAATTAATTGAGTGATTTAATAGATGAGATGAGTTATTTAGATAACTTTAACTGAACAAGTTTATATCTCCTATAGTTTCATTTTCAGAGAGTCGTTTATAAGATATCAAAATTCACGACATTGATTTTCAATAAAAACCCATGATAAGGGTGTGTGTGTTCGGGTTAATGGGGTTTTTTATTTTACTTTAAAAGTGTTTTATATTAATGTTTTTATGCTTTGTATATTCTATTTTGACCAATTTAAGACTTAAATGTGATAACTCATAATACATGATGGAACATGTTTGGTTTCTCTACACTAAAAAAAAAGTTACTTTGAAGATGGCCAAAATAAGAAAAAGAAGAAAAGGGCGCGCATTAACCAGATTTAAGCCATAACTGCATGAATTAACATAATATTTAACTAATTAGATTACTTTTATTTATTTTTTTGGCTAATAATACAAACTATTATATTTATTCAACTTAATGTAAATATACCTATTGAAATAAAAAAAAAAATAACAACAAAATTGTTTTTTTCTATTTTTGGTCACTTACTATAAACTATATATTAAACTTATTTGAATGCAATACTTAAAATCTTAATACCGTCTTTTTAATAAGATATATGTATGATACATTTAATCGTTTCAACTTAACAATTTTATTAAATAAACATGCATTTAATTTTATTTATTCACGAAGATTGATATATATTATAAGAGTAAATAAAATAATTACCATCATCAAACCGTGTTGAAGGAGAACCGGTGGCTTATTGGAGGGATTGCCGGAAATACCGGTCGGAATTCTCTGAAGGCCTAGAATAAAACCATCCTTTGTTGTCACCTGATCAAAATATATAATAATAATAATAAATTATATTACTGCAATAATATTGTTTTTAAAACAAAAGTTTAATAAAATTAACTTTTATTAAAAAATATATATATAATTACTGGATGGTTTTGGCAAGGATATCCTAGTGGCAACACCATGGAATTGCAAATACCCTTTTTATCCCCGCGGGACAGTCGACCACGGAAGAAGAGCATCTTTGTTCTATCTCCATTAGAAGTAGACAAGATGATTAGAATAAGAAGAACTAGCAAGGCTATTTTTGTCATTTTCTTGTTTCTAATTACTTGTGTTGTAGATTACTATCCTTAATGAATAACTTCTTATTTATAATGATGTTATTTGTAATACTTGGGAGGATATCAAAAGGATAATGACAACTTAAATATTGAGTTAGTTTGATTCAATTTATTCGCTCTAATCCCATTCGATTATAAGCAAATCAAACTATCCCAAAGATGGTTATAGTCTTATTGTAAAATGAAATTTACTATAGAGATTGTAAAAAGAGGTCATAATCGTGGAAATCTAAGATAAAAGAAAGATCATTCAATGTTATTTGACTAGAAGTGTTATTAGATTATTTTTTAAAAAAGTTTATTTATTATAATATAAGAGTGTTTTAAATGTCACCGTCACCGAATACATTCGAAACGCAACGAGATTAAACATATAAAAAACAGCCATAAAAACATAAGATAAAAATGTTCACCAACAAATAAACAAACAAAAACATAAAATTATAATAATAACCCATTACGATAGCTTAAGTGACAAAAATGGTTTTTAAGAGAGTAAAGATCACTACGATTCAAACGTAGAATTATATTATACAAACTTAATTTTTGCCTTAATTACCTTTATACAACACATTGTTTAACTAATTAAGCTCAAAGAAAGCCACAACAGGATCATACACAACTTCCTTAGCGTTAACTCCAAAAACAAAGTCAGCATGTGCATAATCGTCCTGATATTGCGTCACCAACTTATCGGGTTCGTGATTTTCGAGACTCGCAAGCAATGTTTGCACGTCGTTTACGTCTGATAGCGCATCTTGTCCACCGTAGCTCAGATAAAGTGGTATATCATTCGGGATTCTACTCATGTTGTATTCGGGAGGGTTTGTTTGTCCATAATGTTTCAAGTTTTCTTTATCGCTCCCGTAATCGAACATCGCAATCTTTCCGCCTCGAATCACTGTATTTAATGCGTTAATATTTTGTAATTGATTTTTAGAATCAATATTTCAAGGGTAATTAATAAACTTACTTTGTGATACATGGATCATGTTCTTTGTTGATGTAGCTTGTGGTTCATGATCAAGAAAATAACCTGTTCTTGAAGAATTTAGGCAGCAATTCTGACCTGTTCATATTCACAATAATACATATAAAATATAAGTTACAAGTCAAAATCAAAATAACCCAAATATTCAAAAATACTTTTTTGGATAGGGATGTCTTTCATTTTTGTTTTATTTTTATCAAATATCTAATTGAAAAATTAAAGATCATATAAAATTATGAAATATAACTTAATTATACATATATTTATATATAGTTTCATTCGTCCAAGACACCCATAAATATTTTAAAATATATATTTCAAATGTCTAGAACAAATGTTATTTATAACTTAGACATGTATTTATAAATTTATTTATCATCTAAACTTAAATTTAGATTTGATTCAATTCAATTCAATAAAACATTTTCAAATAAACACAATTAATATTATAAATTTGATTTTAACCTGTAAACGATGTCATTAAGTCGCTACAATTAGCACCGGTCTCATCACATATCTTCCCCTAAAAGCTTGCTCACTGGTCCCCTGCAATATTGCACCCCAAAGTTTAATCATGTTTAGCAATTATATGTTAGCTTATTTGAAACTTATCTCAAATAACAAGATCAATCAAGATCTTGATTTATTTGAAAACACAATTTATGTCAATTTAATTCATGAAAAAACAGATATGATCCATATTTGGTTTAAATAACTCACTATCAATTCACTATCCTTTCATCAATCCAAATTAACCTCCTTAAAATGATAGAAGAAAACAGAGGAAGAGTTTTCTCACCCTCCAGGAGCAAATTCATGGATCCCCAACCAATATAAATCCTGTAAATTAAAAAAAAATTAAAAAAAAATAATCAAGATTTAATTCCAAATCAAACAAATAAAGTCAATTGATAACACTAACTTCAGCTATAAAATTGTTGGCAGCAGCTTTTCCAAGTGGAGAAGGCATTTGAGAAAGATAAGCAATAGGGCTGAGAAGAACAACTGATCTTATCATATTCAACAATTCTCCTTGTGAAAAAGCAGCCAATGCAATCAAAGTTCCCTTCAAAATCCCAAAACCAATCATTAAATCACTGTTTGGTTTCAAATGTAACAAAAAAAACATGTTTTTTACCAAGGAATGACCAACATAATGTAGATTCTGTCCTGTTTGATCATGAACATATTGAATTGTGGTTGGAAGATCATAAGTAACAAGTTCATCCCATGTCCAGTCCCAGAATTCCTGAAAAACAAAACAAATTAATCATGCAAAATTGATAATGTTTTCATTAATCCATAATCAACAGACCTGATCTTGAGGATTAAGTGAAGTATGGCCGAGGCTAGAGTTAGTGCCTCGAGTGTTAGCCATCCAAACATCGTATCCTTCGTCGGCCAATATGAATGCTAGTGATTCATCGGGTTGATTCAATAGCCAAGTCCCTGCATCCTGTAATTAATTTTTGTTATGATTTATAGCAGTTCTAGACTAAATCTAGAAGAAAAAAATAAAAAAATTTGGGTGGAAAAGGAAAGTTTCAAGATTCATAACAGGTTAATCTTAATAAATTAAAAAAAATCCTAGTGAAAATGAAACTTTCAATGTTCATATTAAGATGACATCTTAAAGTATCAATAGGTAGCTTAGTTGTTTAAAAGATAAGTCATTTTATTAAGCATTGTGTTACTTTTATCACTTCTAGTTTCTTCTTCAAGTTTCATTGAGTTTTTTTTTCATAAGATAAAAGTAGTTTATAAGATATCAATCTAAGTTTTCTTTTTGAGATGGGGATAGGAGAGATCAAAGGTCAAAGAATTGATTTTCAATAAAAATCCCTATAAGGTGAACAGTTGAAATGGGGAGTCATTATTGTGAGTGTCGTGTTAGTTTTAAGTTAAAAGAAAATGGAGTTGTTTTTGTTGGTCGGTTGATCTTTAGAATTTTTTTAAAATGTTTTTTATGCTTTGTTTTTGCCTATTTTATCCAATTTATGACTTAAATGTGATAACTCATAGTACATGATCATGTTTGGTTTTTCTACACTAAAAACAAGTCACTTAAAAAAACTAACATCTATTTTGTTAATGAATTAAAATAAAACTAGCATGACACCCCACATTCATACTCCCGCTTAAATTCAAAATGATTCAAAATAAAATTAAAAAATGTTCACACAAGGGGTTAAGCACATAACCCGCAAGATATATTTTGATTCGACTTATTCGTGAAATAAATATTGGACACCTAAAATAATAAGAGTAAGAAAATGCACTAATAAAATTTGAACTTTAACTTAATATTTAACCAATTAGATTAAACTATTTCTTTTTCATTTATAATAATATAAATTATTATATTTATTCACATCATATAAAATAAAAATATATAATTTAATTTAACCTAAATGAGTAGTAAGAGTTGTCTTAGTAGAACAAAAAAAAATTAGGGTTCAATTTCAGTTAAAAATGTTGTGAGTTGGGGAAATTTGAGCAAATGACCCTAAAAATAAGGTGAAATGCGGAAAGTGCAGAGAATAAAAAAAAACCGTTGGTGACCCTTTTTACTGTTTTTGGACGAAAATGCCCCAATTGCGTCACGCAATTTTTTATTTTTTTATTTTTTAAAAAATTTTAATTATGAAATTTTTTTGGACGAAAATGCCCTAGTTGCGTTACGCAATCGCGTCACGCAACTCCAGTTGCGTCACGCAATCGCGAGACGAAAAAAAAATTGAAAACAAAAAAATTAGTTGTGTTACGCAAGAGTACAATTGTCATTAAAAAAAGTGGGTCACCAGCGCAATTTAAATTATCCACTCGCACAATTGGTAATTCTGCCTATCAGTTGGGTCATCTGCTCAAATTCCCCGTGAGTTGAGATACCATACTTAAAAGTGTGATACATTTTATCTTTTGAACTTATTTAATTAAAGTGTTCAGATTGCTGGGTCGAGAACTGTGGTTAATTTAGATATATATGTGAGAGTAAATGGATATTTGGGTCGAATTGTGGGTTGACCCGTCCATAAACTTAAAACGGTTAAAAATAAAATTGAAAATGTTATAAGTATGGTTCGAACTTATAACCTAATAAAAACAAGTACAACTAGGCTAATAACACTTTATATTTTAAATTTAATACAAAATTGAATGAACGTGAAACATTTTAAAAATATTTTTACCATAATATTATTTTTTAAAACCGTGCACGGATACATACTAGTTAATATAAAAGTTTGTGATTTAGACAGATATATATTATAAAAATAAATAATTACCATCATCAAACCATGTTGCAGAAGAACCGGTGGCTTGTCGGAGGGATTGCCGGAACTACCGGTGGGAATTCTCTGAATGCCTAAAATAAAACCATCCTCTGTCGTCACCTGGTCAAAATAAACAATTATTATTACTGCAATATTGTAAAGTTTAATAAAATTATAACTTTTATTAAAAATATATATTATTACTTTATGGTCTTGACAAGGATACCCTTGTGGCAACACCATGGAATTGCAAATACCATTATTGCCCTCGCCGGAAAGTCCACCATGGAAGAGCAACCTTGTTCTAGCTCCATTAGTAGTAGTAGACAAGATGATCAGAATAGGAAGAACTAGCAAGGCTATTTTTGTCATTTTCTTGCTTATAATTACTTGTTGTAATTGTGATTACTACCTTTAATGAGAATAACTTCTTATTTATAATGATGTTTTTCTTTTGTTTTTTATTATACATGGAGGATATCAAAGGGATACTGACATAATTCAGTATATTTTTTTCTTAATTTACTTTAA
This sequence comes from Impatiens glandulifera, assembly GCF_907164915.1. Lineage (NCBI taxonomy): Eukaryota > Viridiplantae > Streptophyta > Magnoliopsida > Ericales > Balsaminaceae > Impatiens > Impatiens glandulifera. Next base: position 14,760,414 of record NC_061868.1, read on the forward strand.
TAAAATAAAAGAATAAATAATGGGTTAGTTTGATTCAACTTATTCGGTCTAAACCCATTAATTTACATGTGAAATGAAATTAGCCCAAGATGGTTTGTCTTATTGTGAAATGAAATTTACTATAGAAATAGTAAAAAGCGGTCATAATCGTGGAAAGCTAAGATGACCAAACACGTTTCAAACGAAACATCGTTCAATGTTGTTTGAAGACTATATGTGCAAACAAACAACTGAATAAATCTGTTTTGCGGAGTCTTCTATGTTGGTATTTTGTTTTCTTTTTAATATAAATATAGTTTTTTTGAGTTTTTAATATATATAATTAAGTTTTTTAAAGCTCACAGAGTGATATAAATTAAAATGGTTAAATATAATTATAAAACATTACAAAAACAGAATCAACAAATAAAAATAAATAAAAATTTAGAACGACGAGTTTCGTTTCTCCTTCGGAGTACGACTAATTCTCTCGAATTAAATATATAGTCATCCCATCTTTTAATCTAGCGACAAAAAGATATGGATATTCTCAGCCTTCTTGGAGGTCTTGGGTAAGAGTCTGTCAGGCGGCAAGTTCCGCACACCTGGTTATTTTTTTAGTGGGTTTACGGGTTATGTGCTTAACCTGTGGAATTAGTCAGACTCCGAGAATGAGAAGCGGAACTTAGCGCTCTAAAAAAAAGTATATAGTCAACAATATAACCAAAAATATCGTTTGACAGGCTTGAACTCAAGACCTCAAGTAGGCCAAGAATATCTACATCTTTTTGTCGCTAGGTTAGAAAAAAGGGATAAGTGTTCACAAATCACAATGTTAGCAAACATACCTGAAACACCACGAAATTAACAATCGGAGAAACAACGTTAAAAATATAAGAAAAAATGTTCACCAACGAACAAACATAAACTCAAATATTCTGAAGAAGATAGTTCATCGATTGACTCCACCAATTTTACAAAAAAAGATCTTCATATCAGCGTTGTGGAGTAAATGAATTGGTCGACTGCGATTAATGAACGTGAAACCAAATAGTCTATCAAAAAATAATTAGAATAGGATAATCGATTTAATCCAATCAAAGTCACGATTTCTATCCAAGCATCCAACAAACGTTACAAATCTTAATCCCTCTCAAGTATGCTACAAATCTCAATCCTTCTTTTGCAATTGCAATGCAAAATCAAATAGGATAATAAGCCATTGATAAATGCTTCATCTGAATGATTCAGATCTTGGATAGAATCACTAGAAACTTCTAAAGAAATCAATGCCCACATGAACAATAGAGAAGCTTAAAACAAAGGTAGATCTATCAATGGTCTTCTTCTTCATGTTCATCTCAAAAGAGAAGATAGATGAAAGAATTGAAATTCATGTACTAAAAGAAACATACACCACCACCATTATCAAGGATTTTTCTTTCATTGAAAACAAGACAGAGTTCATGAAACAAAACCCAGATTACATAACATCAGTAGTCTCTACATTATACGAACTTGATCTAATAAACCGATAAGAAAAGGAAGGAAAATAACCCTAATCCCATCATCATCATCATCATATAAAATCAGTCATCCACCACAAGGGAAGATGATATTTTCTTTTCTTTTCTCAGAAATTTGAACAAAACAAAACAAAAAAGATTACAACAAACAAACAGAAGATACAGATTCAATCACAGACACAAAGCCGTGGCATTTAATTCAGCAGAATCAGCATTATCAGTATCATCAATCGGCGGTGGGAGATTCAGATCCAGCGGCAACAGCATTTTACCACCGACGCCGCGTTCGTCGATGACAGAAGACGACGAATCGCAATCGCTATGACAATCTCCAGGAAGAACCGGCGGAGGAAGAGACGGCTTTTGCCCACGTCGGATCCGTACAGGAGGAGGATACGACGGATTTCTTGGACCGCTTGAGGATTCAACGGTGCTACTCAGACTGCTAGTCGCCGGCCGGGAATGAAAATACCCAATTTGTTGTTGATTCTCAAACTGATTATCCTGATCCAGATCACAATCATCTGGGTTGTTGTTGTTGTTGTTGTTGTGATCGGAGATGGGTGAGAAATTAGTCTTGGCTTTAGAACCGCGGAAAGAAATCGCGGCGGCGTCGTAGGCTCTAGCGGCGGCGATGGCTGAATCGAAAGTGCCTAACCAAACACGAGTCTTCTTAAATGGGTCTCTGATTTCAGCTGCGTAACGACCCCATGGTCGTTTCCTGACGCCTCTGTATCTGGGTTCTTCGTCTCCGGCGATTATTTTCGCCGGTCTGATCATATTCGTCGCCGGTGATCTCATTTTTCTCATATCTTACTACTGGATTGAAGATCTGAGAAGGTATATTTGATGGGTAAATGAAAATCTGCTTTTTACCTTCTTGATTTCGTTTCTTTTCATTCCATCAATACATTTTCTTTACTTTCTCTCTCTCTTTCTTTCTTTTCTTGATTGAGTTTTCTTTCTCTAAAACTATGGTGCGGAGGAGAGTGCTCCCTATTCTCTTTTCCTTTGTCGGAAGAAATTTATGTGGAAAGACGGTTTTACCCTCATTTAGTACTCTTTTATTTTTTTTAAATGGTCAATTTTGTCATTTTGTTTATGTGATTGCCTCCAAAATAAATAGTTTCTACCTCTCTTTCCTCTCTTAGCTGTATTCAATTTTTGTTTGTTCAAATTCCCAATTTACAATTATTTTGTTTATTTCAAATTCATATTCTTTTAATATTTTTAAAAATATACATATATCTATCTTTATTTAAATGAAAAATATCTCATTTTTTATAAAAAATAAAATAAAATTATATGATCTATATTTTATATAGATTGAAAAACTAAATAAGTTCTTAAGCTTTATTATTTAAGAATGAAGTAAAGTCTTGAAAATATTAATTATGTGAAAGAAGGGATATATATGTTAGGGTTAGGGTTAGGGTTAGGGTTAGGGTTAGGGTTAGGGTTTAGGGTTAGGGTTAGGGCTAGTGATGGCAATGGATACAACCAACCTAACGGGTACCCGATTAAAATATGAATTTTTATTTATTATTTTTTAAATATATTAAATACTAATTATTAAAAATACATATAAAAATATTACTTACTTGTATAGTTATACGTAGAAGTTGAACAATATACATGAATTTCAACGAGAATTAAAGAAGTTGAACAAAAAAAAAATAGAGAAAATGTTAAAACAAGAAGAGATAAGAGATGTTAATCTTGAAAAGAAGAGAGGAATAGAAAGAGAAAAATTTTGTTATTAAAGAAATGAAAAATTAAAAGTCATGAGAATATAAATTAAATTAATTATAGCGTGGTGGAGTGAGTGGTTGACAATTAGTATAATTAATTAATTAATATATTTAATGTAAATCTATAATGATGGTATTAATTTGAAATTTGAAAAGTCAATTTAATTTTTAACATATATATATATTTAATATTTCGGGTATCGAGTTTTAGTTTTGCACACTCCCCATCCCCGAATCCGATCGGGTAATCATTTTCAGTCCCCATTTCCGATCCCGATTTAAAATATCAAAACCCGAACCTAACCATCGGGTACCCACGAGTATCAGGTATACGGGTACTTATTGCCATTCCTAGTTAGAATTGCTCAAGATGTGATATTGTCGTTAATTTAATTTATATTTTAATTTAATTTATTATTTTTTTTAATTCTAAAAAATAGGTAAAATTTACATTAATCTATTTCATTCAAATTTTTCAAAAAAATAAGCTCAACTCAAACTTTAAATAAGATGGACTCAAATCACAAAATACTTTAAAATCCTAAAAAATTAGGAATAGAACAAAAGGTAAATGAAGGTACAAATAAAAAAGATAACCTAAAAAGCTAAAACAATTAAGCACATCTAACCTTAACTATTCAATCAAATTTGAGAGTTTAACAAACACGTTAGCGTTCAACAAGTCTTGTTGAATCCTGAACATTGACATGTTGAATCCTGAACATTTATTGAATAATCTGAATCAAAATAACCCTAACATATAAAATGTAACTAAGTAAAAAATCAGAAATTGAAGTAAAAAAAAAAAAGGCCACACAAACACAATTATTAAAGCTCAAAATACCTAATTTATTTGTTGAGACATCAATTCATTGATACACTATTGGAAAAGAAGAATGCCAACATAGCATAGTTGTAAAAAACCTAATAAACATAACAATTCAGCACCAACAACAATAATAATCTCAGACATCATCATAAATATCACCATCATCATAGTATTTGGTATCTTTAAAGAACAATTCCAAAGTTCATGAAAAGAAAAAGTAAGAGTTGAAACAAATCAAAAGATCTATGTTTTATTTCATCACAAGAAAGAAAAAAAGAAAGAAAAAAAAACTTCCTAACCCCATCCTTAATCTCATCTTGACCACAGATAGAAAAAGATAATCAGGGATCAACATTTTCTCTTCATCAATCCATCTTATCTTCCCGAGATTCAGAGACAATAGATATATCTTTCGATGGAGAACAGGATTGGTTTGATTCTTCATCATCATCATCATGCTGCTTCTGACCTTCATCCTGATCTTTTCCATTATCGGCATTGGCTTGATTGCGAAGAACCTTGGATGGTGATTTAGTTGGAGAAGTATAAACCAATAGAGATGAAGAATTCATTGGATTTGGGAATGGAACTCCCATATAGTTATAAGAGTAACCACCCGGTAAAGTGTGAAGATATTTGCAAGATGATCCATATTTGCAATACCCATTTAGACTATAGTATGAACAAACAGCTTGTCCCTGCATTTTATAAACCAATTGAATCAGATTATTAATCCCCAAAGAAGGTCAGAACATCAAGCATGGGTTTAGTTTATTTCACAGCAAAAGTAAAATGTTTGACTTACGGGTCTTGAAGGGAGACCATATGGGTTCATAGATAATTGAACAGCTCTTTCCTTTGGATGATGGTACTTGCAATCCATACCATATTTGCAGTTCCCCGTGCTAATAAAGTTCCTACATTCAGGTTTATCTGGCCTTTCGGGTAGATAAATAACTGGCGAGGGCATCATGGGCATCGGATTGGATCCCTGTTCCAATAAGTTGTAGTAATTCATATCCAGTCCAGACTGAACATAAGGTCCCTGATCAACCATTAACACCATTTTAAGCCCATTATAAGAAAATTTAGTCAAATACAGATTCAAATCAGAGTACCAACCGTATAAGCATTCCAACCACCATTTGTGGAATTTATACTTTGAGCAGGAGGAGGTAGAACAACAGGAACATAGTTTTGATATGGCCATGGTGCAGCAGATGAAGGTATGAAAGTCGACGATGAAGATGATGATGCGGGTTCAGGATGATGGAACTTACATGCTGCTCCAAATTTGCAATATCCATTTCTCATGTAAAATGGACACGCCTTTTCTTCCTAACAAACAAACAAAAAACTTAACTTCCAAGAGCAAAAGCAATAAAATGGTATAGAAAAAAAATGAAGAAAACCTCTCTAGTAGGCAATCCCAATATATTTAACAAAACCGGTCCAGCACCACGTCTATCAGGCGGATGATGATATTTACATGTCGATCCATACTTGCAGGTTCCTGTCTTCAGATAGTACTGGAAACAGACAGGAAAACCAACAATAAAATGACCCTTATTTAAAAAATGAGATTTCAGAAACCAACAGTATGTATTGTTTCAAATAATCTTGTTTAAGGTAGGCTACTGAAACATAGGTTATTTGAGTAATAAAGGCAATAGGAGTGTATTTTAAATATACAGTATAGATAAAATTGTTGATTAGATAGTTTGTCATTTGAAAGACCTAGATTTTGGTTCAATCATACAGACAGCCATTCATCAATCAAACAAAGATTAGGTTTTGGTTCAATCAGAAAGAAAGTCATTCACCAATCAAACAAGGCTTAGGTTTTGGGTTCAACCAGAAAGAAAACTATTCATCAAACAAAGACAACCATACCACACAATCAGGTTGTCCAGTTCTTTCTGGAAGTTCACCTCCATACATCCTACCCTGTATATATGAATCAACAAAACCTAATCAGAGAACAACCAATCAAGACACAGAAAGAGTAAGAAGATGAAAAGAAGTTCTACAAACCTGTTCATTAGAAGAAGGATGATTAAACCTGCAATTGTTTCCATAACCACATTGCCCAGTTCTCAAATAGTATATACAGTCAGGTTCACCAGGACGATCAGGATAAACAAAAGGATCACCCACGTTTTGATCATCAAATTTAAGACGTTTTACAGACTCTGATAAGTAAAACAGTTTATTAATCAAGAGAGAAAGTTAGAAATCTACTTTCCAAATAAAACAAATCGACAGATACGATATAATCAGAAAAGACAGTCAGTTAGTTAAACTAAAGAATCAAACGCCTGATCGTGTATGTGGGTTTACCTTCAAGTTCTCCGAGTGAAGGATTGACAACTCCGACATTGGTCCGGAGTTGGCGATTGTCCGGCATCGGTGTTCGATAATCAGAAAAAGGGTACAATAAATGATCTATGAATCAAAGTAGTATATGGGTATTGATTGAATTTGAGTGAATCACAAGAGTGTATAAGAAAACGAAATAGAAAAAGACGATCAAATCAAGGTTTGTGATGAATGGAAAGATTTTGTGATAATGCGATGATGAAAAGATCAAATTGATAGATGGGTAGCCTTCTTCTTCTCCTTTTATGACCGATCAATGTGAAAAAATCTCCATATATTCTCCAACAGTAACAACGCAAAATCTCTCTCTTTCTCTCTCTATCTCTTTCTTTCTGTGTTTTGGATTCGGAAGTAAAGAATTCCAGATTTTCTGGGTCTATAGAGTGAAAAATCTAATTAATTTTTATATTATTATGTTGGGACCATTTCATTAATAATAAATTATTATTTCTACGCGTGTGCTAATTAACAAATATATTCATTAATTTCATTTAATTAAGATATCCCAAATAGTTAATTAGGGTAGAAAAACATTCTTTATTTTTTTTATTAAAGAATTAATTCATTTAATTCAAAATAACTCAAATAATTAATTGTAGTAAAAATTCATTTAAAACGTTTTAATTTGAAGTTAGGTCGAAACGATGAGTAAAGAAGACCAAGATAGATTTGAACTGCGATATAACTTATACTATTGCTCGTTCTAGTTCAATTTTGGGTATCTAGGGAAGCAATTTTGAGCGAGATGGACACCGTTTCTTTTTTAGAATATTGGGTTTCGTTTTTCTTTTGAAATTGTACAATTAGTCTTCATGGATTAAGCACGGATTAAGCAGATAGCCTATAAACACACTTAATCATTTAATTAGAATAGTGGAACTTATCAGTCGGTTCGAATCATAATCTCAGGAGGAAGCAGAGATATCTACATTTTTAACCCGTTAAGAAAATTTAAATTTCTAATATATAAAATTCGTCTAATTTAATAAATTATATATATATATATATATATATATATATATATATATATAAAGTTAAATAAAATTTAGAATACCTAAAAGCAGTAAGAGTAGGTACCTATATAATGTAAATGTCAAAGATTCTTTGGATACCCAAAAAAACATCGGTATCATTTCATTAAAAATAAATAATTATTTTAGGCACACAAATGTACTAATGTTTTTTAATTTAAGTTATGTGATAACATTATTTATATAATTAAATATTTAAATGACATAATATATATATATATATATTAAATTACAATTCAATTCTTATATTTGAGAAAATTATAAAATTATAATTTAATTACAATTTTTATGTTGGTAATAAATAATATAATAAAAATAATTTTAATATATTATATATTTTATTAAAATATTGTTTGACACAACCTATTAGGATAGATTAAGGGTATAGAGATTTTTTTAAGTTTCGATTTTCATTCAAAAAAAATCGCTTGAACATGTTAAATTCATATAGTAAAAAAATATCGGTTTGATATATATTATATATATATTATAGTACTAAATGTTAACTTACTAAATTAAAAAAATAAACAAAATAGTTTTAATATTTTAACATCCTAAATTCCAATAATAAAATTATCGATTGAAAAATGTAATCATGTATTCAATAATAAAATAATAAGTTATTTTGTTTGAAAAATATATATTAAAGTTTAGAATTATAATTCCGACACAAAAGGAATGAGAGTTAAGAAGTACGAAATTACACTAGATTGAATTTTATTTGAATTTTAATTCTAATTTAAATTCTTAATATTAAAGGGCCTAAGAAACTTAAGAATTAAAATTAGACCATCTAATTCTAATTAAAAATGTCAATTTTATGATTACCAAACACACCTTAAACTTTTTTATTTAACTAGTAAATGATAAAAAAAAAATTGTATCATTTAACATGTTAAAACATTTATGATTTAAAGATTTTAAACTTTAATGATTTTGTCCATCTACAATTAATCGTGGTTTATTATGACACGCTAATAATAAATAGAGATATATTAGACACCTTTATTTTCATCCAAACTCAAATTATCAGTAAATTTAGTAAAAAATATTTAATTAAAAAAAAATAGTCCTCAATTTCGATCCCATATGTTTCATTAAATAAAACAAACCAAATAATCTTAAATTATATTTCAACTTTAAGTGAAGATTTTCAAAGTAACAAGGGTTTTACTAAACTTATCAAAGTTATAAAGGATATTTAATTTTTTTATAAAGTAAAAGTGATCTTATATTTATTGACCTCATAGTTCAACCACAACTTATTAGAACTAAGTAACTTGTTATTTTGAAATTTCTTTCTATATTCATATTATTATTTATTTTTAAATTTAATATAGAAAAGCATAACTCGATAATAATAAGCTTCAATTCAAATCGAGAAATCATTTTTGTTTGTTACTTAAGTTAAATTAAGTGAATTATGTCATAATTAAAAACACTAAATTTAAGTAAAAAGTCACTGTTCTTAATTATTGTCTTAGACTTCTTTAAAGATAAATATTGGGCAGAAAATTTAACTATGGTAATAATATAAACAAAAGGGTAATTTACCCCTCCCTGTGAGAGGGAATAGTGGAGTCGGGTTGTTGGTAGGACGAACGGGTATTGATCATGGCTTAAAAGATATTTTAGAAGCTCATAAAAGTTTATTTACAAGTAAGGGTCATAAAGGCCTATATGAGATCCTACCAACGTCATGGCATACTCAATTATCTCTTAACCTAGCTATGTTAGGTTCTTTAACCATTGTTGTAGCTCACCATATGTATTCCATGCCCACTTACCCATATCTAGCTACTGACTATGGTACACAACTGTCATTGTTCACACATCACATGTGGATTGATGGATTTCTCATAGTTGGCGCTGCTGCACATGCAACCATCTTTATGGTAAGAAACTATGATCCAACTACTCGATACAACGACATCGTGATGCAATCATATCACATCTCAACTGGGCATGTATATTTCTAAGCTTTCATATATTTGGTTTTATATTTATAATGATACCACGAGCGCTTTAAGATGCACAGAATAACGGTTTATACTATATTCTTTAAAAAATTTATTATATAAACGATTTTTTAATATGATATATATATATATATATATATATATATATATATATATATATATATATATATATATATATATATATATATATATATATATATATATATATATATATATATATATAATGAAAATTCATATTTTGCATAAAAAAAAATTAAACTATTATAAAATACAAAGTATAAATAAATATATTATTTATTTTAGATGAGTAGTTATATATGTTTATAGATGTAAGCACTAAAAATCTACCTACCTAATTTATAAAATTAAAATAATTATTTTGATTTATTTTCAAATAAATAAAAATCAAAATAATTAATCGAATGCCAAAACTTAATTAAAACAATTAATTAGACTAATTATTGTAATAATTAAAATCTAATTAATAAAGGAAAATGGCCGAAACAAAAAAATAAATTTATTTGGGATAGATGTTATATTCATTTTATCTTAAAATAATTTTAAAATAATCAAGACATTAAAATAAATAATTTATGTACTCATTTCATCCCTAAAAAAATATTTATTCAACCCTAAAATATACACAAACAAAAAATTGACAAAATATTTGTCATATTTATTTTAATATTTGTGTATTTAAAAAAGATCAAAATTTAAGCCGAAAGGGTAAAAAAAATCAATTTCAAACAAACCCTTAATGTTTTAAATAAAAAATAAATCGGTAATCATGTGTGTCCGAAATAATGTAAAAATTAATTTCAGCAAGAGCCAGGACCAACGGATGAGCGTTGGATTGTCGCTCACATGTCATCCACATAGCCTGCTATAGTCGAAGATGCACGCGCCTGAGCTACACAAGATCGGCTAACGCCCATTAGCTGAAACGTTAATGGAGCGCTCAATCGCCAACGGAATGCAAAAGAGCGCTAACGAAATGCTCAGTATTCGTCACGAAGCCTTATAATGACATCATTTTGTCTACCACCTTGTCTTCACCGCGAACGCTGAGAGGATTAGGACGACAACCATATTTGATTTTTCAAAGATGAAACTCGCATTTAGCCCACCATTCCGACTGATTCGAAAGGTGAAATGATCACCCTACAACAATGATCATTTCCCTTACATCCATATGCATTGATTATGCATATTTCGGCAAGTGGGATGAAGAACATCCAAAACACTATTACTGGTTTTTGTCTAACTCAACTTGAGTCATCCAACCGATTCCGGGAGGCTATAAATAGCCTCCCTCAACAATTCTAGATCTAAGAGATTCACTCTCCAACTTGAAATCAAAATAAATTTGAAATTCGCCATTAAAACTTCAAGCTTTCGGATTTTTCAAAATCTTTGCATAAGGCTCTAAAGCTTGGATCCAAGCATCCTAAAAACTTCCTTAAGGTCTAAGAGTGTTCTCCAATACTTGTATGTTTCCAATCATCCTTTAATTCATACTTTTAGTTTGAAATTTAAATTTTTATATTTCAGTTTTTATAAGTTTGTATACTGTCTGGTTGTTGGATTTTAGGATTGGAAATTGACCCTAAGATCATTTCCAAACTTTCTATTTAGGTTAGAATTAATCAATCAACTTTAAACAGAAAAACATAAATTTGAATTTGAAAATTTCAAAAACCAAGTTTTTTTTTGGGTTAATCCTCAAGAACAGCTGCCCATAAACCATCTCAACATGTTTCTAATGATGTTGGGCAACTATTTAGAGCATGTTTGATCCATCCCGATCATGTTTGATCAAAATCAAAATAATTGAAATTTTTGAGGTCTTTAATTGGTCCAAACGAACAACAAATTTTCTTGTTTTAATATCAATCAAATATATAAAGTTTAAGGAAAATATTGGTTAGCTTCTTACACTTCAAAGCATCTTTAAAATCAAAAACCCGATTTTTGGCTACAAATTATTTTGAACAAATTTGTAATCTCCCAGGTCGATTGATACTTTATGTTGATGTTCAAAATGTTCCCGGGAGCTTTATGAAGCTACCCAGGTCCTTGGATTGGAATCGAAGCCTCCATAAAAATTACAAAACCTGCAATTTTGGTGTTCTTAAGAACCGATAGGTCCGACCAAAAACTTTGACCTAGGTCTGAGAGGTCTGACCGAAGATTTTCATCTTGGACTGAGAGGTCCGACCGATGTTCTTCAGCTAGGACTAAGAGGTCCGACCGCTAATTTTTACATCTGATCGAGAGGTCAGACCTAGGACCGAGAACTCCTGAACCTAGTATCGATGGCTTCCACCTATGACCAAAGAATTTCAAACTCGATCGAGGATTCTCAACCCTAGAACCGATAAAATTAGCCCAAGGCTAACCCAAAACTAATGGTTTTTACACCCCGATCAATAGTTCCAGCCAAGGATCGAGAGTCCTTAGCATCTCGACTGAGGCTTCTTAGACCAATGGGTCCGACCGAGGGTCCCAGACCCTGACCGATGAAAACGAACCCAAGGTCTAGGACAATGGTCGAGGCCTGTTTGGTTTGCACTTTCAAAATCCATTTTTTTATTTTGGAACCTCAAAATATTTCTAAAAATCCCAAAATTTTAGAAAATGCTTTCAAAATAATTTTGGGATGTTTCCACAAAGAAATATTTTGTCAAAGGTTTGTTTGGGATTTATGTTTAAACTCTAATGCCTTTAAAAACTGATATTCTTCAAGTATTTTTCTCCCTAGTCAACGTCATCCGCAATAGGTACTAACATTTAAATATTGTTGTTACAATATTTTAAATAACGCTAAAACATATGCATGTCTAGGACAAGAAAAATAATCTGTAAAAATAAAACGTTATACAATTGATTTTTTAAAAGTCAAATTTATAAGTAGAGACCGTTTTCAAAACGTGTACGAAGGATAAAGCGCGAAAGTCCTTTCTTGAGTATCATCAAACTACGAACTAAAAGAAACTCTAGCCAATACATTTGTATACGTATTCCACTTTTATTGATTTTCAAAATTCAATTAGCGACTATGTTTTAAATAAATAAAATTTTAAACAAATTATTTTTAATTAATTTATACAACGGATTTTTATATAAAAAATCAAATTGTAATTTGATTACAGTAAATCCCCAGATTAATAAAAATGAACCCAAAATTAATTATTTTTAATTAATTTCAAAAGTTGTTAAGGATCATTTAAAAATATTTTAAAAGTAATATTTTCTTTAAGAAATAAGATTCCTCACATGCAAACCGTTATAATTCTCAAACCTCGAGCTTTCCATAGAAACTGACATGAAGGGTTTTTTAGGAGTTACAACTTTCTAGCGACTCTACTGTGGATTAAATGTTTAACTCGAAAACATAGAATCGACTTTTGAAATGTTTGTATCATATTTTCAACTTAATAAGCATGTATTGAAAGGAACAACGCCTAAGAGACGCATAGGTTTTACCCTATTAAATGACTTTACATGTAAATGGTACATCACTCTCATCTTACTTGCAAAGAAGTACACGACTAAAATCAGTACTTCTACATCTATGTGCAAGGATTGTCAATGAGGAATGATAACTTTTTACAAAACGAGTGATGTAGCGAGAGGAAAAACTAGAATGTACGGGATCGACCCCCACCCTTTGGCGATGAGTCGTCCGACAGGACGTAGTGTTAAATTAAGTTAAATTAGGAAAAACAGGGAAATTGTTAATTTAAGTTAAAGGGGGAAATCATTAAATTAAGTTAATTAAGAAAATGTTTTAATTGATTAAAATGAACTTAGGACAATTAAAATGAACAAACATGATTTTGATGAATGAATAAAACTAAGTTCAGCAATGTGTTTATGCGTAGGTAAAACTGAAGATGCTCTGGAAGTAGAGTTGTGTAATCAGCTGAGTTCGCTATCAGCAGAGTAGCCCATCAGCAGAGTTGCGCTAACAGCTAAGTTTCCATCAACAGACTCCACATCAATTGAAGATGCGCTAACAACAGAGTTTCCATCAGTAGACTCACTATCAACTAAAGATGCGCTAACAACAGAGTTTCCATTAGCAGACTCGCTATCAGATGAAGATGCGTTAACAGTAGAGTTGCAATCAATAGACTCACTATCAGGTGAAGATACGCTAATAGCAAAGTTGGTATCAACTGAGCTTCTCCATTAGTAGAGTTCGCCAACAACTGAATTCCCTATAAATAGAGTAGCTAGTATCTGAGTTGATCAACAACTGAGTGCGCTATCAATAGAGTAGCTCATCAGAAGAGTTGATCAATAGTTGAGTTTGTTATCAGCAGAGTAGTTGGCAGCTGAACTAATCAACAATTGAGTCTGTTATCAGTAGAGTAGCTCATCAATAGAGCCCACTATTAGTTGAGTTCCACATTAGTTGAATGTGTATCATCTAAGACAAGTAGTTGAGCATTAACAAACTGTAATACGACAAAAATGTACAACCATCTATCTGCTCTAACATGTAAAATGATAAACAAATATTTCATTCATCTGCGCACTACCCCGTACGCTAGGCATACGACAAACGTACCATTGCCACGTGTCAACAAATGGATTTGACCGTTGTCATGCTTCAAAGATAAAAAAAAATGCATCAGAAAACAACAGTGAAGCCTCTCCGTCCTCTCTCGTTCATTTTAATTCAAGCAAGTGGATACATTACGCATACGATAATCTTTTGTATCATTCGATAATCATCTTACTTGTGTAAGTTGAAGAGATAGTAGTCTGTTCAAGTGTGAGAGCTAGGAGTTCAGACAAGCAAGTGTTATAACTTGTGATCTAAGTGGGTTTGTGTAGAGGCTATATAAATAAAAGTCTTCTAGTGGAATCCTTCTAGAAATAGAAGATGATGCGACGTAGAAGTTTTATTTCCGAATATCCATAAAATCTTGTATTATTTTTTCATTTCTTCATTTAGTCTTACATATGTCGCTTCAAATCCCGCAAGCATTTTCCGCACTTAAAACCGTTCAAGAGCTTGCTACGATTTGTCAAAGAATAGAAATAGATTTTCAATCCCTAACAAGATTAAAATTGCATTTAAGTGAAAAAATAGAACAACAATATTCACCCCCCTTCTAATGTTGTCTTCGATCCTAACAAGTGGTATCAGAGCGAGGTTTTCTATTCTTAAGCTACTGCAGATATCTGAATCATGTCTTACCTAAACAAGATTCTAATGTTCTCAAAGGAAGACTATGATAATTAGAAGATCAGAATGCAAGCACATCTGGTGGCACAAGATGATGATATATGGTATGTCATCACACATGGTCCCATGAAGATACTAAAGATCAACACAACCACAAATATAATAGAGGGTGCTCGTGAGATGAAGAGAAACCCATATACGAGTGGACTGTTGAAGACAAGAGGAATGTTAACCTTGACAACGTGGCCAAATACATTCTCTACAAAACTTTGGACAAGAACATGTTCAACAAGATCAAGTCATGTTCCACTACCAAAGAGATCTGGGAGAAGCTGACTCAACTTTGTGAAGGCAACGACCAAACAAAAGAAAAAAAGTTGATGGTTACCACATAAAAGTTCGACAGCATCAGGATGCGCTCAGGTGAGACTATGACTAAGATCGCCGAAAGATTCAGCAGCATAGTCATCGAACTCTCAACCTTGGGAAAGGTATATAGCAACTGGGAAGTTGTTATCAAAGTTATGAGAGCTTTTCCTAGAGAATGTGATATCAAAACAATGGCTATGAGGGAATTCAAGGACCTCAACAAGATCGAGTTGTATGCTCTCTTTGTCTATCTGAAGGCTTATGAGTTTGAGATAAACTCAAGAAATAAGGAGGAGGAGTCCACCTTCATCATAACACAAACATTGGTGACTGTTGAAGAGCAACCTACTTTGACAACTACTAAGTCTGCTGAATAGATCAGCGACGATGCAATATTATTTGTCAAGAAGTTTGACAAATTCATGAGAAAGAATAATTTTAACTCTAATCTTAGAAGAAATAATTATAAAAATGAGTCTAATGCTAATTTAAAATGTTTTAATTGTGACAGGCCAGGTCACTTCATGGATGACTGCAGAAAACCCAAAAGGGATGACAATAAACCATTTGAGAGGAAATACAAGGTGGATCACAAATCTTCCAGGAACAAGAAGAAACAAAAGGCTTTGCTTGTTGAGGAAAGAAAAAGCAAATGGGTTGAAAGTGATCAAATGAGAGCTCCTAAAGTGAAAATGAGGAAGAAATTGTCAAATGTCTCATGGTAGATGACAACGAGGTAAAACAAGACAGTTGCTTGGAAGACTCAATATGGTATCTAGACAGCGGCTGTTCCAGTAATATGATAGGCAACAGCCGGGTGCTGACGGACATATCAAAATGCACTAGACCAAAAATCACTTTTGGTGATAACTCGAAAGGTAAAACCGTGGGTAAGAGTAAGATTGTCCACAGTAATTTTAATGTTAATAATGTGTTATTGGTATAAAACTTGTGTTATAATTTAATTATCATAAGTCAAATGTGTGATAATGGGAATATTGTAGAATTTCAAAAGCATGCATGTCCTGTTAGAGATCAGTAGGGGAACACCCTACTAATAGGAAGTAGAGTAGGAAACTCCTACAAAATGAATTGGAAGAATAAATCTTCAGATCCCGTATGCATGATTGTCAAAAATGATCAAAACCAATTATGGCATAAAAGGCTTAATCACCCAAACTGTAAAACAATTAATAATATTTGTACAAAAGATCTTGTAATTGAAATTCCTAAACTGAAATTTACTAAAGACAAGGTCTTTCCAGCTTGTCAAATGGGCAAATAGGTCAGATCAACATTTAAAAATAAATAGAATATCCAATTTGATAGATGTCTGGAATAACTTTACATGGACCTATTTGATCCAATTCTAATAACTAGTTTAGAAGGAATGAGATATATATTTGTCATAATTGATGACTACTCAAAGTTCACTTGGGTAGTATTTTTAGCATCTAAGGATCAAACTGGTGTTAACTTAATTAAAATTCTTAGAAGACTACAAAATGAAAAATTCTTAAACATTATAAAAACTAGAAGTGCAAGAGGAACATAATTCACAAATAAAAATATGTCATCTTTTCTTGAGGAATCTGGTATTAGATACGAGTTGTCTAGTGTCAGAACTCCACAACAAAACGGTATTGTTGAAAAGAGAAATAGAACACTAAAAGAAGAAGCTAGATCAATGCTAGCTGATTCTGGTGTGTCTCAAAAACTTTGAGCAGAAGCTATTAATACAGCACTATACTCAAAAAGGTCGATGATTAATAAACGATTTAATAAAATACCTTATGAAATTTAGTATGGCAAAGTTCCTAAATGATCATACTTTAGGCTATTCGGCTTTAAGTGTTTTATTCACAATAATCACAAAAATCATATGACTGCTTTTGATGCCAAAGCAGATATTGGAATCATGGTAGGTTATTCTTCAGTCAGCAAAGCATATAGAGTTTTCAATAAACAAACTTTAACTATTGAATAATCAACCCATGTTGTATTTGATGAATTTGTTGAAAATAACTCTACTAAAATTAATGAAGTATCTAACCGATTGGAAGCATCTAATCTCCAATCTAATAGTGACAATGAAGTTCAAGTAAAAAAAAACAATGCATCTGATTGGCTAGTTGACACGGCTGATGTTCAATTAGATAGACTGACTGAAAGTTAGTAGGCAGCTGACAGTCTGGATGTTGCTAGAACAGCTGATCAGACAGCTGACCCTCTAGGACCTAATTTCAGATGTAACAGAAACCATCAACCATAATTAATTATAGGAAATTCCTATGCACCTCTTAGGACCAGAAACCAACTGATTGATTAATATGCAAACTCTGCTTTCATTTCTCAAATCGAACCTAAGAAAGTAGATGAAGTAATGCTTGATCCAGATTGGACCAATTCCATGCAAGAAGAACTAAATCAATTTGAAAGAAACAAAGTTTGGCATCTAATTCCTAGACCAGAGAATCAATCCATTATTGGAACTAGATGAGTTTTTAGAAACAAACTAAATGAAGATGGAATAGTTATGAGAAACAAAGCTAAACTAGTAGCTCAAGGATATAGACAGGAGGAAGGAATTGACTTCGAGGAGTCATTTGCTCATGTAGCTAGGTTAGAAGCTATTAGAATCTTCTTTGAATATGCTATTTTCAAAAAATTTAAAGTATATCAAATGGACGTTAAAAGTGTCTTTCTTAATGACACACTTAATGAGGATGTTTATGTTGAACAACCTTCTGGTTTTCAAAATCATACTTTGCCTCATCATATTTTCAAATTAGATAAAGCATTATATGGACTTAAGCAAGCTTCTAGAACTTGGTATGAAACATTGTCAAAATTCTTATGTGAGCTTGATTTTGTTATTGGCATAGTAGATAAAATACTCTTTGATAGAAAAATTAAGTAGATTAATTTTGGAATCGGCTAGACGAACTAAACAGAAGTTAATCTTCATGTGCAGGTACTTCTAAAACCGTATGAATAGGATGGCGTTGTAAAACCGGCTGATACTACAATTTAAAGAAACCAGTTTCAAGTGATCAAGTTAAAGATCAGAGGAACCGGTTTTCACCTTCTCAAGCAACCGGTTAGCCAAGACAGAAACTTTCATTCCAACCGGATCATACTGCACAAGACACAAAAACCGGATGGTTCAGAACAAAAGTCAGAAGATTCAAACTTCAAGAGTGACGTACCATGACGGAAGAAACGTGTCTTGAAAGAATAAAAGAAGATCGGATCCGATCGGAAGCATGCGAGGAAAGCAATGATGCTTTATTGATCTGAAATTGACAACCGGAAGTGCATGTTCAACACGTGTCCAAATCTGAAAACCGGCTACGTCATCTTTTGCTCAGAGCTGCCTGCATGAATGCCAGGTGTTGAGGAAAGTGAAGCGTGCAAACAACATTTTCTGCAACAGGCGTGATGACAATCGACCAATCCGCAGGAGAGAGAAGAAAGTAACCGTTGGCTACTTTCAGCTATAAAAGGAAGATCAAACGTCTTCATTTAATGCAAGTTACGAACACAGTTGAAAAGTCACGTATTACGAAAAGCATTAAGTTCTAGAGAGATAAACTGTTCTATTCCAAAACCGGTGTGTCTAAAACCGGAAGCTTTTTGTGTATTGTTGTGTTGAGTTGTTGTATTACATCAAAGTGTGAGTTTGGTGTAACCGGCGAGTAGCGAAGTTGGGCTCGACCGACAGTATTGTTGTAACTCTAAAGAGTTAGTGGAGATCCTTCTCATAACCTGAGAAGAAGGGGTGACGTAGGAGGGTTTGCTCCGAACATCCATAAACAAATCTCTTGTCTCGTGTTCTTTCCTTCGCTTTCATTTCTTGCTTTCTTAACGAAAACCTCAAACTAATCATACTCCTAAAACCGGTCACTCACCTCCATTAAACCGACTCCCTCTTAAACATCATCTAAAGTCGCATTCGTTGCTTCAACCTGAAACAGACATTTCCGCCCTTGAACCCGGTTCAAGAGTCTGTGACAGTTTGTGCAGTGTTGAGAACGGTTATAGTCTCTAACCGGACTATCACCAAAGTGTGTGTGTTGTAAGCGGCCACCCTTACCGAAACCGGAAAACACCCCGGTCCTCCAAGGGCGTCCCCGATCCTAACAAGTGGTATCGGAGCGAGGTTCTTAGCACTCAAGCAACCGAAGAAGATGGGAAGCATGACCCACAGCGACAAGCCGCCAATTTTAAACAGCGAAGCGTTTAGCAGTTGGAAGAAACAGATGTATCTACATCTGATCACGTTAGATGATGAGATGAGCCGAGTCCTGAAAGAGGGACCGATCAAGATCAACAAGGAGGAAAACCTATGGACGAGTGAAGATCGAAGACGGAGTAACCTAGACAACCATTGCATGAGGCACATCTATAAGGCTATAGATAACAACACTTTGAATAAAATATCAGAGTGTGAAAATGCAAAGGAAGCCTGGGAAACGATTATTCAGATCCACGAGGGAAACGAAAGAACTAAGGAGAACAAAATCCTGGTGGCTACACAAAAATATGAAAATATACGGATGAAACCGGGAGAAAACATGAAGGAATTCAGCAACCGGTTCACCAGTGTAGTCAACGAGCTTCAAACACTCGGAAAGAAATATGACAACCGAGAAGTGATCATCAAAGCTCTAAGATCCTTGCCAAGCACGTGGGATATCAAGACCATGGTGATGAGGGAGTCAAGCACCCTTGGGCAGATGAAGTTGCATGATGTGTTTGAGGACTTGAAAGCCTACGAGTTCGAGATCAAGTCTCGAATCGAAGATGAAGCATCCACATCAACCGCAACTAGAGCTTTGGTTACATCGGTGGAACCGGCGGTTCAAGTATCAACCGCACCGGCTCCAGTCAAAAACACCGATCAAATTACCGACGATGTGATGGCAATGCTAGCTCAGAAATTCGGGAAATTCATGAAGAAGAGCCAGCCACCATCTAATAATGACTTTAATTATAATTATGTAGATAAATCAAACAAGAGATGTTATAACTGTGATGGTTTTGGACATTTCAGGTCAGAGTGTAGAAAACCGAGAAGAGACGATAGAAAACCAGAAGGAAACTATCAAGGAAATAATTATCAAGGGAATAACTATCAAGGCAACCGGTATCAGGGAAACAACTACCAAGGGAATAATTATCGGGGAAACAACAACAACCAACGAAACGACTACCGAAGAAACGATGATCAACATGCTGATGAAGGAAAGGAGATTCAAAAGGCGCTCATTGCATCTGATGGTGGAAGCGAGTGGGCATACTCCGACAATGAAGATGGTGAAGAGAAAGTAACCTGCTTCATGACAAACGACGAAGAGGTATTTGATTTCTCTTCTGATGAGTTTACTAAAGAAGATCTGGTTTCTGCACTCAACCAAATGGTTGCTGAGTTCAGAAACATATCTGCGTACATACCAACTCCTGTAGAACCTAAAACCGAACAAACAGATTATGTATATGATAAAACATGTGAAATCGAAACGTATGAACCAGATGAACTATTCTCCGATAATGAGAAGACAGTTCAACCGGTAACCGAAACCGATGAACGAGCAATGTACGTCACGGCTGCGTGGGAGAGATCACGTCAAGTAGTGAAACAAATGTGTAACTATAAAAGACATCCGAAGTGTAGGTATGGTATCGGTTATGAACCAAATAAACAAAATGAAACAAAACAACCTAACGGGATGAAACTCACGAAAAATAATCTTCCATTTATAAAATTTGTCAAAAGTTCACAAACCGAAAATGACCTAAAACCGGAAGAAACGCTTAAGTATGTAAGTCCTAACGAATCTGAAAAATGGCTTCATCCTGAAAGAAGGAAAGTCAACTGGAAACCAAGTAAAACTAATAAAAACCGACATCAAAGAAGCCCATCACCACATAAGGCATTCTTGAGCAACAGCCAAGAAGTTAAGCCAAATATTATCAAAACAATAACCGGGAAAGTGATCCGACTCATTCAAGTCTGGATCCCAAAGGGACTAATCAACCATGGACCCAAATAAATGTGGGTACCAAAAGGGTGTAAATAATTGTTTGTTACAGGTCAGGAGAAGCAACCGGCTAAAGAACTCAGAATGGTACTTGGACAGCGGATGCTCAAGGCATATGACCGGAAACAAAGAGCTACTAACAGACATCAAGTACGAAACCGGAGCATTCATCACATTCGGGGATAACTCAAAAGGTAAAATTGTGGGCAAGGGTAAGATTGTCCATGGTGAATTATCCATAAATAATGTATTATTGGTAGAAAAACTAAGCTTTAACTTATTAAGTATAAGCCAAATGTGTGATGTGGGATACAAAGTTGAATTTCATAAAAACTCATGCTTAGTTAAAAACCAAAACAACGATGTTCTTCTAACCAGTAACCGGATAGGAAACATTTACAAAGTTGATTGGAAAACTGATTTCGAAAAACCTGTGTGTATGATAGCCGGAAATGATCCAAACTGGCTTTGGCATAAACGGTTAAACCACTTGAATTTCAAAACGATTAACTTCATTTGTTCCAAGGAACTAGTTCACGGTTTTCCAAAAGTTAAGTTTTCAAAAGACAAAGTATGTGCTGCATGTCAAATGGGCAAACAAGTGAAATCATCTTTCAAAAATAAAGGAAATTATCAATCTGAAAGATGCTTAGAACTCTTGCATATGGATCTGTTTGGTCCGGTTAAAGTAACTAGCTTAGGAGGCATGCATTATACTATGGTAGTTATTGATGATTATTCTAAATTTACTTGGGTTACTTTTCTAGCTTCTAAGAATCAAGCAACTCCAAACTTGATTAAACTGATTTTAAGAATACAAAATGAAAAATCTATTCGAGTGAATAAAATCAGAAGTGATAGAGGAACTGAGTTTATAAACAGTAACTTAACTACTTTTCTTGATGATTCCGGTATTAGGCACGAGTTGTCTAGTGCCAGAACTCCTCAACAAAATGGCCTGGCTGAGAGAAGAAACCGAACTCTCAAGGAAGCCGCAAGGTCAATGATAGCCGATTCGGGTATCGCTCAAAAGTTTTGGGCTGAAGCTATCAATACCGCTTGCTATACACAAAATCGATCCTTAGTAACTAAACGGTTTTCGAAAACTCCTTTTGAAATTTATTTTGATCAAATTCCAAGTGTACGGTATTTTCGAATTTTTGGTAGTAAATGCTTTGTTCACAATAACGGCAAGAACTACTTGACCGCTTTTGATGCTAAATCCGATGAGGGAATAATGTTGGGATATTCAGCTGTGAGTAAAGCCTACAGAATATACAATACTAGGACTTTAACAGTTGAAGAAACCGCACACGTTGTTTTCGATGAATCGGTTGAGCGAAACACTGCATTACCCTTCGACCTTCACAACAGAATGGAAAATTTTAATATCTATTCTGATGATGAAGACGAGGTTCCGGTTTACAGACGCTTTGTCAAGGACCAAGCGGTTGATGCTGAAATTCAGCCTGATCAAGCTGATTTACCGCAGAAAGTTGACGCTTCAGTTTCTACTGAAGAAATCGGTCGGTCTGACTCTGTTCAACCTACCGATCAGTCTAACCTTGATCAGCCAGCCGAAAGCTTGGTAGACACGTCTCGGATTAACCTCAGAAGGAACAAAAATCATCCTCTTGAGCTAGTAATAGGTAACATATCCTCACCCGTCCGAACTAGGCAACAAAATTTGGATCACTATGGAAACTCTGCTTTCATATCACAAATTGAGCCGAAAAGGTGGATGAAGCATTATCAGATCCAGATTGGATCTTGGCAATGCAAGAGGAATTAAACGAGTTTGAGAGAAATAAAGTCTGGTATCTAGTTCCTAGACTGAAAAACAAACCGGTTATAGGTACACGATGGGTATTCAGAAATAAACTCAATGAAGACGGTTTAGTTACGAGGAACAAAGCCCAATTAGTGGCTCAAGGCTATAAACAGGAAGAAGGCGTTGATTTTGAATAATCATTTGCCCCTATAGCTAGACTTGAGGCAATTAGAATATTTTTAGCATACGCAGCTTTTAAAAACTTCAAAGTTTATCAAATGGATGTCAAGAGCGCTTTTCTAAACGGTAAAGTAAATGAAGAGGTGTATGTTAACCAACCTCCAGGTTTTAAAAATCCAGAACATGAAAATCACGTTTACCGGCTGAATAAAGCCCTTTACGGTTTGAAACAAGCTCCAAGAGCTTGGTATGATACTTTAACACAATTTCTATCTGATCACAAATTCACAATAGGTTCGGTAGACAAAACACTTTTCAAATTTGAGAGAAAGGAACATATTTTACTTGTTCAGATTTATGTTGATGATATTATATTCGGGTCAACCGATCCAAAATTATGTGACAAGTTTTCGAAAATGATGACTGATAGATTTCAAATGAGTATGATGGGGGAAATGAGTTTCTTTCTAGGACTTCAGGTTAAGCAGATTGAAGCCGGAATCTTCATAAGCCAACCGAAGTACACAGCCGAACTGCTGAAGAAGTTTGGGATGGATACATGTGCCGAAGCGGCTACGCCAATGAGTCCTTCCGTGAAGCTGGACAAAGATAATGATGGTCAAGCCGTTGACATCACAGCATATCGAGGAATGATCGGATCGCTGCTATACCTAACAGCTAGTCGACCTGACATCTTATTTGCGGTTGGAGTGTGCGGGAGGTTCCAAGCAAACCCAAAGCAATCTCATTATACGGCGGCCAAAAGAATCCTAAAATACCTAAAGGGAACTCAAGAAGTGGGACTTTAGTACCCAAAAGATTCAAGCTTCAACCTTATAAGCTATTCAGATGCCGATTACGCAGGATGCAAAATCGACAGAAAGAGTACAAGTGGAACCTGTCAGTTCCTGGGTGACCGGTTAGTCACTTGGAGCAGCAAGAAACAAACATCCGTTGCAACCTCAACCGCAGAGGCGGAGTATCTAGCGGCTGGAAGCTGCTGTGCACAACTCCTCTGGATCCAACAGCAACTAAGGGATTTCGGAATAGAAGCAAAGGAATCTCCAATCTTCTGTGACAACACCAGCGCCATAGCGATTACATACAATCCGGTGTTGCACTCAAGAACAAAGCATATCGACATCCAACACCACTTCATCCGGGAGCATGTTCAGTAGAAACACATCCGGCTGGAATATGTCTCGACCGAGCAACAAGTAGCGGACATCTTCACGAAACCGCTACAGGAAGCTAAGTTTTCACATTTTCGAAATATCTTGGGTCTTACTAATCTTAATCAATTGATATAATCATCATGTATGCATGTAAGAAACCGGGATATGTGTTCAGGGAGAAGCTAAAGCTTCTCAAACCATATTCAAATAGGCCATTAATAAATCAAATATGCTAACCGGGAGGAAGTCTCCGGTTATGCCCGATCACTTCATAATTTCGAATCAAATGTAAGTTTACTATACGGTTGAAATAACCGGGCTAAAGTGGATAAGTCAAATCCAAAGTTGAACAACTGTTGACATTAATCAACTTTTCTTCACAAATGGAAATATCCTACTAAAACCGGTCATGGAAAACCGCTTAGTACAAATGCATTCTGGTCTGATGAAATGAACTTTTCCGGTTAACCTGGGATGACTGACTGAGTTTTCATGCATGTCTTGAAAAATGAAGCCTGTAATTAATAAAAACAAGTCTACCACAATCGAGATGACGACATGTGTCCATCATCAAGAGAGGGAGACTCACATCTTGTCAATAGATATTTTTCATCATTGCTATCTCAGTAATAATTAGATTTACCTTGGAAAATAAACTATAGTTACTTCAACAAGTTAAGTCTATTAAATAGCTGATGACATCATCAAGCATGCTTAACCTCATTAAAGACCAGTCGAATCCCGGGCTATATAAACCACCCTCAATCCTTCTCAAAATATCACAAGTTCACTATTCACAAGTATCATTCTTGAGATAAAATCATCTCTCTCAACAAAATGAATACCAACTCCTTAGCAAAGAAAATTCTATTGGCAGATTTTGAATCAATCTACCAATATGAAGATCATGAAGTCAAGGAAATGTTCTTAGCCATAGAAAGGAGCGGGCTAAGAAGTTTTCTTGAGAACAGGTTCATCCTCGACTACCTTGTAGTCGAAGAACTCTTTCAGACCGCGAAAGAGGTGCATCGAGATATACTCGTTGCACAGGTCTACGGTCAGAAATTCCTATTCAGCGAGACGGATTTCGCTGTATATTGCGGTTTGCCCAATGAAGGGGTAACCGACCTAACATACTCCCCGGTGACAATGGAAGAGATGTGTCGCCGGTTCTCAGGATCTGACATCCCGGTTAAACCCTGGGGTGCTAAGAGTCAACTTTCTCACAAGTACCAACTTCTCTACGAGATTCTGGGAAAATCTGTCTTGTGCAGAGAGAAGAATTACTACTACACCCAAAGGGTCTTCGAGATGATGATCGCCGTAACGGTTGGGACACCGGTTAACTGGTCCTGGATCATCTTCAGTAACCTGAAGAAGATGCTTCTCTCCAACAAAACCGGCTACGCTCCCCAGCTAAGCGGTTTTTGTGCAAGTCTGGATATTCACTCCGGACCCTTCGTCACTCTTCATCCAAGGCATGTGCTCACCAAGGAAAGAGTATAGGAGATGATCGACCGGTGGGAAGCTGTCAAAGCCAGAAGAATTCAAGCGGCTGAGGCATCAAATGCTCAAGCGGCTGAGTCTTCAAATGTCTAACCTGTTCCCTCTTCTTTCTTTTATCCCTTTTTCTTACAAAACCGGTAATTTTGCTGTACTACCGGTTTTTGTACCTCAGATTAATGAATCAGATTTCTTTCCTTTTCAAGTCAAAATCTAAAATATTCAATGCGCCATATCAAAATAAATCATATCTTGGAAACACAAATTCTCATTATCAAAAAGCATGCCTGACTTGATTAGACAAGACATGTCTTTATTCTCTTGGAAAATCACAAAAACATTAATGACTAAGCATAAACGGCTAGATTTTTCAAATCCTCTCATTAAATGCTCTCATTTATTCCAGGCTATAAAAGGGGATGATGTTACTCATTTTCAAAACACGCCTCCAAGCACCCTTCTCTCTAAAACTCGAAAGCTCAAAAACCCTCTCAAAATCTTCTTCACTACTCATCACCATGTCTGCCGAGCTAAGAAATACTCTCATTATCGACTTTGAAGATATCAAAGATAGCGCATACTATGATTGCATTTTTCAGCATATTATAGATTCTGGGTTGCAGAGCTTCCTTAAGGGTTCAGACACCATCCTCGTGGAGGAGGTGTGTGAATTTTTCAACAATGGTCACATCTTGGATGATGGCAGCATTCGCACCATCATCGACGGTCAGTTCCTCCAGTTCACCGAGGAGGAATTCGCCACCTTCTTTCACCTTCCGACCGAAGGTTTTTCTGATTTTCCAACGCCGTTCCTACCGGCTAAGGAAACCTTTTTCAAGATCTTCTCTTCTTCCTATACTCCTATCAAGGACTTTGGGAAGAAAGAAAATCTCGCTCCTCACTACCAGCTCTTTCACGATCTGGTCCAAAGGTCTATCATAGGCCGAATGCCCAACCAGAACTACAGCCGGGAGGCATTCGACATTATGATAGCCATCATCCGCAACTCCGCCATCAACTGGGCATCCTACCTTTTCAACAAGCTGAAGCAGCTTATGACCGGTAAAAGAGGAAAGATCAGCTACTCTCCTCAAATCACCCGGTTTCTGATGTCCAAGCGTCGCAACCTTGGAACCGGTGTTCCGGTTGGACCATCCAACACCATCACAATAGACATGATTCACAAATGGTTAACAAGAATTGAGGAACGGTTTCCTCAAAACACCATAGAAAAGTGGTATGAAAGGAGGATGGAAGGAGGATGGTTCACAGAAGACTAGTTCTCTTTTCTTTCTTTTTCCTTTTCCGGTTTCTGGTCATTTTGTTGTACGACCAGAACCGCCCCAATGTTAACCATTTTCCTTATATATTAATGAAATATTCTAATTCTCAAAGTCTCCGTCTCTCATTCATAGTATTCCTTCCGGTTTTCTAAAAAAAAAAAAAAAAAAAAAAAAAAAAAAAAAAAAAAAAAAAAAACTCATACAAAATATTAAAGTTAACCTAAAACTTCCGGTTAGCA
The DNA here is from genome assembly GCF_907164915.1 of Impatiens glandulifera. Classification (NCBI taxonomy): domain Eukaryota; kingdom Viridiplantae; phylum Streptophyta; class Magnoliopsida; order Ericales; family Balsaminaceae; genus Impatiens; species Impatiens glandulifera. The sequence goes on from NC_061868.1 coordinate 14,787,652, forward strand.
AGTCGTCAAGTAAAACCGGACCTTCAAGTAAAAATGAAAGTTTGAAAACTCAAACCGCCCACAGTTTTACCTCTCAAAATTTACCGCCCACCGAAATCCCGCTTTTACCGCCGAAAGTTACGGTTTAACTTTTTGGAGGGAAAATTGGCGCCAAAAACATCAAATCGACGGTTCATCTTCAAAACCGCTTGGAACTGCCACATATATAAGTTCATATCAATCCATTCAACACTTATGCTTTCTCTCTCTACAGAATCTTCAAATCTTCAAACATTCATCTCTCCGATCTTCATCGTTCTTTCCAAAAATCATCATGGATCTAAGCAAGGCTCCATTTCAATGGATGTTACAAGTAGATTTCGCAGATATTGACGAGCATGCTGACGACAAGAACAAAGTTGTTCTTCAACTTCTACGGGAATCTGGGTTGGACAAATTTCTTTCTGGTCCGTTCATCATCCATCCGGCGGCGGTGACGGAGTTCTTGGCGACGGCGACGCTGTCGAAGAGGAAGATCTCTACATCCGTCAACGGGAAGGCCATCCTCATAACCGAAGAGCTATTTGCTGAAGCTCTCGGTCTGCCAAACACCGGTATGGATCTGAAGACAGACCTAACCGATGGAGAATCCAACGCTGCTAGGTTGGTGGTTTCATTCTCGGATCAAGATCTAGTGATCCACTCCAGCCGGAAGATCAAGCTCAAACCGGAATATAGATGGTTAGTGACCGTCATCGTCAAATCAATCCAGGGAAGGGGAGGTAACTTCGACAACCTCACAAAACTCAAACTTAGAATGTTGTTGGCTATTGTCCGCTGTGACAAGGTGGACTGGGGGTACGTCATCTATGAAGAATTCTGTCAAATGGTAATAAAGAAAGATGGGCGGGTGCAGGCCTTTGCTATGCAAATCGTCAAAATCCTTGAGTTCCTCAAAGTGGAACTAGGTGAAGGCATACCGCTTCCGATCTCCAACATTCTTGACTCAGAGTCAGTGATCGAAAAACCGGAGAAGACACTTAAACCTAAATCCTCAAGGACCAAATCATCCAAGGGAGCCAGTTCATCGGTTCCGGTTGAAGAAGAAACCAAACAGAAGAAACCGTCAAGAAAAGCGGTTGAAGCAGAAGTCCCACCAGAACCGAAGAGGAGGAAGAAGGTAGCTGCGAAGAAGAGCTCAAAGAAACCGGCAGACTCCGAGAAAACGCTTTCCTCGGACAATCCACCGGAAAGAACCGCAGATGTATTCCAACCCATTCCCCTCAACACCGTTATTCCCATTCCCATTCCATCCCATTCTCCAAGGCAAACCGAATCTTCGGGGAGCAAGGAGAACAAGTCAATCTCCAAGGAGGAAGCAGAGGTAAATGTTCACTCTGAAACCTCCAAGTCACCGAGTAAACGAGTTGGAGAGGTATTGGCCGATGTGGGCTTAAATACCTTTGAAGCAATTCAGAATGTGGTCCAAGAGATCACAAAGGAAACCGAAGAGGACGATGTTTCAAGTTGTCGGAAGCCAGATGATCAAGTTGAGATACCTGATCAGACAGAAACTCAACCGGTCGATGAGACGACCAAATCAACAGAGGTTATAACTCCGGCTCAGGAGGGAAATTATGAAGAACAGGAACCTTCCGGTTCCGCAGGAAGGAAGACAATCTCAGAAATCCAACCGGCCACAACACCTGAAGGTCCCACTCAAGTAAACAAAGGCAAAGGGATCCTTATTGAAGATACAACGGTAACCGGAACGAGCGCGCTGCAAACCGATCCTCAACATGAAGCCATAACCGGAGACGAGGTTCCATACACCGCAGAGCAAGAGAATGAGATCTTCGAGGAACTCATTCAAGACATGAACAAAGGTGCAAGTGATGCGTTAGCTCCATACATCTTGTGGGTGAAGCTCAGATGCGAAACCAAGTTATCCGACATGGTTCCAGGTTTAAGTGGCAACAAACAGTGGGACAGGCTCGTCAAGCTAGAAGAGAAGGCACTTCAGCTAGCTAACACCAACCTAATTCAACCGGCGTTTAGCAAAGCTCCGGTAATCCTTGAAAACGCACGGCTACAGGCAGTTGAGAATGCCTTTCAAGAAACCCAAGGATCGACGCTAAACCCGATTGAAATGAGGATGGCTGAACGGTTTATTGCGGTACGAGAACAGCTTGTGCAAAACCTGGATCGTCTTGACAAGTAGTGGAGGAAAGGTTGCCAACGCCAACTCAACAATGCCGAATCATATCAAAGCAAACCATTCTTTATGAGTGGTGAGACATCCGGAACCTCTGAAAATTTGGAACAAGAAACTTCTCAATCGGTCAAAGCTCCGGAAATTGATCAGATCAAGCAAGCGGTGGCTGAAACAGTTGACTCATGCCTTGGAAACTTTAAAACCGCAACCGACGAAAGAATCACAACGGCTGAGGCCAACCTATCAAACTCTCTAGGGTCCATGATGGACACGGCCATGCAGACAACAGTAAAAGCCATGATAAACGAATCCGTCCAAACCGCAACCGCTCCATTACTGGACATGCTGCAAGCAATGGCCATTCAGATCGGGGAAATGTCCAAGGTTCAAGTCACCACAACTCTAACGCAAATCGAAAAGGATGCTGAAACTGTAAAGAAATTGCAAGAGGAAGAGATAGAAAGGGAACGGTTACAGAAGGAGACTGAAGAAAGAGATTTTGAACTCGCTCAAAAGTTTACCGAAGAAGAGCAGGCCAACATCCAAGACCTTCCACTAGTTCAATCGTCCCACTCAATGGATACAAGGAACAAGAAGAAGCGAAGCGCAGTTAAGAACGTGATGAAGCGGGCAGAACAGAAAACAGCTTTACCGGTCGTGATAAATACGCCACCGCTCGAAGAAGAAGAAGAAGAAGATGCTGAGGAACTTAACCGGCGAAAGAGAAGGACAACCGGAGAATCCACCGCAACTCCAAGCTTCAGACCTTCAAATGCTCCACCGCCTCCACCACCAAAACCGGTTTGTGCAAACTTTAGTTTCAAGAATAAGGGCACCGGTCACTCAAGTGTATGGGCCGGTGTGCTGATTGATGCCGAAAGACGTGATAGAGAGTGGAAAGCAAGAAAAGAAGAAGAGAGAAGACAGAAGGAAAAGGAAAAGGAGCTTCACAAGGAGGGACCATCCAAGCCCTAAATCTCTTTCTTTATTTATTTCAAACAATTATGCCTTACTATGTTTCAGAACTTGGTTACTTTACTTTTTCTGATAGGTTCTCACATATTTTATAAAACAATCAAACTCATGCTTTTGAAACATTTTCTTCCAACAAATCAAAATACATGATTTTCAAAACCGGCCATATATTACATGTTTTGAATATTTATTCTAAATAATCAAAAAGGGAGAAATTGATAGAAAAATTAAGTAGATTAATTTTTCTAAACTGGCTAATAAGCAAATCTTTTAAAACCGGCCATATATTACATGTTTTGAATATTTATTCTAAATAATCAAAAAGGGAGAAATTGATAAAAAAAAATTAAGTAGATTAATTTTGGAACCGGCCATACATTACAATTTTTGAATATTTATTCTAAATAATCAAAAAGGGAGAAATTGATAGAAAAATTAAGTAGATTAATTTTGGAATCGGCCAGACGAACTAAACAGAAGTTAATCTTCATATGCAGGTACTTCTAAAACCGTATGAACAGGATGGCGTTGTAAAACCGGCTGATACTACAATTCAAAGAAACCAGTTTCAAGTGATCAAGTTAAAGATCAGAGGAACCGGTTTTCACCTTCTCAAGCAACCGGTTAGCCAAGACAGAAACTTTCATTCCAACCGGATCATACTGCACAAGACACAAAAACCGGATGGTTCAGAACAAAAGTCAGAAGATTCAAACTTCAAGAGTGACGTACCATGACGGAAGAAACGTGTCTTGAAAGAATAAAAGAAGATCGGATCTGATCGGAAGCATGCGAGGAAAGCAATGATGCTTTATTGATCTGAAATTGACAACCGGAAGTGCATGTTCAACACGTGTCCAAATCTGAAAACCGGCTACGTCATCTTTTGCTCAGAGCTGCCTGCATGAATGCCAGGTGTTGAGGAAAGTGAAGCGTGCAAGCAACCTTTTCTGCAACAGGCGTGATGACGATCGACCAATCCGCAGGAGAGAGAAGAAAGTAACCGTTGGCTACTTTCAGCTATAAAAGGAAGATCAAACGTCTTCATTTAATGCAAGTTACGAACACAGTTGAAAAGTCACGTATTACGAAAAGCATTAAGTTCTAGAGAGATAAACTGTTCTATTCCAAAACCGGTGTGTCTAAAACCGGAAGCTTTTTGTGTATTGTTGTGTTGAGTTGTTGTATTACATCAAAGTGTGAGTTTGGTGTAACCGGCGAGTAGCGAAGTTGGGCTCGACCGGCAGTATTGTTGTAACCCTAAAGAGTTAGTGGAGATCCTTCTCATAACCTAAGAAGAAGGGGTGACGTAGGAGGGTTTGCTCCGAACATCCATAAACAAATCTCTTGTCTCGTGTTCCTTTCTTCGCTTTCATTTCTTTCTTTCTTAACGAAAACCTCAAACTAATCATACTCCTAAAACCGGTCACTCACCTCCATTAAACCGACTCCCTCTTAAACATCATCTAAAGTCGCATTCGTTGCTTCAACCTGAAACAGACATTTCCGCCCTTGAACCCGGTTCAAGAGTCTGTGACAGTTTGTGCAGTGCTGAGAACGGTTATAGTCTCTAACCGGACTATCACCAAAGTGTGTGTGTTGTAAGCGGCCACCCTTACCGAAACCGGAAAACACCCCAGTCCTCCAAGGGCGTCCCCGATCCTAACACTCTTTAAATTTGTCAAAGACTCACATATCTTACTTGTACAAATTTATGTGGATGACATCATTTTTGGGTCAACTAACCCCAAATTATGTGAAATGTTTTCTAAGTTGATGTAGGACAAATTTGAGATGAGCATGATGGGTGAGCTGACGTTCTTCCTTGGAATTCAAGTTAGGCAACTTGAAACATGAATATTCATAAATCAAGCTAAGTACACCAAGGAATTACTGAAGAAATTTTATATGAAGAACTGCTCAGTTACCTCAACTCCTATGAATTCATCGAGCAAACTGGACAAAGATGAAAGCGGTCAAGATGTTGATATCACAGCTTATCGAGGGATCATTTGCTCCCTGTTTTATCTAATAGTCAGCCGACCATACATCATGTTTGATGTCGGCGTGTGTGAAAGATTTAAGGCTAATTTTAAACAATCTCATTACATAACTGTTAAACGTATTTCGAAATATCTTAAGGGAACTCAATATGTTAGACTATGGTATCTAAAAAATTCCAATTTCAACTTAATTAGTTACTCTGATGCAGACTATGCAGGATATAAGATTGATAGGAAAAATACTAACGGAACGTGTGAGTTCATTGGTGATGGTCTGATTTCGTGGTTCAGCAAGAAGTAGATGTCTATTGTCACTTCAACAGCATAAATAGATTATCTTGTTGTTGGCAGCTGCTGTGCTCAGCTGCTATGGATTAAACAACAGTTGAGGGACTTTGGCATTAGGGAAGATGAGTCGCTAATCTTTTGTGACAACACTAGTACCATAGAGATCACATATAATCCGGTGTTGCACTCAAGAACAAAGCATATCAACATTGGACACCACTTCATCCAAGACCATTTCGCACAGAAGCACGTTCAACTAAAATACGTGTCAACCGATCAACAAGTGGCTGACATCTTCACAAAGCCACTCCCTGAGACCAAGTTTTCTTACTTTAGAAATATTTTAGGTCTTTTAGATTTAAATTAATTAATCATGCATAAACTTAAAGGGAATTTGATGGTCAACTGATAAGCTAGACATGTTGAAACATCTGTCTCTAACTCAGTTGAAAGAAGAGTTGGCTGATGAAAATGTACATAAAAAGAGACTATGCATAAGCAACTTGTAATTTCAGTAGAGTATTGACACTCAGCTGATAGGAAAAGTCTGTTGTCAACACTGTATATTCGCTGAATACTACGCGCTATCAGCTGAGTACTTCAACTCAACTGAATACTACGCGCTATTAGTTGAGTACTTCAACTCAGATGATGAGCAAGGTATGGTACCTAGCATAGTATATCAGTTGTTATTGTGCGTCAACAGAACGCCTTCAGTAGAATAGTGAAACTCATCTGAAATACAAGGCATTTGGACAACACGGTCTGTCAACTGTATTAGTAAGTATTAGACAACTATTCATCAGTTGAGTGCAACAATATTTCGATCTTATCAATAAGCTGTCGTATTATCTCCCTTAGGATAATGAACGGTCATATTTTTTATTTCTTTTTGAAAATTATATATGCTAATTTTTGTTCAAATAACATGAAGACACGTGGACTGTCATGTTATATAAATATGTGACCAACATATCTAAACGACTCATATTCTCAAAAGCGATTCACATTTTCTCTCGTGCTATCTAAACCCTAACCCTAACTTTCTTCATCTTCTTTCTGAAACCCTAAGCATCAGAAATGGCTTCTTTCCTTCAGAACATTCCACAGGTAGACTTCAAGTCTGTCTAAACTCTTACGATCCTGAAGATGGTAGAGATGTTCCGATCTCTAGAGGAAACCGTCTGAAGAAGTTCCTTGGGAAACCAGCTGCGTACACGAAGAAGAGGTACGCTAGTTCTTCTTGACAGCGAAGGTCGTCGGGGACACTATCCAATGCATGGTGAAAGGAATTGAGATCACTATTTCAGAGGAGGCGTTCGCCGATTACTTTGAGCTTCCAACGGAAGGGCTCACCGCTTTCGACCAAATTCCAACAGACGCGATTAAAGAGATGCAGACGGTCTTCTCGAAGTTCTCTCATCCCATTCCTACTCATGGAAAGAAGAAGTTTATGAAATCAAAATATTATATGCTCAACGATATTGTGGCAAAATCTTTTCGCGCAAAGGTCAGGTCCTTCGACGCATATACTCGGGACCGATTTGAAATAATGGTGGGCATCACAAAAGGGATGACCATCAACTGGTCATCAGTCCTCTTCACAACCTTGATAACCATGGCGACGCTCCCGAAGAAGCAGCATACTAGATTTGTTGTGCAGATTAGCAGGCTGCTCAAGTACTTCAAGGTAAACGTAAGTAGGGGAGTGAACGATCATTCATCCAGGATTTTGACCATCATAACGGTCAGTGCCTACCTTATCAGGTTAAGAGGGGTGTAGGACTCTAGACTTGAAATATCTGCACAACAGTCAAGCGAACAGTCATCAACCCTCCCCAAGCGACCAACAACAGGAAAGAGAAGAAAGCTGGTAGTTGAGGAATCTACTGAAAGTTCAAGCATCTGAGCCCTTGATTCAATAGGAGAGCTAGTCGAGACTGTCTCTAAGTCCAAGAAGGCATGGCTGGATGAAACAACAACAGAAGACTTTGATGTAGTGGTTGAAGTAAATGCCATTATAGTCACTGTCACAATGCCTGAGGTAAACCCTGAATTGGTATTAGCCGAAGCGTCAACTGAAGGCTTTGCTGAAGCACCAGTTGTAGTGTCAGATGAAGGCCCTATTGCACCACATCCAACAATGGAAACTCCAACAGCAATGGTTTCATTAACAACTGTCTCACCAGCAGCTAAAGTAGCAGTAGCTCCAAGTAATAAATGAGTCAAAATAAGAGAACCGGTCTCAGTTGCTGCATGACCTGCCGAAGTTGCAAGTAAAGGAAAAGAAGTTGTGTCTTTGAACCCAAGGCTCCATCCTTGGTACAATTCAGCATATATCTGATTATAGAGGAGGTCGAGGAGAAAGCGAAGGAGAGGTTGGAACTCTTCGACAACTGGAGCAATATGAGGCTTCATGGAAGGTTCTCTAAATTCCTACCAAGTGTCGATCATAACAAGAAGATTAAAGGGTTCATAGTTCAAGAGAATGTTATCCTGAAATAGACCTCCACTACCAACATATAGGAGGATCTTTAAAGGAAGGAGTTAGTTGCAGTCAGCGCTATAGGAGCCAAACTTCAAATACTCCTCTGTTAGAGAATGGATAACTACATGCCAATAGACAAAACTGAATGACTAGATGCCAGAATTAATGAGAAGCTGTAACAGATCTTGGATTCACTCATTTCGAGAGCTATGATAATCATACATGGTACTAAGTCTTCTCGGGATGCTAGGCCATCATGGGCACCACTCAATGCATCTAACACCATCCCTCTGACCTCCCACTCGAAGGAAGTGCCTCAATCAACTCCTCCCCC